>NC_138771.1:365235536-365835536 GCF_965119305.1 Pelophylax lessonae
ACTTTTTTTTATAAAAATACCCCTGGGACAGTCAGGGCTAGTACATTCCACAATGGCTAGCCTCTGATCTGTCCCGGGTTGCACTTACCTTTTAGAAGAAATACTTACCTTGAAAAAGTATTGTCCAGCGCTGCCATCTCAGGTGTGGGCAGCTTGAAGCCAGCGTGATCCTCTTCTACGTCCTCTTCCGTCTTCTTTGGTCACACGATGCACTGCACCGGCCCCGCCGTCACTTCCGGTGCCGCAGCGTCATCCCTGCACAGCTTCTGGGCATGCCCAGAAGCTGTTTAGCAAGGTATGACGGTGCCTGCACCGGAACTGACGTCGGGGCCGGTGCAGGCGCATTGATTCCTGGGAGCGATGACGTTCAGCTCCCAGGAATCATTGCAAAGCGGAAGTGACGAATCGCGGTGGCCGCCGAGGGGAGGAAGAGGAAGTTAGGTGAGTATATTTTCTTCTAAACCAGGTAAGTAAACAAAAAAAAAAATTGCGATTATCCATTTGTTTTTCAGGTGACCCCGGGCATGAAGACTAACGGCCGAATAGGGAAATGTTCGGCCCAAACTCATGCTCAGGCCAAACTGTTCACCCAACATTAATCACTACCAGCATCTACTACCCTACTGTGTCATAGAGGTTGGTAGGAAAAAACTACAGAGGTAAACAGGGAGCACACTATCCAACACACCAGAAGTGCCTGGAGCTGTTTAAGAGTCAAAGGTTTCTCTTTTACAAGTATTTTTGTTAAATGTTAAATGTTAAATGTTAAATGTTGAAATGTTTCCAGTGATGACAGGGTCGATTTAATACCACCTACATGAATGTATTGATGTTGCATTGTGCATTGTTACTATTATCTTATGGGCAATTGTAAACAGAATTTTTTATGATGTAAATTGCTGTAACCAAAACACTAATGCTGGCCATATATAGTTTACTTTTTTCATTAAATCAGAGGGTTAAATGAAAAAGATGACCTGATTTACCCATTCACACATTTAAGGTGGATGGGAAAATCCTTCCTGCTGCTTTATTGTATTCTGGCAGCAGTGAGACTTCCTATCAGAATACACTGATCAGTGCTGCGATTTATAGCTTTCTTCCAACAGGACAGTTTAACAGAAGTCAATTGGTAGATTAACTTTTGTTTAACCCCCGTGACCATACATGGATTGAAATTCAGCCGGTCCCTGCTGAATCTGGATAATTTTAATCCATGTATGGCCAGCTTAAGTATAGGAATGTCTTCACGCCTTTTTCAACATCCGTTACTCATATAATGATTCTTACATCCTGTATTGTAATCTGATATAATACATGTATGGATCAGTGAAATTGCAAGTTTGCGCTTTTAGACATTTTTGTAAACTTTTGACATTCAAGTCAATAGGGAAGTTAAAATGGTCTTTGGTGGATTTTAAGAATGAAACCCTTGATTTTCCAAACAACTGAATCACCCAAGCACTCACTCCAATAGTGCTACTAGGCGTACCGCTCTCCTCAGGCAGGGGACTCCAAACAGAAGTGCATGTGAAAGATAAAGGGAGGCGCAAACACCTAGTGCATTCCCCTTGGACACCTTAAAACCTCACAAACATGAAGAGCAAAAATTAAATGAGTCCTCACATGTGGAAGTAATCGTCCCTGTAGTTGGACCGCTGACGCATTTTGGGAGGAACGCTCCCTTCCTCAGAGCTAATCCACCTTTCAGAGGGGTCAAATTTATACTGGATGTGCCAAAGTGCCAACCCAGCCACTCCCTCTCCCCATGTGCACTGGATGGGGCCATTAGGCAACCATAGCAACCGGCTGTAATAATAATAAAAAATAAATAAATAAATAAAATATATATATATATATATACTATATGTATGAGTGTGATTATTACTATAATACATGGTTACTACGCAATCACCATGTATTATAGTATTAATCACACATGTATTGCACCCATTATTAACAGATCATGGGTGCAATGTCTGGATCCTGGTGACTGGCAGTAGAGCTCTCTGCCTGTACCTCTGATACAGACAGGCAGTTTCTGAGGTGCAGGGAGGTCAGTGAACTACTAGAACGCTCACCAGAGCCCTAGTAATTCATTGAGAACTACAAGTTATTAGCTGCAATGTCTGACGGTAGTTTGAAGTTTATTCACAGAGCTCTGTGCTGTCACAATGGGAAATCAGGTCGGAGTGGCAGCAGATGATTTAGTAACATGTTACACCATAAATATGGGGGTAACATGTTACTAAAGGTGAACATATCCTTTTAAGTATGCTAATATTCCCCCCCCCATATCAATAAGAGGGGGGGGGAATTCCCTGTTTCTTCAGATGTCCTTCCATCTACATCAACCATCAAAATTTCCACTTTCCTGCTTCCACTCATATTTGGTGAGTGGAAAAAGATTGAAGATGAGTGTGGGACTGCGTCAGAGGGGGGAGACGAGCGCCTCTGGCAGGCAGGGTTGAATGGGAGCTGTTCTCCCAGAGATCACCCAGGGGAAGAGAGGAAGAGGAGAGCCGGCCAGGTCACCACACAGAGTGGGGATCGCCCACTGTGACGGCTTTGGTTTGACTTGCCCAGCATTTACAGTCGCACAAAGTCCCGTCTCCTGGACCGGCTTCTTTAATAGACAGCATGCTTGTCCAATGCTGATGTGTGACGTCGATCATAGGAGGGGGGACTTTGTGACTGCGAGCATCGGGTGATTCAAATCAAAGCTGTAACAGCGGATGATCCCTGCTCTGTGTGATGATCTGGTCGGCTCTCCTCTTCCTCTCCTCTCTCTGATCCCCTGCACTGGTGAGGATGCGCTTATGGGCTGCATTCATGGGCATTGATAAAATTGTTGGTCATTAATTTTGTAACTTAATTCTGCATAAAACATTTACCAGTGTCATCTCATGAGATAATTTGAGGGGAGGGTAGGGGTTGGGTGAGGCAACTGGTGACGAGTAACCCTTAAGGCCGGGCTAGTAACCCAGGACTTGAAATCTTTAGCCCTGCAGTATATAAATATTTTTTAGATTTTTTTTTTTTATTATTACGACTTGGTTAATGATTTTGCTATGGTTACCTAATGGCCCCGCCCAGTGCACATGGGGAGGGAGGGGGAGTGGCTGGTTTAGCACATTTGGCACATCCAGTATAAATGTGACCCTGCTGAAAGGTGGATTAGCTCTGAGGAAGGGAGCGTGCCTCCCAAAATGTCCAACTGTCCAAATGTCCAACTACAGGGATGATTACTTCCACATGTGTGGACTCATTTAATGTGATTTTTGCTCTTCATGTCTGTGAGTATATTTTTGGCATGTAATTAAAATGTTTTTTAAGTGTGCAAGGGGAATGCACTAAGTGTTTGCGCCTCCCTTGGAGGCGCAAAGTGAAATCCAATGATTGAAATCCAATGATTCTCAAGGCCAGGGTGTGGGGGCTGCTAACTGGGAGTTTTCAGGGCAGAGCCCCGTGACTGTATAGGATCATTTCTGGAAAAGGTGAACAATTGAATCCCCTGCAGACCTGTCATTATCGAACCATGCATTTTTATCTTTAGGTCTTGCCACAGCACTAATAAACCCTTTAACTTATTAACTACTATCAGCTGGTTTTATTGTTGAATATGTTGTAACAATAGTATAATGTACTTGGATTAGATCTTCTATGTGCAAATCAAAGGAAGTCATTTTCTCTCTATGTCTGTTCAAGCAAACTCCCATATTTAAATAAAAACTGTTCTTGTTTAATGCCTCATCAACCTTTTGTTAAGCAGCTCTAATTAACTAATTTTCCCTTCTCCCTTTAGTTATAATGTTTGCTTTTTTTTGTGTTTAATTTATTTTGCATATGTTTTTAATGTGATTGGGGATAAGTGAACACTGAAGTCTATGGAAGCTGAAGCTTGCTATTCTTTCTGGACTTTTTGGGGCACATTTGCAAGCTATTGGTTTCCCCTCAAATTCAGTGCTAGTACCACAAAATGGCAGATTCCCTTTTTTTTCTGTTTATTTAAGCCAGGCAGGGATGCTGGGTATGGTCATCGACCAAGTATGGTCATTACTATATTGAGCCAATGACATCAACCTAGGATGTTTAAAAATCGCTGCCATCTTGGGTTTTGTCATTTTGTGGGTGTAGGGCAGCAGGTTATGGATATGGGTCTTTCCAGATAGCTTCTACTCTTAGGGAATAAGAATGGGATACAATAGTACCCCTAATTACTCATTCCCAATAGGGGTTAACATAGCTGAAAAAATAAAAAAACTCATCAACACCTTAGACAACTTGTTTAACCAGTTCCCGCCTGGCCTATAGTCAAATGATGGCCGGACGGGACGTTCGTCGTTCCAGGTGGACGTCATACCCTGTCCTCCTGTCCACGATCTGCCACCTGATGTGTTCACCAGACACAGCGAATGACTGATAAGTGTACCGACTGCTGCCAGTGATTAATCACAGCAGATCACATGACAATTATACACAATGAATGGCTTTGATTCAAGCTATTCATTGTGTACTATTGTGTTAATCTCTGTGATTGCTCACACTGATCACATTGAACAGACAGGGCCAAATGCAGACAATCTGTACCAGCTAATCACAATAGTTAACACTGAATTAATCCATTTCATTCAGTAAGAAATGGTTGCTTATAACAGTGAAATTCACTGGTATAAGCAATCAGAATGTGTTAAAAAAAATCACTTCCAGAGAGTAGTACAGTGCTACTATGGCAACACTGTCTTGCTGTGGTCATAGAGTTAAAAAAGAAAAAAAATGTAATAAAAAAAAGAAAACAAAAAAGAAAAAAAATAATTATTTATTTTTTTGTGTTACATACTGTCACCAGTCAGTGTCCTTGATCACTGCCACACCATTTATATGTTGATCCTGTACTGCACTGGTAACACAGTACACTGCAGTGTGAAACATTTTTTTAATCTCTTTTTTCTAAAAAATTGTGACAAAAATGACAACTTCAAAAAAAAAAAAAACTCAACATGCCTCTTACTAAATATCTTCGACTGTCTATTTTCCAAAATGCTTTTTCAGATACTGTATAGTTTGTGGACTCTATAACTTACCTACAGACAAAATAATATACACTGATCTGGATTATTTTCACCAAAGAAATGTAGCAGAATACAGTTTGGCCTAAACTTATGAAGAAATATTATATATTTGCAAACATTTGTTGCAAAGAAAACATTTTCTTTTCAAAATTTTAGGCGTTTTTTTGTTCATTTAGCAAAAAAAACAAACAAAAGAAAGCTCTATTTTTGTGGCAAAAAAAGAAAAGATAAAAATGTCATATGTTTACAGTGTTACATGGCTGTGCAATTGTCATTAAAAGTGCAAGAGCACCGAAAGCTGAAAATTGGCCTGGGCATCAATCACAATGACACGTTGACACAATGACCCACTGTCTGATGATTTTGACCCACTGCCATAAAGACCCACTTTCTGACTATGTACCCCACCACCTTGGTCGCCTGACAAGTAGTGGTCAATGCTGTGCAATGGAACCGTTCTAATAAGAGCGACTCAAGTCGCTCCGACTTAGAAAAAGGTTCCTGCACCTTTTTTTTGCAAAGTCGGAGCGACTTGCATTGACTTCCATTATGTGAAGTCGTTGCAAGCCGCGCCGAAGTTGCGGTGCACAGGTGACGGCATTAGTCGCCCGAAGTCGGGTCGGATCAGTGTGAACCGACACAGCCATTGACATCATCCATGAGCCCACCAGGCTTGTTTACACACAGATTGGGTCCAGAGAGTCTAGCTACTGCTGCTAAATATTGATACCCTGGCTGTTTTTTTGGTTGGATATTCATGCAACTCACCAAATATGGGCAGTTTGTTTGGCAGCTCATTGCTAACTGTAATATAAAAAAATATTTTTTGGAGGACAATTTTACCATAGGAAAGAATGTTTGTAATGGAAAAAAAATACAGCACTTCAATATATTACTGTTAAGTCAGCAGATGAAATGTACAAATTGCTCTGTTCCAAAGGGAGTATAGCTAGGTAACCTCTTGGCACCATAAGCGTCAGTTCACTAGGCTATAATGATTATTATTTGCCATAAAACAGTTATTGTTAGCAATGACAGACAATATGATTTCCATTAAAATAATGTGCTTTACTGCTTTGTGAATTGGGCCTACATGAAAATATAAAAAATGTCCTTTAGAGAGAAAAACAAGGATCTTCTGGCAACCAAGCTTTGACCTTTGCATGAGGGATGGGAGTGTTGGAGATCTTTCTGCTAGAGTCACTGACAGAAATAAAAATCTGCAGGTTTAAATCCTCCTATACGCCACGTAAAGCTAAAAAATAGTGGATTGCTAACTTAAAGCTGTTATTAGACTAAATCTACTTATGCATAGAAAGTTTATTGCTACATATGAATTTAAATATATTGAAGCTGTTTTTTTTTCTATTTGTTGCTCGTTCAATTTTTTTATGTTATGCATGTTTTCAAAGTGTGTTCCTTCTTATGCACATAACAAATCACTATAGGCAAGGTGTTGTTATTTTGCGTGAAATATATGTACATCAATATGATATTTGGTTTGATTGCTTAGAGAAAAAAAGAGAGTCTTTGTAGGTGTCCCAAATCTAAACTTAACCTTCTTTTTATTCAGTGTACTGAATCTCCTCAATGGGGACATTAACCTCAATAGTTTGGGAGGTGGATTATATGTTGCTGGGTTAATAGAGTAATTGTCTATATCCCTCGCAAGAAATGACAGCACATAGAAGTTAAAAAAAAAAAAAGGTTTTGTTTCTAAAATACTCAGGTGCCAGCTTTGTTATGTGGAGTTAGAGGTGCATATATGTCAATACTTTGCTTGCTACACGATTGCATGCCAAAAAAAAACAGTATAATCATATTATTTAAAGTGGTTGTTACCCTAAAAAAAAAAAAAAAAAGATCCTGTTCCTTTAGGGCATGCTGTATAGCACAGTGCTTGTGCTATGTAATTTTTTCCTTTCTATATTGTAAAATTCCTGGTTGATCCTGTCAGTGCTCCTGTGTCCCCCTGTCTGTGCTGACCACAATAATCATGGCTGCTGATCCATGATTACCGTGGTCAGGTTACGTGCCTCTGAAATCCCGCTGCTGTGCTCTGACAGTCTCTCCCCTCTCCCCCTCCCGCCCTGCCACCATGAGAGCGGCTTTCCTCCCCACCCCTCCCCACTCTATTCAGCTGCAATATGCAGCATAAATACATGTACCCCCTCCGGTTTAGGCTGCCATCAACAATAGTGTATGTAGTTTTCTAAAATGAAAAGGCTAAATACCTTTTCCTACACCACCAGTGTGCGATCACATGATCCCCCTGTGCTGGCTGGCTGCCGTCACTGGGTAATCTCTCCCCCTCTTACTTCTATCCATAGATTGGGGGAAGACCAGCGGAGAGGGATCACGTGACCACACAGCTGAGGTGTTAGAAAAGGTATTTAGCCTTTTCATTTAAAAAAAAAAAAAACACTTACACTATTGTAATGGCAGCATACTCTGGGGAGGATACATGTAAAGTAACATAGTGACAACCCTTTAAAAGGAGAAGTATAGCTAAAACTTTTTTTAGCTATATTTCTCCTATGTATCATAGGAGTGTAGCTCTTTCTGCCCCCATCACAGAGCCACCCCAGGCTCCCAACTATATGGTCGGTATCCACCTAGGTGCCTGGACTGGCAGCTGGCTCAGCCTCTCAGTGATCTTCTAAGAGCCTAAGCCAACAGCTCCTGTTACCTCCACAGCTCAGTGCTACAGTGAGTGCTCGAGGGGGGAGCAGAGAGCCGGTGACTGACAGTCACGTCTCTCTGCTCACAGTGAAAGGGGAGACCTGAGCTATCAGTATTGTTTGATCACTCAGTTGCTGCATTCACCTAGGTGGGTATAACTTTTTTTTTTTTTTTTTTTTTAAAGCTATACTTCTCTTTTACACTGCAGTTATTTCCTTTGGCGAAACTCTACTAGTGTGTCCTCTGCTTTTCAGGAATCTATATATTCATTTTTGTTATTAAATCTGAGCTTCAGCCTGCTGTAAAGTAATAGGAAATCTGTCATCTCATATGCTTCACTCTACATACCTTGCTATTTGATATAAATAGGCTCTTTGTGGTTTATCTTTATGTGTTTAAGTTACACCTTTAAATTTGTTTTTAAAATGTCATTCTTGCAGAATGTTGCATTTCTCCCATAGGTAACCTGCTTCAAATCTCAGAAAGTATTTTATGCATTTGTATAATGCTGTGTTACTGTATATCTTTTTGAAATGGTATGTTAGGTATATTTACTATGTTATTATTTTTTTAAAGATTTCTTTTTATGGATAGACTATAATTTTTTTCACTCCACAATTTAGGCTCTACTACTCCTTATTGCAATTCTAGTAGTGGGGGTGAGTAAACCCTAGGTAGGATAAACCCATTGTGGATCATGAGTAGGGAAGTTCCTGCTATAATTTTTGTTGTTTTTCTGAGAGGAACGCCTAAATTGAGAATGAGCAATTTGGCAGTTTACCTTATGATATGAAGTAGAGCTGAAATATTTAAGGATCTGGTAAACACAAAGATTTTAGATGAGTTTGTCGATACGAGTATAACATCATCTGCAAACAGATTTATGAAATGGGGCCTAGTGTGAAATTTAAAACCTGTGATCAGGGTATGGGCGCTGATGGATTTTGCGAATGGTTCAATCATCAGGTTAAAAATTGACAATCCTGCCTTCTTCCATTTTAAATGACAAGCATTTTGGATAATAAGCCTGATGTGTATACCTGTGCTGAAGGACAGGAGTATAGTGCTTATATAGAGGATAGTATCGGACCATAAAATCCAAACTTTTTAAGGGTGTGGACCATATACCCCACAATGCACCTTATCAAACGCCTTCTCTGTGCATATAGAGAGCAACAGACAAGGCTTTTGTGTGCACTCGGCATAATCTACTTTATCATGTTCAGAATACACCGGGTGGCGTCAGAGGCCTGTCTTCCCTTAGTAATCCCCATCTGATCAGATCTAATTAGAGATAGCATTATAGTCATAAGGCGATTCACTAAATATTTTGCATATATTTTAATATCAGCATTCAGCAGAAAAATTGACCTGAGGTTGGAAGAGATAGACAGGATTTTTTCAGGTTTAGGAATCTTAAAATACTAAAGAAAGGCTTGCAGCGCCAAATAAATAAGTCACATAGCTTATTAAACTGTTCCCATCATAGATATATCAGTTCTTCAGCAGTGTAGATGCGGCTTTATGCAGTAGATCACTCATAGGTAGAAATAATTCTCCAATCGTCCCTCAATCGTAGAGCATTGAAAAAAGAATTGAGATATACAACATAGTGTAACTCCATCTTAAAAAGCACACACTACTAGTGGGGGAGGGTCACACCCGTGATGGGGAAAAAAGCTGATAAGAGTGCTGTTAGAGAATCTTCCTGCTTCCCCCCATGCAATGGACACTCGCCAGCTACTGGTGTTCAACCAGCATATAGGCAGTCAGGATAGATATGATCACGGATCTCCTTCCTTAGTGCATCTGCTCACAGATCACAGCCCAGCTGATGGTAACAGAGCAGTATCAAGGATCCCAGACCAGCTCACTTTCGGATCTTCATTTATCAGACACTCACCACCTAGTTCTCTCGCTCTCACAAAGTGGAACAGATAAGGACCAGGGATTAAACATAAAACCACTCAGTTTAATAAAAGGTTCATGACAAGTACATAAAAGCAGAACTGTTACTTACATAGGTCACGTCACTGTGACAAGCACACCAGCAGCGCGACTGTCCATAGCAAATGAGCCCTGTCAGTAGTAAAACACGCCCAACGCATTTCCGACCAATCGTCGATCATCAAGGGGTTTACATCACCCGTCAGTCAAAGCCCTTATATCTACACTGCACAGCCACATCAATCAGAGTCCGGACTCCCGTCATCAATCTGTAGCCCGATGATCAGTAACAATAACAGTAAAGATAATCTTAACAATGTGCACAGATGGGAAGGAGGCTTGTGATTGAGCTGCAGTAAAGAGAGTATATAGAAATGGGGACAATGGGGAGACAAAGATTTTGTAGTATTCATTTGTAAACTCATCAGGGCCTGGAGATTTATCAGAAGCCAGGTTTTCATGACACACTCAGGTAGAGTAAAGGGAGCATTTAATTGTTGTATATGTGAAAATGTGGGTAAATTTAGGTGTGATAGAAATTGGACAATGTCAGATGGCTGAGGTCCTGAGGGATCAGCTTTTAGATTATATAGGGATTAGGTAGCTTTTGATTCTTGGAGGGTTGGAAGATATGGGGGATCTTCATCTTAGTGCGCTCTGTTTTGAGTCTGTTAGCCAGAAACTTCCCTGCTTTATTGTTTTGGGTGTATTATTTAAGCTTCAGAAAACAAACATTTATTGTGTTGGTCAAACAGCAGCCCTCTTAGTTCCATACTTAGTTTAAGTAGGGAAGTGGTAGTAGACTGATCAGGTTTTAAATTGTTTTAAAGTTCTAGAGTATGAATCTCTGTCAAAAAGGTATTGAGACAGGCATTGGTTTTACGTTTGGCAATAGCACATCATACCTCTCATTTACGCCTTATTGGCACTCCAGAGAGTAAATGGAGAGATTTCATCTCACCAGTATTATAAAATTAAAAATAGTCCCAGATATGCTGAGATAGCAAAACAATGTTGTTAGGATCCTGAATTATCCTATTATT
Organism: Pelophylax lessonae; assembly: GCF_965119305.1. Taxonomy (NCBI): domain Eukaryota; kingdom Metazoa; phylum Chordata; class Amphibia; order Anura; family Ranidae; genus Pelophylax; species Pelophylax lessonae. The sequence continues at coordinate 365,246,281 of NC_138771.1, forward strand.
ACATTGCCATAACCTGACAGGAGGGGAACTGTTCTACTCCACTAAAATAAAAGTAATAGCTGTGTGGTCAGACCACGTGATATTTAAAATACTGGAGGAGGAGGTGGAGCACTTGGAGGTTCATGGCCTGCTCACGAAGCTGATCTTTTTTGTGGAATGCCACCAGTAGTTTTTCTTTTACTTGGAATAAGTGCACCCGAGGAGGATGTCTCGTGGCACATTAGATGGGAGAAATTACAGTTTATGTACCTTGTGGACTCCATCAATTTGTGAGGTCAGCATATGTGAGTGATGGTAGCACATTTTGGAACAGCTCACAGACAAAGTAAGGCAGTTGAGAGGAGAGAACCGTCTCCATTATGCCGTGGATCTTCAGGTTATTACATCTAGATCTATCTTCTAAGTCGACAATTTTGTCTTTAATCCAGGATAAGTATTCTTTCTGGGTGACAAAGGCATCCATTAGGATATTAAAGGATTGGGAAAATCCCATTTTGTCTTCCACATATCCCACTCATTCCCCCAGATTTTGAACCTGCACTGATGCTTTATGTACACACAGGTCTGCTTGCAGGGAAGCTTTCAGGGATTACAAGTTGTATCAGAGACTGGTTGGCCTTGGGTGGAGAATTTGGCTATAGGGTTTTCTGAATTCAGTGAAGCAGGCATAGGGGTATTCAAAGCACTTACCTCCATTGATAGGGCAGAAACTTCTGCAATGTTGGAGTCCTTGCATGGACAAGATTTAGCAGGGCTCCTGGTAGAAGGTGTGGAGATGCCTAAGCCCCCTTGGTCTTATGAGCAGAGAGGTAGAGCATTAAAAGGTGCTGGTATGATTAGATTTACGGCTGCTAGAGGACTGACAGGGCTGCTATTGCATGTCTCCCGCCGCCATTTTTGAGAGGTCCTTTCCGGAACAGCTGGGTTTCTCTCTCACGTTGGGGCATGGCGGACAGAGCAGGGAAGCGAAAAGGAACCAGCAGTGATCTTTAGTCAGGCTGTAGAGGCACTTGAAGCAGACCAAGTCTCAGGGGATGGAAGAGCAGATCACCTATGCAGTCATTTAGTTTTTCAGTTGCCCCCCTCGTTTTTTTTTTTTTTTTTTTCTTTTTAACAAAATGGTTTAAAAGTATTGTGTGTATGTATTTTGATATAATCCAGAGAGTACCCTGTCTTTCCCTGTCTTTTTCCCCTGCTGTGCATTTCCCCTTTTCTGTTTTGGTTAAATTGTGCAATCTCTGAATAGGAAATCAAAGATAATCGATCTAATGGAGTTCTGGAATGCATTAAAAAAGAAAGGGTGGAAATGTGTCATCGAAGAAAGAGAAAACATACAAAAATACTTGTGTTGTCATTTGAGAGTTTTCTTTACTTTTTGTCTGATGAAAAGTTTTTCACCAGAACAAGAGTTAAAGGGAAATCTTACTTATGGAGACCTGTACAGCTAAACAATAAAAGGGGTTATAAGCCTAACTACTACACCCACAAAAATAGAATAAGTAATACACTTTAAACAAAAAAGGTTCAGCAAGAAGTAGGCTTTTTCATACAGTTTGAAAGTGTGTATTTTTAAGCACAGATCTCTCTAACATGAAGTTGAAAGAAAAGCTGTTGCATGACAGATTAAAAATGTCCATGTTTATTGTATAAACCATCCATAAACATGGCAGTTACAGTCCCCACCCTAGAACCACCTCCTCTAACATTTTCAGCCAATCAGGGCTTAGTCTGATGTTATGGTTTTTTTGCCCTAGGGTGTCTCGAGAGAGAGACAGAGAGAGAGAGTTCTGCTGTAGGTTTTTTCCCCCATCACAACAACATGGGCATAGCTATTTTTGTGGGGCTATGGGGTCTATCCCGCAGCTATGTAGTTTGTTATTATCTATATTATTTTGTGTCATCAGGTAGGAAGACAGGGCCTAGCTTCAAGCCCGTGTCCCCCAGCTGTATGTGGCAGCGGCTGACCCAGTGAATCCACCTGTTGTTCCTTTGCTGCCTCATCCTCTGCTGTCTGGACTTCTTAGTGGTTGTTTATTGTGGTCCTATCAGTTCTCTACTATGATTGTCTTGGACTCCTAGTCTGTGCACCTCCATTTTTTGTGGGATTTTCCTGTTTGAGTGCGTGTGTTCTCTATCAGGGACCCAAGGGACATATTTTTGTAGATTTCTCCTACCTACCCTGTTTTTCCCTCTCTCTCCTTCTTTCCACCTTTTTTATGTCAATTGGAAGGGAGAGGACAAGGGCCTTACCCCTTGCCCTTTGGCCACTACTCTTTTCAGTCCCTTTTCCCCTCCCTTTGCCTCTCCAATCTCCCCCTCCCCTCCCCTCCCCTCCGCTGCTCTTTTTCCCCTCTTCTCTTATTTTTTCTTTTGGGTTCTGTTATCACTCACCCGGGGCTAACCTGTGGATTTGGTTCCCTTTAATATCCCCATAGGTGTGTCTTTCCCCGGCCTGCCATGGACTTCTCTTAGTTCTCTGCCCTCAAAGTATGATCTCCGGAAAGGTAAAAACCCAAGTTGTCTTACTGCAAGACTTTAGGAGTGATAGTGTCCCCAAATCGACCAATAGAGACTTTCCATGGGTGTATCACAGTCCTTTGCCTATTTCTAAATGTGATCAGTATACTGGTCTCTAAGTTAGTACCATGGACTCTTGGTAAGGTGTGGTTGGGGAAAATTAAGGATGTTCAGATCACCTTTGCCAATGTCTATTTCCCAAATGTGGACCATCCTCAGTTCCTTTAGGACCCTAATTGTGTACTTCTAGAATTGTCTGAAGGACTCTTGGTTTTTGGGGGGGATCTCAACTTAGCTATGGATCCCCTATTGGCTCTGTCGCAGGGTTCCTCCCCCATTTCCCTATTCTTGCCTCAAACGCTTGAAAGCACATATGCAGCTCCTGCATTTGGTGGACCCTTGGCAAATGTTAAACCCTCAGGATAGGTACTACTCTTTTTTCTCCTTGGTACATAATACCTATTCACGACTATATTACCTCTTATTCTCGCATCAGGCTCTAACTAGAGTCGTGTCTGCACGCATTGATGTAATTTCCATTTCTGACCATGCTCCAGTCCATTTAACTCTTCAATTGGGCCCAATCTTGCAAAGTCCTCCCTTCTGGAGGCTAAATGAGGCTTTATTACAGTCTCTGAATACCCGCTTTGCACTGCAGGCGACCCTAACGGAGTACTTATTCATCAATCGTGATTTGCTTGATAACTCTTTGGTGGTCTGGGAGGCTCATAAGCTGGCTGTGTGGGATGCGTTAATCAGGATTGGAGGTCGACTCAAATGGGAGCGCACCCGTCCAACAGATGAGCTTCTAGTTGAGTTGTGCAGATTGGATCCACTTATCAGGATCTTCCTAAAGTGTGGGAGGAGCTATGGTTCCTTCTTTACCATAAGACAAAGCAAAAATGAGTGTGGGCCTATCGCACTATGTATGAATTCTCAAATAAACTGGGCATGTTAGTCTGTCGGTAGAGGCCTCTAGGATACCTGACATCTTCGGGTATGCCATCCTTGCCTCTTGAGATTTGGGAGGAGCTGGAGGAACCAATCACAGCAGAAGATTTGGGACTGGCTCTGGCCCACACCAAACCCAACAAAGTCCCAGGACCAGATGGCCCTACTCCAGCTTATTACAAGGCTTTCTTTGAGGTAATGTCTCCTCATTTGACCTCTGCGCTCAACTTCATTACGGATGGGAAGAGCATGCCTCAGGACAGCCTGCAGGCCTACATCTCATTGATCCCTAAGAAGGGAAAGAATCTCTCCCGATGTGAGATTTGAAGATGTTTTCCAAAACCTGGCCAATCGGCTACTTCCCATATCCCACTTCTTATTCATCGGGACCAGGCGGACTTCGTACCTCTACCTGAGCCTAGGGATAATATGATTTGAGTTCTCAACTTGATCCATGCTGCCAGGACCTCCCCCCATCCCCCGATCCTGCTGTCTACGGACATGGAGAAGGCTTTTGACAGGGTCAACTGGCAATTTATGCAAGCCACTTTGGAGCACATCGGATTGGGGACCTTTATGTTGAGTTGGATCCTCTCCCTTTATTCTTGTCTCTCTGCTGCTGTCAAAGTCAATAAAAAATGGTTTGACTTCTTCACAATTACGAATGGTACTCCCTGGGGCAATCCTCTCTCTAATCTGATCTGCATACTTTCCCTGGAGCCCTTTCTTTGTACAGTGAGAATAGATCCTAGCATTGTGGGCTTCTGGAAGGCCTTTGGCATCCACAAGGTTGCCACCTTTGTGGATGATTTAATTTTCATTCTGACGGATTCGATGACATCCCTGCCAAATCTGTTTCAATCTTTCCAAGTGTATGGCACCCTTTCGTATTTCCAATTAATCTATCCAAGTCCTCTGCTCTCAACATCACAGCGGATCAGGCTGTAATCTGACGTCTCTGTCCCTCTTTTCCTTTTCATTGGGCGACTGACTCTATTTATTACTTGAGAGTACATATTATGCTAGACCCTGCTACTCTTTATACGGCTAAGTTTGAACCACTACTTCTGCGAATTAGAGCTGATCTACTCTGCTGTATTTCACTCACGTTGACCTGGTTTGACCATTGCAATGCCCTCAAGATGACATTATTGCTTAGGGTTCTTAATCTCATGAGAGCTCTTCCCATCAGACTACCTCCCTTGTTTTTTAAACAAGTGAATTCCCTCCTTCGGGAATTTGTGTGGTCCCATTGGAGACCCTGTCTCCAACTCCAACTTCTCCATCTTTCTAAGTGCCATGGCAGAGTTGACCCCCCTGATGTGTGGGCTTACCATAGGGCGGCTCACCTCACCAGGTTTGTTAACTGGCACTGCCATGTCGAGGCAAAACATTTGGTGGCTATGGAGCTGGAGGACTCCTGCGGCAAGAGTTGGCCCTGGATCATCTCCCAGTTGCCCAAAGACCTCAGTACCCATTCCACTCTTAGCAGTACTTTGATGGTCTTTAGGGACACTTTTTAGAGTTCCTTTGTTTCCCCGCTGCCGTCACCCATGATCCCTATTCTAGGAAATCCAGAGTTCCAATGTCTGTTGTTCAGTGGTCGTCTCCATCTTTGGGATTTCCTGGGGTTCGATGGCAAGCTCTCCTCTCCTGCTCTTGCAAACACTTCCAGATCCACCTTAGGCTTCTGGGGCAACTTTCAACTCAGGCATTTTCACCGCCAGTGTGCTCATTCCCTGGGTGTCTCCCACCAACTCACGGAATTGGAGAGTATTTACCAAAGGCCAGAACTGATTTGCCACTTCCTTTCCATTATCTACGCTGCCTTGATCTTACCAAAGAAGGATTTCACCCCGATTTTCCTTGGGATACAGATATCTCCATGCATTTTACTGATTCAAAAAAGGAGAAAACTCTCCATTTTGCTCAGAAGTCCTCTATTGCCACCAAGGTTCAAGAGACCAGCTACAAGATTTTGACTAGGTGGTATAGGGTGCCGTGACCTTACACCATATTTTTCAGCAGGTATCAGATACGTGCTGGCGGTGTGGCACTGAACGAGGCACAATGTTCCACATTTTCTGGGACTGTCAAAAAATCAAACTGTTTTGGCACAGGGTGGCCTCTACCATCAAAGATCTGACCAATGTTGATTTAGCAGAAAAACCCAGTGGCGTGCCTCCTGCACCTTACATAACGGCTTATCAAAAAATACAAGGCCTCTCTTACTTTCCAGCTGTTGAGCGCTGCAAAGGTTTGTACTCCTCTGCGCTTAAAATCTGTGACTCCACATTCAAGGTATCTTTGGTGTTCCAAAATGAATGAGCTCAGGGACATGGAGGATCTTACAGCAAACTTGTATAATCGGGAGGAGATGTTTTGGGGACACTTGGAGGCCATCAAAACACTTTGTATTCACTGATGCCTATTTACGTGAAGCTTCGCAACTCGGTGGAACTCCTGGGACTAGCCAGATCATGGCCCTGGGTAAGTGATCCTGCTTTTCTGGTTTTACGTTTCTTTATCTCCTCTTTTTTCCCTCCCCCACCCTGTCTTTGTCTCCTTTTCTTTACCCTCTAATTTTCCTTTTTTTAATTATGTGACATCATTTTCAGCTCTAAGCTGTTACCCTACTGGCCTCCTACTCGTAGATTTGAACTTTTGTTGATTCATCCCCAAAGATATTTTCCTGGCCCTTGGGGCTCTTTAGGCAACCCCAGGATTTTTTATCATTCCTCATGAGTGTATACATTTGTTGGAGGCGCTATCTGTCACCTCTAGATGAGATATCTGCCTATTTGGCTGACAACCGATTTGAAGTTTGCTCAATTTCCTGTTGGCTGCTGACTTGATGTTTTGCTTTACTTTTGTTCTTTTTTATGTATATTTTTGCCAAGTAGACCCTAATGTCTATCCATCAAACTGAATTCTGGTTATCTTTGTACCCCTTTATGCTTATTATTGCCTAGGTTGTACTATGCAAATTTTAGGTACACAAATAAAGGCATTACAAAAATAAAATGTGTTATGGTAGATATAAAGTAAAATGTTCAATTTTATTCTGTAATCTGTCCTTTTTAAAATGACACTAAAATTACGATTCTGGTACGAAGCATTACAAATAGGTATACCATTTTGTTACTGGCGAGTATGAGTACTATGAGTCTAGTACTCACCGATTCCGAGTACTGATACCTTTGTGGTGCGATTTGAGCCCATACAAAATGCGACAATTTCCCTACCGCTCCTGTGTGAATTCAGACTGAAATCACTATGACAAGGCTGGGTTCATACAGGAGCAGTGCGGGAAACTGCATGTGATTCGTACAGGAATCGCACCACATTCCTGTTCAAATTGCATGAGATTTTTGCAGTGTGATTGGAGCCTATTCATTTTGTCTTAGGGCATCAAAGCATTTTCTTGATTATGAGTACTCATGAAAACGTATCTGTACCAATACCGATATAATTAAAACACAAAACAAATAAAAATGAAATAAAAGATGAAATAATAATGGTTAATAAAATCAAAATAAACAAAAACAAAAGTGATAGGAAAATAATATTTGAAAGGAAAAGGGGAAGATTGAGTTAAATAGGGCTGGTTAGACACATGACGAACAGGCTGAACAGATCTGTAAACTCCAATTAAAGGTAGCAGACTTCGAAGATCGCTCACGGCAAAAATTAGGGGGGTCCGTGAGGCAGTCAAACCAGCCGACCTTATCCCATACTTGCAACAACTTTTCCTGAAACTAATACCAGACCTGACTCCCAGAGACCTCCTGATGGACAGGGCTCATAGGATCCCAAAACTTGCCCCACCTACCGGACCAGATGTCCTGACAAGGATTCATTTTTATCATATTAACCACTTCAGCCCTGGAAGCTTTTACCCCTTTAATGACCAGGCCATTTTTGCGATTCTGCACTGTGTTACTTTAACGGAAAATTGCGCAGTCGTGCGATGCTGTACCCAAATATAATTGATGTCCTTTTTTTTTCCCCACAAATAGAGCTTTCTTTTGGTGGTATTTACATACCATAAAACATATATAAAAAAAGAGCAACAATTTTGAAAACAATGCCATATTTTTTACTTTCTGCTATAAAACATTCCCAATAAAAAAAATTTAAATAAGTTTAGGCCAATTTTTATTCTGCTACATATTTTTGGTAAAAAAAAAAAATCCCAAAAAGCATATTTTAATTAGTTTGCGCAAAAGTTATAGCATTTACAAACTACGGATAGATTCTTGTACTTTTTATCTATTTATTTATTTTTATTACGTTTTACAGTAAAGGAGCTGCGCTTACCCTTGGTATATTAAATCAGATGATAAAACTGTAATTCATAAGTGGATAAACAGTGGCTCCTAAGCTCTAAGCCCAGTTACAGTATAAGGTGCTAATAGTGCAAAGAAATGTGATATGGCTATGCAAAATCAGATGATGAAACTGTAATCAGTACCAAGACTCTTATGCTCTAAGCACAGTGACAATACGGTGCTATTAGTGCAACAAAGGAAATAATATGGCTATGCAGAAACCAATAATATAAAGTCCCTAAATGAAAAGTGACTGTTGTGCTGTGAACGGAATATCACTAACAAAGTGCTGCAGGTGCAGCAAAGGTGCAATAAATAACTGAGGCTTCAGTCCCAATCATTAAGAATAACAAATCAGTGACATCAAAAATAGCAAATAAATGGATGGATAACAGTGATAAAAACACCAACACTCAATTGTGAAAGGTGACTTAATGTGTAAGGTGGCTGTGCAACAATAACATTTGATAAAATAAATAAATACAAAAAAGATAAGCTTAATAAAAAATGTCCATACAACTCATGAATCAAAGAATAGCAGCATGAAACATAAATAGCAGCATGAAATAACAACAAGGCGGTCGGGGCATGAAAACCCGTGCTGATATCAGGTACGTGATTTAAACATCAGGTGGTGAGCGGTGAGATAATGAGTAAGTAAATCTTCTGGGTGTGCTACACCCTTACCTTACTGCTGTAAGGTTACAGCATTAAGGATTGGATCCCCAATGATCCTGCAATCATCCAGGGGGGAAGGGGGGGTTAGTGTAATAGAAGGCTTGGTGGTTTCCTTACAGCTGCAACAGTGCAGCTAGTACCGGGGTCCCTTGTGTTCCTTAGACTTCCCAGGGGGGTGGGGGGCGTCACAGTTTCATGGATGCTCCAAGTAAGGGTAGATAGACAAAGAACCTCTTCTGGTGTAGTATTTTTGATAAGCGTTTTATTTAAATATATAGCAACTTACAGTTAAAATGTCCAGTGTCCAGTATTGGTGCTCAGAGCGGTCCATGAGCACTACTTCCACCTATACCTGACGTCTCTACGCGTATCGTCACAGTCACCTGACTTCTTCAGGAATATAAGGTGGGCAGTCGACAAGTGGTTAAGGAGCATCTCCTACGTGCGTCCAGATCAGCTCATAAACTCCCTTATCCATTTGCTGGGGTACAACTTTACCAGGAACTGTCCGCCGTGACCTCGCAGCGCAGACAAGAATTCATGCCCATCACAGAGACACTGTGGGAACGCAACATCATCTATCGCTCGGGTTTCCCCACAAAGCTTCTGGTTACTTACCAAAGCCAACAAATTATCATAACCTCCCCGAAGGATGGCTACCAAAAACTGAAAAATTGGGGCCTCTCCCGCCTTCTACTACGGGTCCACCACGAAACAATGCAAATCATAAAACCTAAACCTGTCAACACCATTACCAGAACATAAATGACAGAAGTAATGTTAGCTTCAGCTCACCACTTTAACTCCCTGCTCAGATTATAAAATGCTGGTTTCTATTGAACTGATTGCACAAGAGCTCTAAGTCTCAGGAAACCGTGAGTACCTGTTCTTTCTACAAGTTAGTTTCAGTCGTGTTTACCCCCAGCACAAAGTGTGCTACGCACACAGCTCTTGATAAGCGTAATTGCTACTGCTAAACCTTGTACAAATGGCTTTGATTTTCTTCTTTATTGTTTTCTTTACCCTGCTTGTTTTTTATTTTTTTATAAAAACAACTGTTCTGTGATTGTTGTTTCTGTAATCACTACAGGTACAGGTACCCCTCTCCCCTCTCTACCTACCCTCAAATGCTACTACTTTAAACCCACGGTTATGATCCCTCTCCTCTCTTGAACCAACCGACAGAAGCAGCCATGTCAATACGCATCACAACAATTAATGTCAACGACCTTCATTCCCCCTTCAAGCACACCAGGTTGTGAAGAGAAGCCCTAACCCAGAAATCTGACATCCCATGTGTGCAGGAGACACACTTTATGCATGGTAAAGCTCCCTCATGTTAACATCGACTATACCCTCACATAAAAAAGTGTGAGGTGTGATGATTGCTATTTACAAGTCTATCTCCTTTCAACTTCAACACCTTGAGATCAACCCCTCAGGTACTGTAGATACATCTTACTAGATGGCATCTTTGATAATAAACCACTGGTGATTGTTAACATATACGCGCCCAACACTCACCACAACAGCTTCTTCCAAAATATTATGGGTAAGTTATCTCACTACCCAAAAAGAATGAATAATTCTCTGTGGCGACTTTAACACTGTTGCTGACCAAACAATTGACTCCTCTGACCACCAAAGATGGAGGCCCATGGCCCTCTCTTCCCTCATGCGTATGGAAGACCTATTTGACCCTTGGCACTGTCTACATGGAGAGGTGAGGGATTACACATTCTACTCGGTGGCCCAAAAATCCTACTCTAGGATTGATCTCTTCCTGACACACAAAAACACTCTACAAACCATCCCTCAGGACGATATAGGCCTGATCACATGGTCTGACCATGCACCAGTTACGATCTCCCTTCTCATAGGGGGAAATCGGACTAAACACACAACGTGGTGCATGAACACATCCCTACTCTCTCAACCCCAGTGTCAGGAGGAGATCAAACTGGAAGCGGAGGCCTACTTTTCTGCTAATGGGGGATCTGTGACAAATGACACTTTACTTTGGAATGCTCACAAAGCCTACATGAGAGGTGTTTTTATCAAACTCTGAACCAGGGAGAAGAGAGAGCGCACTGAGGAGGTAAATAGATATATAGACCAAATTCGCAAACTTGAACGATCCAATAAACTGTCCCCTAATGACCCAGACACAGCACGTCTAAGAGACCTCAGAGAGAAGCTTTTATCCAATCTACAGGCCTCATTTGACTTCCACATCAAACGACTAAAAGACTAAAAGCCAAAAAGTATGTAAATCGGCGCTCACAGGCGGTGCGACTCTCTATTAGTGAATGAGATATTGCAGGAGACTGAAGAGATACTGAAAGAGATTGGCTTGGAGTTTGCAACCAACTCATCTGTGTTTCTTTTTGCTGACCATTGCTTGAGAAGAGGAAAGGAATTTGGTCAGGTGTCTGCTATTGTGCATTTGCTAATGAGACTAGCCCATTAAGGTGTTACAATTGTTGCTGGGGGAGGAGCTGTGAAGGAGTGTGTATATATAGAGAAATACTCATTAGCTGGTCTAATTCATTAGCTGCAAGTACTCCATTGCAAGTACAACATTTTAAGTACAGTGAATGAGATATTGCAGGAGATAGTCAGGAGGTAGGCTGGAAGGTGGAAAAAAGAAAAAAAAAAAGGTAAGATTTGTTTGACTTAAATTTACAAATTTTCTAATTTTTTTTTTCTCTCCTCTTTAAAATGGCAGACTTGGTTCAGTGCAGGAATTGTTTTGCATTTATTTCATGTTCCACTCTTTGGAGATTCGGATGCTGTCAGATCTGTAGACAATTCTCCTTACTGCAGCAGGAAATTGCATTTTTGAAATCAGAGATATTTAAATTATCTGTTAAACAAACTTCAGCTGGGACTGCTGCAATGCCACTGCCACAGAGGACCCCCAGAAATGGCAGATGGGTTACTGTAGGTTCAGGAAGACTTAGAGTGGTGGATAGAAGACATGTCCCACAGTAAGTGGTTCTCCAAAATTCATTTGCAGCACTCTCAGAATGTAAGGACAACATGGATATGGACTCAAGCACAGAGGGTGAGAAACCATCGACTCCTATGTCTAATGTATGCAAGACTGCAGCCAAGGACAAAAAAGATAAAGTGAAGTCTCAAAGGAAGCAGCTGTTGCTGGGTGATTCAATCATAAGAAGTGTGGAGCTTAAAGAAAATGGTTTTGTGAGATGTCTCCCTGGTGCTACTACTAGACGAGATAGAAGATGTATTATTAATATTGTTAAGCAAGCAAAGCAGGAAGGGGACGTGGATGTTCTTGTCCATCTAGGGACAAATGACCTGGCTTGCAATGAAGTGTCAGAGGTGAAAAAATCTTTTATCACACTTGGAAATGACGTACAGGATTTTGCATCCACCATTTCATTTTCTGAAGTTCTGCCTGTGCATAATGTTCAGAATGATAGGCAGAGGCGCATAAAGGAGTTCAACATATGGCTTAGTAAATGGTGTCAAGAGCAAGGATTTGGCTTTGTTTCTCATGATAGCTCTACTTGGAATAGAAAGGAACTGTACAAAAAAGATGGTTTGCATCTTTCTCTCAAAGGAACAAATGTACTTAGTGAACAACTCCAAGAATTTGCGAAAGAGTATTTAAACTAGGAAGGGGGGGGCAAAAGAGTGGAATTACAAGAGTCCAATTGCCCCCCGAAACAATGCCAGAACAGGTCAGAAGCACAGAGGTTAAGAAATGATAAGCTCAGAGTCCTGTCTACAAATGCTCGCAGTTTGGGTAAAAAAATCAATGAACTTGGGTCAATTATGGCATCTGAGAATGTAGATTTAGTGGCTGTTACGGAGACATGGTTTAATGAAAGAAATGACTGGGACATAACCATACCAGGGTACTCTTTATACAGAAGAGACAGAGAAGGCAAGAAAGGAGGAGGAGTGGCCCTGTATGTGAAAGATAGCATTAAATGTAACCTAATACAAGTTGGTGAGGCCAACATAGAGTCAGTTTGGGTTACGTTGCAGTTTGCTAATCATGCAGTAACTCGTGTAGGTGTGATATATAGACCACCTGGTCAAGTCAAAGAACTAGATGATCTACTAGTTGAAGAAATAGCTAAAATGACAATGAAAGGAGAAGTTATCATTATGGGAGATTTCAATCTTCCAGATATAAACTGGAAAACCAAAATAGCAAGTTCTACCAGGAGTAAAGATATTCTAAATTCCCTACTGGAGTTGTCTCTGCAACAAGTGGTTGAGGAGCCAACCCGGAGGGAGGCCATTTTGGATCTGGTATTCACAAATGGGGATTCGGTATATGATGTCATTGTAGGCGAAACCTTGGGATCCAGTGATCACCAGTCAGTGTGGTTTAATATAAGAACTGTGAAAGAGTCACACCACACAAAAACAAAAGTTTTAGATTTTAGAAAAACAGACTTTTCAAAAATGAAATTAGTCATAAATGAGTCCTTATCAGACTGGTACGGATTACATGGAGTCCAGGAGAAATGGGACTACTTAAAAGGTGCATTATTGAAGGCAACAGAAAATTGCATTAGACTTGTCAGTAAAAGCAAAAAAAGGAAGAGACCACTGTGGTACTCAGCAGAAGTGGCCCAAATCATTAAAAATAAAAAGCTAGCATTTTGTAATTATAAAAAAACCCAGAGCAATGAAGATAAGGAAATCTACAAGATTAGGCAGAAAGAGGCCAAGCAAGTTATAAGAACTTCTAAAGTGCAGGCAGAAGAAAAACTAGCTCAGTCTATGAAAAAGGGGGATAAGACATTCTTCAGATATATAAATGAAAAAAGGAAATTAAAACAAGGAATAACTAAATTAAAAACAAAGGACGGAAGGTATGTAGAAGAGAATAAAGGGCTAGCCGACTGCCTTAATGAATACTTCTGTTCAGTTTTTACAGAAGAAAAAGAAGGAGAAGGACCTCCACTTGAAAGGATGACTAATGAATCGTTTGATGCATGTGTCTTTACAGAGGAAGACGTTCTAAAATTGCTGTCTAAAGTGAAGACAAATAAGTCACAGGGTCCTGATGAGATACACCCAAAATTATTAAAAGAGCTTAGTGGTGAGCTGGCAAAACCATTAACAGATTTATTTAACCAATCATTAGTAACAGGAGTCGTCCCGGAAGATTGGAAATTGGCAAATGTCGTGCCCATTCACAAGAAAGGTAGTAGGGAGGAATCGAGTCTGACATCAATAGTAGGCAAATTAATGGAAACCCTATTAAAGGATAGGATTGTGGAACATCTTAAATCCCATATATTGCAAGATGAAAAACAACATGGGTTTACTTCAGGGAGATCATGTCAAACAAATCTTATAGATTTTTTTGACTGGGTGACTAAAATAATAGACGGTGGAGGTGCAGTAGACATTGCATATCTAGATTTTAGTAAGGCTTTTGACACTGTCCCACATAGAAGACTTATCAATAAACTGCAGTCATTGAGCATGGACTCCCATATTGTTGAGTGGATTAGGCAGTGGCTGAGTGACAGACAACAGAGGGTTGTAGTCAATGGAGAACATTCAGAACAAGGTCATGTTACCAGTGGGGTACCTCAGGGATCTGTACTGGGACCAATTTTGTTTAATATCTTCATAAGTGATATTGCAAAAGGCCTCGATGGTAAGGTTTGTCTTTTTGCTGATGACACAAAGATATGTAACAGGGTTGATGTTCCTGGAGGGAAACGCCAAATGGAAAAGGATTTAGGAAAACTAGAAGAATGGTCAGAACTCTGGCAACTGAAATTTAATGTGGATAATTGCAAGATAATGCACCTGGGACATAAAAACCCAAGGGCAGAATATAGAATATTTGACACAGTCCTGACCTCAGTATCTGAGGAAAGGGATTTAGGAGTAATTATTTCAGAAGACTTAAAGGTGGGAAGACAATGTAATAGAGCAGCACGAAATGCCAGCAGAATTCTTGGATGTATAGGGAGAGGTATAAGCAGTAGAAAGAGAGAAGTGCTTATGCTGCTGTACAGAACACTGGTGAGACCTCACTTGGAGTATTGTGCTCAGTACTGGAGGCCATATCTCCAGAAGGATATAGATACTCTAGAGAGAGTTCAGAGAAGAGCTACTAAACTAGTACATGGATTGCAGGAAAAAACTTACCAGGAAAGGTTAAAGGACCTTAACATGTGTAGCTTGGAAGAAAGAAGAGACAGAGGGGATATGATAGAAACTTTTAAATACATAAAGGGAATCAACTTGGTAAAGGAGGAGAGCATATTTAAAAGAAGAAAAACTACCACAAGAGGACACAGTTTTAAATTAGAGGGGCAAAGGTTTAAAAGTAATATGAGGAAGTATTACTTTACTGAGAGAGTAGTGGATGCATGGAATAACCTTCCTGCAGAAGTGGTAGCTGCAAATACAGTGAAGGAGTTTAAGCATGCATGGGATAGGCATAAGGCTATCCTTCATATAAGATAGGGCCAGGGACTATTCATAGGATTCATATATATTGGGCAGACTAGATGGGCCAAATGGTTCTTATCTGCCGACACATTCTATGTTTCTATGTTTCTATTGTGGCAGATAGTGGGAGCTGGCAGTCAGGTGGGAGTCAATAAGATACTGGCACATAAAGGTGCTGCACGCTGGAGGAGCCTTGGGATGGGGTAAAAGATTCCAGTGCCTGTGATGAATAATTTTAGGCTGGCCTCGGTGCAAAAGGGAGGGGGGTGGGGGATAAGAATCCACTGGTCCGGGTGGATAGGGGGAGGGGGAGAAGTTACTGGGCTGGGCAGCACTCAGGGCTGCTATCCGGCTGAGCGAAGCAGCTCGAAGTGTACATAAGTGGCGCTTCTCTCCTCATCTTTTAAAAGACTAAAAGCCAACTGGTAAGCCTTTGGGAACAAACCTGGCTCCCATCTGGCCAAAATAGTCAAACAAAAAGCCATAGCGACAAAAATTCCTTTTATGAAGACGGCTAGCGGGCAAAGGGTTGACAACCCCACAGATATAGTTAATTGCTTTAGCCAATATTATGCTGCATTATATAATCTGAATGCCACCTGAACTGACCCTTTTCCAGACATCGAATATATATCTGGCTTCCTCAACTCCCTAAAATCGCCTTCCCTCACTCCAGACCAACTCAAACGGCTCAATGAGCCATTCTCTGAGGCTGAAGTGCTAACAGCAATTCAATCACTCCCGCTCCACAAAGCCCCTGGACCCCATCTAACAAATTCCTTCAACCATATACTACATATAGGCACAATACCTAAAGAATCACTGGAAGCACTAATTGTCACCATACCGAAAACTGGTAAACCTCACGACACACTAGCTAATTATCGTCCCATTTCCCTTTTAAATTCGCATCTTAAAATCTACGTAAAATGAATAGCCACTCGCATTTCCTAATTTTTTCCCACCCTGGTTCACAAGAACCAAGTGGGCTTTGTCCCACGTCGGCAGGCCTCAGATGGCACCAGGAGGTTTATAAACCTAATACGATGGGTGGAGCACTGTGGAATGACTTCTCTGCCCCTATCACTGGATGCAGAGAAGGCATTCGACAGGGTACACTGGTCTTACCTCCAAAGGTTCTCCAAAAGTTCGGATTAACAGGGAACATAGATTCAACAATCCTTGCACTATATTCTTCCCATTCAGCCAAAGTTAGGACATCAGGGATGACCTCCGATAGATTTAGGAATCCCTAACTGAGGCTATTAGAATGCACCCCCAGATAGCAGGCATACAAATAGGAAAACAGGCTCACAAGATAGGACTCTACGCAGATGATGTCATAGTGGCCATGACAAACCCTCTCCAATACCTCCCAGCTCTCTACGATCTACTCCAACTCTTCGGTAACATATCCCTTTCCAAAGTAAATTGCACTAAATCTTCCATGATTGGAATAGGAATGGACCAAAATACCAGAAACTGCATAATGCGAGAGTCACCTTTTCCCTGGGCTCCATCCAATACTTTCTCCTATTTAGGTACACAACTAATGACTCCTTCCTCCAACATCCCCTGAATCAACTACGAATGCATATTAAATAAATTACGGAACCTTTGCTCCTCTTTACACTCTACCAAAGCCTCTTGGGCTGGCAAAATCGCATTGGCAAAGATGTACCTGATGCCGCACATGCTGTACTTCCTATGCACTCTTCCTCTACCAATCCTATCCACACAATTATCATCAATTCAAAGAACCATCAACTCCTTCATATGGGACAACAAACGTCTCAGAGTAAAACTTTCTACAATGTGCACAGCTACATCTAAAGAGGGACTGGGAGTCCCAGATATAAAGCACTATTATTAAGCTATCATTCTAAGTCAAGCTAAACAATGGTGGTCTCAATCAGATCAGCCCTTATGGACTCAAATCGAAGAGACTTGCCTAGGGAGGCCCACCAGATCCCTCTTAGCTGCTGTCTGGCTACAATACAACCCACAAGCCACTTTCCTCAGCGCGGTGAACGCCCCAATTAAAGTTTGGAGATCATACTATCAACTCTCCAAAGGTTTAACGGCCAAAACCTTAAATTGCCTTCCCCTCTCAGCCCTGGAATGGATATGTACAGATCGTTCCACCAACTCCTGGTCAGCAGCCAGAATCTCCAATATTGAGGACTTATATGACAAGGAAACCCTGCGCTCATTTCAAAGTCTCCATACAAAATTCCAAATCTCAAATAAGGACTTCTACAAATTTCTCCGTATCTGGCACGCTCTACAGAAAATCAAATGGTCAGATATTACCCTCACAGCCGATATTTTAGATTTCTTTGGGAAAAACTTATACCCAGACAAAGGGATTTTGCATATATACAAAATGCTGAACTTTGCACAAAACTCTGCAAAACTCACTTCAATGACCAAATGGGAACAAACCCTAAACTTCACAACAGATCTCGTATCGTGGCACAAGCTGCCAAAAACCCATTAAAATACTCCAGATGCCTCACCCATTGGGAAACAGTGCCAAAATTACTACACTATTGGTACCAAACACCAGCAAGACTTGCCCGTATCTCCTCTGCACACTCGCCTTAGTGCTGGAGAGGATGTGGCAACTACGGATCCACCACCCACATCTGGTGGGAAAGCCCCTCACTTACTTCATTCTGGGGTAGAGTCCAAACCACAATATAGAACAATATGGGAATCCTCAGCACGCTCACCCCCCAACAAGCATGTATAGGGCTTGACCTGGACACCTGGCCTCCCCCACTCCACTCCATCCTCACACACATCTTCATTGCAGCTAGGATTCTGATAGCAAGAAACTAGAACAGCAATACCATACCATGACTCCTTCAATTTCACTCCACAATCAATCAACACATGCAACTGGAACTGATGTATGCAAAGGCATATCTATCAAAGTCCAAATTCCAAGACCATTGGGCCCCATGGACCAAGTACTCTGCCAGCACTACCAACCCCTGAAATATAGCAGACACTACGCGAATGTGAACCAATGGCACACCCTGCTAACATGTTTTATATAAGTATCTCTCTTTGATTGCTACTCTCGAATATATTCTCTGTCCTTACTAAGCTATGAGATAACAACCTTGCCCCCTCCTCTCCCTTACCACTATCATTAGTACCTGTACCTAATTCAATATTTCAATTACGAAGTTACTATGACTTACTTCAGCTAAGTTGCTATAAGTCTAGCATTGTTAAATAAGTGAATCTGGTCATATATGTATCACTTTTTAAAGACCCACACTCTGTTCTTTATCTACGGTTTTGGAACTTAAAATCTTTTCAATAAAACTTGAGGAGAAAAAAAAAACATAGAGTCAATACTTACTATATTATGACTGAGCAGTGTTCATAAACATTGTAAATGACAACCTTTTTTTCACTAACAGCTTCTAGAGCTGCTGTGTGTACACAGTCTTATTATCAAAGCTTATTTGAACAAGCTGAAGTTAGAAGACGACTGGCTACCATGCACAGCTGCACCAGATTTTGTTAACCACTTCAGCCCCGGAAGATTTTACTCCCTTCCTGACCAGGCCCTATTTTGCGATTTGGCACTGTGTTATTTTAACGGACAATTGCGCAGTCGTGCAACGTTGTACCCAAGGGAAATTTACGTCCTTTTTTTCTCACATTTTTGATCACCTGTGCGATTTTTATTTTTTACCCTATAAACAAAAAAAGAGCGACAATTTTGAAAAAAAAAAAAAAAAAAAAACAATATTTTTCACATTCTGTTATATGACAATCCCAAAAAAAAACAATGAAAAAATCAAAAGTTTTTAACATTTTAGGCCTATTTGTTTTCTGCTACATATTATTGGTAAAAAAAAAAATCGCAATAAGTGTATTTTGATTGGTTTGCACAAAAGTTATCGCGTCTACTAACTACGGGAAAGATTTGTCATTTTTATTGTTTTTTTTTTTTTTTACTAGTAATGGCGGCGATCTGCGATTTTTTGCAGGACTGCGACATTGCGGCAGACAGATTGGACCTCTAACTGATATTTTTGACATTTTTGGGGGTACCAGCGACATTACTATAGTAATCAGTGCTAAAAATATGCACTGTTACTGTAATAATGCCATTGGCAGGGAAGGGGTTAACCCTGTGGGTGATCAAGAGGTTAAATGTGAGCCTAGGGGAGTGATTCTAACTGTGGGGGGTGGGGGGCATGGCTTCTGAGATGACCATAGAGACATGTGATCCTATATAGCAGGATGCAGGATCACATGGGCTCTGCGATCATCCCAGGGAGAAGGACGGTCGGCTGTGTTTACAACAGCCGACCGTCCTTCTCTCTTAGTGGGGAACGATCGCGGGTGTCAGGCGGCAATCGGAGCTTCCTGACACATGCAGCAGCTTCCCCTTGGATGAGCTGGGGTGGGAGCGCGCCGCCGGTGGCACATGCTCGCCACCTAGACTCCCGAGAGCGATTGCCGTACATGTACGACGATTTGCCTGGGAGCGGCTGCCTGCTGCAGTACATCTGCGGTGGTCGGTTGGAAAGGAGTTAAGAAAGTTCACATCATGAAAAAAAAAAAAACAATGACTAAATAACAAATAATGAGGCCAATCTCAGTTTACAAACTTCCACTATTCTAGTGAGTACATTTTTTCATCAACCCAAACAACATGGACACCCACTCTTGTCTTACCTTCCACAGCAGTAGCTGCTGGGAAAGAGTCACAAGACACAAGGGAGTTCATTTACTAAAGCTAGAGGGTGCTAACTCTGGTGCAGCTCTGCACAGCAACCAATCAGCTTCTAACTTCGGCTTGTTTAATTAATCTTTGACAATAAAACCTGGAAGCTAATTGGTTTCTGTTCAGAGCTGCACCAGATTTTGTACTCTCCAGTTTTAGTAAATCAACCCCAAGTAGGCAAGTGTTTGCATGTAAGGTGAAAAGCTTTAACACAATGTTCTACAGAATACTAGAAATATGTCTATATCATTCAAGGGAAAACCAATCAAACATAGAATGGACATTGAGACCCTTTGTACCGACTTTTCTAAACTTCTGTACATACACAAAGGTGTAAGAATAGTAAACCATCCAAAAGTATAAAAAGTATTGCAGTTGGTTTGTGTGTCTTTATTATATAGAAATATATTTTCAATAAAGGAATGTGTTTTAATTGGGTAGCCATCTGTGTAACTCTACAGATGGCAGCTACGGAAAAAAGGCTGCTTCCATCTGAGGATACTTGTGAGGTATATAAACTGCTTTGTTGTCAGATGTTCAGATGGGTATTTTCCTTCACTGTGTTAGCACATTGACTGACAGTTTTTTATTATGTTAGAGCTTTATGTGCCAGTACAGCAAATATTGATCAATAGCAAAATATTGGTTGATTTAAACTGTTCTGACTGCAGCACTATTAATTAACAAAAGACTTTTTGAAAAATAAGTTGTTAACACCCAGAAATAGAAAAAGGTAAAATAACAAACAACTTGTACTTTGTGCTGCTTTTGTCTCCTTACTTTAAAAAAGCTTTAAAAAAAATTGGAACAAAAAAGAAAGTGAGCAACTTAACTGACAGAACTAAAAGAACTGACATCAATAAGAGGAAAACTGGAACCCACACTGATTTCTCCATGGAAAAAAAACAATAACTAACACACCTCATTATCTTCACAGTAGATTATAAGCAGCAAGGTGATTATATGTACATGGTAGAAGGGAGAGAAAGGTGTGAAAACAATCGAGGGATAAATTATTGTGTAAATAAATGATAGATCTAATGCACTGACTTCCATGAAAGCAGGACAGACATGCATGAATGTAAATATAGATAAGAAAAGGGTGCTTGGTTATTAGTTAGGAAATAGAGAAAAGGGTGGATGGAGGCAGGGAAAAATGCTAGCTATATAATGAGTCATTAGTAGGATGTATTATGTTAGGAAATATAGCATATCTTTAAAATAAGAGACATCTGTAAAGAGTAGTGATCGACCGGTATAATTTTTTTAATCCCGATACCGATCATCGGATATACCGATATACGATCATTGGTCATCGGATATCGGTATTGGCCGATATCAGCCGATATTTACGAACATGTACAAAAAAAATGTTTTTTTATTTATTTTTTTCTAAAGGTACTCCTTGTGGAGGGATTAGGGGGTCTAAAAGACCCCAAACCCCTCCTCGGGACTTAAAAGCATTCAAAACGCCAAGTTTGGCTGTTTTGAATGCTGTCAGTTTTTTTAATTTGGTGCCGAATACCCGGAAGTGATGTTATTACCCGGGTCTCCATGTTTTTTACATGGAGACCTGGGTCTTCTCTTCGGCGGCGACGGTGGAGGTAGGATGCCATGGTCTCTCGGTGGGACGGGAGACTCGGGCTCCCTCCCGCTCCTTGTAATGACAGCCGAGCGGCTTCTCAGCTGCACCGGTTGTCATTTCAAGTCAGCCGACCACTCGGCTATGGACACCGGTACCGGGGTGATGCCTCTAGCTGCAAGCATCACCCCGGTACATGCACTTTCCCTAAATATCGGCAATATCGGTAACCTCAGGGGCCGATTCCGATAGATCGGGGAAAGTGCATATCGGCCCCGGATATATATCAGTGTTGTCGATAACCGGTCGATCCCTAGTAAAGAGACCAAAGGCAAAAACTATAGGGTTAAAAAAGAATTGATGAGAAATAAGTAACAACAGATTAATACCAGTATAGGTCACACCTCTAAGCTTTGCACAGACTACCTATAGTTTGGGTCTTCATTGTCAGTAAGATGCTGTGTGTGATGAGGTGAAGGGAGCCACAGGTGTATTAACAGATTCACATGGATGGACTATGAAAGTCACTTTGTATACTTCAGTGTGGACTTGTTGTTTATTTATTTGTATATACTATTTGTTACTTTCTACACATGGTTACAAGTTTTTATTTGTATATATCATTTGTTACTTTTGACACCTAGTGCTACATTTTAGCATATACCATTTTTGTTAGATACCTACATACAGTAAGAGCCGGTTCACACTGAGGCGACACGACTCTTTACTACTTCGGGGGCAACTTGTGCATTGCCATGCACCATGACTTCGGAGCGACTTGCAGGGACTTCACATAATGGAAGTCTATGCAAGTCGCTCCGAGGTCGCCCCGAAGTAGTACAGGACCCTTTTTCTAAGTCGGAGCGACTTGTGTAGCTCCTATTAGAATGGGTCCTGTAGCGGTCAATGGACTGCGAGGGAGCGCGACTTGTCAGGCTGATAAGTCGCCTGACAAGTCGCGCTAGTGTGGACCGGCTCTTAGTGTCCTTAAGGTATTCATCAGCAAAACAGTAAAAAACAGCAAAAAAAAGAATAAACACACCAATACCTCGTACACACGATCAGATAATCTTAAGAAAAAAAATGGCTTTCGAATTGATCGCTCGATAATCTGATTGTTAGTACACAGCTTTCGACAGCCGATCACGTCATTTCGTCCAAAAAAATCAGAAGGGACAAACACGAAAACCTTTGTCACACGATAGCCTAGCGAACGATAATCAATTAATCAGTACAGTATGCGTTCATTAAAAATCCATAGACAAAGACCACATATCATCAGAAACACAAAAATAACCCGGAAAAAGCCTGGCTGCCATTGTTTTTGTTTTGCACTATCCGATACATAGCTAAGCAACCATGAAGCTTTTCCAGAATCGTACAAAAAAATTCATACGTTTAGTACGCATTGTTGAATTCAATACTAGTATCATGCAACAAAATGCGAACGATAAGTCGTCTGATTATGTGGTCATGTGTACAAGGCATAAAAGTACACTTTTCAGTATCTTAAAAAAGAGCACTCTTCATGGACAATGGGGTCAAAGAGTCTTTTTGTGCTAAAAAAAAGCTTTATCAGCTTGAGGGGACAGAGACAATAGTGACTGCTTGAATAGAATAGACAGTGTATATAATTTGTTGCAAGAAAATAAAGAGGAGCAAAGATATTGGATAGTAGAAAACAAACAAACCAAAAAAGGTTGGTAATAAAACAATTACAAATGTATAATTTACAACATCAATGTGACAGAGCAGTATGCAGCCAAAGGAGCAAGCCATTAGAGTTAAAGCTGCCACCACCATCCCACCAGACCAAATGCAATTGCATTTATTTTACAAATCCAGCATAATACAGACTCCCGACGGTGCACTGGTTCACAATCCCTTTTCCATTCTCCAGGTGTTTAGAACCTATTACCATGATCTATATAATTTGCCAGAGGCCTTTCTGCGTTCAGAATTAGATGTTAGAGAAGAAACAATGACAGCATATGTTGCTGAAAATCCTTTACATGTTTTGGATGATGAAACAAGGAATGCTTTAGAGGGCCCCTTTACAGAAGAGGAGCTTTTCATCACTATTGATAGTATCTTACCAGGTAAGAGTCCCAGTTCAGATGGTTTTACCTCAAGAATTTATAAGCAATTTCATGATGTTCTAGCTCCATATTTACTTAAAGTGTTCAATGCAGTATCGCAAGGGGAATATTTTCCTCCTCAGGCCCTTGAAATATATACTTCTCTAATACCAAAACCTGATAAAGACCATTCTTTATGTTTCACGTTTTTGACCTATCTCTTTTAATTAGGGTCAATTTAAAAATCTACTCTAAGATGATTGCTAATAGTCTAGACTCCAACCTCTACTTCAAGGTCTTATTCATCTTGACCAGGTGGGTTTGTCGCTGGGCGGGAGGCATAGGATAACACAATTAAAACAATGCTGCTAATGCAACATGCTCTTCTATTTACATGTGCCTCCTGTCAGTAAATGCAAAAAAGGCTTTTCATAAGGACAGTTGGGCATTTCTGTGGCATGTGCTAATCCTAATAGGACAAGTACCCTAGGAGTATTTTGGCTTTTTACTCCTGCCGCTCTGCAGGGGTGAGGGTGAATGGATCCCTTACCCTACAGATTTCTATTAATCATGGTACTCAGGGCTTTCTTCTCTCTTTCCCTTGCTTTATACACTGATAATGGTCCTAATAATGGAGCATCTGGTGAATGCCCTTAGTCATAAATCACAACATCTCTGGGATATCTGTAAGTTCACTACAGGTAAAATTGTCCCTATTCGCAAATGACCTCCTGTTGTATGTGACCCAACCTCAAATAGCAACGCCTTCTATTCTACAAGAATTTAAAATATTCAGCTTTGTGAGTGATTTTAAAGTCAAACTTTCTAAATCTGAAATTCTTAAAGTCTCACTTTCGGTACCTACAATTCAGGCACTTGAGGTGTACTTGAGGAAGTAACTAGTGATACACTTCCCACAGGATAAATCTAAGTTTTACTTTCCTAATCATGAAGTTCTTTTATGTAAAACCATTCTTGATCTTCAAAATTATGATAGGAAACACTCTAGTGGTTCAAGAGAAATAATACATTGAAAATGGATGTTGAGATAGTGAGATGGTGAGATTTTTATATCTTTTTCAAACTGTTCTAGTATAAATCCCAGCCTCCTTTTTACGTAAACTTCAGAGGGCCTTTACAGCATTCATATGGGGATAAAATGTCCCCGGCTGAACTATTAAGCGCTTTCCTTACCCAAGAATAGAGGAGGCATGAATGCTCCGGATGCAGCTTTACACTACCAAGCATTTGTCTTAAAAAGGATTTTGGATTAGTTTCATTATCACCAAGGGAAACTGTGGGTTCCGCTTGAACAATTCATAACTTCATGGGATCTAAAAGCTCTCCCCTGGATTCCACCCCTTAAGAGAAAGGACACTGGTGCCCTTCCAATACTTACTAAACAGACAGTCTATGGGACACCTTAATAGAGTGTCTCCATATTTCTGCCGATATTGGTACTATGACGCCTTTTTTTGACAATCCGACTTTTCCCATAAGGGTGCGTTGTTACACCCTGGGTCCCTGGACTAAGTCTATACATCACCATCTGGTCTCAATCCTTTCAATTGACAGTTTCTTTTCCAATCCCACAGTTTCCATTTCTAAGGCACATGGAGTGGCAAAATGTTTTTTGCAACAGCAGGTGAATTCTCTTCTTGCTTTAGTTGCTGACAAACAGAAACTTCTTCCCCATTCTACTTAATTTGAAGATATACTACTTAATGATTCCCCCAACTAAAGCAGTTTTGAAAATGTACTCTTTTTTGCCCTTTCTGTCTTATCCAAACCCTCTGGCTTACACTGTCAAATGGGAGAAGGAATTAAAGTTTCAAATCAGTGAGGGAGAAGGAAATTGGAAGAAAGCATTTATATTGGGCTCTCCAAACCCATAGTAGTACAATAGAACATTTTTAAAATTCTGTCAGGATAGTACAGGTGTCCAGATGCTCTACACCATCTTTGCCCCTCTGCATCTAGTTTGTGTTGGCGGTTTGGGATTTAGGAGGGTTCTACACTTCATATATGGGCTGAGTGCCCCTTGATTAACCGGTTGCCGACCGCCGCACCACTATATACGGCGGCGGTCAGCCCCGGCCAGGCAAAGTGACGTATATATAGCTAGATATCACTAGCCTGTCACTTCCTTGTGAGCCAATAGCGGGCGAGCGCGCGCCCGCGGAGGCGCGCGCCCGCCTCGGCTCGTTCACTGGGAAGTCAGTGCGTGTGTCATTCTCCCCTGTGTAGGAATGGTGATCATACGGTTCTACTATGTAGGACCGTTGATCACTGTTCCTACACTAGTAGCCATGTCCAATCACAGTAAAAAGCACGCCCCTAGGGACACACTTAAGCCCTCCTTCCCCAATAAAGTTAACCCTTTCCCTGCCAGTGTCATTTTGCAGTAACAGTGCATATGTATAGCACTGATTACTGCAGTAATGTCACTGGTAACCCCAAAAGTGTCAAAAATCTCAGTCAAGGGTCCGATCTGTCCGCCGCAATGTCGCAGTACCGCAAAAAAAATCGCAGATCGCCGCCATTACGCGTTAAGAAAAAAAACACCAAAAATGACAGAAATCTTTCCCTTAGTTAGTAAACGCAATAACTTTTGCGCAAACCAATCAAAATACGCTTTTTGCGATTTTTTTTACCAAACATATGTAGCAAAAAACAAATTGGCCAAAAATGTTAAAAAATTTTGATTTTTACATTTTTTGGGGGGGAATTTCATATAATAAAATGTGAAAAATATTGTTATTTTTGCAAAATTTACGCATTTTATTTGTTTATAGCGCAAAAATTAAAAATCGCACAGGTGAACAAATACCACCAAAAGAAAGCTCTGTTTGTGGGAAAAAAAGGATGTCAAATTCGTTTAGGTACAGCGTTGCACGACCGCGCAGTCATCCGTTAAAGTCACACAGTAAAAAATCGCAAAAAAACCCCTGGTCAGGAAGGGGGTAAAATCTTCCGGGGCTTAAGTGGTTAAGAGATTTTGGATCTCTGTTCTACAACTCTATTGTAAAGTGACAGAGACTTTTACACCTTTACACCTTAGTCAGGGTAGAGGAAATTATGAACAGTTCCAAATACTAGTCAATATTGGCACAAAACCTTCAGGCTTCTGCTAGAAAGCTTAAAGCGGAGTTCCACCCAAAAGTGGAACTTCCGCTTTAGGGAGTCCTGACCCCCCGACATGCCACATTTGGCATGTCATTTTTTGGGGGGGGGAGCGGGTACCTAGTTTTGACAGGTACCCGCTCCCACTTCCGCTCGGAGCGCCGCGGCGCCCTGAGCGGAAGTTCTCCTCTCCCCCGCCCTCCCTGCAATCTTCTGGGACACGTCAGAAGTCCCAGAAGATTGCCGGCCAATCACGGCGCGCAGCGTGACTCGCGCATGCGCAGTGGGTACCCGGCTGTGAAGCCGCAAACTGTAACAGCCGGGTGCCCACAGCTGTGATGCCGGCGCCGAGGGAGAGGATCGAGGCTTCCGGCGGCCGCATCGCTGGACCGTTGGACAGGTGAGTAAATGGCTGGAACTCCACTTTAACATGAAGAGAAACTTCATCTTTCAGCATGACGACCCAAAGAATACATTTAAATCAATTAAGGAATGGCTTCACCAGAAGAAGATTAAAGTTTTGGAATGGTCCAGCCAGAGCCCAGACCTGAATCCGATTGACAATCTGTTGGGTGATCTGAAGAAGGCTGTGCACAGGAGATGTTCTCGCAATCTGACAGATTTGGAGTGTTTTTGGGAAGAAGAGTGGGCAAATATTGCCAAGTCAATATGTGCCGTGCTTATGGACCCAAAAATACCCTGCTGTAAAAAAATCAAAGGTTCTTCAACAAAGTAATAGTTTAAGGGTGTGCACACATATGCAACCATATTATTTTAGTTTTTTTATTTTTACTTCCCTCCACCTAAAAGATTTAAAGATTTCATTGAGTTGTACAGTTTATAGGTCATCAAAAAGATCTTTGTCTCATTTTATTTACTTCACTGAAACTTGACATTTTACCAGGGGTGTGTAGACTTTTTATATCCACTGTGTGTATATATATATATATACACATATATTTATGTATTTATTTTTTATGTTCTAGGCTCGTTTTTGACATGGAGTCTAGTTTGTTAGTTGTTTATCTTATTATTGATTAGATTGTGGGATCTGCATGGCTATCATGGGGTGTTTAGGTGCCCTTTTATTTACAGTATACTATTAGAGATTAAGCGGTTGTCTTATATATGTTTGGTAATTGGAATATCCCTGAATTCTATCTAAATGTTATTATGAAATTTTCCTTTTTGTATTTGTTTAAAAGTTTATTTTCATATAAAATAATATGGGATTAAACCTAAATGTCTATAGAGAGGTCAAGTAATAAGGAAAGCATTACGACTGCAGTAAGAAAGTGCAGCCATCTGATCTACGTACACTCAACTCTCCAGTAGCCAACTATGCAATTACAGTGCCTCAATGGACAATAACATTTTCTTTCTTGGTTAGTGGGCCAGAAATACACAGGGCATAGCACCACATAAATAGGTTTAGTACAGATAAGTCTATAGTCAGCCCGCTTTTAAGAGTAAAGGAGATACATGTGAAAAATGTATTTAAATCATGCTTGTCCTTCCTCTTTCAAACACATCTAAGTTCTCAAATTATATAAAAGTGGCTAACATAATGCATAAAACTCTTAGCAATAAGAAAAAGAATGGGTCATAAGGGGCAGGCTTTACATGGTTTATTGTCCATATATTATTTTTCCAACACTAATTAAAGCAAATGTTTATGGCTAAACTAGTTTTTGAAATGTATTTGGCATCTGATCACAAACATGGAAATGAACTGGTCTGGGAAGACTTGTTTTGGCAAAGAATATTATCCAGATATTTCACACTTTTGAGATTATTCATGTTTATTTTCTTTCGTTGTTGATGAAGTATAAAAATAATGTGCAGACTAAAATCACAACTTGAAAATTGCAATCTGTTCACTTATTTCAATGTTGCTTTTCATTTTTAAGGCCATGGAAGTAAATTGTGAATTGCAGATAATGTAGTGTAAATAACAAAACCCTATGGATTGCAGATGCATCTGTTACAGTGACACACCAATTGCATACTACAAATTACCTGATTGCTAATAGGCATAAAACTAAATAAGCAGCCTAAAATAAATGGTATGATTTATTCAGCAATAAATATCCTTTCAGTTTTAATATATATTTTTTCTAACAAGTATAATTATCGACATGCCTTGGAAAGATAGTTGCTTTTTCATTTGAGTTGTAACATCGGGAATTATTTACTAAAGACAATAAGATTGTTCACTTTGCAAGGTCATTTTCCCCAGAGTTTAGTGAATGAGGTGTAGCCTTGCATAATTCTGTTTATTCCATTTTGCACCCTTCATTGTATTGTACATTCGGTTCATATGTTGAAACAAATTTATTGTGATTATATTGTATGTGAAATTATATGATATTGTTTTGACTTCTTTGAAAGAAAAAGCTACTCTTTTTATTGCCTTCATTTTTGTTGTGATTTTCTTGTTTTTGTCTCTATACAGTGGGGATAATAACTTTTTGAACCTCTGCAGATTTAGTAAGTTTGCCCACTTACAAAGAAATGAAGGGTCTATAATTTTTATCAGAGGTGTATTTTTAATGAGAGAAGCAGAATATCAACCAGAAATACAGAAAAAAACACATAAAACAAATGCTATAAATTAAGTTGCAGTTCAGTGAGTAAAAAAATGATTTGATCCACAAGCAAAACACGACTTACTACTTGGTGGAGAAACCCGTGTTGGAAAGCAGAGGGGTAAGACATTTCTGTAGTTGGTTACCAGGTTTGCACACATCTCAGGAGGGATTTTGGTCCACTCTTTTTTACAGATCTTCCTTAAATCCTTAAGGGTTCGTGGCTGTCACTTGGCAACTCGAGGTTTCAGCTTCCCCCATATATTTTATATAGGACTAAGGTCTGGAGACTGACTTGGCCACTTCATGACCTTAATGTGCTTCTTCTTGAGCCACTCCTTTGTTGCCTTGGTGGTATGTTTTGGGTCATTGTCATGCTGGAAGACCCATCCACAACCCATCCAGTGTTGTGGCTGAGGGAAGAAGGTTCTCATCCAAGATTTTACAATACATGGCCCGTCCATTGGCCCCTCAATGCGGCAAAGTCAGACTGTACCTTTAGCAGAGAAACAGCCCCAAAGCATCATGTTTCCACCTCTGTGCTTGACTGTAGGGATAGTGCTTTGAGATTTAAAGTCAGTATTTTTCTTCTTCTAAACAAGTAGATTTCAGTTAATGCCAAAGAGCTAAATTTTAGTCTCATCTGACCACAGCACTTCCTCCCAATCCTTCTCTGATTCATTTAGATGTTCATTGGCATGCCTGCACACGTGCCTTCTTGAGGAGGGGGCCATGTTTGGAATGAAGAAAAAAAGCTAACTTTGACCCTAAGAACCAGGGCCGGACTGGGGATAAAAACCAGCCCTGGAAATAATTTCATACCAGCCCCACAGCATAACGTCACCTCACCCTGTTTTCATGTGATCATAGATTGTATTACATCCCCATCTATAAAAGAGATATGGAGCGCATACCGCTCGTCACCAAGATTCCCAATATACCCTCTGTATCCCCTTCCAGTAAACGTCCATACTAGTGATCGACCGATATCGGTTTTTCGTTGCCGATACCGATCTTTTAGCCAATGCATATCGGTATCAGACGATATTTTTGTACAATTAAAATTTTTTTTTTTTTTTTTTTTTTTAAAGTGCTTTTGTGGAGGGATCTGGGAGAGGAGGAACCCCTCCTCTGCACTTAAAAGCATTCAAACTGCCAAGTTTGGCTGTTTTGAATGCTGTAATTTTTTTTAATCTGGCACCAGACAGTACCCGGAAATTATATTACTCATGACATCACTTCCGGGTTTTTGCATGGAGACCCAATCAGAGCCGAATGCAGCTTTCATCAGGTATTCGGCGGCCGTGCAGGCTGGTTGCCCAGGTCTCCCGGTGGGACGGGAGACCCGGACGAGCCGCGGAAGGCTCCCCTCCAGCTCCTTGTAACGACAGCCGAGTGGCTTCTCAGCATCGGTTGTCATTATAAACAGCTGACCATCGGCTCTGGACGCCGGTACCGGGGTGATGCCTCTAGCTGCAGGCATCACTCCGGTACATGCACTTTCCCGAAATATCGGCAATATTGGCCACCTTGGTGGTATATCGGGGAAAGTGCATATCCCTCTAAAATGGTTGTCCCTGTATCCTGTGTCTGGGCTGCAGCATAGGCACAGTGGCCCTCTCACTTTAAATGCTCCCACAACGCCAATAGGAGCCACTGCTGGATCCGCAATGGGGCCACAGTGGTGATGCCAGACCGTCGTATGCATGCTGCTGCTGCGCATAGGTGCACGGTGGTTGCAATGAAAAAGATCTGGCATCACAAACCCGCCCCATCCACCCATTAGGGAGGAGAGACCGGGCTGACGCCGCACAGTCATCCAATCAGGGGCCACCTCCCGCAAGGGGAGGGGGAGATGAAAAGTGCCCCAGCCTGAAGAACATATCTCCGTCAACCAGACGGGCAGAGTGCGGCATGCCCACAAGACCAGCATACACATTCCCTCCATAGCTATCAACACAAAAGCGTTCAACAGGTCAACTCGATAGGACATTTACATTACACCCAAATATGGGCCATATAAAAAAATACCACAAAGGTGTCTAACGTAGCACTGAATCTCTAAAGCAGGGGTAGGCAACCTATAAAAGATGGAGATCTACCCGAACAACATTGAAGAGATCACCGGGGTGCAGAGCTACCTTTTTTTAGCATCCCCTTTTATCATTTTTTTTTTTTTTCAAATTAACTAGCAAATCCATAATAAAAATTAAAGGTGGCATAAAGAAAACCCTGAAAAAAAACTACTAAAACTAATGTCACTGTAAAAATATAAACTTAGCCTACCTTAAAAGTTAGCTTCAGTGAGAATTTCGTCATTCACTTTCATTCACATTTTTTTTGTCTTGTCTGGGGGGTAATTGGTTGCCCCCACAAGTCAGATGCAGGAGTTCATCATGAAGGCAGAACATCTGGTACTGCAAGCTGATTTTCTTGATTAGTTTCAAGCCTGGCTATCTTCTCTGATTTCTGGCCAGTGTCAGTAGTATGTAGGGCAGTGTACAGAGGTCAGTAGTATGTAGGGCAGTGTACAGAGGTCAGTAGGATGTAGGGCAGTGTACAGAGGTCAGTAGTATGTAGGGCAGTGTACAGAGGTCAGTAGTATGTAGGGCAGTGTACAGAGGTCAGTAGGATGTAGGGCAGTGTACAGAGGTCAGTAGTATGTAGGGCAGTGTACAGAGGTCAGTAGTATGTAGAGCAGTGTACAGGGGTCAGTAGGATGTAGGGCAGTGTACAGAGGTCAGTAGGATGTAGGGCAGTGTACAGAGGTCAGTAGGATGTAGGGCAGTGTACAGAGGTCAGTAGTATGTAGAGCAGTGTACAGAGGTCAGTAGTATGTAGAGCAGTGTACAGAGGTCAGTAGTATGTAGGGCAGTGTACAGGGGTCAGTAGTATGTAGAGCAGTGTACAGGGGTCAGTAGTATGTAGAGCAGTGTACAGAGGTCAGTAGTATGTAGGGCAGTGTACAGGGGTCAGTAGGATGTAGGGCAGTGTACAGAGGTCAGTAGTATGTAGAGCAGTGTACAGAGGTCAGTAGTATGTAGAGCAGTGTACAGAGGTCAGTAGTATGTAGGGCAGTGTACAGGGGTCAGTAGTATGTAGAGCAGTGTACAGGGGTCAGTAGTATGTAGAGCAGTGTACAGAGGTCAGTAGTATGTAGGGCAGTGTACAGGGGTCAGTAGTATGTAGAGCAGTGTACAGAGGTCAGTAGTATGTAGGGCAGTGTACAGGGGTCAGTAGTATGTAGAGCAGTGTACAGAGGTCAGTAGCATGTAGAGCAGTGTACAGGGGTCAGTAGTATGTAGGGCAGTGTACAGGGGTCAGTAGCATGTAGAGCAGTGTACAGGGGTCAGTAGCATGTAGAGCAGTGTACAGGGGTCAGTAGCATGTAGAGCAGTGTACAGGGGTCAGTAGTATGTAGGGCAGTGTACAGGGGTAATCAGTATGTAGGGCTGGGGTCAGGAGGGCAAGGTATAGGGGGTAAGGGGGCACACTACTAGGGGATCAGAAGGGCACAGTGCAGGAGGGGTCAGGAGGGCAGGGTATTGGGGGGGGGTCAGGATGGCTGGAGTGTCAAGAGGGCATGGCACCGGGGGGACAGGAGGATATGGTATTGGGGGGGGATCAAGAGGGCTGGGGTGTCAGGAAAACTGGGGTGTCAAAAGGGCATGGTGCTATGGTGTCAGAAGGCCATGGGGCTGGGGTTCAGGAGGGCATGGTGCTGGGTGTTCAGGAGGGCATGGCGTTGGGGGGGATCAGGAGGGCATGGCATTGGGGGGGTCAGGAGGGCATATCGCTGGGGGTAAGGAGAGCATGGCACTTGGGGTCAGGAGAGCATGGCGCTGGGGGTTCAGGAGGGCATGGCACTGGGGTTCAGCAGGGCATGGTGCTGGGGTTCAGCAGGGCATGGCGCTGGGGTTCAGCAGGGCATGAGGCTGGGGGTTCAGGAAGGCATGGCACTGGGGGTCAGAAGGGCATGGCAGGGGGAGTTCAGAAGAGCATGGCCCTGGGGTTCAGGAAGGCATGGCACTGGGGGTCAGGAGGGCAGGTCGCTGGGGGTCAGGAGGGCAAGACGCTGGGGGTCAGGAGGGCAAGACGCTGGGGGTCAGGAGGGCAGGTCGCTGGGGGTCAGGAGGGCAAGACGCTGGGGGTCAGGAGGGCATGTCGCTGGGGGTCAGGAGGGCATGTCGCTGGGGGTCAGGAGGGCAGGTCGCTGGGGGTCAGGAGGGCATGTCGCTGGGGGTCAGGAGGGCAGGTCGCTGGGGGTCAGGAGGGCAGGTCGCTGGGGGTCAGGAGGGCAGGTCGCTGGGGGTCAGGAGGGCATGTCGCTGGGGGTCAGGAGGGCATGTCGCTGGGGGTCAGGAGGGCAGGTCGCTGGGGGTCAGGAGGGCAGGTCGCTGGGGGTCAGGAGGGCAGGTCGCTGGGAGTCAGGAGGGCAAGACGCTGGGGGTCAGGAGGGCATGTCGCTGGGGGTCAGGAGGGCAGGTCGCTGGGGGTCAGGAGGGCAAGACGCTGGGGGTCAGGAGGGCAAGACGCTGCGGGGTCAGGAGGGCAAGACGCTGGGGGTCAGGAGGGCATGGCGCCGGGGGTCTGGCACTGGGTATTCAGGAGGGCTGGGGTGGGCTAAAGAAGGTGCACATGTCTTTGCTCTGATTCCTGTGTTGCATTCCCACCTGGCAATGCTGGCATCACCCAAAAACTCCTTGGATCGGGGAGGAGGGACTGTGGGGATGAGGGAGGGATCATCATCGGCGCGCCCGTGACAGTCACCAGTCGCAGCCTGGCAGCCTCACCTGCACGACCAGCCTACCTCTCTCCACTCAGCCAGTCAGTTTCTCAATTTCCCCGCCGCGCCAGCCGCGCCAGCCGCCCCGCCCCCGTCGGCGTCGTGACGTCATGCCGCTCACAGTAACTATCGGACTGACAGACCGTCACTCACCGCCCCAATGCATAAAGCGGCGCTGCGGCTGGGTCGGCCCTTAAAGCGGCGCTGCGGCTGGGTCGGCCCTTAAAGCGGCGCTGCGGCTGCGCCGGCCCTCAAAGTGGCCCCAGGGCCGGCGGCCCACCGGGAGATATCCCAGTATCCCGCTAGGCCAGTCCGGCCCTGCTAAGAACACCATCCCTACAGCCAAGCAGGGAGGTGGAAACATTATGCTTTAGGGCTGTTTCTCTGCTAAAGGTACAGACAGATTTTGCTGCATTGAGGGACCAATGGATGGGGCTATGTATTGTAAAATCTTGGATGAGAACCTTCTTCCCTCAGCCAGAACACTGAAGATGGGTCATTTATGGGCAATGGATAGGTATTCAGCATGACAATGATGATTTCTCCACAAAGCATTAAGTCATGATTTGCTTGGGGATCAAATAGTTATTTTTATCACTGAACTGCATCTCAATTTATAACATTTGTAACATGTATTTTTTTCTGGATTTTTGGTTGATATTCTGTCTCTATCATTTAAAATAAGTAAGTGGGCAGACTTACAAAATATGCAGGGGATCAAATAATTATTTTTCTCACTGTACGTACATATACATACAGACAGTTCTACAGGGTTACACTTGTTGTTGAAAAATACTGTTATATTTTTTGTAAAAGTTCAAAAGTACAATGTTCTGTCACAAATCTCATTAGTGTCATTTTTGAGGAGCAAAGGTTTGTCTTTTTTGAGTTATATAAAGATAATAAATGTGTAAAGTATACTTAAAGACTTTAATTTGGGATTGTGAAAAAGATGGTTAAACCCCTGTCCGATTTTGCAAATTAGTCCATTGAGGAGATTTATTTTCACTCCCTGTTCTTTAGACACAAGAAGAACTGAGAGAAAATCTCTTTAAATCAAGGTAGATCCCTCTTGGAAATTTATCCCTGTGAAAAAGTGCCCCAGTTGGAAAATATTACCTTTATTTCTGTCTTAACAAATCAATTAAATACATGATAGGGATTCTAACCCCTCTAGAACTATATACACTCAATACATTTGGTGTGGCACTCTTCTTGTTCCAAATATTCTATTTTTAAGAAGCATATTTCAATGTAAAAACTCTAGACAGAAGTTGGAAGTAGAAGGTACTTTTAGAAATTACATTTCTTACAACACAAAAGAAAGGTAGAACTTCCTAGAAGCAAGTAGAAGCAAGTATATCTATAGCAACTACAAAAAAGTTGTCACAAACTATTAGTAGCATCGAAACCAAGAAGCTAACATTGTTCAGTGAATACTGTAGTTTGCAATCACAACAGCATAATGAATCTGACACTGTGGCTTTTGCCAAGGTACCAATCAGGTCTCCTTAAAGCGGAGTTCCGGCCTGAAAAAAAATTTTTTAGATAAAAATACCCCCGGGACAGTCAGGGCTAGTGCATATCAGCAACGATAGCCTCTGAACTGTCCCCGGTTTCACTTACCTTTTAGAAGAAATACTTACTTTGAAAATGTCTTGTCCAGCGCTGCCATCTCAGGTGTGGGCAGCTGAAGCCGGAGCGTCCTCTTCGGTGACGTTGGAGTCCCAAAATTCCCTGCACCGGTCCTGCTCGTCACATCCGGGGCAGGCATGTCATCCCTGCACAGCTTCTGGGCATGCCCTGAAGCTGTTTAGCAGTGAATGATGCGAATGCACCGGAAATGATGAGCAGGGCCGGTGCAGGCGCATTGACTCCTGGGAGCGATGACGCTCGGCTCCCAGGAGTCAATGCAAGCAGGAAGTGACGGCTGTGGCCGTGTCCGCAGAGGGAATTTAGAGCAAGCGGATGGCAAAATTTCGTTCTTAGGCTGGAACTCCACTTTAAGTCTTGTAAGTAGTCTTCTTTGGAGCACAGGGTAATGCTCACCTCAGTATCTGATAGTCTCAGTTTCCCATTTTTGTTATTTCTGTTCTAACTTCATGGAAAAATGTATTTTCAATAACCACATGATTTAAATTATCATTGCAGTGTTCCAGGTAACGCGATGACATGATCAAGCCACTCCGCCCAAGGAAAGATCAAGCTTGATCATGTCATAGTGTTACCCGGAAGGGGAGTCGGACACCATCTTACTTGATCTGGAGTTGTTTACAGAGACATGCGCATGTTTTTTAAACCAATGTGAGTAGCACTCACTTTTAAATACATTTTTTACACTATTTACACTATTTAGTGCTCTTTATTCATATGTACTATGTGTGGGGAGTTGGAGATACTTTCCTGGATTCACACCCTGAGATACCATCCCAGAGATTGTTCTGTCAGGTTCAAGCACCGCTAGGGAATGAATTCCCAAAAGCACTTTATGTTCACATATGACAATTTTCAATAGCAGCTGTTCTACTGACATTGGGCGAAGGGGGGCGGACTGGGCCCAATAAATGCCACTACTAATACCTGAAGCACACTAATACCTGGAGCACACCATACCATATTAATATTTATTTTTTATGGTAATGTGGGTTAACTGATCAGCAGCACGACTTTTTATTTTACATGTAGACCTGCATTGTGCCTATGTATTGGAATTCCACCCTAGAGATACTTGACTGCTTCTGTAAGCAATAAAAAGCTGTTAATACCTACTATTCATTATGTACCATAACCCAAACTGCAAGTGAGTGCTTCTTCCTATACACAAGCAGTTATAGCTGAAAAAGAATGTGTTTCACATACTAAGGCC
The DNA here is from genome assembly GCF_965119305.1 of Pelophylax lessonae. Taxonomy (NCBI): domain Eukaryota; kingdom Metazoa; phylum Chordata; class Amphibia; order Anura; family Ranidae; genus Pelophylax; species Pelophylax lessonae. The sequence goes on from NC_138771.1 coordinate 365,282,999, forward strand.
CACCACAGAGATGAGCAGATCATTTAGCAAGGAGAAATCTGGCATTGGTTAGGCCCTCCCAAATCTGTGCACTGTAGAAAGTGCCGATAATAATGCAGCAAGGTGTCTGCTTTTTTACCAAGTAGTTGTTGGGTACTAGGGATGAGTGAATGGCTAGTTTTGGTTCACAAAACTTGTAATCCTTTGTGAAGTCCAAAAATTGAAAAATTTAAATCAAACTTCATCAAAATCAATGGGGATGGATCCTGAAAATCAATTCTGGCCATATTCAAGGCTAACATGCAAGGGGTTTTCAAAAAATGGCATGGATAGCTGGGAATGTACCAGTGCAAAAACACTGAACACTGAACAGTGTGAGAGGACCCACCTCCTAATGTTACTTTGAGGGTGACAAGAGAAAAACATCAATATATTCAATTACATGTTTATGCTTCTTGTTGTTAGCATGATTCTCACAGACAGCACCAGTGATACTGTATTCCTCTATGACATATTTTACATTTATAATTCACGTTTTACTTTTACAAAAGTACCAGACATTTGGGTGCCATACATGAACGAGGAAACACATGACTCTGCACCACAGAGCCTTGTGGAAACAGCACCTTGATGAGACAAGTCAGTATCAAAATGTACATGTTACTCCTCTTCCTCAAAGATGCATAGCAGCAGCAGCTTTCATTTATAGTGCTGGTAATGTGCCATTTTACTGCTCCTCCTCCTTCTCCTGAAGGCTGCATAGCAGCCATTTTCTTTTAGAGTGCTGCTAACATTTCTTCTTTCTCCTTGAGAAGGAGCCTCAAACGCAGATAACAATCATTTTACTTTGAGGATTTCCAATGCATTTTTTCCCCTCTCTTCTTCCACCTCAATAACCCACCTTTCCACAATGCAGGGGGAAGGGTAGGCAGCAGCAGATGGAGGGGGATTTATACAGTCAAGGGGAAGGGAAGTCAGCCGCAAAAAGTGTTATATCCTACAGCCATAGGGTGCCCACTCTTCCCCAAGCCCTCCAATCTTAGGTCCCACAAATCAGAGAAGCTGTTTAGATTTAGATCATCAGCTATCATAGACTGGAGGATGAGTGTGTTGTGTTTCAGGCCGTTATATACAATTATTTTACATGTTATTTATATATTTACAAATTTTTTTAACCACTTTACCACCGGAGGATTTTGCTGTCTTACGTCCAGGCCACTTTTTGCGATTTGGCACTGTGCAACTTTAACTGACAATTGCGTGGTCGTGCGATGCCGTACCCAAACGAAATTTTTCCCCACAAACAGAGCTTTCTTTTGGTGGTATTTGATCACCGGTGCGATTTTTTCTTTTTGCGCTATAAACAAAAAAAGAGCGTCAATTTTGAAAAAATAACAATATTTTTCAAATTTTTTTATATGAAATTCCCCCCCCCCAAAAATGTAAAAATCTAAATCTTTTTAAATTCTTGGCCAATTTGTTTTCTGCTACCTATGTTTAGAAAAAAAAATCACAATAAGCGTATTTTGATTGGTTTGCGAAAAAGTTATTGCGTTTACTAACTAAGGGAAATATTTCTGTCATTTTTGGTGTTTTTTTTTTATTTAACGAGTAATGGCGGCGATCTGCGAATTTTTTTGGGGGACTGCGACATTGCGGCAGACAGATCGGACCCTTGACTGACATTTTTGACACTTTTGGGGGTACCAGTGACATTACTACAGTAATCAGTGCTATAAATATGCACTGTTACTGTAAAAATGACACTGGCAGGGAAGGGGTTAATTTTATTGGAAAGGGAGGGGTTAACTAACGTGTGTGGGGGGAGGTGACTGAGTGACACAGGGACAGATCGCAGGTTCAGCTACGCTGAACCCTGCAATCTGTCACTGTCTGTCACTTAGGAGATCCGCCCGCTTTGTTTACACAAGCGGGCGGATCTCCAAACTTGATTCCCCGACGATCGGGTAAGAGCGGCGGTGATCACAGCTGAATACAGCAGGAGCGAGCCTCCGGCGGCGCGTGTGCGCCGCCCACAAGGGGAGGAGTCCAGCGACGTAGGTCTACGTCGCTGGACGGAAACTAACCGCTTTGCTGCAGTAGAGCTCAAGTGAGCGGTCGGCAAGTGGTTAAACTAACAGAAAGTTCTTCATCCTTTTCCTTCTCCTCAAGAAAACATAGCAGCTATTTTTTCCATTTTCTCCTTCACCGCCTTGAGGGTGCATAGCAAAAATGTATTTGGGTCAGATATTTTTTTGCTCCTGCGGTTTAAGGGACCATAACAGCTAATTTTTCTAACTGCTGCTAATGCACCTTTTTCCTCATCTCTTTGTTAAGCATCTTCAATAATGAGCACCTGTAGATCACCAACTCTGGGTTCCCTAGGGCGAAGAGTCAGAGCCCTAGTCTGCTTCTTCATCAGAGCCCCTGTTGGTGGTGATGGACTTGCAGCAACCAGGTCGCATCCCCCAGGTACACCCAGCCGAGACCCCTCGCGTGTGTGAGTACAAATAGCAGGAGACGACAGGAAATCCAGGAGGCAAGCTGAGATCAGGACGTGCAGCAAACAAGCACAGAAGGTGAATAAAGCTGGGGGCGGTACACGGATAATCAGGCACGGGATACACAAGTAACAAGCAACCAGGAGCTCAGAGAACTGTGAAGTTGCTCAGGCAACGTGGGCTATACTGAGCATGTCTTATACATAGGCAAGCAAACTAGGAGGCGGGCACGGAAGTGAAGGAAGGGAAGGAAATAAAAGCCCACAGAATAGCAGGTAACGCCCATAAGCACACAAGGAGGTAAGAATACACAAGCAGGAAACTGCAGGCTAACTTGTGACACCCTTATTTTTCCTTCTTTTTCCTCCTCCTCCTCCTCAAGGGCACAGAAAAATCACTTCTTTTTACATTCCTACTCATGAGTCCTTTTCCTCTTCCTCCTTAAAGGTGTAGAGCAGTCAGTTGCCTTCCCATTGCTGTTCATTCATGTTTCCTCCTACTTTTCAGCTAATCCTGTCATATACCCACCAAATGGCTCTGGGGATTCTGCTGAACTTTTGATTGCTAACTGCAAAAATTTCTTTCAATCAGTCCATGCTCAGCATCTTTGTGCCAACTTAAGCCAAACCTCCTGTGACGGGAGTCACTTTGGGTGCAGGGAACCGACTGTCTATTGCTTAACGATGTTGCTTTTGTCTGGATAAGTAAATTGTGATAATCTTGTCTGAGGTGGCTTTCCATTAACCGATTGTTAAGTGTGCTAATGAACTTCCCTGTTGTCTGCTAAGGGATGTATTTACACTCAGAATAATGTGTATTGGGGGCTCGTTATGTAACCATTGTGTGATGTTGGGGGCTGGATTTGGGTCATTATCCTGTGATGACTGCAGTACTCTCAGGTGTATATAAAGAGCCTGTATACTTTTCAATAAAGAGTCTGATTCCTGCTTGACCATCAATACAGAGCCTTGCCTCGCACTTGGGGGGGGGGGATTATTCATTTGGGTTTCTTGTTCGACTGAGTGGAGTATCCGGTAGCTGCCTTTGTGTTCGGGAATGGGATGTCCTAAACTACTTTAACCCCTTTCATACCCAGGGTGTCTTTACACCTCCCTTTTACACAGGTTTGTAGCAGTGCCACACCATAGAGTCAGTTATTCAACCATGATCATTTTGCTTTGGAGACCAAATGCCAACCTCAATTACTTTGCATAGAAGGCTGTCCCTGCACTCCACTAGCATATGGAATGCTATGAAGGTGGTGATAAGAAAGCAGAAGAATGTTGGAGTAACATTGGCAAGGAGGATGAGGGTTAAGGATGCTGGAGGTGAGAAGGAGTGGGAGTGTTGGGGTGCTGGTGCTGAGGAGGAGTTTTGGGGTGCTGCAGTGAGGAAGAGGAGGGTTGGGATATTGATAGTGAGCAAGAGAAGAAAATTGGTGGGAGGCTTTAGGGGGACTATTCCTCTCTCCCAATAAGAACCACTTTGTTATTTAACCAAAAATCTAATAAAACTGATACTGCTGAAATGCCCCAATCTGTTATCCCAGCCCATTGGTCACAATGTTTGCAGGTGTTGGTTGGGTTGAATACTGTCATACACATAGAGAACTACAAAAAAATGGAGCCCATCTACAAACTTGCTTGGGATAAAGTAAGTATCACAAGCACGGGGAAAACCTACAACCGTAGGCTGAAGGCCAAACATCCTTATCATTATTAATAAAGGTCAGTCATGCATAAAAAAAAAAAGAAAAGAAAAAGAAAAGCTTTTTCCTTGTAAGGGTGTCCCTGCCAGATCCTGAAGCTGAAACACAAATATTTTGGCCACCTAATGCGAAGAGAGGACTCATTTGAAAAGACCTTAATGCTGGGAAACATGGAGGGGAAAAGGAGAAGAGGACAACAGAAAACAAGATGGATAGATAGCATCATCAAAACAATGAACATGAAGTTAGGCAAGCTTCGGGAGGCAGTGGAGGACAGAAAAGCCTGGCATGCTTTGGTCTATGAGGTCACGAAGAGCCGGACATGTCTAAATGACTTAACAACAACAACATCAGGACCTAAATCCTACCATGTTCCAATACAAAAAAAATAAAAAATAAAAAATTAGATAAGATAAGGCTGCCATTAAAGACGTTCTCCTCACAAAGGTGATGGCAAAAAGGGTTATCTTGGTGTTATCTGTTCATGGTACTCTGATGAGCTTTTCAATTTGGCCTCAACTGCATCCTTGGGCTCCTCTGATAATGTGGAGGGTATTGATAGCCCAATGGAAAAGTGAACACTGACATTTCAAAGGAGCTGGAACTATCACTCAAAGAATGCAATGAAAGAGAACAGGATATAACAGTTAACACATACATCAGAATTGTAAATTCTCAAATGGGAGAAGTAAGTAACTAGCTTTATTATCTTTCTGTCACTTTTACAGCAAAAAAATGGAGTGCCTTCAGATCTGGTATGATTTTTTTTTTTTTTTAAATAACCAAAATAAAGTTATGGGCCTTCCATAAAATCAATACTGGACCCTTCAGATTTGGTATGGATTTTAAGGTGGAACCCTCAGCAAAAAACTAACAAACTAAAAAAAACCCTGGAAATAGGCCTCCCAAAAGCCATGCTAGACCTCTCAGCTCTTATACAAACTTTATGAGGGAATCTCACATAAAAATGCTAAAAAAAAAATATGATCATAGCCATATTATGTCAGTGATGTCAGTCACTCTTCCCTCCCTTTGTTTACATGACTGTGGATGCCTGGTCTGGACTCAAGAGGGGAGCTGCACATTTGCTGTCTTTGTTTTCCTGGCCAGTCAAACTGCATGCTCAGATAAGAGTCAGGTGTGGAATTTGGGGGATGCCCTTTTTTGTGGGGGATGTGTATGTGGGTTGGATACAATGTTTATGCACACGTACACACTCCAGATCTTCACCATACCATACCCCTTCTTCTTCCCAAGTAGTGATGGACATTCTTAGTGGGTCTACCAGGTTGTGGCCCTAAGTCACATCTATGCATATGGAAACTGACCAGGAATAGAACCATAGCATGGTACACAGTCAAACAAGTAATTTTGAAAACAGGAACAGGCAAAAGGTTGCTAATTACCTTAAACTTTTGTAGGTCTTAGCCAAAGTGTCGCAACCATAATCAATTTGTGTGGTATTGGCTTCTTGAAGACATACTCATCGGTGCATCCGATCAGAGTGGGGCAGCCTCTGTCTGTTGTTTCACCTGTCACTGCTTCATCCACACATGATGGTTTCGTTTTTTGCTAGGTCTATTTTTAGATTTTTCTATCTAGCTGCCATGTCCCTGTTTAGTCTTCTTGCTCTCCAGTCTGCATCCTTTATATTGATTCCTGTGTACCAACTTCTAGCTTTGTTTCTTGGCTATCCTTGTCTTCAGAATTTTTGATTTCTGGCTTGTACCTGGTTTTCAATGACTTCAAGCTACCTTTCACTTTGTCTTGTTCATGGTTATTCAAGAAGTGCGCCTCCAAGTGCAGGCTGCTGGGTAGGTTTATTAAACACAAAAGGCCAAAAATGGCCACTCACATTTGGTAGATACACACACACAGATACAGGCATTTCTGAGCATGTGCCATGTGCTCTTTCACCAGGCTACTGTAGGGGGAGACAAGCCACTCTATTTATTGGCAGGGCCACGCAGAGCCCTAGTGCCCAGCGGGATAGCGAACATAGAGGAAATACAGCTGCATATTTACCAGTCTAAAAGGCAGCAATACAAGTTGGGTGGCATAAACGCTTGTCACAATAAGTATATATCCATATCTATATATATATATATATATATATATATATATATAGATAGATAGATAGATAGATAGATAGATAGATAGATAGATAGATAGATAGATAGATAGATAGATAGATAGATAGATAGATAGATAGATAGATAGATAGATAGATAGATAGATAGATAGATAGATAGATAGATAGATAGATAGATAGATAGATAGATAGATAGATAGATAGATAGATAGATAGATAGATAGATAGATAGATAGATAGATAGATAGATAGATAGATAGATAGATAGATAGATAGATAGATAGATAGATAGATAGATAGATAGATAGATAGATAGATAGATAGATAGATAGATAGATAGATTCTTAGGTGTAGGTACACTCCTTACATACATACAGTCCTTTATCTTAAGACAAGATATATGTGTTTCCTGTATATGATGATGAACTTATAGTCTAATTTTTATTTTACTGAATTTATATTTTATATATACTTTTTTTCACTGTTAGCTATTTCATTCTGTTGTTACCTGCAGTTCATATTTCTGCTCCAGACCTACTTCCTAGATTCTTCCTGACTGGTGGAATGTGGTTCTTGAGCAGGGTGAGGGTGAATACCGTCTGGCTCTTGGACTCTTGGACTCTGCGTCTCGGGGACTCCCACCAAAGATGGCCTTGCAGTTCGCCCAGCGGTCAGTTCGCTGCGAACTTTGCACTTTCACTGTTCACTAAACATACGGAGATATTCGCGACCACCATATTCTTTTACATTGTGAAGAACTTTGACCCGTGACACATCCATCAGGTGATACAGGACAGCCAATTGAGACATTTCAGCACATGGACATACCCCCTACCTTATAAATAGACCTGATCTGGCTGCCATTTAACATTCTGTCTTTTGTCAGTGTAGGGAGAGGTTGCTGTGTGGAGCAGGGACAGACTGTTAGTGACACAAAACGCTAGCTAATAGGTCCACAAAAGTCCTTTTAAGGACTGGTATAGGTGTACTATTGTTTGGTGTGCAGTATATAGGGGTGTTATACACTTATAATATACTTTCTAATATGGAAAGCATATTATAGTGGATTTGTATTGTGCAGCATTGTGACTGGTGAGCGGTTTTGAAGCGATACTACAACTACAAAGTGACAAACGCAATTAGAAAAACGTTTTATAACTGGTGTGATATACCAGTCGCCCCCCAAAAAACGACAGATTGAAGCGGGGTGTTATATATACTTTCAGAATAGTGTATTTGGGTACTGCAAAATTTTTTTTCTATTTTGCTGCGTTCCCTCTGCTACACACAGTGACAAACGTTACTGGAAAAAAGTATTATAACTGGTGTGATAGACCAGTGGCCCCCAAAACGACAGATTGAAGCGGGGTGTTATATACCTTCTTCCAAATATACTGTGCTTCTCTAGAGACTTTTGTCACTGGGTCATTTAAAAAATGACAGGCAGAGGAAGAGGCAGGCCCTTCCACAGGGGTGGAAGGGGTAGGGCAGGAGCAGTAGGCCGGAGCCAAAGTGGGAAGTTGCAGAAGGTGCGTTCGATTACGTCAAAGGACACACCAGACTTGGTTGAGTGGCTCACTCATCCTTCCTCTTCTGCACCCTCCTCATCCTCTCTATCTGCACCCTCTTCACTCTCTGCTGTGTGCACCCCCAAAGACACCACCACATACCCTCCGCTTGAGTCACAGGAATTTTTTTTCCGTTCCATCACCTGTGAATGCCTAATGTACCTCCAGCCACAGAATACAAAGTTCTTTGCTGTCAGGTGAACGCCTGTTGGCTAATTTTTGTGTGGGCCTGTACTGGCCGACACTTACTTCTGAATCCTGTGAATGCCTAATGTACCTTCAGCCACAGAATACAAAGTTCTTTGCTGTCAGGTGGACGCCTGTCGGCTAATTTTACGGGCCTGTAATGGCCGACACTTACTTCTGTATCCTGTGAATACCATATGTACCTCCAGCCACAGAAAACAAAGTTATTTTCTGTCAGGTGATTGCCTGTTGGCTAATTTTTGTGTGGGCTAATTTTTGGGGCCTGTACTGGCCCACACTTACTTCTTTATCCTGTGAATGCCTCATTTTTCAGACTGGAATTGAAAATCAATGGGTCTGTAAACATTCCGCTAAATTGTGGAACAGATGCGGACCCATTTTACAGACATGTGAATGGACCCTATATGTATTTGACATGTATTTACCGGCTGCTGTCAGTTCTGGCTGATTTAGGCCAAGCTATTATAATAAAACGGAGCAATATTACAAAAAGCAAAATACACATTATAACTGTATAAACGATTTATATAACTTATAAAAAAAAATAAAAATTATGGTAACTTTTCCAATAGCAGGATCATCTCCTGCACCCGCTACATAGCCTGGCGTTGCCTCTCCTGCATGGCCTTCATGCGCTCTTGAATTAACGAAATTTCGCTGATAAAAATGAATGCTTGTCGATCGCAGATTTGCTTAATACTTCTGGTATGTCAGTGTCCATGTTGTGGGAGGATGTGTGCACAGCTAGTAAGTATTTTGTGGCTGCAAATAGGACCTCTGGAGGTTTTCCATGTTCGCCTGCCATTAAAATGAATGGGACCTGCCGCGAACCTTCGGTTCACGAACATTTGAGCGAGTTTGCGCGATCGCGTTCGCAAGCCGTCCCATCAGATGTTCGTCCATCACTAACTCCCACATTACTTGATTTCACGTGGGACCATCCTCGTAGCCTGGTGAGTCCAGATACAAGTCCTAGGTCTTCTCTGTTCAAAGGGATAAGCCGAACACCCCCCCTGTTCGGTTTGCACCAGAACCTCTCGAACAGGGAAACATTTCTAGCAAACTCTATTAAAGATGATTCTATGCAAACTCTAGAGAGATTTCTATGCAAACTCTATTAAAAGTCTATGGGACATGAACATGAAAAATCATAAGTCCTCATTTAGAGGCTTATATGCAAGTTATTGCCATAAAAAGTGTATGGGGACCTGGGTACTGCCCTGGGGGACATATATCATTGCAAAAATTTTTTTATAAGCAATTGTTTTTACAGGAGCAGTGATTTTAATGATGCTTAAAGTGAAACAATAAAAATAAATAATTCCTTTAAATATCATGCCTGGGGGTTCCCCTAATGTTCACCTTGCCTATATAAGAGCTGTCAAAGTGGAGAGAAGGCATTCGGTGGTACACCTCCCAAGAGGTTGAAGCAATTTTTTTTCGGGTCCAGTGAACGCGGTGATTGATGATGGATTTACATTGAGGGACACTGTTTTTTTATTTTTTAATAAAGGACCTGTTTTCTGTGGTTCTTACTTTTTGACCCTTTTTTGGTTAAAGGGTACTAAGTACCCGATACCCATTCACATGGGAGGGCCGGGATCTGGGGGCCCCCTTGTTAAAGGGGGCTTTCAGATTCCAATAAGCCACCCACCCGCAGACCCCCACATCCACAGCCCAGGGTTGTCGGGAAGAGGCCCTTGTTGTAAACATCAACTCCCTAAAGCACCCTCCCCCTGTTGAGGGCAGAACCATAAGTGACAGGGACACCAAACATGGGGAGCACCAAGAGGGAACCCAGGACTACAACATATTCATACATTTTAAAAGGAGGGTATGCCTGTACACTACACTGACTGCACTAAACTGACTGAACTCAAATCCCCCTGTGGAAGACACGTGGTTCCTTGTGTCATGCATAGGGGAAGGGCAAGGACGGACGGAGCGCTTCACCGAGAGATTTGCGAGACTGTCAGGCTGTTGGACTGAATCCACTGCAGAGGATAGGACACAGCTGCAGTGTCTCCCACTATACCACAACGGTACTTTAAAGATTGTTACACGTGGATGGCTTTTTAAAGGTACATGGATGCACCAAGGCATGTGAGTGCATTACCACATTTTTAATAAAATTAAAAGGTTTTTAAAAGATATAAGCACCATTGTGAGCTTTTATATTTTTCATGATATGCTGATTACTACGGAGAAAGTGGCTGATATATGGGATATGATCACCTGGAGGCGTTAACCATTTGATATCCAGCATTTGAGCCCAATTGAATCTAACATAAGGTGAGCGCCCAATCACAAGGGGGTTCACGATTAGGAGTGAGTTGTGACACCCCGGTCACTCACCTGGTTTGGGGACACCGCCACGAATTGGTGGCTTGAGCACTTATAGAAGATTTATTTGCACAGATTGTCACAAAAGACTTTATTGGACACTTGATTGCTATTTGCCGCATGGACTTATATATTTATTATTTTACCACAGATACTACTTATCATTTATAGCACTTTATATATTGTATGGATTGATATGCAGTATATTTAAGCGCAAGGATTTATTGTGATACACACTTGGGATTTAGCACTTTGCACTTTCTTCTAGCACAATTCATATTCATTTCTAGGAATCGCACTGTACACAACTATATATATTTTTTTTTTACCTTTCATCATTGGATTTTATTTATGATACAGCATTTTAAGATTATGAAATTGGAATCTTTTGCATGAGGGTTATACACATATATATATATTTATATAATTTTTTAGGAATCGCACTGTACACAACTATATATATATATATATATATATTTTTTTTTTATATATACTTTTCATCATTGGATTTTATTTATGATACAGCATTTTAAGATTATGAAATTGGAATCTTTTGCTTGAGGGTTATACACATATATATATTTATATAATTTTTTTGCTACATATTTTTAATATTTAAACATTTGGATAGATTTTTATTTTGCGCAACACTAATTATATATTTATAAACTGACTGAACGCACTATTCACTAACAACCTGCCTAATCTCCATTGTCACACACTATACACAGCTGCCGTGTAAGCAGCAGCCTTATATAGTGTGGGGCGTGGACTTAGCCCCTGAGCCATGGCCAATCATGGCTCTCACAGTACATTGTGCTGTGATTGGCCAAAGCATACAGGTCAGGTGCGTGCTTTGGCTATTCATCAGCCATCAATGCACTGCAAGAGCGCAGTGCATTATGGGGTGTTCACTGGAGGGCGAACTTCCTGCCGAGCACCCTATTTGTTTGTGTGTTCAGCGAACACACAAACAGCTGATATTCAAATCGAGCTTATTCACGACTTGAACACACAGCCCATCCCTAGTTCCAACATAATCCTGATCTAGTTCCATGGTGTTACCTTCCCAGTTTGATCTAATGTGATTCCTACCTCCCAGATCCAGCTTCCAGGTCAAACGTACACCATAGATCTTTCCTTACCAAAGGACTGGCTGTTAGCCTACACCCTATATGCATAGTATAGCTGAATGTCCACACTATCCACTACTACAGTCACTATTCTGTGAGATACAAGCTATATTCAGAAAACAGAAAAAAAGGAACACAGGAAATAACATAGACTGGGGCCTAGGGCTAGGAAATGGACCGATGCTCAGGTAATATGTATTGGTCTAAGCAGCTAAATAGTGGGATTTATTAACAGGCTGCAGAAGGGCTCATTCTTAAGTGCTTACCAGCAGGTGAATGCTGACACACATCCAGTCCTAAAACTATATAGACTGAAGCAAGGAAGGAGAGATCACATGCTAGTAGAAGAACAAGCAGAAGGTCTACCTTGCTGCTGATCTGTGACAAAGATCAGAGCTTATTAAAAGAAGGGAGAGTCCAACAGTCTTTTAAACATGATAGAAAAAGGAGAAAACTGACCTTGGATAGTCCTGCGACCCAAACACAGGTCCAGACCCAGACATTTTCCACCCCCCACCACTATATTTTTATGTTTAAAATGTTGTCACTAATAAAAAATAGAATTTTTAATTTTCATTTATTATTAAAAAGAAAAAAAAAGATTTAATTTTTCTTTGTGGGGTCACCCCTAGTCTATTCAAGCAAACATGGTTGGCATGTATGGCAAGACTGTAACTAAAAGGCTTTTAAGTATTCATGCATTCTAAATGAAAGGCAGGATAGCTTGTTTTTCCTGCCAAAGATGTGTATATCTATGGAATAATCTTGCTATGGCTCTACTTTGGTAACAAAAGTATTCCACTCGAACCACATGATATGTCACATTTGAAAAGGATAGATGTGGATTTCAAAGCAAAAGGTATTCTATTCATCTTTCTGTGTTGTGGCAATCAAATGGAGAAACAGTACCGAACAGATCAAAGCTCATGAATATTAGTTGATTGCCAAAACAAATATTACTCTTTTGCCTTACAAAGATAAGGATTTTGAGAGGGATGAACCAGATGACTTTGCTTAAACAATCCAATGCCTGTGACCAAATTATCCTTTTTATTGTGGAAAAAGAAAGAAACGTTTTTTTTTTTTTTTACAGCTCATTGTGTAAGGCTTAAGGTGTACATTTAGTAAACTGAGAAGTTTTCTCTCAGTTCAATTCTCGGCAGTTCTCAGAGAAAAAATATCTCCTCTGGCACCCAGTTTAGAAGGCGGAGAACTTCACTTCTCACAGGGTGATCAGAGGAGAAGTTTTTTCTCTGAGAACTGCTGTGATCTCTGTATAACTGGGTGGACTGCCTGTAATCTCACGAGATTTTGTGAGATTACAGGCACTGCTAAATTTAAAAAGTGAAACTAAAGTTTAAAAGAACTCGTAATGACATGTTCTGACACATGAAAACATATATATACACACACACACACATGCACGGTATATATACATACAGTATATAAATATATATATATACACATACACACACACACACACATATATAATATATATATATATATATATATATATATATATATATATATATATATATATATACACACATACATACAGTACATACATACATACATGCCAATCTGTATGCAATTGCACTGTATGTTGGCAGATTGCATGCAGATTGTACACCAGACCACAGGCTATCGTTTGTGGTGTGTGGGTGTGGGGACAGTGGGAAGAGTGATCAACACAGGGGTTCTGGCTTGTAGGATAGCTGGAGGAATCCTAGTAGTGTGTGGTAATTGCTAGACTGCTCCCCAACCCTTAGAGTGCATCAGATTGTATGTAAGATCTGTATCTGCCTGTGTGTGGTCAGCCAGCTGGATTGGACTGGAGTCTCCCTCTAGTGGTGACCGAAGGCAGTGCAGGCTGTGAAAGTATTGCAACCAATCTAATTACTTAAGCCCCGTACACACGTACCGATCGTCGGCCGAACGATCGGCTGTCTTTTGTCCCCGGGCTGTCATGTCCGCTGAAAAGTGCAAAAGACTGCACACGAATTTTGTCCGCCGACTGCAGAAGTGATGTCATGTGATGGTTAACTTTCCCTGTGTTTTTTCTTTTATGAGCATGCCCAGTCTTGCAAATCTGCTGTCTGTCGGCCGAATTCTGTACTGACTGGCGAACAATCGGCCGTTCTGGTGTCGGCATACAAACATTTTAATGCTTGCACGACAGATTCTGTTCGGCCGAAAGTGCGCTGTCGGCTGTCGGAAGCATCATACTAACAAGCCTACATTTGGCCGATCGGTCGTCTGCCGAATCTTTTCTGCGACAATCGGTACGTGTGTACGAGCCTTTAGTAGGAATTTTCTTTATTTCCGTTATCCCCTTATACTGCCCAGTCACGATTCATCACGTCTCGTTTAGCTAGTCGCCGTGGGCGTGGTTGAATCGTGACAGATTGGTTTCCTCCCACACTCCAAAGACATGCTGGTAGGTTAATTGGATCCTGTATAAAAAATTGGCCCTGCTGTGTATGTATGTGAGTGATGCCTCGTACACACGTACCGATCGTCGGCCGTAAATATTCGGCCGACGACCGATCGGCCGATTGTATGCTTGTTAGTATGATGCTTTCGACAGCCGACAGCGCATTTTCGGCCGAACAGAATCTGTCCTGCAGGCATTAAAATTTTTGTTGGCCAACACCAGAACGGCTGATTGTTCGTCAGTCAGTACAGAATTCGGCCGACAAACAGCAGATTAGCAAGACTGGGCATGCTCAGAAAAGAAAAAACACACGGAAAGTTATTCATCACATGACATCACTTCTGCAGTCGGCTGTTGTTGGCTGACAAAATTCATGTGCAGTCTTTTGCAGTTTTCAGCGGACAGGACAGCCCTGGACAAAAGACGGCCGATCGGTACATGTGTACGAGGCATTAGGGACCTTAGATTGTAAGCTCCTTGAGGGCAGGGACTGATGTGAATGTGCAATGTATATGTAAAGCGCTGTGTAAATTGACTGTGCTATATAAGTACCTGAAATAAAAAAAAAAAATATATATATATATATATACATACATACACACCAGTACATACAGTATATATATATATATATATACACACACAGATATATATGTGATTGTATAGTTAATGTGTTTCTAACCTGCTGTTGATGTATATTTCACTGCAGTAGGGAGAGTTTTTACTTTCACTTTTGGGCATGGGGACATTCACAGCAGAGATCTCCTATTTCTTCCTGCTATCTCCACCTCTGAGCTGGAGAAGTAGGAAGAGGAGATCTTCAAAGAGAAGCACAGTGATCAGGTGACATCATGTGTTTCTAAACTGGCCGTTTCTATTGCAGTGAATGCAAGCTGTTTGTGTACTGAGATGAGAAGAGAAGACTATGTTCTCCACTACTCTTCTCAGTATTTTAAACCTGCAATGCTCTGAGACAAGCCGTGATCATCCAGATCTCGGCTTATCTCAGTTTACTAAACGTACACCTAAGTGTGTTTAGGCAACGATTGATTGGTTTATAAATAGTTACTGATTTTTTTCCATTTTGTTCTGTTAATTCATTCTGACTATTTTCATTCACTTCTTAGTATTGACTAAAAGAACTGTATTGAACAAACTGCAGAGGATACATCAGTGTAAAATTGGCCAGCAGCAGGACAGTTTTAATCAGGGATAATAGATGTTACCATTGTATGCCTACCTTTTATTATATCTTTGGGGATAGCGGATGTAGTGAATGTGAATGATGTAATGGGTGGTGGTTTATGTGGACACTGCTCGTGCACTTTTTCTTTGAAATTAGGGGAAAAAAAAGCTCTTGAATGGACTGTCAGTAACCCAGTAACCAGTAGCCTGTCAAGTAACCAAGGCATTGGTTACCAATCAGTTGTAAACTGACCTTCCACTTTAAAGGATAAGTTCAGTTTTGGGAACATGTTACATGTTCTACCCATTTTTTAGGGTGAAACATGTAGCATGTTCCCAATGCTGCAGCTGCTGCCAGATTCCAACCCCCCCCCCCCCCTTCACTGTGACATCAGTATGGGGAGAAGTTCCTTGTACTAGCTTTCAGTTTTTGAAATCGGTGCATCCGCGTTGTTGCTCTGCCAACACAGCTGTGTCATTCATACACAGAGCTCAGTGAATGAATGAAGTACAAGTCCCCACATCCATCGCCGATGTCAGCTTATAGTTCTCAATGTCAAAAAAATCCAAGGGGTTTCCATTTTCAACTTACCAACCAGCCTGCGACCAACCAAATTAACCTGTCTAACAGTATGCATTAAAAACAGGGGTTTAGTTGCACACATTTGCAAATACATGCGTAAGCTGCAGGCCACGGCAAGGCCCCCTAATATCCGCAGACTCTAACTCTACCTTTAAAGAGTCTCCACAGTGAGAGCACATGTATTCTGATGGATAGATGGAGGACAAGAGTTTTGCTGACATTGTGCAATGTGCTGGATGTTCATTGTGACCCTGCGCCTTTAAGGAGGGGTGGGCTCCCTCCAGTTACCTGTCCTCCATCTATCCATCAGAATACATGTGCTCTCACTGTGGAGACTCCTTAAAGATAGACTTAGGGTCGGCAAATATCAGGGTGCCTTGCCGTGGCCTGCAGCTTATGTATGTATTTGCAAATGTGTGTAACTAAACCCCGGTTTTTAACGCATACTGTTAGACAGGTTAATTTGGTTGGTTGGTAAGTTGTGACTGGAAACCCCTTGGCATTTTTTGACATTGAGAACTACAAGCCGACATCTGCGACAGATGTTGGGACTTGTACTTCATTCATTTATTCATGTGGAGCGCCATGGTAATTCGTCAATTCTTCCTGTCACTTTATCAGCTTGCCTGTACAGGATGTATGGGCACACAGATACACTGACAGGTCTGCAGGAGACCTTCTTGGCACCAGTGATCTGCTGATCACTGGTGCAATGCTTTACAGGCTCTTACCTGAAAAACAAAATGTGCATTTATTTTATTTTTTTTTAAAGTGAACTTATCCTTTAACCCCTTCCCACCCGTGCTATAGCCAAAAGACGCCTACAGTGCAGGCCTAACTTGCTGGGAGGACATACCTGGACGTACTCCCATGATCACGCTGCCCGTGCGCCCTCTGCGACACGCTCTGTGATCACTGAGTCCTTCGGATACAGCTTTACCATGTGATCAGCTGTGTCCCATGAAATCTGATCATGTAAGTAAACACAAGCCGGTTATGCTTTCCACACACTGACAGCCTGAGGGGAGAAAAAGAGCCAATAACCGGCTCAGTGTCCTGATTATCAGTGCAGTCCCAACAGTGCCCATCAGTGCTGCCTATCCATGTCCACCAGTGCACTTAATCAGTGCTCACCAGTTCTGTCAATCAGTGCTCATCAGTGTTGCCAATCAGTGCCCATTAGTGCTACTAATCAGTGCCCATCGGTGCCTCCTCATTAGTGTCACCTATCAGTGACCATCAGTGCTGCCCTTCAGTACTGCCTGTCAGTTCAACCTATCAGTGCTGCCTATCAGTGTCCCCTATCTGTGCCCTTCATTGCCACCTATCAGTGCCCATCAGTGCTGCGTATCAGTGCAGCCTCATCACTGCCTCCTCATCAGTGCCCATCATTGCCACCTATCAGTGCCCATCATTGCCACCTATCAGTGACCATCAGTGCCACATCATTAGTGCCAATAAGTATCATCTATCAGTGCCCACCTCATTAGTGCCGATAAGTGTAACCTATCAGTGCCCATCAGTGCAACTTCATCAGCACACATCAGTGAAGGAGAAAAATTACCAGTTTCCAAAATTGTGTAAAAAACTATGAAAAAAAAAATTCTTCTTTTTTGGTGTTAATCACTGGTGATTAAATACCATTGAAATAAATCTCTGTTTGTGTGAAAAAAATTATTAAAATTTCCTTTGGGTACAGCATTGTATGAACGCAAAATTGTCATTCAAAGTGTGACAGTGCTGAAAGATAAAAATTGGCCTGGTCAGGAAGGGGGTAAAAGTGCCCAATAGGCCAGTAGGTAAAGGGATTCTTGGCTGTACACATCTGTGCGTACAGGCAGAGCACATAGGAAAATGTATGCGAACCCTGCCATTCAAAAAACTTAAAGGGTAAGTCCACTTTCATGGGAAATGAGATGTAATTTCCTGCTTGTGTGTTTTGCTTGAAGATACAGATACAAGTCTGTTTCTAAAGGATTAATCACTTATAAAGGAATGCTGACCCAGCCACTCTCCTCATTAGAGCCCTGCAAGTGCATTAGCTGATCAAAAATGAAAAAGTCGGGGGGGGGGGGGCATTAGGACCTGCCGAAGCTAATGGTCACTTGATCAGACTGCCCCTCACCTAGCCGGAAAAACATCCGTGGACCAGCGCCTCCACAGAGCTACTCTTCTTTCCAGCAACTTCTGCACACCTCCCAGCACCTGCAGGAATAAGCACGAGAAGACGAGAAGTGCCGCAGCTGACCAAACTCTCTGGCTTCTTCCCAGTCCTCGCCAGTGGACCACAACAAAACAAGGGGCCTCCAGCGGGCACTTTGCAGAATACGACTGTGGTCAAGGAGTCCAGAAAAATCCAGGCCTAGACGTGACTCAAGTTTGCTTATGGAGGTGAATTCCCACAATACACCAGGTACAGCATCTCCAATGACAGACCCTATACTAGCATTCACCCCTGCAGGGCAGCCTGTTTCAGATACAACACTGAGAGACATGCTGATCTCCTTGAGGGCACCACTACAAGCTGACTTATTCACCTGTATCCATAAAATTGACACAGAAGTCCAGGACCTGGGCAATAGAATAGGTCACGTGGAAAACAAAATAGGAGAATACGTTACCTCCTTTAATACACTGGTTGATGCACATGAGACCCAAAAAGATGATATTGAATGTATTAAACATAAGCTGGCTGTTTTGAGAGATAGATCCAGATGAAATAATCTGAAAATAAGGGGTATACTGCAATCAGTACAATCCTCCCAGTTACAACACTAAGTGACCTATTTCAGGCTGCCATCCCTACACTTACTCCTGTGGACCTAACCATAGATAGGGTGCACTGGGTCCCTAAACCTTCCTTTCTCCCCGCACACGTGCCAAGGGACGTTCTCCTACTAATCCATTTTTCCAGGAAAAGGAAAAAGTGTGGGAAGCATTTCACAAAAAAGAACACCTACTTGAACCAGTAGCGGGCCTCTGGGTACTTCAAGATTTTTCTTCCCATACCCTGCAACAACACAGGAATTTGGATACTATCACTAAAGCCCTGAGAAACCACTCCGTCGGTTACCAATGGTAATACCTTTCCAAGCTACTCATAACGCGTAATGGTACCACTACTCCGGTGATATCCCTGAAAGAGGGCATCCGCCTTCTGCTTTCGTGAGATATCCTTCTGGACCAACAATCTCCATCGCCCTCTGGTACAAACCCACTCCTGCTGGAAGAGGAATGGCAAGTTGTAACGCATAGGCGATCCCACCTGCGATAGCCTAAGAACAGCGCTAGGTCATAAAATTGCACTCATCCTGTAACCGCTAGGTGTTTCCTAGCAGCAAGAGCCTCTTTATAATCCTCAGTTTTTTTCCCCCCAAAGTACAGCAGCTAGTCTGCACACAGTTTGCTTGAACTATCTTTTTATCAACTTTGTTCACGACCTATACTGTTCCCGTATAGGCCACCCTTTGATTTTGGTTCTCTACATTCAATTGTCTTTGGTTACCATGTTTTTCTTTCAGCCTCGTTTCTCCAGTGATCATCAAGCCATATTGACAAAAGTGTCCCTATACATATGGCCGATGGACTCTGGAATGATACACAGCCTGCTATGTGCACCCTTCTTACCCAGCGTGCCAGTGAGTACATCTATTCCATTTAAATGACTCTGCTGCAATGAAACTAAAAATTGTTTCAATTAATGCCCGGGGTCTCAACCACCCAACAAAATGTTTTTTCCCTATGAAGAGAAGCAAAAAATCTCCAAGCTAACATCCTAGTGGTCATGGAGACCCACTTTTCAAACAGGTGCCGTACCCCACCGTCATAACAAGGACTTTCCCCATATGTTCCTGTTTACCTATATGTCCAAAAAGAAAGGAGTCCTCATTGCAATCAGGAACACTGTAACCTTTACACTACATTCTTCTACTGTAGACCCAGAGGGCTGCTTCATCAAACTACAATGTGACACTAATGGCAAGCCAATTACATTAGCTGCCATATATGCCCCCAAAACAAAGCAGTTGCGTTTTGCCCGCAAACTCTTCAAAAAACTCTCAATTGAAAAGTATGTGAAGCTACTAATACGTGGAGACTTTAACCTCACAGTAAATCCCCAATTGGACATATCTTCCATACCTAGGGGCAGAATAACTTGCCTACCAGTGGTGTAGCGTGGGGGGTGCTGGGGGGGCCAGCCGCACCGGGTGCAAAATCCAGGGGGGCGCATCCCGCGACCCCACCAGTGTTACTACGCGTCCGGTTTAGGGTTTTTTTAACGGAACACTGGGCCGACCGTGCTCCTGAGATGACTTAAATTAAAAAATGGCGCCACCCGGCGCCAACATGTCACCGCACATGCGTCGCCGCCACTCGGGATAGGCCGTACACATTCGGCTATTCCCGGGAATAGCCAAATGTATACGAGCTTTCCTGAGTGGCAGTGGCGCATGTTCAATGACACAATTAAATCTATGGTGCACAGGAACAGGTAAGTGTGAGACTCCTCCACAGCTGCACTACCTGCCATTATGCGGGGCTGCGGGCATACTACAAGAGATGCAGTGCTGCGGGGATGGTACAGAGTGATCCAGGACCATAAAAACTTCTCTCTACTATCACGCCATATCAAGGACTACTTTTCCATTACCAATACTGCAGACATTAAGGACTTCACACTCTGGAAGGCGCATAAAGCGTACATGCAGGGTGTGATTCTAAAACTCTGTGCACACACAAATCGCCTTCTGAACTCACAATACGATACTCTTCTAAGTGAAATACGTGCCCTGGAATCCTATAACAAATCACAACCCAATCCCTTTACCACAACTTCCCTTTCCAAACTGAGTACGGAGCTCAGGAAGCTCCTACAAATTCAACACGACAAGTGCCTGCGTGGCTTGAAACTCCAATACTATTCCCACAGTAACAAAGCGGGGAAGTTTCTAGCCAACAAACTCAAGGCACAATGTACCAAGACAAAAATTCCCTACCTATTTCATCCATTTACCTCCCAGAAAATAATAAATCCCCAACACATTGCTAACGCATTTGTGGATTACTATAGTTCCCTATACAACCTCAAAAGTGACCAGCATATCCCCCAACCAAAAGATGACGAGATAGAAAAATTCCTGTTCTGCTTGCAGCTCCCCATCCTGTCTGACACACATCTGAAACAACTCAATACCCCTTTCACCGCGGCCAAAATTGCCCGCCTTGTCAAATCCTTACCCTCAGGGAAGTCCCCTGGTCCCGACGGTTATACAAATGAATACTATAAAACGTTAAGCTCCCACTTAGCTGCTTACCTTACTACTATATTCACTGAGGCAAAAGCCCAAGGCACCTTCCCTAAAGAAATGCTTTCTGGGCACATTGTTACACTCCCCAAGCCAGTTAAGGACCCAACCACTCCCTCTAACTTTCAACCAATTTCCCTTCTAAACTCGGATGTGAAAATATATGCCAAATTGCTGTCACTTTGCCTTATGCACATTATGCCCTCGATAAATAAACCAGACCAGACAGGGTTCACAAAAGGCCGTCAGGCATCAGATTCCACAAGGTGTATTTTCAACATTATAGACTACACAGAATGCACCCGGATGCCTTCTCTGCTTCTATCTGTAGATGATGAGAAGGCATTCGATAGGGTACATTTGGGCTACATGAAACATGTCCTGCACAAATTTGGATTCCAGGGACCAATGGCAGCTGTGCTGCCATTATACTCCTCCCCATCTGCTCAGGTATACACATCTAATATGCTATCCAAGCTCTTCCTAATCACCAGTGGTACAATATAGGGTTGCCCCCTGTCACCACTCATTTTCAACCTAATAATAGAACCCCTAGCAGAAACTATGCGGTCGCAAACCTCCATCTCTGGTTTCCAGTTCAAAAACCAATCGCACATTATTAATCTATTTGCAGATGATGTGATCCTTCTCCTAAACAACCTCTCTGAATCCCTCCACCAAGAACATCAGACTCTTGATCAATTTAGTGCGGTTTCTTACTATAAAGTAAATTTTTCCAAATCTCTCATCCTGAACCTTGGTATTCCAAACAAGGAGCAAATAGCTATGGAAAGATCTTTACCATACACCTGGACTGATACAGGCTTACCTTACCTAGGCATAACCCTAACACATTCTACAACTAATCAAGCAAAGGCTAACTTTAAACCTCTTCTGTCCAAATTAATTCACGAGCTCCAACACATCTCAAAATTTTAACTGTCTTGGACAGGCAGACTTGCTGAATTCAAAATGCTTATTCTTCCGCAGATATTACATTACTTTTGTACCCACCCTATCCCTCTAAAGCCCTCATATTTAGCATACCTGACTTCGCTTCTCAAACAATACACTTGGAAGAAGAAAAGGGCTAGATGCACATACACTCAGTTGATTAAACATAAATCTGTTGGTGGCATAGGTATGGTCAATCTTAGAGACTACTACACAGCTGTCCTTTTAGATCAATTAAAATACTGGTTTGTCCCCACACCGGACACTCTATGTGTCGATATGGAGACATTTATGTCATCTGTTCCAAATTTACACGTACGCCTCCTAGGTGACACTTTGTCTTCTAGACTCCTAACATCCCTTCCCATTACTGTTGCAGCATCTCTGCAGGCTTGGAGAACAATCTATATTTAAACCACATGTACTGGTATATTCTGATGTAAAAATTCCAACAAATGTATTCAATGTACTTCTACCACACCTGCCTTCCACTAATTGGCCCTCATATGGTATCCGCAGTGTAGAGGATATATATGATGATGAAAAGCACAAAAGGGTAGAGGACCTGTGCAGGACATATAATCTTCCTATACATGTTCTCTTCAGGATCTTTAGTCTTCGACACTTCCTGATTGCCATACCCCCTCCCAAAATCCTGGTTGCCTCTAACATCTGGCAGTTCTTACATAGTTACATAGTTACATAGTATTTGAGGTTGAATAAAGACATCAGTCCATCCAGTTCAACCTGTACAGGTGTGTGTGTGTCAGTGCCAAAAAACAATAAGGTGTAGCCACCCTTCTCCTGCGCTTGGTATCCAGACCCCTTGACCACACACTTCACGGGACTGACAACTGGCTTCTCAGATGGCTAAGGTCTTGCTGCCCTTACGGACTGGGGTAGTCCACCGATACTAAAGGCAAAAAAGAACAAAAAAAGGGCGCACCGACCTAGCGCATTATCCTCAATAAAAGGCTTTATTTAAATAACATAAAAAATGGCTACTCACAGACGTAGATAAAGGTATAGCATATCAAGCTGAATTGCTCAAAATTCCGTGTTTAGTCCATATAAACGTCCATGATGAGATGACTGACGCGTTTCGAGGACCAGCCTCTTCCTCAGAGTCACTCTGAGGAAGAGGCTGGTCCTCGAAACGCGTCAGTCATCTCATCATGGACGTTTATATGGACTAAACACGGACTTTTGAGCAATTCAGCTTGATATGCTATACCTTTATCTACGTCTGTGAGTAGCCATTTTTTATGTTATTTAAATAAAGCCTTTTATTGAGGATAATGCGCTAGGTCGGTGCGCCCTTTTTTTGTTCTTTTTTGCCTTTAGTGTGTGTGTCAGTGGCCTGATCATTTCCCATAACCCTGAATGTTGTGATCTGTGAGATGCACATCCAAGAGTCTTTTAAAAGTAGCCATACTCCCTGCAGCAACCACCAATTGTGGAAGAGAGTTCCATATTCTCACCGCCCTTACACTGAAGAACCCCTTAAGAAGCTTAAGGGTAAACCGCCTCTCCTCTAATCTCATTGTGTGGACACGTGTCCTCTTGCACTTCTTGAGACTAAATCGTTTTTTCAGCTATGGTGGGATCGTCATTGAGGTATTTTGTAAATCGCTATCATGTCCCCTCTCAGGTGTCTCCTCTCAAAGGAGAATAATTTAGGCCCTTGTAATCGCTCCTCGTATTTAAGGTCCTGCAATCCCCTAATTAGTTTAGTTGCCCTTCTTTGGACTCTCTCCAGTTCCAGCACATCCCTTCTGAGGATTATTGGCGACCAGAACTGGACAGAATACTCCAGGTGTGGCCGGCCCAGGGTTTAATAAAGTGGTAGGATTATAGCTTAATCTCTGGAATATATTCCCTTCCATTCTGGAGCATGCTAATATTCTGCCAGCTTTGGCAGCTGCAGCTTGACATTGCATGCTATTACTTAGTCTATCTTCTACTAGAACCCCCAAATCCTTCTCCATCCTGGATTCCCCAGAGCATAATTTGCGTTTATGTCTTTTGCCCCCAAGTGCAATACCTTACACTTCTCTACATTAAATCTCATTTGCCATGTAGTTGCCCACTCTGGCATTTTGTTCAGGTCATTCTGTAAGATTTCTATATCTTGATGAGAAGTTATTGCCCTGCATATTTTTGTGCCATCCGCAAAAACTGAGATTGAGCTACTGATTCCGTCCTCTATGTTATTGATAAATAAATTGAACAAAATTGGTCCCAGGACTGTGCCCTGGGGAACCCCACACACCACCCCAGATCAGTCTGAGTATGCGTTATTTATCACCACTCTTTGGACACGCCAATGTAACCAGTTTTCTATCCAAGAACAAACCTTGAGGTCGATGCCTGCAGACCTTAGTTTGTAGATTAAGCGTTTGTGGGGAACTGTGTTGAATGCCTTAGCAAAATCTAGATCTACCATAGTAAATCTCATACTCCCAAGCGTATCTCCTTTTTCTACAGAATAATAGGCATTCACCAAGTGCCCCTCTATCTTAGCATGGGAAACTGACTTGCAAAAGGTCTATGACTTACGTCAGTGATTCAGCGCACTGCGATACTCGTTTGCCATCTCACTCTGTGTGAATTATTGGGAAATTACACAAACAAATTGTAACAAGGTGGTATCTTACACCAGTGGTCCTCAACTCCGGTCCTCAGGGCCCACTAACAGGCCAGATTTTAAGTATTACCTTGGGGAGATGCAGACTAGAGTACTGCAATCACTGAGCAGCAAATTATATCACCTGGGATGTATTTCAGTTATCTTGCAAACCTGGCCTGTTAGTGGGCCCTGAGGACCAGGGTTGACTAACACCATACAGAGTAGCCTGCTTTTCACCTGGTGGTTCCCCCTTATGCTGGTGGGGCTTTGGCCAAGCAGGCAACCTCCCCCATATCTTTTTGTCCTGTAAAAACTTGAGGAGTCGTTGGCGAAGTATGTTCGGGCTCCTTTCCAGCCTAACTAGCATCCTAACTGACTCTGCGCCTGATTTAGCACTTGCAAACCTAGGAATAGATGAATTCCCTGTGGTGCACTGAAAGGTGGTCACTGTAATTCTGCTGGCGGCTCGACTCATGATTCCCTCCAACAGGTCAGAAGATCCATTGTTCACTCAATATACTTTTTGGAAAACTCATAGTACACCAGGCTGAATCATCTAAGCCCTTTGAAGTAGCTTGGCAAAGCTGGTCAAACTGGTATTCTAATTACAAAAACAAAACTGTTGTGATATCTTGATATTATTCCTAAACAACTACTATGTAACATGCATCGCTGTTTTATAAATATTTGCATAATGCTATATCAACTTATACTGGCTGTTATGGACACCACACTGCCCTGCGAGGCTAACCATTTGTTTTCTTTGTTTTTCTCTTCTTTATGTTATTCCACCATTTTTATTCATAGTTGTGGAACACTTGATTAAAACTTTTCCAATAAAACTTTTTGAAACCAAAAAAAAAAAAGAAAAAGTCCCTCTCATTCTGAATAAATCCTATACAGGACATGGTCTAACAAAGAGCTATTCCTTCAGAGCAAAAACTGGTAGGACTCTGCATCAAAGTTTGCTAAAATCCTTGCAATGTACTTTGATCACCCAGAGGGGAATGTTTTTTTTTTTTCAGCAAACAACAATTTAATTTCAAGGTGTCGCTATTCCTTAGAGCCATATAAATCAAACCATATTTCTTTATTAAAATGTTTTATTAGAATCATTTCTTCACTGAATAATCTGTGAAACCACAGAGAACAAGTTCATACATTGGCCTTGCATAATCATGTACTTATTGTTATAATAATTCAGAATGCCACATAAGTGTCATATTCAGAATATTGTAATGAAACATTTTAAAGAATGTATATAATTAAAGGATGGTTTGATCAGTAAACTTTTCTGGATTTTTCCATATCCTATACCACATTCACAAACATTCACAAGTCCGAGGTAATGAACCTTTCCATTTTAGAAAGAAAATAAAATGATTATGCATGATTTTCAAAAAACTGTTTACCAGTAAGAGAATGTTGACCTTTCCTACTGCAAGGGGAGAAAATAGGTTGCATTAAGGCCATACATGGCTGCACCCCAAATTGTCCCTGGGGTACACAGCATGCCACTCCCACAACCACCATGTCCACGGGACTCAGCAAATTGTGGTTCCCAGTACCTGGCTGCTTTTAGTTGCCCAGGGGGATCATGTGATCGCTTTATTTGTATGAAAAAGTGTTGCATAAATGCAAAATTGGCAGTTAAAGCAATTAAATGAATAGCAAAAAATGGCCTGGTCATGAATGGGGGTAAAACCTTCTGTAGGTCAAGTGGTTTAATAAGCCTCTTTACGACCGCCCGCCACAGATGTACTGCAGCAGGCAGCCGCTCCCAGGCAAATCGCTGTACATGTACGGCGCTTGCGAGTACAAGGCTAGGGGGCAAGCCTGCGCCGCCAGTGGCGCGCTCCTACCCCTGCTCATCAGCAGGGTGCCAATGCAGTGGGCAGGCCCCGATTACCGCCTGACACCCGCGATCGTTCCCCGCTACGAGAGAAGAACGGTCAGCTGTTGTAACCACAACTGACCGTTCTTCTCCCTGGAATGATCATAGAGCCCATGTGATCCTTCTATATAGGAACACAGGTCTCTATGGTCATTTCAGAAGCCATGCCCCCCACAGTTAGAATCACTCCCCTAGGCTCACATTTAACCCCTTGATCACCCATAATGTTAACTTCTTCCCTGCCAATGTCATTATTACACTAAAAGTGCATATTTTTAGCATTGATTACTGTAGTAATGTCCCTGGTCCCCCCAAAAGTGTCAAAAATGTCAGTCAGGGGTCTAATCTGTCCGCCGCAATGTCACAGTCCCACAAAATATCGCAAATTGCCGCCATTACCAGTGAAAAAAAAAAAACAATGGAAATTGCATAAATCTTTCCTGTAGATAGTAGACGTGATAACTTTTGGGCAAACCAATCAAAATACGCTTATTGTGATTTTTTTTACCAAAAATATGTAGCAGAAAACAAATGGGCCTAAAATGTTAAAAAATTTTGATTTTTAATTTTTTTTGAGAATGTCATATAGCAGAAAGCGAAAAATATTGTTTTTTTTTTTTCAAAATTGTCGCTCCTTTTTTGATTATAGCGCAAAAATAAAAATCGCACAGGTGACCAAATACCACCAAAAGAAAGCTCTATTTGTGGGAAATAAGAAGATTAATTTTATTTGGGTAAAGCGTCGCATGACAGTGCAATTGTCCGTTAATGTTACACAGTGCCGAATCACAAAATAGGGCCTTGTCAGGAAGGGGGGAAATCCTTCCGGTCTTAAAGTGGTTAATGTTATTAAATTCCCTTTCAATCTGCAGCATATTTAATTGTCTGTGAAATTAAATGCATTTTGCTACCTGGAGATGTAAAACCCCTGCTGATACAAATTTTTGGCAGCCCCTGCCATAGGAATTTTAGTTTTGATCAGATACTTCCCAAGGGTTAAATACGTTAAGAGGCTAAACATTGCAATTATTTTCTTGACAACCTGCACTTTGTCAATGATATACTTGGGTTTATAGTAAACTGCATTATATTGCAGTGTGTACCTCCCCTGTGTTGCTTTTTTAAAATAAAGAAAGAGTAAAAAAATACTCTGCAGGGGACAGAGCTTGGCCGAGGGAGAGTATAGCTGCTTGAACAGGGAGCTCTAGCAGAGAGCGGCAATATGGAAGTGACGCCTAGCACCAATAACTCTCAGAACAAGCCTGCTCAGTGTGCTGAAGTGCTGGGATGACCAGGAGTTCCTCTACCCACAAATCAGCGGGCTCCATGTAGCCGAAACGGCTTACATATGTCTTCTCTGGAGCCAGCAGCATGGGAGCAATAATCTCACAGCGGCCCCAAACTCAAAGGATGCAGCTGCCTCTGCTAAAGCCTTGCTGAAGGAAGACAAGAGCTTGCAGAATCGTCATGCCATATCTCCTGCTGCCTCCTCACTCTCTGAAAGGCCTGTGAGCATAAAGCAAATGTCTGACACTGAGAACATAGAGGCAGACTCTCCTCTGGTGACACTACAACCACTAGCTGAATTCCTGCCACTAATCAACCTGCCTCTTAATGCATTGTTAAGGAGATGTTGCTCTCTTACAGTAAATGTGACCCAGAGGCAGAGTTATGCAAAAACCTTTCCAACTGACAGTCCCACATTGAGCAAGTTGAGAAAAGGGTAGATTGTGTGAAAAGAAATTTGGGAGAATTTGCTGACGCTCATAACAGTTTAGCAGACAGGCTGCAAGAACACAACTGTGACACCCAGTGGTTAACAGATAAAATCTCAGATCTCGAAGACGTAACAACTAAACATTTTGAGGATCCCTTATCTGCAACAACTACTAAAGGCACTACTACCGCTGGAAAACCCTAAGGATTTTGTTATCGATAGAGCCCATAGACTGGCAAAACCTACCTCGCTACCAGATTATGTGCCTAGAGATATGGCTGCAAAGATTTTTTTTTTTTTCACATTGAAGAGCGGGCCTTCATAACAGCCATATGGATGGGGAAACTTCCAGACCCTTTCCCCAAATTTCAGATTTTCACTGATCTCATGCGGCACCCCCAGTTGCATGGGTTACATGCTATTTGTCTGTGTTGCTTTATGCAATCCAACATTTGGTTCATGGTCATTAATTTTTACTGTTTTTTGTTTTTTTGTTCTTCTACATTGCCTGAGTACCCTAAAAGTGCATGTTACCGAATTTTCTTTGACTACCCCTGATACCATATTACTTTTATCATGGTTACATGACTGTTTACTTGCTTTTTTTCTGAAAACAAACAAAAAAAACATGCAGCACTACTTAAAGCTTTTTCCATACCTAAGCATTATTTCCATTTGTAGCTACCCTTGATAGCATGTTACTTTTATCATGGTTACATGACTGTTTACTCGCTTTTTTCTGTATATAAACATGCAGCGCTACTTAAATCATTTTCTATACCTTCCCCATGTCCCTTAAAATAACCTTCATGTATGTTAATGGTCTTAATAGCAATTTTACGAGGTCTATGATGTGGAAGGAAGACTTATGATGAATTTTGTGCTTAGGAGATGCACCTGCACTTCACTTCACCTCCTAAAATCTCTCATCTCAAATTTTGCTTTTTTTGCAAATGCGGAACAAAAAAAGAGAGGGGTTCTGATCGGATTAAGGGACACAGTAGTTTTCTCCCAACAGATTATATAATGTCACAAACATTTTATATTTATCATTTTAGGTGCTTTAAAGTGGTCGATCAAACAATGTTGTACGAGAGACTCGGCTGCCCGGGACTCTTCCTCCTGGGGGAAGACACAGCAGCGGGTGCCAATGAGCCAATGAGGAGAGAGAGGGGTGGGGCCAAGTCACAGCTCTGTGTTTGAATGGACACATGAAGCTGTGGCTCGGGTGCCCTCATAGCAAGTTGCTTGCTGTGGGGGCACTCAGCAGGAGGGAGGGGCCAGGAGCACCAAAGAGGGACCAGAGAAGAGAAGGATCCTGGCTGCTCTGTGTAAAACCACTGCGCAAAGCAGGTAAGTATAACATTATTTCTATTTTAGTACAAAAAAAAAAACTTTAGCATCACTTTAAACAATAACTGGCCTTACACAATTGTCTCACTTTATGCCCCCAATACTAAACAAAAGCCCTTCTTCACAAATTAATGAAAAAATCCAAACAGTCTACATAGATTGCCTCATTCTATGCAAATTTTAAAAAAGTGCTAGATTTAGTCTTATGCCTCATACATACGCAACGATTATCGGCCGACCGATCGGCCGTCTTTTGTCCAGAGTTGTGTTTTGTTGGTTGGAATGTGCCTAGACTGCACACAAATTTTTTCGGCCAACAAAAATCAACTTCAGAAGTGATGTCATGTGCTGGTTAAAGGCCCGTACACACGCACAGATCGTCGTCATACAAATGTTCGTCTTTTCTCCCCGGGATGTCGGTGTCTGTTGAAAAGTGCAAAGACAGCACAAGGACAGCACAAGAATTTTGTCCGCAGACTTCAGCTGACTGCAGAAGTGATGTCATGTAATGGTTAACTTTCCCTGTGTTTTTTATTTTCTGAGCATGCCCAGTCTTGCAAATCTGCGGTCTGTCGGCTGATTTCTGTACTGACAGGCGAACAATCGTCCGTTCTGGTGTCCGCAGACAAAAATTTTCATGTTTGCAAGAAAGACTCTTGTCCGCGGATTGTGTGCAAACAGCTGTCGGAGGCACCATACTAACACGCGTACAATCGGCAGATCTTTCGTCCGCCGACGTTTGTATGACGACGATCTGTGCGTGTGTACGGGCCTTTACTTTCCGTGTGTTTTTTCTTCTCTGAGCATGCGCAGTCTTGCTCATCAGATTTTTGTCTGCCGAAATCTGTACTGACTGACAGAAAATCGGCTGTTGAGTTAATAGCCAACAAAAATTTTATAGCCTGCACACCAGATTTTTTTCGGCCGAAAAGTCAGCGTCGGTTGTCGAAAGCATCATACTAACAAGCCGAAAATCGGCCGATCAGACATTGGCCGAAAATTCACTCCCAACTATCGACGCGTGTGTACGAGGCATTCTCCATCAGCCATACCAGGCGTACTTCTTCTACCTTGCCTAATATGAAACTGAACATATATATGATGCATGGAGAAGCGCTCATAGTTCTGAGAAAGACTACACTTTCTTTTCAGCCGCTTTACTTTTATATCAACCCATTCCTGGTGGACAGAGACACACTATTCCAAACTGATTCATCACAAATTGGCTTAATTTTGTGATAAGACCATGCTCCAATATCCCTGTCACTACAGAAAGTAAATTCACCGTTGACCAAAGGGGTTTGGAGATTAAACACATCCACCCTATATAACCCTCGATATCGTGAACAGATCGAACAGGAAATATCGGATTTCTTTACAATCAACAATGGCTTGGTTGATAATACCCAGTCTTTGTGGTCTGCTCATAAGGCTTACATGAGAGGGGTCTTAAATAAATTGGGCATCCTGAAGAATGTAAATGGACACAAATAATCACAGAGCTTACATATAGTTACTTAGTCAGTCAAGTTGAAAAAAAGACACAAATACATCTAGTTCAACCAATAAAAAGAATTTAAAAAATCA
The DNA here is from genome assembly GCF_965119305.1 of Pelophylax lessonae. NCBI lineage: Eukaryota > Metazoa > Chordata > Amphibia > Anura > Ranidae > Pelophylax > Pelophylax lessonae. The sequence continues at coordinate 365,314,169 of NC_138771.1, forward strand.
TATAATCCCATATACACAATCCTATCACAATCCTATACCCACTGTTGAGGAAGGCAAAAAAACCCAGGAAAGCATGATCCAATTTGCTCCAACAGGGGAAATAAATGTCCTTCCTGATCCCCTGAGGGGCAATCAGATATTTCCTGGATCAACTTTATCTATAAATGTTAGTATCCAGTTATAGTATGTACATTTAGGAAACAATCCAGGCATTTTATAAAGCAATCTTCTGAACTGGCCAGAACCACCTCTGAAGGGACTCTATTTCACATTTTCACAACTCTTACTGTGAAGAAACCTTTCTGGATTTGAAGATAAAATCTCTTTTCCTCTAGACTTAAGTGTGCCCCCTTGTCCTCTGTGATGACCTTGTAGTGAATAACTCAACACAAAGTTCACTATATGGACCACTTATGTATTTATACAAGTTGAGCATATCCCCCCTTATCTCCTCTTCTCAAGAGAGAATAAATTAAGTTCCTGTAATCTTTCATCTTAGCTGAGCTCCTCCATGCCTCTTATCAGTTTGGGTCCCCTCCTCTGCACTTTCTCCAGTTCCCCAATATCCTTTTTTGAGAACTGGTGCCCAAAACTGAACTGTATATTTCAGATGATTTGTACAGGGGCAAAATTAAATCTCTGTCTCTGGAGTCCATACCTCTTTTAATGCAAGAAAGGACTTTGCTTGCTTTGAAAACTGCACCTTGGCATTGCATGCTTTTATTAGGCTTATGATCTACATAAACCCCCTGATCCTTCTCTGTCATTGATTCACCCAGTTGTACTCCCCCTAGTATGTATGATGCATGCATATTCTTAGCCCCCAGGTGTATACCGTTACATTTATTAACATTAAACCTCTTTTGGCACATAGTTGCCCAAGTGCATTGAGGTCAGCATGTAAGTTGGAGACAACTGCTAATTGCCATTGGTAAAATGTCTCTACTTCCCACCATACTTTACCTCTTCAGAACGCTTCTGATACCCTTTATACTATCTTACCTACAGAAACTACAGTTTATTTTGCATATTGTATATATATGTTGGGGGGGGGGGGGGCAAGAAACCAAGATTTAAACCCCCAATCCTTTTCCGGCTTAAATTAGCTGCAGGAATGGGAATCCCTAACCTCAGAGCATACCACCAAGCGACAATCCTAGACCTACTCAAATTCTGGTGGTCCCCAACTCCGGACCATGTTTGGAATACTATTGAACATTACCTTTTAGGGTCATCCTTGCAAAGCACCTTAGGTGCCATCTTTATAGGGTTCACAACCCCCGTGTTCCCTTACCTAAACTATTAGGGTTTCCACCTGGCAAAGCTTACAGCAAATTCCCTTGAAATCATACTCAGAGGATATTTTAGCTCTCCCATCAACTTAATTACATTCGTTAATGCATGACTTGTCTCTCTCCAAGTGGGTGACCCCTGCCATATCCACAATTGGTCTTCCACAATACGCTTATTTGCAGAACTACAAGGTAGCTACAACCTTCCAAAAACTGACTTCTACAAAAATCTTTGACTCCGGTCTGTCCTCACAAACCTCATCAAAAAAGACCATTGGATCCCTTCACATATACTAAATTACTTAAACAATGTCACCCAGAGGAACAAAGGAGTTTACTTTTCCTACCACCTTCTCATCACAGTCTCTAGTCCAACAAAATCTCATTCATTGAAACTGGGAAACAGATCTCTCCCAAAAGTTTACAATGTCCCAATAGCACAAAGCATTCAAACTGCACTTGACTTCCTCAGATTGCACTGCGAAACCTCTCTAAAACCTTTACACAAATGGTGTTACACCCCAGTCAGACTTTCAAAAATGTTGCTGTCTACCTCCCCCAGCCTCTGGAGAGACTGTGGCAACCCTGCTCATTCATGGTCTTTAAGGGAAGCACCTGTTCACATTCTTGTCAAAAATGGCCTAACTCCCCATATCCTGAAATCCTGCTACTGCAATACTCCTTTTACACATGAATCTTGAGCTTCCTTGCAAACCTTTTTTATAGTACATGGATATATAGCTGCCAGAATAGCAATAGCCTCTGCCTGGAAACAACCAATCTCTCCTGACTGGTCACTCTTCATCCAACACCTTAACACACAAACCCAATTTGAAGTAATGTTCAAGTATATTTGTGCACAAGCCTTGTATCATGCACTTATAATCTATATAATAAAAATGATTGATATATAAAAGCAGACCCTGCAGCTTTTTTCATTAGAACACTGAGATTGTACTAAATTATTATAATGAACCAGACCCGCCCATTGAAATTCAGCCTGCATAGAGCGTGGTAAAACAAACAGCTTTTTTTTCAGAGCAACGAAAGCTAAGAATCTGCTACAAAGTTTGTTAAAGTCTTTGAAATGTACATTGATCACCCAGAGAGGATTGCTTTTTTTTATTAACAAAAGTGGAGTTACTCTTAAAGCTGCTCTTTGTTCACAGAACAATGCATCATTTTAAATTAAAAAATGTGCAAGTGTAAACCTACCTCACAATATATCACTCACATTCAACATTTCCCGCTTTCTTCATGGATAAAAATAGTAAGTATATTATCCCTTTATTAAAACTGTTCTGCTGCTGGTCAGTTTTACAGTGCTGTATTTTTTGTGGTCTCTTAATTCTTTAAGTTCAACTTTGTGAGAAAAAATTGTACCCTGCGTATATTGAGTGAAGTGACTAGCCTTAGGTGATACACAGAAATAAAAAAATCCTTCTTCGTAAGTTGAACCTGTTTATCTGCAGCTATCTGTCTACTACAGGCTGCTGCAAAAACCAGATGAAAATTTTTCTCAGCAGCAGAAAGCAAGGTGGCAGGAATCTAATGTCACACACTGCAGCACTAGAGCAAAGAGCTGAGTGTAATCTGAGCTGATTGGTGGAAAATGACACACACCCTTCTAAACATGCTCAGAGAAACATACAGATCTAAGGGTATGAGCCATCAGCTGTGTGCTTGAGGGGGTCAGGCCATCTCCCGGGAAGCTAAAGTATCAGCCTAATATATTAGGAGTTAGTCATTCAGATAGCAGAGAGAGGAGAGATAAGTGAGGAACCAAACTTTGTGTTTTGGATTCAGGCTAGTACACACTGTTGTAGGATGTGCTTTGTTTATTTTTCATGTCTTCATTTTCCAAAAAAAAAAAAACAGTGACAAAAAAAAGACAACTTCAGAAAACTCACCATGCCTCTTACTAAATACCTGAATATCTACTTTCCAAAAAGAGTCCATTTGGGGGGTACTTGTACTATTCTGGGGGCATTTTAGGGCCGCAAAAAATTAGATAGGCAGTCAGTACATCAGGATTGATTAATTTTCATTAATATACAGTATATGCCATTATGCCATAGTCTGTAGACGTCATAACTTTCACAAAATAATACACACCTATTGTTTTTTTTTTTACCAATAAAATATAGCAGAATACATTTTGGCTTAAATTTATGAAGACAGATTATTTATTTGCCAAATTTTAAACCGTAAAAAATGTTGCTATTTTTTTCTTTATATAGCATAAAATGAAAAACTCAGTGAAGATTAAATATCACCAAAATAAAGCTAAATCTATCTAAAAAATGCATATAAAAATCATATGGGTACAGTGTTGCATGTCTTGATGTCAACTGAAGTGTGACAGCACTGGAAACTGAAAACAAAATGGGCTGGGGAGTAAGAGGGTGAAACAGTCCAGTCTTGAAGTGGTTAAAAAGGAAAATCTGTGTTTAATTAAAAAAAGTTTAATACCATGAAGTGTAAACCTCAAGGGCTTAACTTGTGTAAAAATAAAGGCTTAGAGAGCTTTAGCTGCATAATGCACCTGGAAAATGTTCAAAGAATCCTTTAAAAAATGTCCATAAGTACATAACTCCAGATAACTTCACACACACATATACTTTATCAAATTTACCTAAAGAAGATTTTCATATATACTGTAAAGTGTATATAACAGATAAACAGAGTCAAATTAGGAAGAGCATTATCCTTTAATCAACAGCTCATTTTTTTATAAGCAAACTGCAATTCCAAGACAAGAAGATTAACCACAAGCAAAATCCTATTCTTTGCTAACAAGTGTGTTAACTGTTAAACAATTCAATTTATTGAATAAAAATAGTGTGAAATGACTAATAATCACTTAACATGTGTTGTAGGTGATCAAGTGTCTGGAGATTGTTATGCTAGTAAAATATCTTACTTGTGTTTAATTGAACTTTGAATAGCAATATGGCATTTGTTGTAATGAGATCTACCTCAACAATATACACATATTTCGGAGGTGTAGAAAAGTTTGCATAACTGCAACATATTTTCTTTTGTTAGCTGCAATGATAAAAATGTAGTAAAATATTTCATATAAATCTTACGCTAGAGATGAGGTTTGGGTTGGGATAACAGAGAAGTAATGTGACCAATCCCTGCCATAGCAAGTAAATACCAATATCACACTTCCTGGTCTTTAAATTGTGGTCAGATCGCTAAGAAGGACCAATACCACAGGTTTCAATGCCTGTGCCAGTCCCCGCATGTCATAGGTTCCTGGCAGGCATTTGTCAGTATATATTGTTGATAGGGAGAGCTGACAGTTTGTTTTTAGGGAGAGATAGTTGCTGCTATGTGGTGCTATATACTTTGCTTTCCAGTGCTATACACAGTGCTGTATTATGTTACATTATAGTAAATTGCACATTTGTAGCCTACAATTTGCTGTACAACGCCCCATGTTCACCGTGGTATATTGTGATACATTACTGAAAAGTTGCAGTGTGGTGGTCTAAATATTTTTTTACATTGCATTGATCCAACAGTCCTATTTAGATTTTTTTTGTGTGTCTCATTAACAACTTCAGTTGCGGACTAGCTGCTGAGCCCTCTCTTGCAGTTTTTTTTTTTTTTAACCTAACATAACATTTTTCTGTTTTTTTTTTTTTTATTTCACATTTTTATAGTTCTTTTTTATTTTTTCAAATATTTTATCTATTCAAAGACAGGCCAGTACAGATAGATACAACAGTGCATACGTACGACCAGGCAGCTATAACAAAAATATAACAGATATTCAACAAAAACATGTCTGCAGCATCAGTGTGCAACCAGGTTACAAGCAGGTAATGATGGTGCGGGCCTCCAAGGCACAACAATATAATAAACAAGAAGAAGTAAGTGCTGCAACAGTCATAATATTCGTCATGTCTTCTTAAATGTCTCCATTTTTGTAGGAAAACAGGATACAATAGAATAGAAAGGAAACCAAGAGGTGAAGGAGTTAGAGTGGAGAGGAGAAGATAAGGAGGGGAGGAAATGGAGGAGAGAGAGGGGAAAAAGAAAAAAAAAAAAGGGGGGAGGAGGGGGAATGACCCTCCGGGCGGGGAGGTTGAATCGGGAGTTCAGTTCAGGCATCAGGCGCATTTCCCGACGCTGCATGGTAGAGCAAGTTCTGTCCCCTGTCAGAGAGGACAAAAAGGTTCCACAATCCCCAGGTCTTGTCATATCTGTCTTTTTTGTGCAGTGCCGACAAGCGTAGGTTTTCCATTTTATTAATATCCTCAATTTTTCGGATACAATCACTAGTAGTCTGGGGTGATAGCAATTTCCAGTGTAGAGGGACACAGGTTTTGGCCACATTCAGTATATGGAGCAAGATCGACCTTTTATACTCTTTCAGTGGGATACCAGATACGTGTAGCAAGAAGAAAGCAGGATCATTGGGAATCACATAGTCTGTAAACTGCTGGGCTAGATCGCGCACTGCATCCCAAAATCGGGATAGCTTCAGGCAGGACCAAAGTACGTGCAGTAGCATTCTTGGTTCCCCCCGCCACCTCCAGCAGCATTCCGACGTATGCGGGAAGAACTTGTGAAGCAGGTAGGGGAGACGGTACCATCTCGTAAGAATCTTGTAATTAGTCTCCTGAAGTCTAGTGCAAGATGAGGCTTTCAAGGCAAGTGCGTATATGCCTTGTTCTTGTTTCTGCGTAAACGAACGGTTTAAGTTCCTCTCCCACTTCTCAAGGCAGAATAGGCGGCTGTTTTCTGGTGGGAGCACCAGGAGGCTGTAGACTTTAGATAGTGGCATGGTAAGACATCGCTACCTGAGCAACATTCCTCAAAGGTAGTGAGATCCCTGCTGAAGGCTGTCGGGGCCGGCAGCGAGTATAGAAAGTTGTGCAGTTGCACAGCGTTCCAGAAGGGAAGACAAAAACGTCCCCGCACGTCAGTCAATTGTGCAATTGTGGGTCAATGGCCATCACACACAAAGTGAGAGGCCTGATGGTAGCCCCCATCTCCCAAATCCCGCAGAGGTTGAACGACTAGACCCGGTGAGAAAGTCGGATTGCCCAAGATCGGAAACAGTGGGGAATCAGCAGTAGTCAGCCGTGACTGTTCCACGCAGGATGATGCCACCCGTAGTGTCGCCCCAACGGTAGGGTGCTTCATAAGGGCCCGAGAAAGGGACCCGCAACACCATGGCGCTCCACCGAGGGCAGCGTCAGTCTGCTGTTGCTCAATGCGAGCCCAAAGTTTGAGGTGAGAGTGTCATCGCCAATCAATCAATCGACTGAGATGAGCTGCCTGGTAGTACTTCAGAGCATCAGGAAGTGCCAAGCCCCCCAGAGCCTTAGGCAGCGAGAGTTGGGCACGGGGCACTCGAGGTTTCCCATGTGACCACACAAACCTAGAGAACAGCAAATTAACTTTCTTAAAGAAGGCAGAGGGGATAACTACAGGTAACATGGTGTCTCCCAGACCAATGTGCCGCAAGACAGAAAACATGAACCGGATAGAAGGTCCTAGTGCTTATGGGTCTATAAGTAAGTGGTGGCTGCTGCTGACTAATAAGGTGTGTGTGCCTTTAAATGTGAAAATGTGTAAGTCAGCGCTGCTCAAAGTGCCAAAAAAAATCTTTCAATATATATATATATAGATAAATATTCAAATAAATAATCAAATAAATAACATATGTGTGATGAATACATACATAAAGTGCTGCGTGCAAAGCGTGCTCAAACTTGCGTGAAAAATAAATGAATAAATAAATAAATCAATGTCCTCCAATATCAATGCATTAAATTCATATGACAAAATAAATGTCCTTCAATTCGGTGTGCATGATTCATAAAGTGGCAGTGCTAAAGGTGCTCCAGTGCTCCACTGCGTGCCAGGTGCTGGTGCTCCCCCTAAGTGTCCCTACTCACGGAACACTGTGAATCAAAGGCCTTATATACAGATGCTTTTCCTTTCCAGTGTATTCTCCAATCCTGATAGTTCAACGCTGGTCCCATGCCTCACTGCAGGGGGCTGCTGGAATGTAATGCTGGCCGTATCTCCCCTCAGCAACAAAAGGAAATAAGGCTCGCCATGGTGAAATATGTTTGAGAAATTAATTGATCCAAACAAATATATTGCACTTACAAAACAGAGTAAAATGTGGTGCTGTGTGTTCCGGTGGTTACTGCTCCTGGAGCGTGCGTTCCACCGACCGGAAATGACAGGAAATTACGTTGTACGCTCTCTGCCTCACTATTGATATTGATTTGTTTTGTTATTTGTCATGAAATGATCCTGCTTATCATTACAACGTAGCAAAGGTGACAGTAATGTCCCCCACTTTACCCTTCACAAACAGAAAACGGGCATGGGCATCGCTGAGAGTTTGGGCGTGTTTCCACGGGACCTTGGCTGATATCAATATAGATACGCCCCTGTTAAATTAGTGGAATGATATGTCGAAGGATAGTGTCAGTTCTTAAGTACAGGAAGCCAGTCATCCCTAAAGTGGGTCTCTTGTATGAAAGCTATATCTGCCCTCTGGCGCTTGAGGTCAGTCAACAGCACCCTGTGCTTTTCAGGAACATTAAGTCCTTTCGCATTTAGGGAGAAAAAAAAAAGGGGGGGGGGTGAGAAACCAAGTAGTGAATCAAGGAGGGAGAAAGAGTACAAAAAGCGAGAGGAAGGAGAAAGGGGAGGGAAGATGAAGGAGTACAGATATGAAATCAAGAGAAACAAGAGAGAGTAAGAAAGTCAGGGACAAAAGAAAGGGACTAGAGTTGATGGAACACCTGGATGTCTGGGTTCGGTGGGTACGGCCGAACTTGAAAAAAAAAGTCTGGGTTCTTGACCCGGACTTAACCCGAACTTTACCCCGATCCCGAACCCCATTGAAGTCAATGGTGACCCGAACTTTTGAGCACTAAAATGGCTGTAAAAAACACATGGAAAGGGCTAGAGGGCTGCAAATGGCAGCAAAATCTTCTTAAGAGCATGGCAAGTGCTCTGCAAACAAGGATAGGGAAATAACTTAAAATAACATAAAAAACATAAAAATAAAAAATAATAATCTTGAATGATGTAGGAGGAGGAGGAGGCCCATATGGAGTAGGAGGTTGAGGTGGCGGTGAATATGGCGGTGTAGGTGGAAGCGGCGGCGGCGGTGAAAGAGGAGGGGAAGGCCCATATGGAGTAGGAGGTAGAGGTGGCGGTGGATGTGGCGGTGTAGGTGGAAGCAACGGTGGAGGAGGACGAGGTAGCCAACACTGGTTTTTGTTTTTAATTTTATTTCTTTTTAAATTAGGGTACACCCCAAAAGAGTTAGAAAGATCAAATACATAAACAATGCAGGCTATGTGGGACTTCAGGTGAGACACCAGCAGGTAATGCCCAGCGTCTCCATCCCTGTATCAGAAAAAACAAAGGTTGAAAAGGATTAAAAGAGGTGCATGAAAGCCAGCCAGCCCCCAGTCTGATGTACTCACCCTCCAGTCTGCCACCAACCAAGTAGACCTGTCTCCTGATATAAATAAATAACAGGGGTTTAGTTGACATGCATTTGCAAACGCATGTGTAAGCTGCAGGGCCACTACACGGCACCCTGTTTTATCTGCAGTCCTAACACTTTTAATTTGAGTGTCTCCACAATGGGAGCACATGGCTGCTAATGGATGGATAGGAGGCAGGTGGGAGGGAGCAGCTCAAACCTCCCCCAACCCACCCCCATCCATGACTGGTCTAGTATCTCAAAACTCTAATAGCGATGTGCTAAATGCGTGTCAACTATACCCCTGTTCTTTATTTATATCATGAGACTGGTCTACTTGGTTGGTGGCAGACTGGAGGGTGAGTACATAGGACTGGGGGCTGGCTGGCTTCCATGCACCTCTTTTAATCCTTTTCAACCTTTGTTTTTTTTTTTTTAGAAAGATCAAATACAACAATGGCTGGGTAAGACCGGTATACATGTCTATTCTGCACAAGGTACGGGCAAGTCCTGTGGGATCCATGCCTGGTTCATTTTAATGAACATGAGCTTGTCCATATTAGCTCTGGACAGGCGGCTGTGCTTGCCTGTGATAACGTTCCCAGCCATGCTAAATACACGTTCAGATAATACACTGGCTGCAGGGCAGGCCAGCACCTCCAAGGCGTAAAGGGCAAGCTCAGGCCATGTGCCCAATTTGGAGACCCAGAAGTTGAAGGGGGCAGACCCGTCATTCAGTACGTCTAGGCGTGTGCACACATACTGCTCCACCATGTTATTGCTGGGTCGTGGTGCTGCTGGTGGAGCTCCTGTTGCAAGGAGAGGACGTGGTCAAACTGTGCCAGCTACACGCACAAGTGAAACACCTTTCTCAGCTGCGAGTAGGCGACAGAACCTTACAGCAGTATTTGGCAGGGCCTAATGCGCCTCTACAAATGTTGAGGCCAGAAAAAGTACAGGCGATAGTAGATTGGGTTGCTGACAGTGCCTACAGTTCCTTCACATTGTCTCCCACCCAGTCTTCTGCTGAAAGGTCAGAGTTGGCACCTGCAGCCGATGTCCATCAATCTTTCACCTCACCCCCTTGCAAATCAGCCAAGCAGTCTGAGCCCAAAGTCATGCAGCAGTCACTTCTTCTTTTTGATGACTCTGTTAGCATGGTTTCCTAGGGCCATCCACCTAGCCCTGCCCCAGAAGTGGAAGAGATTGAGTGCACCAATGCCCAACCACTTATGTCTCAAGGTGAGTACATGGGAGGACCATTGCAGCACATCTCGGATGATGACGAAACACAGGTGCCAACTGCTGTGTAATTCCGAATTGTGGAGACCGACAAGGAGGGCAGGTGGGTGGGTGGAAGATGATGTGGAGGACGATGAGGTCCTCGACCCCACATGGAATGAACATCATGCAGGTGACCTGAGTAGTTTGGAGAAAGAGGCGGTGGTCGCACTGAGCCACCAGCACAGCAGAAGAGGGAGCAGGGTGCAAAAGCGGAGCGGCAGTGCCCTAGACACTACGCCTGCTACTGCCCAACGCAGCAAGGGACCGAGCACACCAAAGCCAGCTCTAAGGAGTTCCCTAGCGTAGCAGTTCTTCAGACAATGTGCTGATGACAGGACACGAGTGGTTTTCACGCTGTGCAATCAGAGCCTGAAGCAAGGCATAAACCTTCTCAACCTGAGCACAACCTGCATGACCAGGCATCTAAGTGCAAAGCACGAGCTGCAGTGGAGTAGACACCTCAAAAACCAAGAAAGGTCTCTGGCTCCTCCTGCTTCCTCTTCTACTGCAGTCTCAGCCTCTTCATCCACCTCTGTAGTGAGACTGGCACCTGCCACCCCGCAAAAAGAGGATCTGCCAGCAACACCACCACCTGGGTCACCATCAACCATCTCCACAATGTCCCGTGGAAGCGTTCAGCTTTCTATCTCCTAAACACTGGAGCGGAAGAGCAAGTACCCCCCTACCCACCTGCGATCCCTGGCCCTGAATGCCATCATTTCAAAATTCCTGGCCTTTGAAATGCTGTCATTCTGTCTGGTGGAGACGCAGAGTTTAAAAAAGCCTTATGGCGGTGGCTGTCCCACAGTATGTCGTGCCCAGCCGCCACTACTTTTCCAGGCAAACCATCCCTTCCCTGCACAACCAAGTGGATGACAAAATCAGGTGTGCACTGCGCAACACCATCTGTGGCAAGGTCCACCTAACTACGTATACGTGGAGCAGTAAGCACGGTCAGGGACATTATATCTCCCTAACAGCACACTGGGTAAATGCAGTGGCAGCTGGGCCTGATGCGGATAGCAGTTTGGCACATGTCCTTCCACCACCGAGGATTGCAGTGCGCTTCAGTTTGCCTCCTGTTCCTAACTCCTCCTACTCCGCTTCCTCATCCTCTACCGCCTCCTCATCCGGTCAGCATAACACCTTCACCACCAACTTCAGCACAGCCAGGTGTAAACGACAGTAGGCAGTTTTAAAACTTGCCTTTTTGGGGGAAAAACCACACACTGCACAGGAGTTGTGGAGGGGCATTCAACAGCAGACCGATGAGTGGTTGCTGCTAGTGAGCCTCAAGCCCGGCCTGGTGGTGTGCGATAATGGGCGAAATCTCGTAGCAGCTCTGGGCCTAGCCGGTTTGACACACATCCCTTGCCTGGTGCATGTGCTGAATTTGATGGTGCGGAGGTTCCTTAGAAATTACCCCAATATGTCAGAGCTGCTGCACAAAGTGCGGGCCGTCTGTGCGCGCTTTCGGCGTTCTCACCCCGCTGCTGCTAGCCTGTCAGCGCTGCAGCGTAACTTCGGCCTTCCTGCTCACCGCCTCATATGTGACGTGCCCACAAGGTGGAACTCCACCTTGCACATGCTGGCCAGACTGTGCGAGCAGCAGCAGGCCATAGTGGAGTTTCAGCTGCAGCACGCACGCATGAGTCGTTCTGCGGAACAGCAACACTTCACCACCAATAACTGGGCCTCCATGCGATACCTGTGTGCCTTGTTGCGCTGTAACATATGCAGACTAGGCCGCAATTTATTTTTTTTCCCCGAAATGGGTTTTTATTGATAAGCGGAATACAACAACAGTATCCAATGGGTGTATCTCACTGTACCATGCAGACTAGGAGGCCGCAATTTTTTTTTCCCTAAATGGGTGTTTATTAAATAGTGGAATAGAGCAACAGTATCCAAAGGGTGTATCTCACAGTAAAATATGCAGACTAGGCTGCAATTTAATTTTTTTCCCTAAATGGGTGTTTATTGAATAGCAGAATAGAACAACAGTATCTAAAGGGTGTATCTCACAAGTTCAGATACAGACTAGGCCGCAATTTAATATTTTTTCCCTAAATGGGTGTTTATTGAATAGTGGAATAGAATAACAGTATACAAAGGGTGTATCTCACAGTAAAATATGCAGACTAGGCCGCAATTCATTTTTTTCCCCCCTAAATGGTTTTTTATTGATAAGCAGGATACAACAGTATCCAATGGGTGTAGCTCACTTTAACATATGCAGACTAGTCCACAATTAAATTTGTTTCCCCTAAATGGGTTTTTATTGATAAGCGGAATACAACAACAGTATCCAATGGGTGTAGCTCACTGTAACATATGCAGACTAGGCCGCAATTACATTTGTTTCCCCTAAATGGGTTTTTATTAATAAGCGGAATACAACATCAGTATCCAATGGGTGTAGCTCACTGTAACATATGCAGACTAGGCCGCAATTAAATTTTTTTCCCCTAAATGGGTTTTTATTGATAAGCGGAATACAACAACAGTATCCAATGGGTGTATCTCACTGTAACGTATGAATGAAAAATTTATATTTTTCCCTTTAATTGGTGATTTATGAAGAGCAGATTTGAACAGCAGTGTCTAAACTCTGTATGACAGTGTCACAGAAAAGTATGAATGAAAAACTGAAAAATATTTTTTTTCCTTAAATACTGAAAAATAATTATTTTTCCCTTACATTGGTCCTTTTTGAAGAGCAGATTAGAAAAAGCAGTGTCTAAACAATTTATGTTAAAGTAAAATATGAAGGTAAAAAGTTTTTTTCTTTTTTAAATGCAGATTAAGCAGACACATTTGCACTGAGCTTGCATTACATGGCCGCTACACACCGCACGCCTAACAGGTTGGATACTGTTGTTGTTCTATTCCGCTATTGAAATAAAAAAAAAACCATTTGAATGAAAAAAATGAAAAATTATTTTTTTCTCCTAAATACTGAAAAATAATTATTTTCCCCTTACATTGGTGCTTTTTGAAGAGCAGATTAGAAAAAGCAGTGTCTAAACAATGTATGTTAAAGTAAAATATGAAGGAAAAAAGTTTTTTTTCTTTTTTAAATGCAGATTAAGCAGACACATATGCACTGAGCTTGCATTACATGGCTGCTACACACCGCACGCCGCCCACCTAACAGACTGATAAAAGTTTTTTTTTTCTCCCTCCTCCTCCTCACTGGGCTCAGGTCAGGGCATAAAGATCGTGCACTGCACCCCCACACAATACAATCAATGTAGATCGCTGTCTGATTAAAGAAGATTCTTCCTATTCTTTCCCTGAAAGCAATCTCCAGCCTGCCCCTACAATAATCTCCTATCTCTCCCTCGGGGCAAAAAGATTGTGCACTGCACCTCCACACAATAAAATCAATGTAGACCGCTGTCTGATTAAAGAAGATTCTTCCTATTCTTTCCCTGAACGCAATCTCCAGCCTGCCCCTACAATAATCTCCTATCTCTCTCTCAGGGCAAAAAGATTGTGCACTGCACCCCCACACAATAAAATCAATGTAGATCGCTGTCTGATTAAAGAAGATTCTTCCTATCCTTTCCCTGAACGCAATCTCCAGCCTGCACCTACAATAATCTCCTATCTCTCCCTCAGCAGCAGCATCAGGAACCTCTCCCTAGTATAGTTATAGCAGAGTGACGCGTAGTGCTATGCGACTCCAGCTTATATAGAGTCTGGGTCAAATGCTGCACTGGCCAATCACAGCCATGCCATTAGTTGACATGGCTGTGATGGCTTCTAAGGGCACACTAGTTAAACGCTTGCTGATTGGCTGCCTTGCACCTGTTGAAACCGCGCCATTAAAACCGCGCCAAAACATCAAATAACATTACCGAACAACGGACAGTTTCCCAAACATACAGTGAAATGTTCGGGTCCGTGTGCATTTACCGAATACCCAAAAGTCCGGTACGATCCCGAACAATACAGTCCGGGGTTCGCTCAACCCTAAAAGGGACCCCTGCGGGGAGACTATACAAGCAGAAAATCTGCAACTACGCACAAAGGCCGAGGTCACAACCTAAGTTGGGAGATGGATGTAGTAGGAACGGAGAGAGAGGCCGCCCCCCCGCCACCCAGCCCAGCATACTGAGAGGTAATGAAAACAATAATAAAAACTTCAGCACAACGGAGGAAAGAGTAGAGCATCAATTATTCTGAGGTCAAACAAGGCATTAAAGCAAACAAGGCACATCCCATGAGTGGCCAAGCTGCCCCGCAACTCCAAAAGCCAAGGTGATATACAGAGATACCTGCATAACAAACAGTCCACAAAGAGTCAATCTCTGCAGCCGACTGAAGGACTAAAATTTCATTGGTGCCAGGATTGAGTCACCCCGATGACCGCCCCCACCCCCCGCCCCTCCATCATGCATAGATGGCACAGGGTCCAGAGCAGCCCAGCACACCCTAGTCATATACAATAAGCATTAGCAAAACATTTCTCAGAGTACGTGTAGAGCTCCCCAAGAGCAACCACCCCCCTGCAGCACACCCCCACAGCGAATTGAATAACCTGAGGTGGCAATTGATCCATACAGAGGCCGACAATGCACTACAGCAACAACTCGGGCACATGGTATCCGAAAAAAAACACAGCGTTGCTCACCACAGTTATGTCCAGCGTATTCATAGCCCCCAATGGAGACACGGTTAGCATGGTCAAGTCAGCTCGTACCTAAAGCAGTGGGTAAAAGTACAGCAGAAGCATCAATCGGGGGGGACAGAGCCGCTGAAAAGTCACACCGCGACACTCAGGTCCGACTACCACATCCGCCGCTAGAGGTAGATACGGCAGCGGTGGAAAGTTCACAATCATGTCCATCACAGCTCAGCCATACAACAGTGGGGCAGGGCATAATGGGGACCCCGGCCGGGGGAAGGGGAGGCACAGAGGGAGGCAGGGCCGCCCGGCAAACACAGTATCTCCCCGGGCAGGCATGCCCACTCTATCCACAGCCCCAGAGGGGGACACATTTAGCAGCAGAAAGGTCAACAACAAGGGCAAAGCTGGCGGGGCGTCCGGTAGTGGGGTGATGCACAGCGGGTGCATGATCCAGGTGAAAGACAGGATCAGGGAGCCGGGGCCGACATTTACTGCAAAGGAGGGTAAGTAGCTCAGTCAAACCGGATGGTTGAGAGGGACTTCATGTCAGGGCAGCAGCGGTCACCCATAGTAGGGAAAAGTCTATAGCTCACGTGAACCATCCGGTGAGGACACCCTTGATCTCTGGTGGGCTCTCTGCGGGCGAGGCGGTAAGCTTCTCCAAGGGGGCAGCATTGGCTGATGGCCAGCATGGTGCGGGAGCAGCTGCAGCCAATCCGGGACCTCAATGGGGGCAGTTTACAAAAAGGCAAAGCAGGCTTCCAGATCAGCTGGGGTTTTCAGTGTAAAGTAGTCCGAGCCCCTGCGGAACGTAACCGAGAGGGGAAACCCCCATCTGTATGTGACCCCCTTGTTCCTGGCCAAGTCCAGCAGTGGTCGCAGCAGGGCCCTATGGTATAAAGTGGCCCTAGAGATGTCAGGAAGCAGTTTAAGCGAGGCCCCATCAAAGTCAAATGAGCCCACGTCCCACACCTTCCGGATCACTAGATCCTTATGTTGAAACCGATAAAACTGGCAAATGACATCTCTGGGCCGGTTTGGGTCCTCAGATCTAGGGCCGAGAGCTCTATTCACCCTATCAAATTCAAGATAAGGCGGCAGAATGTCCCCCATCAAACCCGCAACTACAGCAGTGATCATGGCGGTGAGGTCTTCTGTCCCCGTCGCCTCTGGGAGAACCCAGAGGTGGACATTATTCTGCTGATTCCGATCCTTCATATCTTCCAGCTGCAGCTGAAGGGCAACAAAGATGTCAGTTTGGGAGGCCTGGGAGGACTCAAGCTATGAGAGCCTCTGTTCTATACAGTAGCTGTAACAGTTGTCTCCCTAGCCGAGTCCCGATCAGTCAGCGCCTGCACTTCAGTACGGACAGTCTGTACCTCTCACTTGTGAGCTTCCTCTATGCGGTGCACCATGGCCTCCAGATCCATCTTGCTGGGTAGAGAGCTGAGTAGAGTCCGCAGCTCCGCTTCTGTCCGGAGAGTCAGCGGGCTCAGTGAGAGGGCAGCAGGCTGAGAGAAAAGGGCTGCAGAGGCATCAGAGATGGCATCCGACACTGAAGAATGAGCCGGTGAGGCTGACGAGTCTCTATGTGCCAGATCGGCTGCCTCCACTGCACGTGTCTCCACCATCTTGGGACTCTGTGCTGGAGTCAGCGATTGAGCAAAAAAGCGTTGAATTTCCTCCTTGGTGGCCGGTTTCCTGGGTATGCCAGCAACCATGGGGGTGCCCTTGGCCTTCCTCTTCTTTGTAGATCGCATTCCCCCGATCTGTCGATGAATAATAGCCGGGCTAGGCGAGCGGGAAGACGTAGCTCAGAAAAAGAGCGACTTCACCCTTCCATGTCCAGGCCACACCCCACTATAGTTCTTTTACCTCAGCTAAGTTTGGGGCTTTTTTATATTTCAAAGTCAGCAGAACTGTGAAAGACACAAGCAATGCTGCTCTTTTTTGCAGCATATCACTGCATACTTGTATGGTGAAATTTAGGGCACCAAATCCCTACATTCTTAAGTACACCAAAACACCAAATTGTGAATTCTACTATAGCCATAGATATTAATAAAATTAGGCCACCCACTTTATTTATAATATCTTGGAGGTCTAAAGAGAGAGACAGTGGCTACACAGTTAGGAGATAAGATCTTTCTGGATCCGCAGGACAATCTGGTGGTTGTGCAGCACCTTTGAGAGGCAAGGCACATCTACCTTTTCTTTTTGGCAAATGGTGTGCTATACAGCCAGAGTACATAGAGATAGTTTTGAAGTGGTTCACCCTTCTTACAGGTGCAGAGCAGAGAATTTTCTCCAGCAGCTACAATTAAGCCCTCTTCCTACTCTATAGCTAATCCCACTGTAGCCCCATAAACTGTCATGGAAAAATTGACTGGAATTTTTCAGCACAGCATCAGTAATTTGCAGGAGAAAGATGCACTTGAATTCATGTTATCCAATATAGAGGAAGACTGTATCAGGAGCATAACGGGAGGGTGCATCAGGCAGGGAGCAACAGTTTCTTGTTCTGTGCTGTCTCCTTGTGAGCAAATATTGATATTCAAAGTATTTGAATGCTGAAAACTTTGTTTGGCACTGTCATAGAACTTTGTGTACATATTCCACTGCTCTTGCATTGCAAACTTTTTGTGATTTGACTCTGTAATCATACAGTATCATTTTTTTTATAGGTAAAAACTGCCTTGTTTCTCCTTTAAAGAGGAAGTAAACTTCCAACTTTAATTTTTACCTATTGGTAAGCCTATAATAAGGCTTACCTATAGGTAGTGTAAATATCTCCTAAACATGCACCATTTAGGAGACATTTTGTGTACATGCAGCCAGTGAAATCTGGCATGCGCTCTGAAGGAACCGCTGCCCATGCCGTTTCTTCAGAGTCCTGTGCGGCGACCAGCGGCTCCCGCGCACATGCGCGGGAGTGACGTTATTGCAGCTCCAGCCAGTCACAGAGCTGGAGTCAACGAACCCGGAAGGAAGAACGAGTAAAGATGGACGCTGTCTCCAGTGATTAGATTGCTGGAATGCTTCTTTTTGAGGTAGGTTTCACATAATGGGCTAGTATGCCATGCATACTAGCACATTATGCCTTTGCCTTGCAGGTAAAAAAATGCAGCAGTTTACATCTGCTTTAATTGGGATCTAATAAAGCTAATGTGCATTGAGCCTATACAAATTTTCTCGCTTTTGTTTCTGAAATGATACGCCAAGCATGTCCAACCTGCAGCCCCGAGGGCCGCATGTGGCCCAGAACCTCAGGCAATGTGGCCCACTGCCCCCTGACAATTTTTTTTTTGCTGGGGAGGAAGGAAGTCAGGTCGGGGACACGGCCACAGCAGCTTCCAACTAACGGTAGGCAGAGGCTGCCTCACAGGGGAGGGGGGGGGGAGGAGAGCAGTGTTTATGACTCATACCACCATGACCACTTCAAATCACTGAAGTGGTCATGGTGGTAAGAGTGTTCCTTTATTATCGCTCAGAAGAAGTAAACCTCTGTATACTGATTCCATTTCATTTGATCATCCTCTAGTTGTCTTAAATTAATGTGGGGGGCGCGGCGGCATTTTATTACTTATATACCTTAACTATAGTATATATTTTATATGCGGCCCGAGAAAATTTCTCTACACTCAATGTGGCCCAGAGAAGCCAAAAGGTTGGACACCCATGTGATACACTCTAAATTACATTTTATGATAAAACCTGCTTCTTCTTACATTTTTGCTTAATAAAGCTGCACTCTATGCACCAACTCCATATAATATTTATGGATGTTGTCACTAAAACATACTCTACATTTTATTTAATGATAAAACTTGCCTGGTTCTTCCCTCTTAAATTGGGGCATAGTAAATCTGCTTACAATTTGTGCATCAAGTCTGTACAATGTTTATGGCTGTTGTCTTGCTGCAATGATACACTCCAATTTGTATTTCATGATGTAACCTGCCTTGCCTCTGCTTGCTTCTACGTTGTAGCCTAGTACAGCTGCTTACATAGTGTGCAATGTGTCTGTACAAAATTAGAGGCTACTGTCTCTGAAATAATACACTCTAATTTGTATTCCATTATAAAACCTGCCTCATCTCTCCCTCATAAATTGCAGCCTAGTAAAGCTGCTTACATACATATTTGTAAAATTGTATTATATTTATTTATTTTATTATATTTATTTATTTATTTATTTTTTGTTTTGTCACCTGATGCTATTCTTGTTATGAGACTATTTTTGCTTCTGTACCTCGCACATCTTGACTGAGAATCAAGTGCAATGTCCTTAAATTTGAGGTCTGTGGGGGGGGGGGAGTGGACCACCCCCCTCTTCCTTCTTGATCATTCTGCCACAATTCTACATAGATTTCCAGGTCTCTCATGGGACTGCTGGCATATCTACCTTGCATGTATCTGCTCTCGGGGGCTTTTTTGCATTGTGACTCTATGTGGAAAAAAGTAAATCTTTACACTTAAGCTGGTCATACATTATACTATTTTCTTATTCAATCTCTTTTAGATTTATCTTTAACTATAAAGTGCAAGGACCTGCCTGATTGCATACAAATCGAAAGTGTTTAGGTTATACCTCATATTATATGGTTTTGGTAAATCTAATGAAAAACGTAAAATGTATGGCCAGCCTTACTGTATACTTCTTTTGTTTTTGTTATTTCAATTGTTATGTTACCTGTTCTATGTTGGCATTCTCATGCCAGTTTCCATTATCTGATTGGACCGTTTCACTATAATACATTGGCCCTTTTCTATCAGTACCTAGTAAGGTTACCTATGCTGCCCAGTAGGCTTTCTACCCTCCCTCAGTATCATCTGCATTCATCTCATACTCTTAACATGAGAATAACTTCATGGAATGTAAAGGGCCTTTGCTCCATGATCAAACATATGAAAGTCCTTAGGCACCTCAAACATTTTGTTCACGGCCTAGCTGCAAAGGGTGGGCCAACTTAATATTGATCCCTATGGACTAAGACTGGGATGCCAGAAAAGTTCATGTCCGTGTAAAGGCACTGGAACTAAGGGTGAAGTCCAACCCCTGAAAAACAACCCCACACCATAATGGATGTGCGAGTTTGGGGTGGAGGACTTGACTGGCCTACACAGATTCCTGACCTCACCCAATAGAACACCTTTGGGATGAATTAGAGCAGAGACTGCGAGCCAGGCCTTCTGTCCAACAACAGTGCCTGACCTCACAAATGCGCTTCTTGAAGAATTGTCAAACATTCCCATAGACACGCTCCCAAACTTTGTGAACAGCCTTCCCAGAGGAGTTCAAGCTGTTATAGCGGCAAAGAGTGGGCCAACTCAATATTTAACCCTACGGACTAAGACTGGAATGCCAGTAAAGTTCATGTCCCTGTAAAGGCAGGCATCCCAATACTTTTGACAATGTAGTGTATCTACCCATACAGGGCAAAACCCGATGTTACCATCAGGAATGCAGCATAAGGCCTTCACAATGTGGGAATCTAAGGGATTAAAGTTGGTTTCTTCATTATTTGGTCTAGACTCCCGCAACCCACCTGCTTATCAGTATCTAGCAAACCAGTTTGAGCTATCCTTCCATCATTTGTTTTTTACTATTGCCAATGTGTGAGTTACGCAAAATGTTACTACTATGACAGAAACAAGAAGTTTTGTCTGTCCTTGATTGATCATCTGTTACTTAACCACTTCAGCTCCGGAAGGTTTGACCCCCTTAATGACCAGGCCATTTTTTTAGATTAGGCACTGCGTTATTTTAACTAACAATTGCGCGGTCGTGTGATGCTGTACCAAAATACAATTGATGTCCTCTTTTTCTCACAAATAGAACTTTCTTTTGGTGGTATTTGATCACCTCTGCCATTTTTAGATTTTGTGCTATACACAAAAAAATAGCGACAATTTTGAAAAAACACAATATTTTTTACTTTCTGCTAAAAAAACATTCCCAATAAAAAAAATTAAAAATCAATTTTTTTTTTTTATCGGTTTAGGCCAATTTGTATTCTGCTACATATCCTAAAAAGTATATATTAATTGGTTTGCGCAAAAGTTATAGCATTGACAAACTACGGGATAGATTTTTGGACTTTTTATTTATTTATCTATTTTATTAGTAATAGCGGCGATCAGCGATTTTTAGCTGGATTGCGACATTGCGGCAGACAGATTGAACCCCTAACTGACATTTTTGACACTTTTTGGGGACCAGTGACATTAATGCAGTAATCAGTGCTAAACAATATGAACTGTTACTGTATAAGTTACACTGGCAGGAAAGGGGTTAATTACTGGGTGTGATCAAGGGGTTAAATATATGCTCAAATGTGCTTGGTAACTGTGGGGGGGGGGGGGGGCTCTGTGAAAGGCACACTGAGATCAGTGTTTTAGCTTAGCTAAAACACACAATCTCAGTGTGCCTGTGGGACAGGAGAGCCACCTGCTTTGTTTACATAGGCAGGCCGCTTTTTTGGCAGTTTACCGAAGATTGCGAGAGGCGGACGGCAATCGCACCCACTCCTCCCATGGTCTGGCTCCCGCTGTGTCTGAATCACAGTGGGAGCACCACTCTGGCTCCACCGAGACCGCATGCACATAATTACGTAGATCTACGTGATTATGCAAACCTGAGCCGCCCAGCCACAGTAAATCTGCGTGAGGTGGTCGGCAAGTGGTTAAAGCAGAGACTTTTCAGTAGTGTTAGGACTGCAAGTAACACAGGGTGCTGTGTAGTGGCCTTGCAGCTTACACATGCATTTGCAAATGCGTGCCAAACAAACCCCTGTTTTTTATGTATATGAGACAGGTATATGAGACATGTTTATTAGGCAGACTTGTCTGTGAGTATATGCGACTGAGGGTCAGTTGTTTTCACGCACCTCATTTAAAGTCCCAAATCCTCCTTTTTGATGTTTCATTCAGGCCTGTGCCTCATTTAAGGTCCCAAACGTCTTTTATTTCACATACAATCAGGAATGGAGGTGCGTGCTCTTCAGCCCCTCTTTTAGTGTCACCCAATGGCTGTTGCATAGCTATTTGTTTGTGTATGGTGATATTGCGATATACATTTGTAGGCCAGTTATAGATGGGGGCTGGGGCCACCTAGGGGAGATTGTGCCAACCTACAGGCCCACCTGTCCCTCATCTATCCATTAGTCAGCATGTGCTCCCAGTGGGGAGACACTGTTATATCAGTAGTGTTAGGACTGGAAGTAACACAGGGTGCCGTATAGTGGCCTTGCAGCTTACACATGCATTTCCAAATGCGTTCCAACCCAACCCCTTTTTTTTATGTATATGAGACAGGTATATGAGACAGGTTTATTCGGCAGACTGGTCTGTGAGTATATGCGACTAATGGCCGGTTGTTTTCACGCACTTCATTTAAAGTCACCAATCCTCCTTTTTGATGTTTCATTTACAGGGATGGAGACGCAGAGCCCTACCCAGCCTGTGCCTCATTTAAAGTCCCAAACGTCTTTTATTTCACGTAATTTTCAGACTTGTTTAATGAATGACCCACGAACCAAACCCAAACACATTGGTTCATGCCTTATATTACTTTGGAACCTGAGTTCCATCTCAATGGAACAGAGATTTGACATAGAATGACCCCCCCAATCCCCAATCCTATTAAAAACTACAGAATCAAGATTCTGGGTTTGATCCCCTAAAGCAGTAAAGGCTGTTTATTTCACAAACTGATTTTTTCACTTAACTTAGTGAATGAGCTGAAGCTATCCTGATTTTAATTATCCAAACATGAATATACTTGAGACTTTGATATCAAACCACATAGAAAAGTTTTTGCTGGAAATGAATAATATAGCTATAATCAGTATGGTATCACAAAAGACTGACATGGTCAAGCCAATCTACTTTCTTTCTATGATGAAGTTAGCAAAAACTCAGTCAAAGAAGTGACTGTGGATATAATATAGTTAAAGAAAAAAACATTTGCCACAAGTCTATAGTTTGTATATGGATAGAAAATTGGCTAAAACAGTTTTTAGAGAGTAATGATTAATGACTCAAAATGGTCTAAGGTAGTGTATGCCAAGGCTCAGTGTTGGGACCATTACTTTTTAACTTATTTATAAATTATAATTATATAGTCTTGGACTAAAAGTAACATTTCTGTGCTTGCAGATGACATCATGCTAAGTAGTGGAACACCATCCTTTCAAGATGTCTCCAACTTACTTGCAGGTCTTATAGCACTGTTTGATTAGGCAACTATGTAGAAAATGGGGGTTAATGCTGAGAAATGTAAAGTTATGCACTTGAGGGCTTAAAACATACAGTGCATGTTTTATACATTCTAGGTGGAGAATAACTGGGGGAGCCAATGACAGGGAAGGACCTGGGTGTTCTAGTATGTCATAGACTTTATAATAGCAAGCATTGCAAAACCGCTGTTTCTAAAGCAAGCCAATTTCTTTCTTGTATTAAAAAGAGGTATAGACAGCAAGGGGAGGGAGAGAGAGAGAGAGAGAGAGGGAGAGGGAGAGGGAGAGGGAGAGGGAGAGGGAGAGAGAGAGGGGAGAGAGAGGGGGGGAGAGAGGGAGAGAGAGATGGGGAGAGAGAGGGGGAGAGAGAGGGGGGAGAGAGAGGGGGAGAGAGAGGGGGAGAGAGAGGGGGAGAGAGGGAGGGAGAGAGATAGGGAGAGAGAGAGAGAGAGAGAGAGAGAGAGAGAGAGAGGGAGAGGGAGAGAGAGGGAGAGAGGGAGGGAGAGAGAGAGAGGGAGAGAGAGAGAGAGGGAGAGGGAGAGAGAGAGAGAGGGAGAGAGATTTGCAGACATAACTAGGCATGATCGGAATTGTAGTTATTGAACAATTGGAAGGCCATAGTTTGAAGACCCCTGAATATGCATTTCAGTTTTGGGGAACCAGTTCAGAAAAAAGCATAATAAAGAACCAGTGAAAGTGCAGAGAAGAGGAACCAAACTGATAAAAGACATGGAGTATCTAAGCTATGTGAAAAACTTTCTGAACTATATTATTCTCCCTTGAGAAGAGTGGAAGATTAGATCACCATGTATAAATACTTAAATAATCCATATAATGGAAAGTTATTCACTTTAAGGTCATTATAAATAACAAGGGGGCACTATAGACCATGCTTTATAGTTTTTTTTGCCTTCCTCTCGATCAGCTGTAGATAAAGGATTCTATATATGGAGGATTTCTATTAACCACTTAAGCCCCCGAAGATTTTACCCCCTTCCTGACCAGGGGGTATTTTGCGATTCGGCACTGCATGACTTTAACAGACAATTGCGCGGTCGTGCGACGCTGTACCTAAACGAATTTGATTTCCTTTTTTTCCCACAAACAGAGCTTTCTTTTGGTGGTATTTGATCACCTGTGCGATTTTTTGATCATGCGCTATAAACAAAAAAAGAGCGTCAATTTTGCAAAAATAACAATATTTTTCAAATTTTTTATATGAAATTCCCCCCCAAAAAAATGTAAAAATCAAAATTTTTTAACATTTTCGGCCAATTTGTTTTATGCTACCTATGTTTGGTAAAAAAATCACAAAAAGCGTATTTTGATTGGTTTGCGCAAAAGTTATCGCGTTTACTAACAAAGGGAAAGATTTTTGTCATTTTTGTTGTTTTTTTTTTTTTAACGCGTAATGGCGGGGATCTGCGATTTTTTTTGAGGTACTGCGACATTGCTGCGGACAGATCGGACCCTTGACTGACATTTTTGACACTTTTGGGGTTACCAGTGACATTACTGCAGTAATCAGTTCTATACATATGCACTGTTACTGCAAAATTACACTGGTAGTGAAGGGGTTAACTTTATTTGAGAGGGAGGGGCTGTGTGTGTCCCTAGGGGCGTGATTCTAACTGTGATTGGCTGTCTGTTGAGCTGTAGAAACAGTGATCAACGGTTCTACACAGTAGAACCGTGTGATCACAGTTTCTACACAGGGGAGAATGACAGGCGGCTTGTTTACACCAGCCGCCTGACTTTCTCCCTCTGCAGCGGCGATCGCAGAGTGACCGGCGGACATCGGGTCCACCGGTCACATGCGCGGGGGGGTCCGTGACCACGCGGGAGCGGGAGCGCGCCTCCGGTGGCGCGCGCTCGCTCCCTAGACCCTCACAGGCTAGTGACGTAGGTCTACGTCACTTTGCCTGTGAGGGGCTGACTGCCGACGTAGATAGTCGTTAACCACTTGCCGACTGCCCACAGTATATTTACTTTTAGTACTACGTCGCTCGCCCAGGAGCCTGTAGGGGGCGAGCGCGCACCACCGGAGCCGCGCTCCCGCCCCCGCTCGTTCACGGCCATCCCCGCGCGAGTGAGCGGAGGCTCCGATGTCCACCGGCCACTTGCGATCTCCTGCTGGATAGGGAGAAAGGCAGGCGGCTAATGTAAACAAAGCCGCCTGTCATTCTCCCTGGTGTAACTGCAGAGATCATACGATCCTGCTATGTAGGATCGTATGTCTCTGTGGTTACATCACAAGCCACGCCCCTTGAAAGTTAGAATCACACCCCTAGGGACACATTTAACACCTTGATCACTAATAAAGTTAACCCCTTCCCTGCCAGTGTCATTTTTACAGTAACAGTGCATATGTATAGCACTGATTATTGTAGTAATGTCACTGGTACCCCCAAAAGTGTCAAAAATGTGAGTCAGGGGTCCGATCTGTCCGCCGCAATGTCGCAGTCCCGCAAAAAAAAAGGCAGATCACCACCATTACTAGTTAAAAAATAACAATATAAATGACATAAATCTTTCCCGTAGTTAGTAAACGCAATACCTTTTGTGCAAACCAATCAAAAAATACCAAAAATATGTAGCAGAAAACAAATTGGCCTAAAATGTTAAAACATTTTGATTTTTACATTTTTTTGGGGGAATTTCATATTTAAAAATGTAAAAAATATTGTTATTTTTTTAAAATTGACGCTCTTTTTTTGTTTATAGCGCAAAAAATAAAAATCGCACAGGTGATCAAATACCACCAAAAGAAAGCCCTGTTTGTGAGAAAAAAGGACGTCAATTTTATTTGGGTACAGCGTCGCACGACCATGCAATTGTCCGTTAAAGTCACGCAGTGCCGAATCGCAAAATAGGCCCTGGTCTTTGAGCAGCCAAATCCTCCGGGGCTTAAGTGGTTAATGTATTAATTTTTCAAATTGTTGAACTAATTATGTAATTATGGGGTTAATTTACTAAAACTGGAGAGTGCAAAATCTGGTGCAGCTCCGCATAGAAACTAATTAGCTTCCAGTTTTAGTTTTTTCGCCAATGCTTAATTGAACAAGCAGAAGTTAGGAGCTGATTGGCTACCACGCAGAGCTGCATCAGATTTTACACTTTCCAATTTTTGTAAATTAACCCTCTATGTGCCAGTAAAAATCCTGTTTTTTTTTTTTTTTTAAATGATATTTTTTATTGAAAGGTACACATGAGACAGTCAGTTTACCAAGGATACAATTGACGCATTGTACCATATAATGTCTGCATATAACAATAATAGAAAAAGGGAAAAGGAAGGGAGGGGGGAGGGGAGGGGGGGAAAGGGATGTTCTGACCACGGTGACATAAACAATGTTCATAAACATTCATACAACAATTGACAGAGCCAAACAACTCAATGCGGCAACAGTAGCTGTAACCTAAAAAATCAAAACAAAACCAGAGATACAGGGATGCTGAGGCAATACGTTAAGGTAGTATAGGTAGTATAGACACTCCTCATATATATCATTAGGCATAGCTAGAGAAAGAGAGGCATATGACAGAAGGGGGGAGGCGACGCCCCCGCGGCTCCCAGTGGGAACATAAATGCCACAGAAGCGCCACGCTCCTCCCTCCCACGTCTCCCTCAATGATTGTATTGTCAGTGGGGATATTGCCAATGTAGCCAGGTGTCCTGGAACTTCAAGTATGACAAGGAGTTGAGTGCCAGAGATTTTTCCATAATATAGTTGTCATTTACAGTTTTGACCACCTCCGTGAAGCTAGGTATCTCAAGAGATCGCCAACGGCGCAAGATCAGCACCCTGGATGCCAGGAGAATGTGCAGTATCATTTGTCTGTAGCATACCGGGTATTCGTCTAAACCTATATTAAGTAGGGCCAACTCTTTTTTAGGGGGCTTTAGTATTCCCGTACACTCAGCTATACTTTTGAACACTCGGTTCCAATAACTATTCAGGGATGGGCAGTCCCAGAGGATATGTGCTAGAGTGCCCCGATAGCCACAATTCCTCCAGCATAGGTCAGGGAGTGTTGGGAATATTTTCGCTAGTCGATCAGGTGTATAGTACCATCTGTTTGTAATCTTCAATGTCATTTCCCAGTGTGCCGTGCAATGGGAGTAGCGATAGGTGGAGGAGAGAGCGTGAGACCACTGCTCCGGAGTAATTTGGAGGTCCAGGTCCCTCTCCCAATTTAGCATAGTCTGAGATTTGGGCGAGTCAGGCGCACTCATTAGGAGGTCGTAGAACAGCGATATGCCCTTCACAGTTTTCTTGGGAGAATGATAATGTGTCCAAGCTTTAAGGGGAATCTGTCCTGTGGAGAGGGGAAGCTGTTTAAGGAAGCTGAGAATACGAAGAATGCTGAGGAAGAGGGAAGGTGGAACCTGGAACTTACTCAGCAGAGACAGTGGGGGTATTAGAGTGTCCCTGTCAAAGAAGTGGGAGAGATCCGAGATGCCCAACTTCTGCAACCTGGAGATCTGGAGAGTGGGAAGATGTGCTGTTAGGAGGCTTAAGGGTAGGGAGGAGGAATGGCGGGGAAAATCTTCACACTGCTTCCCCTGGGTTGCCCCAGTCTACGCCAGGCCATCAAAGATACCCGGAGAGTCGGAGGTAAGTCAGGGAGGGACCAGGGGATCCAGAGGTCCCCCAGGAGGAGCAGCCGAAGATCCTTGGTCGGGGATAGAAGGCGCTCCATGGATGACCAGACGGAGTCGCAGCTGGGGGAGAACCAGGATCTCAACTGATCAAGTCTAGTGGACCAATAGTAGGCCTGAAGATCTGGCAGTTTAACGCCACCCCAGGCTCTAGGGAGTGATAGGATAGATGCGGAGACTCTGGCCCGTTTACCGCACCAAATGAACTCTCTCAGTCCCCGGGTCAGAGCATCCAAGTACCTCTTTGGAAAGGGGACAGGCAGGGCCCGAAACAAATAGAGTATCTGGGGCAGTACCATCATTTTGTACGCTGCCATTCTACCACACCAGGACAGCTCGACTTTTGCCATATTGGTCAGTGTGTGGTGAAGCTTCTTAAGAAGGGGGGCAAGATTCGAGGGAACAAGGTTAGAAATGCTAGGTGTGATTAGGAGCCCTAGGTACGGGATACTTTCGTCAGTCCAGGGGTAAGGACACACTTGTTGACTAATACCTATGTTAAGCGCCAGGGATTTTGAGGTGTTGACCTTATGATAGGATATGGCCCCAAAGGACAGCAATATACCACTGGAAGCGAGTGGGTTGGGTTCGTCAAGATAACAATAATGTCATCCGCGAAGAGATTGACTTTATGCACGTCGTCACCCAGGCGAAAGCCCTCCACCGCACCGTCAGACCGAATGGCCTCCGCCAGGGGTTCAATCATCAAATTAAAGATTGCCGGTGAAAGAGGGCAGCCCTGGCGGGTGCCATTGGTAATGGCGAACGGTGTCGAAGCAACGCCCGAGGCGAGGACCTGTGCTGAGGGACAGGAATAGAGCGCCAACAGGGCAGAGAGTATCCCCCCAGAAAAACCAAAACGCTCCAGGGTCATCCGCATATAGAGCCAGTTGACCCTATTGAACGCCTTCTCAGC
Source organism: Pelophylax lessonae (assembly GCF_965119305.1). Lineage (NCBI taxonomy): Eukaryota > Metazoa > Chordata > Amphibia > Anura > Ranidae > Pelophylax > Pelophylax lessonae. The sequence goes on from NC_138771.1 coordinate 365,342,680, forward strand.
ATCCAAAGTAAGGAGCAGAGAAGGCGTTCGAGTGCTGCTTGCCAGGTGTACCAAATTAATAATCCGCCTAGTGGCGTCAGAGGTCTGCCTGCCTGGCATGAATCCCATCTGGTCCTTATGAATCAGAAGGGGGATTATGGGCTGCAGGCGTGCAGCAAGGACTTTGGCATATATCTTGACATCACAATTTAGTAGGGAGATAGGCCTGTAGTTAGCAGGAAGACTGGGGTCCTTGCCTGGTTTGGGTATTGTCGTAATATAGGCACTGAGCATGTCATGAGGAAAGGCAGACCTCTGCGCCGCCAAGTTGAACACGTCGGCAAGGAACGGGCTTAGGGTGTCATTGTGAAGTCTGTAGTACTCATTACACAGTCCATCCGGTCCCGGGGATTTGCCTAGTGGTAAGGAGCGAATAGCTTTGGAGACCTCTGCGCTTGAGAACGGAGAGGAGAGGAACTCTATTTGGGCTGAAGTAAGTGACGGTAGGGATAGTCTGTCTAGGAAGCAGTTAATAGTCTCAGGAGTCGGTTGGATTGTGGAGAGGTCTTGGGCCAGATTATAAAGCGAACTATAAAAGGTGGCAAACTCATTCGCAATGTCCTTAGGGTGCGAGAGCTTGGCCTTCGTCAGGTGGTGCGTCAAGTGGGAGATTCGCGCAGACGCCCGCTTTTGTTTAACCCTAGCGGCTAAAAACGTACCCGCCCTATTTGCGTGTGCATAATATCTAAGGTTTAGGGTCTTAAGATGTCGGTCGTAGCGCTCCATCAAGTGGGAACGAAGGGATTCCCTCTTGTGGGCCAGGTCAGTGGCTATGGAAGGGGTAGGGTTACTTTTGTGAGCCGCCTCCAGTATCTGGATGTCGGCCAAAAGGGCGTTCAATATCTGGTTGTAGGCCTTACGGGTCCTAGCTGTCTGTTGTATGCAAATCCCACGCATAAAAGCCTTATGCGCCCCCCAGAGTATCCACGGGTCCGATACCGAGGGAGAATCGTGCTGACACCTCCAGACATCGTACAACAGTTCTTTGTGCAACAGGGAGTGTAATGAAAGTTGTCGGCCCCGGGCGGGCACCGAGGTGTCAAGCCCTGGGTCGACCACAGCATTAAAATCACCAAACAATACCAGATTACCATAAGGATTCGCAGTGATTCGTTGGAGCAGTCTGCAGAGGAACCGTAGCTGGTGACTATTCGGGGCATACACAGCTACCAATGTCATAGGCATACCATTAAAGTCACCTTTGAGAATCAAAAATCGACCATCTGGATCACTGAAAGTTTCTTTCAAGGAGAAGGCCACCGTTGCCCTGATGGCTATCAATACTCCGCGTTTCTTCTCCGGGGCACTGGCGAAGAAAATGTTAGGGAAGTTCTTATGAGAGAATCTCGGTTGCTGAGAGGCCTTAAAATGAGTCTCTTGAATGGACGCAATATCAGCTCGGCTGTTGTTCAATTCTGTCCATAAGGAGTACCGCTTGGCTGGGTGGTTCAGCCCATTTACATTTAAGGAGAGGAATTTGATCGTCATGGTGGATCTACAATGTGGGTCCAGGAGTGCTGGTCGAGAGCAATGAGCAACAGGTAAGTATCCAGGTGGTCAGAGTTGAATGACAATCCCATGGGACAAGAAGGCACTTGAGGAGTCTGAACGTCAGAACAAGAGGAAAAAAGGATAGGTAGTGCAAAAGTGGCGCGTGGCGCCAAACAGGGCAAAAGTGACATAAAAAAAAGTCCAGACACAAGCATCGCTTGCGACAGAGAGCGAGGGGCCATATGTGAAAACCACATCCTAGGCCTGGGACTGTGGTGAGTGCTGCGATGGGACACGTTCACCACCGCTTGACCTCTGGCCAGAGTTGGATCTCTTACGTGAGGCAATGTGCCAGTCCCCCATTACAGGTGTTAGTGGTGGACAGGATGGGGTCGCTTCTGAAGGTGAAGCATCAGCGAGGATCCCCCAGCGTCTCAGGAGGGCCATCCCTTCTTCAATAGTGGATATAGTAACCGAGGAGCCGTTATGCGTAATACACAGATTGGCTGGATGCTTCCACTTGTGGGGGATGTGGTGGTTCCTGAGGGCCTTCGTGTCAGTGGCTAAATTTCTGCGCTTCTGGAGGGTGTGCCTGGACAGATCTGGGAGTATTTGAACCTGAGGGTATTCTCCAGGCATGCTGTGAAGTTGTCTTGATGCCATGAGGATTCGGTCCTTTGCATGGAAAAAATGGACCCTGAGAAGCACGTCTCGTGGTAGCTCCTTTGCAATGAAACCGGCTTTGGGATCCTATGAATCCTGTCTATCGTCAAGTCTGATGCTGACAGGGAAGGCACCAGTGCAGTGAAAAGATCCTTAGCCATAGCCTCCAGGTTTTGGGGCGACACAGTTTCTGGCACCCCCCGTAACTTCAAGTTATTTCGTTGCGACCTGTCTTCAAGGTCTGCGACTTTATCCTTGAGCCAGGATATGTCTTCAGCGTGGGAGTTATGGGCTGCCACGAGAGTGTTGAGGGAGAGTGAGCACTTGTCCATGGACGTCTCCACTGCATCTAGTCTTTCCCCCAATTGATGTACCTCATGTCTCGTCTGTGTCAGGCCCTGCACCATATCTGCATGCAAAGAGGACCAAAGGGAGTGCATCATGTCCTTCAGAAGTGTGGCCGAGATAGGGTGATCCCCTACTGGAAAGGCTGCAAAGGGGTCAGTGGCTGGCGGGGCCTGTGCTGCAGAGGGATTAGGGGTCGCCATACTGTCCATCTGCTCATGAGGGATGAGAGAAGGGGGAGAAGAACCTCTCCGTGGCTTCTGCTTAGCTGGGCTGCGTGAGGAGGGTGACGGCGGGGTAGAGGAGCCCGAGGAATTCCCACTGTCAGGGTTTGCCACTTGCCTGAGTGGAGGTGAAGCGCCTCTCTGTCCTCCCACGCCGTGCTGTTGGTGCTGTTTCTGCCGGCCGGCGCCATGTTGGGAGAGGCCCGCCGCACTAGATATGAGAAATCCATCCATCCTGGTGTACTGATGGGTCTTGTTCTTCCCCTTAGCCATCGGGGGAGTCAGCGGGGTGTCTCAGGAGACTTTTGGCGGTGATCGTGCCAAATGTTCCGGTCTTTGTAGGCTGTAGTCCCGGGTGGCCGAGCGGAGCTCCGGAGCTATGCTGCCATCCGCTGCGCCGTACGCCACGCCCCCCCAAAAATCCTGTTTTTAAATGGGTTAATTTTCCTTCATGTATCCACATTCACAAGTAAAAAAGCAACTCAGTCACAACCATAAACTCACCAATGCATTTGGAAATATGGCAAACTTGCAGACACACATTGAGGTTGATTTACTAAATAAATTGTTGAAGATTCACTTCCATTTTCCAATTAGATGCAGATAAAAAATAAACAATTGCTTTTTACATGATTGGAAATTTGAAGTGAGTATTCATTATTTTTTGTGAGAGCACTTTAACATACTAACTACTTTAGTAAGTAAATCAGCTTCACTGTTTGTCAGTTTCAGAAATTTTAAGATCATGGGATTGATATACTAAACTTAAGGAATAAATGCCGTTTACTTTGCGAAAGTGAATATTCACTGAGCCTAGTAGATAAAATGAAGCTGGGGTGACTTCAATAAACCGATCATGCAATAGATAACAATGCTGTTTGTTTGAATTTAATTGTGCAACAATTAGTGTTCACATTATTTACCATAATTCCCTTTGCTACATAAACAGTCTCTACTTTATTAGATAAAAAAAAAAACATCATGTCCACATTCTGACTTAGTATGCAAGTTATTAATACTTATTAGTGTAGAAAAACATTGTGATTCATGTCTACTCTAGCTTTAAGGCAGTATCAAACCCCTAAAACAGTTCATTATATTGCTGCTTACCAACCCTTAAATGTGATGGCTGCATTCGTTTCTTGTTTTCCTTTGTTTTTACCATTTGATCTGGCCAGTATTTCTGTTATTTTTCAACTTCTTTTAAAGTGGAACTAATACGAACAATACTCACTTTTCCAACCATCTCTTGCCAGTACCAGCATTTTTTCCTTTGTGCTGTTTTTTTACCCATCTTCAATGGGTGGGAAGTCTCCACTCTTGTGCATGCGCAGTAGATAGTTATTGCGGCACACAAGGATTGGGCCAGCTGCATGAAGCTCAGTTTACATTCCGGTGATTGCTTTGAGCTGCAGGTAGATTTAGTTTTATTGCAGAAGAGACATTACAAGCCTGCCTTCTCATAGTATGTAAAAGAGGAACTTTAGTTCTGCTTCAATAGAACTATCTATCCAGGAAAAAAAGAGCAGTTAGAGGGTTGAGACAAACCATTTAAGACTTACAATGCTCAGATGTTATTTATTTATGTAAAACCTTTATCTCAAAAAGAAAAAAAAAAGTTCACGTAACTGCTTGAAAACAGTTAGCAGGACCTACCCTCTCCCTAGGCTGACAGTGACAGTGATGCTTTCCAAAGGTGTCTCTGTCACTCCCCTATCCACACCCTAAGACAGGAAGTATGGTTGCATTACAACGTAAGAAAGAAGAATAAAGAAAGAAAACAAAGAAAAGAAAGGAAACAAATGCAGCCAACACATGATAAGACTGATAAGATGCAATGTATTTCATTTTTGTTTTTGAGTTATACCACTTCAAATCTATTGATTTGCTCATATTGCAAGTACTGCAATGTTTAATCAAATTTACAATCTAATTTAGGCAGTTTTGCCCCTTAGCCCTGGTTAACATCTATGTGGCTCTGCGAGTCGCGTTTGCATGGGCACGACAACCCATTTAATTAAATAGGCTGCCGTACCTGAGTTTCATGCAGGAAAAAAAATCCTGCACCATTTTTAAAATGCACTGCAGTTTCAGATGTTTAGGGGTGCCATAAAGAATTAATGCAAAGTGGTTTGGGTGGTTGTGGGTGTGGGAACAGGTGCTATTTACCCACTGTCCCAACCCCGAAACCACCCGCACACTGGTGAATTGAGCCTCACTGATAAGAATGTTTAAAGTAAGGAAAAAAACAAGGTACAAGGTGAATGGCAAATCTTTGTATTTACATATACATTATAGAGTGTATGCCACTGTCTGAGTTTATTATAATATCTATGTCTTTTTCCTTTCTTATGTAAATACAATCCTAAATGAATATATTTCCTTTACAGAATTGTTCTCTTTAGAACCACACTATTAAGCATTATTCGCAGCTTTGAACGTGCCGCCTGCAGGTTCCTGAGCAGTATATTAAAGGCTGCATGTTATTACACAAAACAGCAGAGAAGATATTTTTCATAACTCATTATCGGTTCAGCACAACTAATTTAATTTAAAGAGTTTCACAGCTAGACTGATTTGTTAGCAGTAGATAAGAGTTTTTAGTGGTGTGCGAGATACATTTTCTATTTTATACATGATCAGTTAAAAGAAACCAGCTCTTAAAAATCTAAATCAGGATTAGATGTGCTACATTTTTTTCTTGTATTTTTCTCATAAATGTTATTTGACATATTAAAATTAGCACTGAATGATGACTAATATACAAGCATCTATGACAAGCAATCAAAAATGATCACTGATTAGCTTGATTACAATTAACAGTTAACACATTTAATTAATGCCCTGATAAAAAGAATGTTTCATTGGTTCCTATTGCTCTTTACATAATATTATTAAAGAAGATGTAAAGTCCAGACCTTTGTAAGTTTTTCTTGCTGTCTGTGCCCCTTACTATTGGTCCTGATGACCATAGTCTCTGGTACTGACAGCTGAATGTACATAAAGGGGCTCCTAGATGACACCATGAAATAAATAAACAAGGGGACAAAGTGCTTTGTTGGGGAAAGCTCTTTGCCCCCTTTTTTTCTATCAAGCCAGGCAGGCAGCATGCCTGGAGAAAGGTCTAAAATAAATTGTTGGGGGGCTTCACTCTTTTTTTTTTTTTTTGCATTGAGTATCCTCTTTAGGGGCATCCTGCAACCAATAACACTGCATGGCTGCTTGAATCCTAGCAGCTGAAGGCACCAGTTTTCATTTCATGGTGGGAGCAATAGAGCCACTAAAATAATGACTTCTGTTTGCAGTAGTAGACAGAAGTTCATGCAAGCAAACATGCCAAATCTGCCCATTTAGTTCATCTGTTCGGCAAACTGTGAACAGGTAAAGTATGCTGTGAACTGTGTAGTGCAGATAACTAGAACCCCATCTCTATTAAACATCATTGTTATATTTTTATATTATTGAATGCTCTGGTTATTCTGTATGGGTTTGTATTGTTTTATTTTAGTGTTTTATCTTTGTCACTGAACATCGTTTCTTAGTATTTAACAGAAAATACCTTTGAAGGTTATCTTTGCTGCCAGGTAGAACTGTGTGTCTATGCAAGGTGAATATTCGTACTGCATAAATATAAACTCATTAACCTTATTATATCATAACTATACTTAACATAGTTAGATAGCCCAAGTTAGTAAACTGCAAATGAGAAGACATTGGCGATGCTTGCTTTTATTAGTGTCCATTCACACCACCGCGACTTGTCAGGCGACTTGTCAGCCTGACAAGTCGCGGTCCATCGCGGTCCATTGTGTGCTACAGGAACCGTTCTAATAGGAGCGACACAAGTCGCTCCAACTTAGAAAAAGGTTCCTGTACTACTTCGGGGCGACCTGGAGCGACTTGCATAGACATTCATTATATGAAGTCCGTGCAAGTCGCGCCGAAGTCGCGGTGCTCGCGACTTCACAGGTCGCCCCTGAAGTTGTGCCTCGTTAGTGTCAACCGGCACTTAGACTCACTATTTATTTATCTAGTACTGTTGTCTTCAATGCTACTGTAAAAAGTAAATAATACAAACAAGGCTGAAAAATACACACAATACAATGACATAAAAGGTAACAACTGCACACAGTTTTAGAGCAAAACGACATAACAAGATACATTAGAAGATAGAGTCTTCTGCATGCAGGTTTCTAATATACTGTATAAAGGTATGATGTAGAAGCAAGAAGTAAAAAGAATAAGTAACCTATATACAGTATGTGATAGCTGACAATAGGTTCAACTCACAAAGGTAACACGCAAGGATAAGGATCCTTATTTAAAATTTGAAAAAATCACTTATTTTTCAATGAAATTTGAAAAATATAGTGACATGCTGAAAATAATGATCCTAATCCTTGTGTTAAAGCTTGTCAATTAAATGTTCTCTGCTGGGCAGTAAAGGAAAGGCAGTTCAAGGATTGCAGGGAAGGGGAGACATTTGTGAGAAATCCTGAATGTGAGAGTGTAAAGAGGTGACTAGCGTACAGAAGAGAACACGTAAAGAGCAAAGGCTTCACTTTTTGTAAGATGTGGAAATTAGCAGAGAAATATATGGAGAGGCCAGGATTGAGAAATCTTTCTACAGTATTTTGGAGTTAAAAGTTTAATTTGTATTCTTACTGCATTTGGCAGCCAGTGGAGGAATTGACAAAGAGAAGCAGTAATTGAAGAATGCGGAAAAGATGGATTAGTAGAGCAGCAGAGTTCAGGATGGATTGGAGTGGGTTCAGTCTATCTGTTTGTAGGCCACAGAAGAGAATGTTTCAATGGTCAAGCCAGGGATGTGATGATGGTGTGCACTAGCTTTTCAGTCATGTCATGCTTGAAGAACGTACATAAGTTGGAAATGTTTTTAAGCTGCAGATGACAAAAGGTTAGCGAGAGAATGTGAGGTTGAAATGAGAGAGCAAAATCAAATATTACCACAAAAGGCTTGGAAAGATTCAGTTATTCTGGTATCTACTATAATTGTTCTTTCAGGCAGGAAAGCAGATTGAAATTGTGGAAGAATTGCAAGCTTCTTCCTATCTTTATATGTTAAAGATAAAAAAGAGGATATGAAAAAAATGTGAAAGCAGAAAAACAGAAATAAAATATGTTCACAAAGTTAGACTGGGAACTACAGATATTCAAAATATTATATTTGCATAAATATTCACCCCCGATGAACTCATTTGTAGTGCTGCAGTTTAAAAAAATGTTTTAATATATTTTAATTCACTGATCTACATAAAAATCCAACACACGAGTCAATGTTTTTCAAATTGTTTACAAAAAGTTAGCATAAATGTTCACTATGTTTGCTGAGCAATCCATAGATAAGCTCAGGTGCAACTTGTTACTTTCAAAGTCACAAAATTGTACATGTAATCTCTTAGAATAAATTGCTAGAGAGGCTAAGGTAAATCTAGTTCTTTAGCAACTTGGAAATCATTGGAGCAGTTTGTAATTAGTTTTGTCTGTTTTGGGTCTCACTGGCTGCAGGCTCAATTACTTCTCCCTGCCCTCTAGTGGATTCTAGAATGTAGTGGATTGGAAGAGACAGACCCTAGGCCTGCATATTTATGTAGGCTCAGCCAATCCCTAGGGGAGAATGCCCAGTAGGCTCAGGGGGCATAAACATTTTGGGGCCTGGAGCAGCAGATTTCTTGTCCAGAAGGAGAAGATCCCAGCCTGAGGGGCTGCTGCCCTTCTAGGCTGTGTAGCTAAAGTTTGCAGGAGTTCATTGAGGTCCCAGCTCAGTGGGAGCTGGGGGGGCCTATTTCCAGGAAACCATTGGAGCCAAATCAAGGGGGTTCACTCAGGATCTGGCCTAGAGATTCACATCTTGCCGATAGTAGACGGGGGTATCTAAGTATTCAGGGACATTGTGAGTAGAGACCTGGATGTAAGATCCAACTGACTGTTTACCGATTTAACCCCTTTTATATCGATTGACAATCAAGAGGGGGATTATCCTGATAAGAGTAGACAGGGTAAAGTGTGTTCTCTTGTTATTTTGTGCACTAAATTCAGAGTATCCCAAAGCCCAATCTAGACTCTAACCAAGTTAAATTAGTATTAAAGCACAAAATACTTTTCCTGCCTGGTCATTGAGTTGTGAGACTGTGTGAGTTGTCTAGTGCCTGGCTGCCTGTACACCCGAACGGGAATAGAACCAGGGCCAAATCAGTGAGACCCAACAGGGGGCTGTACTACAAACAAGTCACATACAGTATATGCAATTAGAAGGGTAGAAGTATAGTAAAAGTAAACAAAAAGAAAGAGATGCAATAAATGTGAGGACTGAAGTTAAGGAAGAGTGAAGACCAGAGATTAAAGTGTTTCTAAAGCTAAACTATAATTTTTTTTATCTATGCATTACCTGCAATAAGGTAAAAATGTTTCAGGACCTACTGTGTCCCTTTTTACCTCTAAACCATTTCCTGATTCCTGGATCAATCCAGTGCTGTGCCTGGTTGCAGACCTCTCTCCACGCCTTTGGCTCAGCATTTGCTTTTTGGCAGAGCTGCTGAAGAGGGAGCCAGGTCGCTCTGCATTTTTTCATTATCTCTTTTGATGTTGAAAATTACTGTTGGGCAACTGATTTGTTTGAACATTTACTTTTATCCTGGGGCTGGCAAGTGCTTAACCAAACCACAGTTTGGACTGGCATGACTCACTGAAATTTCCACTACCATTGAGCTGAATAATCCCCAAGAATACAGTACCAATTGCTTCCATTCTGCATGGCAAAATGGAAGCACACAAGTTCCCTAGATGATTAGTCGAATAATAGAGTCCCAAGTCTGGAAAACCTAGCCCCTCAGTAGTTTTGATTTGTCTGAGAATGGTGTGTTTAAGTCTTGCGGGTTTACCTGCCCAGATAAACTTGAAAAAGTGGACATGCATGTAAGGAAAAAATGACTTCTGAATGGATATTGACAAACCTTGCAATAGATACAATATCTTGGGGAGGATAATCATTTTGATTAGATTGCACCTGCCAAACCAGGAAAAAGTGCCACCTACCCATTGTTTGAGGTTGGTGTAAACCTGTTCCAATAATGGTAAAAAGATTAGGGTGTAGAGTTTGGATACATCAAATGAAATATAAAGTATGTTTCTAGGTATTTAATTGAAGTGGAGACCCTTTGAAATGTGAAATTGCCTTTGACCATTGTTAGTTTACGTTGTCTTTTGATTTTATTTCTTCTTCTAATTTTGATCTCTTCAATTCTTGTAAGAATTTGTGGAAATGGGACGATAGCTTCCTTCCAATGTAAAGCTATCATCCAATGTATAGCTACACAGATGGTGTGGATCAACTGTGTAAGGGGTGGAGGAATATCTGGTATATTTTGAAATAATAAACAATTAAGGTGTGATAGTGTAATCTTTCTACCTGCTAATTTTGTTGATGGGATCAAAGACTTCTGTCCTTTTATGGGAAAGTCTATCACATTCCCAAAAAGTATGTAGAAAGGTACCAGGTACTCTAAAACTGTTTGGGGAAACATCAGGAAAGATTTTGTTTAGATGAGCTGCTGTATAATACCACCTGGTAAAAAGCTTACCTGCTGTTTCCCTTATTGTTAGAGGTTTGGTATATTTCCATACGTTTACCCACATGGATGCCCAATCATTGACAGGTATTTGAATATTCAGTTTCAATTCCCATTTCTGCATGTAGGGAAGTTTTACATCAGGATTAGAGGAACTAAGGTCATTATAGATGGTTAAAATTAGACCTTTACTTCTTGGGTATATGGAACAAATGTGTTCAATTATAGTTAAAGAAGAGCCATGAGGTTTAGGATAATTGGACTCAAAAGATTTTTTATAAGTTCATAATTTTGTTTTTCAGTAAGGGGGATATTTTTGGAAGTAAAAAGAGCATTAAAGGTAGAGCATATTCCACCACTATATAGATCGAATATTTTAGTAATATCTCTTTCAATCCACCACCTAAACAAGTCTGGGGTACGATAGGCTTATTTAAATCTTGGGTCCCCCAAAAATGAAGCACATGGTGGCAGGTCAGAAATGAGTGACCAGTCTTTTTTTACTTTTTTTCCATAGTTTAATGGAGTTGAAGACTATGGCATTGTGGGAGGAAATGTAGCAAAGAGAATTTGTATTTGACCATAGTAAACCAGGGAGATAATGTGGATAAATAGAAATGCCTTCAAAGGCTAACCGTGGGATTGTGGGGTTGGGAATGTTCCATTGAGCTATTTGGGTAAGTCTACTAGAGATGTAATATAACCAGAGTTGTGGTAAACCTAAACCTCCTGACCTATGTGATTGATAGAGAAATTTCTTGCATATCTAGATGGTTTGTTATTCCATATAAATTTGTTGATTGGATTGGATTTTTGAGATATACATTTTAGAGAGTTTAATTTGAAGGGATCCAAAAAGATAGAGGAGTTTGGGGAGTATCTTAATTTTAATTGCTGTAATTCTACCGAGGAATGAGAGAAAATATGAGGACCAGATATTTAGGGTATGTCGAATTTTTTTTTTTTTCCATTGTCGAATTTTAGTTATTAGAGGTGGAAGGTTACAATGGAATAATAGGTCATATTTATTTGAGAGTTGGATGCCTAAATAAGGGATTGTACTGTCAGACCAAATAAATGAGAATTTTTTTTTTTCAAGCATCTAGTTCTATAGAGGTGAAATTAAGTGGGAGTGCAATTGATTTGGATACATTGATTTTTAGGCCTGAAATATTCACAAATTTATGTAAGGTGTCTAGTAGGTTGTGGATAGAAATTTGAGGGTTAGAGAGGAAAAGTAAGGCGTCATCTGCAGATAAGCAGATTTTAAAATTGGAATGACCTTTATTGTATTCTGATATGTCAGGATGTTGTAAAATGGCTATAGAGCGGGTTTCTAAAGCTAATGCAAATAAAAGAGGGGATAAAGGGCATCCTTGTCTTGTACCCCTTCCGAAGGGAAAAAGGTCTGAGTTACAACCCGGGATCTTAATGCGAGTTTTGGGGTTAATATATAGAGCCTGGAAACCATGCAAGAATTCTTTTTCAAAGCCATATCTGGGTAGTATCAATTCTAAATATTGAAGGGGGGAGTTATTTCTTTTGTGCACAAGGTGAGTAGGTGTTGCCACCGTCCCTGAAGTAATATTGGGGGTTTTTTTGGTGCCTCAAGCCAAATACAAAAGTGGGACTTTATGGGCAGGTAGATGCAAGTATTGATGTGTAGGTATACAATATATATAATAAATGAAAAGTATACAAGGAATAATCAAAATTATATGGTTCCACAAAGGATGAAGAAGTCAAAAAACAATAATTTATTTACAGAAATAATTTTCCAAGTATATTGGATAACACAATAGTGAGTATAGTGCTTGGGGTAAGGAGCCCAAGTGTGAGAAGGTAGGAAAAAAGTTGATTCCAAGGAATCAGTGACAATAGTGCAAGAGTGACAAATTTTTGGGATTTTTTGGGCTGTATTCCAGTAGATGTTAAAAGGACTAGGTGTCCTCCCAAAAAAGGTCCCAGTTTGCTGACGCGTTTCGGCTCACAGGCCTTTTTCAAAGCTTAAGTGTCACTCAGAGTTTGTTCTGTGAAAAACAAAGTTGTATTTCAGTTTATTTGGGGCCTTATTTAACCATAGGTAGAATACAAAAAATGAGTAGAAGATTATTTCCACATACATTAATAGGGCTGGCGGCTAGTGCGTCAGGGTCCCCTATCCTTATTATGGTCACAACGGGATCAAGTTCTGCGCAAAGACCTGGGATGGTGTGGATGAAGAAACAGAGTAATCATTGTATACTGTGTGTCCAAATTGTATCTTTGATATGTGTTTTATGTATTTTATAAGGTTTTTGACCACTTACAGTTGCGGAGGTTAGTACGTGCTTCCTCACTGGGGGGGATGGTTATTCCTCCCTCTGACCGTGCCAATTGCTTGGTCTACAATGTGTAATAATAAGGTGGTCTGTTACATGGTTTCCATTGAGCTTCCCAGTTAAGTGAAAAAGTGCTTGCAACAGTATACATGGTGACTTGTGGTTGAATTTTTTATTAGTGAATAGGGGTTCCCCTATATAACTTACATTTGCATGGTCTTTGATAAGGCAGAGTTGTTCATCCGGTCAGCGCAGATAGTGTCCGTCTCTCTCCTCCTGTTAAGGAGAAGTGAGAGCTGACTGTTGATCCCCGGCCTTTTAAAGCGTCCGCACATGCGCAGTAGGTTCTGCATGTGGGACGGCTTAGACTCCGAGCGTGACGTGGCGTCTATGTAGAAGCCTGCGCTTGTCGGATGCGCACGCAGGTTGCCACGGCCCGTTGTGAAGGACGCTCTCTGGCCGCCAGCACGGAAGAAGGTACCCTCCTTCCCAGGATTGGGATTGGTGGGTACCGGGCCGCCCCTACATCGGAGTGTAGGGGCTACCCGTGCTGGGTGTGACTCGAAGGAAAGTGGTGGACCGATCTGCACCGCCGACAGCCATAGTCTATGTGTGTGGAGTATCGCAATATGGATTGGATGACAAAAAACTGGTCTTTTATGTTAGATTTAAACAGAGTAAACTAAACAAACATGAAAAAAGGATCATGTAAATACGAATATGGCTAAGAGAAAATAAAATAATACATAAGGGTAAATAGAAAATAGAGAATGATTTAAAGCAGTAGGATATATTGATCCCACTTGGGGGTGCCTGATGGATCAGCACGGAGCAGTCTAGGTATCTGGACATTCCTGGGTCGTTCCAGGGCCATGCCCAGCAGGGTAAGGTATCACTGATTGGTATGTCAGTCCAGAGATAATGAGGACCGGTGTATAAGACATATTGAGAGTTCATATAAAGATCGGTCAATATATGGGTATCGAATAGGGAGTGGGATGGATGGATGGATAATATGTTCATCTTAGGATTTAATTACCATAATCAATACAGCGGCTGTAAGATTTAGGGCACGGCATATAGATATATGTTAGTGGCTGTTGGTCCAAAAATGATTAAGAATTGATTATTGATGAAGGAAGGAGAAAGTTTTTGAGAGAAGATTTTTGATTTTTAATCTGTCTTTCCTGACGAAAAACCCTCCAAAAACGGACGAAAACTCTCGTTCTCGTTTAGTCCAGGTGGTTTTGTGGCTTGGAGACGTCTTATCCACCTCATCTCCATTTGTAGCAACCGTTTGTTCCAGTCACCCCCTCTACATGGTATGTGTATCCTTTCCAAGGCTGTGAATATTACTTTTGGCATTTTGTTTTTGTGATATTGTGCAACGTGTCTTCCGAGGGGTACGTAAAAATTACACATCTCCATACTGTTTATGTGCTGATTTACGCGTTTGCCAAATTCTTGTTTCGTTTTACCTATGTAATAGGATTCGCATTGGCATCTCATAATGTAAACCACCCCTTTTGTCCGACAGTTGACAAAATGTCGGGGTGTAAAGAGGTCTCCATTGGGGAGTGTTAGGTTTGTACATTTCTTGATAACGTTACACTGTCCACAACTTCCACAGGGGAATGTGCCTTTCTGTTTGCAAGGATCTTTTCTGGATTCCTTGTACTCACTGTGTGTGAGTAGCTGTTTCATGGATCCCGCTTTCCTATATGTAATCTGGGGATTTTCAGATATGAAGGGTTGTATCATGGAATCCTCCCTAAGAATCTGCCAATGCTTGGCTATGATGTTTTTTATTTTGGGGTGGTCGTTGGTAAATCTCATAATGACCCTTGTTATGTTTTCTGATTCATCTGATGTCTGTTTCTTTTTCTTTTTGAATAGAATGTCCTGTCTCTCTTGTTTCTTGACTCTATTGAAGGCTTTACGCAGGGTTGTCTTTGTGTAACCCCTTTTCCTCAGTCTGGCTGTGAGTGAATCAGCTTCTCGCTGAAAATCCTGTTCTTTGGTGCAATTCCTCTTTAGCCTGAGAAATTGGCTGTATGGGATTGCACTTTTAAGTGAGGAGGGATGAAAACTGGATGCATGTAATATGGAATTACCTGCTGTTTCCTTGCGGAATAAGGTGGTTCTGAGCGATCCGTTTTTGTCTTTTATGATCCACGTATCTAAGAATGGAATTTTTTCTTTGTCATAACTCATGGTAAAGAACATGTTGTACGAGTTTCAATTCATGGCTTGAAGGCATTCTTTTATCATATTTTCCGAACCCGTCCAAATAATAAAAATATCGTCTATGAATCTTTGCCAGACAATGATGTTGCTGGCAAATATGCTGTTTTCCTCTTGGGCAAGAAATTCCTGTTCCCACGCTCCGAGGTATGTGTTCGCATAGGACGGGGCACAACTTGTGCCCATTGCGACACCGCATACCTGTAGGTAATATGTGCCATTGAAGACAAAAAAGTTGTTGTTGAGGATGTAATCCAACATCATGATTATGAAGGAATTAAAGTTATAATCATATCCACTCTGTTCTTCTAAAGTTCTTCTAATAATTTCCATTCCTTTTTTATGTGGGATGTTGTTGTAGAGTGCTTCAACGTCGATGGTTACTAAGAACGCATCGTCTGGTATAGTTATACCATCCAAAATTTGAAGGAGGTGTCCTGTATCTCTGGTATATGAAGGAAGTTTTGTTACATGCGGCCTTAGATATGCGTCGATGACCTTGCTGGTGTTCTCTGTTAGGTTACCATTCCCCGAAATAATGGGTCTACCGGGGGGGTTGTTTTTATCCTTATGAATAGTGTTGAGCGAACACGGACTGTATTATTCGTGTTCGTACCGAATAATTGGATTTTTTGTACCCGAACACGGACACGGACACTTTACTGTATGTTCGGGTAAAAATCCGTGTTCGGTCGTTTTATTTCCGGGTTTTGCATGCTTTGGCGCTCTTTTCATGGCGGGCTTTCAACAGCCAATCAACAATCGTTTAACTGGTGTGCCTTAAGCCATCCCAGCCATGCCTGCAAATGTCTCAGTAGCTGTGATTGGCCGTCTGAAGCATGTGACCAAGTCTTTATAAGTTCGAGGCAGCCGCAGCGGCGTCATTATGCTGCTTAGATTCAGGGACAGAGCACACATCAACGTGCTGGCTGCTGATTAGGGAAAGATAGGCAGGAAAAAACCATTTGTGTCCGGATAGAATTGAGGGACAGGTCGGAGTGTTTAGGCAGGGCGAGTTGTAGGCATTTTAGGGATAGAGTCTGCTGAATTATAGGGTCAGTGTCTTCTACAAACTACAATCGATATTGCTGTGTGGGGGGTGGGGTCTGCACTCAATCCTGATCTACGATCTCTTCTCAATCCTGTTAGGGACAGAGTCTGCTGAATTTTAGGGAAACTGTGTTCTACAAACTACAATCGATATTGCTGTGTGGTGTGGGATTGGAGATAGGCAGGTGTCAGTGATCCACATCCATTTTTCTGTGTGTGAGCTGCAGTGAACACAATCTTTTTGGGCTGCAGTGAACACAATCTTTTTGGGCTGCAGTGAACACAATCTTTTTGGGCTGCAGTGAACACAATCTTTTTGGGGTGCAGTGAACAAAATCTTTTTGGGGTGCAGTGAACACAATCCTTTTTGGTGTGCAGTGAACACAATCTTTGTGGGGTGCAGTGAACAAAATCCTTTGTGGGGTGCAGTGAACACAATCTTTTTGGGGTGCAGTGAACAAAATCCTTTTTGGGGTGCAGTGAACAACATCCTTTTTGGGGTGCAGTGAACACAATCTTTTTGGGGTGCAGTGAACAAAATCCTTTGTGGGGTGCAGTGAACACAATCTTTTTGGGGTGCAGTGAACACAATCTTTTTGGGGTGGAGTGAACAACATCCTTTTTGGGGTGCAGTGAACAAAATCCTTTTTGGGGTGCAGTGAACAAAATCATTTTTGGGGTGCAGTGAACACAATCTTTTTGGGGTGCAGTGAACACAATCTTTGTGGGGTGCAGTGAACACAATCTTTTTGGGGTGGAGTGAACAACATCCTTTTTGGGGTGCAGTGAACAACATCCTTTTTGGGGTGCAGTGAACACAATCTTTTTGGGGTGCAGTGAACACAATCTTTGTGGGGTACAGTGAACAGAATCTTTGTGGGGTGCAGTGAACACAATCTTTGGGGGGTACAGTGAACACAATCTTTGTGAGGTGCAGTGAACACAATCTTTGTGGGGTGCAGTGAACACAATCATTGTGGGGTGCAGTGAACTCAATCTTTGTGGGGTACAGTGAACACAATCTCATACTTCTGAAGGTTTGAGGGTGCTGCCTGTTCCATACTCCCCCTACTCCTCATCTAGCCTTTTAGGGGTACAAACAATAGTAATTGGGGCCTAGTGTGGTTGTGTACGTGTGATATACATACACTTTTTTGGGATCATATTTTCTATTCCGCTATTTAATCAAAAACCTTTGGGGATCAGTTAAATTGGGGGATAGTCTGTGTTGGTACGTGTGAGAGAGATCCACCTTTCCAAGTTGTTGGGGTTCATCTCATACTTCTGAAGGTTTGAGGGTGCTGCCTGTTCCATACTCCCCCTACTCCTAGCCTTTTAGGGGTACAAACAATAGTAATTGGGGCCTAGTGTGGTTGTGTACGTGTGATATACATACACTTTTTTGGGATCATATTTTCTATTCCGCTATTTAATCAAAAACCTTTGGGGATCAGTTAAATTGGGGGATAGTCTGTGTTGGTACGTGTGAGAGAGATCCACCTTTCCAAGTTGTTGGGGTTCATCTCATACTTCTGAAGGTTTGAGGGTGCTGCCTGTTCCATACTCCCCCTACTCCTAGCCTTTTAGGGGTACAAACAATAGTAATTGGGGCCTAGTGTGGTTGTGTACGTGTGATATACATACACTTTTTTGGGATCATATTTTCTATTCCGCTATTTAATCAAAAACCTTTGGGGATCAGTTAAATTGGGGGATAGTCTGTGTTGGTACGTGTGAGAGAGATCCACCTTTCCAAGTTGTTGGGGTTCATCTCATACTTCTGAAGGTTTGAGGGTGCTGCCTGTTCCATACTCCCCCCTACTCCTAGCCTTTTAGGGGTACAAACAATAGTAATTGGGGCCTAGTGTGGTTGTGTACGTGTGATATACATACACTTTTTTGGGATCATATTTTCTATTCCGCTATTTAATCAAAAACCTTTGGGGATCAGTTAAATTGGGGGATAGTCTGTGTTGGTACGTGTGAGAGAGATCCACCTTTCCAAGTTGTTGGGGTTCATCTCATACTTCTGAAGGTTTGAGGGTGCTGCCTGTTCCATACTCCCCCTACTCCTAGCCTTTTAGGGGTACAAACAATAGTAATTGGGGCCTAGTGTGGTTGTATACGTGTGATATACATACACTTTTTTGGGATCATATTTTCTATTCCGCTATTTAATCAAAAACCTTTGGGGATCAGTTAAATTGGGGGATAGTCTGTGTTGGTACGTGTGAGAGAGATCCACCTTTCCAAGTTGTTGGGGTTCATCTCATACTTCTGAAGGTTTGAGGGTGCTGCCTGTTCCATACTCCCCCTACTCCTCATCTAGCCTTTTAGGGGTACAAACAATAGTAATTGGGGCCCAGTGTGGTTGTGTACGTGTGATATACATACACTTTTTTGGGATCATATTTTCTATTCCGCTATTTAATCAAAAACCTTTGGGGATCAGTTAAATTGGGGGATAGTCTGTGTCGGTACGTGTGAGAGAGATCCACCTTTCCAAGTTGTTGGGGTTCATCTCATAATTCTGAAGGTTTGAGGGTGCTGCCTGTTCCATACCCCCCCTACTCCTCATCTAGCCTTTTAGGGGTACAAACAATAGTAATTGGGGCCTAGTGTGGTTGTGTACGTGTGATATACATACACTTTTTTTGGATCATATTTTCTATTCCGCTATTTAATCAAAAACCTTTGGGGATCAGTTAAATTGGGGGATAGTCTGTGTCGGTACGTGTGAGAGAGATCCACCTTTCCAAGTTGTTGGGGTTCATCTCATACTTCTGAAGGTTTGAGGGTGCTGCCTGTTCCATACCCCCCCTACTCCTCATCTAGCCTTTTAGGGGTACAAACAATAGTAATTGGGGCCTAGTGTGGTTGTGTACATGCGAGATACATACACTTTTTTTGATCATATTTCCTATTCCGCTATTCAATAAAAACCTTTGAGGATCAATTGAATTGCGGGATAGTCTGTGTCGGTACGTGTGAGAGAGATCCACCTTTCCAAGTTGTTGGGGTTCATCTCATACTTCTGAAGGTTTGAGGGTGCTGCCTGTTCCATACTCCCCCTACTCCTCATCTAGCCTTTTAGGGGTACAAACAATAGTAATTGGGGCCCAGTGTGGTTGTGTACGTGTGATATACATACACTTTTTTTGGATCATATTTTCTATTCCGCTATTTAATTTAACTGGGCCTCCATGCGAGACCTGTGTGCCTTGTTGCGCTGTTTTGAGTACTCCACCAACATGGCCAGTGGCAATGACGCCGTTCTCAGCTTAACTATCCCACTTCTATGCCTCCTTGAAAAAACAATTCGGGCGATGATGGAAGAGGATGTGGCACAGGATGAGGAGGAGGAGGAGGATGAAGAGGTAACATTTCCAAGGCTTTCAGGGCAGTCATTCGCAAGGGGCTCCGAGGGTGGGTTCCTGCACACGCAAACGCCAGGGACGCAATTGTCCAGCAGGGGCACAGTTCTGGAGGATGAGGAGGATGAGGAGGAGGAGGAGCTGGAGGAGGAGATGGAACCATGTTCACAGCAGGGTGGCACCCAGGCCAGCTCATGGCCATCACTGGTGCGTGGCTGGGGGGATACAGAGGACACGGACGATACACCTCCCACAGAGGACAGCCTTTCGTTGCCTCTGGGCAGCCTGGCACACATGAGCGATTACATGCTGCAGTGTCTCCACAACGACCGCCGAGTTGCCCACATTCTAACTTGTGCTGATTACTGGGTGGCCACGCTGCTGGATCCCCGTTACAAGGACAACGTACCGTCCTTAATTCACTCACTGGAGCGCGATCGCAAGATGCGCGAGTACAAGCGCACGCTGGTAGACGCCATGCTGCTGGCATTCCCATCTGACAGCGGGGCCACAGTGGAAGCACAAGGCAGAGGAGGAGGAGGAGGAGGTCGCCAACGCAACCAGGGCACCGCCAGCACCTCAGAAGGCAGGGTTAGCATGGCCGAAATGTGGAAAAGCTTTGTCAGCAGGCCACAACAAACAGCAGCACCAGCAGCTCAGATGGAACGTCTTAGCAGGAGGCAGCATTTTACCAACATGGTGGAGCAGTATGTGTGCACACGCCTACATGTAGTGAATGACGGGTCTGCCCCCTTCAACTTCTGGGTCTCCAAATTGGGCACATGGCTTGAGCTTGCCCTTTACGCCTTGGAGGTGCTGGCGTGCCCTGCAGCCAGTGTATTATCTGAACGGGTATTTAGCACGGCTGGGGGCGTTATAACAGACAAGCGCAGCCGCCTGTCCAGAGACAATGTGGACAAGCTCACGTTCATTAAAATGAACCAGGCATGGATCCCACGGGACTTTTCCGTACCTTATGCAGAATAGCAATGGATACCGACCTTACCCACCCATTGTTCCATTTTTGCTCTTTCTCACTCTTTTGGGGTGTACCCTCATTTAAAATTTTTGAAAAGAAGCAGTGTTGGCTACCTCGTCCTCCTCCTCAGGGCCAGATTAATGTAGGGGCTATTGGAGCTGCAGCTCCAGGCCCCTACCTTTTATATAGGCCCCGGGTTGGCCATATTCACTGTTACCGCTCTTCTGTCACTTGTAAACACAGAAGTCTGGCTTCTATGCTCGCTTCCCCAGGCAGCACCCTCAGAACCTCCCCACACAGCGTGAAGGCCGGACAAGGAGGGACAGTTGGCGATGCATGGATGTGTTTATGGGCTTCAGAGACAGCATCCCATGTTGAATTAGGCATGCATGGCTGCACCCTTCCTCCTCTGGGTGCATGGCAAGGCACGGCCCTTAAGGCCCTTCAAAATCCTCAGCACCAAGCCCATGATGCTGTTAATCCGGCCCTGGTCCTCCTCCACCGCCGCTTCCACCTACACCGCCCATAGGTGTGCGCAGCCTATTGCATTAAGGTGTGCACCCCAAAGTTGAAATACACATGCATGTGTTTGCCAGCAGGGAGAGTAATGTATCGGGGCCATGTACCTGTAGGCAAGGAGAAATAGAGCAGAGCAGGTCCCAGGGAGATCTTTCCCATCTCCTCACTGGCAATGCTATGTGCCCTAGGTGATTAGGGTGTGCCCAGGCACACCCAGCACACCCTGTGCGCACGCCTATGTCACCGCCACATCCACCACCACCTCAACCTCCCTCCTACTCCATATGGGCCTCGTCCTTCAGAGATGAAGAAGAACATTGTTTTATTTTTCTGTTTTTTTTTTGTTGTTTTAAGTTATTTCCCTATCCACATTTGTTTGCAGAGCACTTGCCATGCTCTTAATTACGTTTTGCTGCCATTTGCAGCACTCTAGCCCTTTCCTTTGGTGTTTTAGAGCCATTTTAGTGCCTTAAAGTTCGGGTCCCCATTGACTTCAATGGGGTTCGGTGTCCGGGAAAAGTTCGGTAAAAGTCCGGGACACGGACCCGGACTTTTTTTTAAAGTTCGGCCGAACCCGTCGAACACGGACATCTAGGTGTTCGCTCAACCCTACTTATGAATTTTCGGTAAGGCGTAAAAGGTCGGAGTTCTAGAGTGTTTAGTCCTTATATATTGCCAGAGTGATTCTGATATCATCCTTTTGTTTCTTGCTCCGTCTATTTTCTTGTAGAAATCTTCTTTGTATGTTTCTACCATGATAGGCATTATCTTTTTGTAGCACTGAGTGTTATCCAAGATCTTCTGACACATAATTTTATAATCGTGATTGTCCATTAATACAATATTCCCCCCCTTATCGGAGGGTTTTATTGTTATAGATTCGTTTTTCTTCAAGTTTTGTAAGGCTGTTCTTTGATCTTTTGTGAGATTTTGTGGTGTCTTCTTCCCCTGTAGTTTCTCTAAATCCTTAGTTGTCTCTCTCACAAAGAGGGCAATTGAGGGGTTCTCATTAAGAGAGGGGAAAATGTGGGATTTTTTCTTAAAAATGGGGCCTTTGGTTCCTTTGGGATCTTCTACCTCTTCGTTTTCACTTTCAGCGTGTGTGTCTTCATCTAGCCAATCATCTATAGCTCCTTCTTCGAGTAGCAGGTTGAGATCTCTTATGGCCCTGAATTCAGCTGCTGTTAGGCTGGTTGGAGGTATTTCGGTAGATGTTGATTTCCTGTTGTATTTCACCTTAAGGAGTAGGTTCCTCGCAAATAGATTAATGTCTTTAATAATTTCAAAAATGTCAGTCCCCCTGTTGGGACAGAATGAGTCCTAAGGATAGTACTTCCCTTTCCGCTTTAGTTAAAACATGTGTAGATAAATTGATGATGGTCAATCCCTCATATTCCATGACTTCATTTTGTGTTATTTTTTCACTTGTTTCGTGTTCTGTTTCCCGCCTAAAAAAGGCCTCTGTGATCTCGGATTGTCGTCTTTTAGTTGTTGTGATCTCGTGAACATTTTGGGGTATTTTTTCGGGGCTGTAGCACCTTCATCAGGGAAAGCATTTTCTGGTCTGTTTTGTTCCTCTGTATCTTGTGAAGATTGATCATCGTTATCATCAGTTGGTTGTGGGTTCTCAGGGGGCTTATTTTGGCCCCTGCGTCGCAGGGGTTGTTGTTGATCTTGTCCCGACGTGTATGCTGATGAGTCAGACGAGTAATGGGGGCCAGGGTTCCTTTGTGCTCTGTACATGGTTCTCCTGTTCTGTCTGTTGTTCGTCCATCTATAGGCACGATTCTGTGTAAAGGCATTTTTATCTCGCCAATACTTACGTTCCTTTTTCTTCAACATCTCCTTACTGAACTCTTCAATATGTTCTTTTAGTCTCCTCTCCTGTTCACTATATAGTGGTACACTTCTGAGGGGGTTGAGTTTTTCATATATCTGTTTTATCTCTATGTCTAGGTTTTCCATTTGTCGTAGGTATTCTGTTTGTAGAAGGATCATCAATTTTTTGGAGCACTCATTAAGGATCTCTTCCCATTCTTTTTTCATCATGGCTGAGATGTTGTCCATGGTCGGGAATATCTGGATTCTGAGTCCAACTGGATTAATATTTTCTGTCACATATCTTTCAAAGCTCTTTATATGCCAGAATAGAGCCGACTTCCGTTCTAATTGTCTTTTTAATGTGTTAAATAATGCTGAAATATCAGATTCCTGTTGCTCATTACCCTGGAAACTCTTCTGGATATCCAGCATCAGGCTGCTCCATCCATCTCCAATCAGGTTCCCCGTGGGTGGGTCCTCCCTTTCGGGAGCACTCATTTTCTCTTCACTAGCAGTGAGAGATTATGGGCTCAGTGTTAGTCTGGGTTACCTATTCCCCTGTGACTCAAGATCACACCAAGGATGGTAAAAATCCCAGATTCCTGAGCCCTTGTATTAGAAATAAAAATAGGGTCCTGCTGTATTAACCCTGGTATATAAACAAAAAGTTGGGTGTGCAAAAAGAAATGGAGGCAGTGGATGTGTTATCCATCCGAACAGTAGGTGAAGGGGGGAGTTATTTCTTTTGTGCACAAGGTGAGTAGGTGTTGCCACCGTCCCTGAAGTAATATTGGGGGTTTTTTTGGTGCCTCAAGCCAAATACAAAAGTGGGACTTTATGGGCAGGTAGATGCAAGTATTGATGTGTAGGTATACAATATATATAATAAATGAAAAGTATACAAGGAATAATCAAAATTATATGGTTCCACAAAGGATGAAGAAGTCAAAAAACAATAATTTATTTACAGAAATAATTTTCCAAGTATATTGGATAACACAATAGTGAGTATAGTGCTTGGGGTAAGGAGCCCAAGTGTGAGAAGGTAGGAAAAAAGTTGATTCCAAGGAATCAGTGACAATAGTGCAAGAGTGACAAATTTTTGGGATTTTTTGGGCTGTATTCCAGTAGATGTTAAAAGGACTAGGTGTCCTCCCAAAAAAGGTCCCAGTTTGCTGACGCGTTTCGGCTCACAGGCCTTTTTCAAAGCTTAAGTGTCACTCAGAGTTTGTTCTGTGAAAAACAAAGTTGTATTTCAGTTTATTTGGGGCCTTATTTAACCATAGGTAGAATACAAAAAATGAGTAGAAGATTATTTCCACATACATTAATAGGGCTGGCGGCTAGTGCGTCAGGGTCCCCTATCCTTATTATGGTCACAACGGGATCAAGTTCTGCGCAAAGACCTGGGATGGTGTGGATGAAGAAACAGAGTAATCATTGTATACTGTGTGTCCAAATTGTATCTTTGATATGTGTTTTATGTATTTTATAAGGTTTTTGACCACTTACAGTTGCGGAGGTTAGTACGTGCTTCCTCACTGGGGGGGATGGTTATTCCTCCCTCTGACCGTGCCAATTGCTTGGTCTACAATGTGTAATAATAAGGTGGTCTGTTACATGGTTTCCATTGAGCTTCCCAGTTAAGTGAAAAAGTGCTTGCAACAGTATACATGGTGACTTGTGGTTGAATTTTTTATTAGTGAATAGGGGTTCCCCTATATAACTTACATTTGCATGGTCTTTGATAAGGCAGAGTTGTTCATCCGGTCAGCGCAGATAGTGTCCGTCTCTCTCCTCCTGTTAAGGAGAAGTGAGAGCTGACTGTTGATCCCCGGCCTTTTAAGGCGTCCGCACATGCGCAGTAGGTTCTGCATGTGGGACGGCTTAGACTCCGAGCGTGACGTGGCGTCTATGTAGAAGCCTGCGCTTGTCGGATGCGCGCGCAGGTTGCCACGGCCCGTTGTGAAGGACGCTCTCTGGCCGCCAGCACGGAAGAAGGTACCCTCCTTCCCAGGATTGGGATTGGTGGGTACCGGGCCGCCCCTACATCGGAGTGTAGGGGCTACCCGTGCTGGGTGTGACTCGAAGGAAAGTGGTGGACCGATCTGCACCGCCGACAGCCATAGTCTATGTGTGTGGAGTATCGCAATATGGATTGGAAGATTCTTAGGGAGGATTCCATGATACAACCCTTCATATCTGAAAATCCCCAGATTACATATAGGAAAGCGGGATCCATGAAACAGCTACTCACACACAGTGAGTACAAGGAATCCAGAAAAGATCCTTGCAAACAGAAAGGCACATTCCCCTGTGGAAGTTGTGGACAGTGTAACGTTATCAAGAAATGTACAAACCTAACACTCCCCAATGGAGACCTCTTTACACCCCGACATTTTGTCAACTGTCGGACAAAAGGGGTGGTTTACATTATGAGATGCCAATGCGAATCCTATTACATAGGTAAAACGAAACAAGAATTTGGCAAACGCGTAAATCAGCACATAAACAGTATGGAGATGTGTAATTTTTACGTACCCCTCGGAAGACACGTTGCACAATATCACAAAAACAAAATGCCAAAAGTAATATTCACAGCCTTGGAAAGGATACACATACCGTGTAGAGGGGGTGACTGGAACAAACGGTTGCTACAAATGGAGATGAGGTGGATAAGACGTCTCCAAGCCACAAAACCACCTGGACTAAACGAGAACGAGAGTTTTCGTCCGTTTTTGGAGGGTTTTTCGTCAGGAAAGACAGATTAAAAATCAAAAATCTTCTCTCAAAAACTTTCTCCTTCCTTCATCAATAATCAATTCTTAATCATTTTTGGACCAACAGCCACTAACATATATCTATATGCCGTGCCCTAAATCTTACAGCCGCTGTATTGATTATGGTAATTAAATCCTAAGATGAACATATTATCCATCCATCCATCCCACTCCCTATTCGATACCCATATATTGACCGATCTTTATATGAACTCTCAATATGTCTTATACACCGGTCCTCATTATCTCTGGACTGACATACCAATCAGTGATACCTTACCCTGCTGGGCATGGCCCTGGAACGACCCAGGAATGTCCAGATACCTAGACTGCTCCGTGCTGATCCATCAGGCACCCCCAAGTGGGATCAATATATCCTACTGCTTTAAATCATTCTCTATTTTCTATTTACCCTTATGTATTATTTTATTTTCTCTTAGCCATATTCGTATTTACATGATCCTTTTTTCATGTTTGTTTAGTTTACTCTGTTTAAATCTAACATAAAAGACCAGTTTTTTGTCATCCAATCCATATTGCGATACTCCACACACATAGACTATGGCTGTCGGCGGTGCAGATCGGTCCACCACTTTCCTTCGAGTCACACCCAGCACGGGTAGCCCCTACACTCCGATGTAGGGGCGGCCCGGTACCCACCAATCCCAATCCTGGGAAGGAGGGTACCTTCTTCCGTGCTGGCGGCCAGAGAGCGTCCTTCACAACGGGCCGTGGCAACCTGCGCGCGCATCCGACAAGCGCAGGCTTCTACATAGACGCCACGTCACGCTCGGAGTCGAAGCCGTCCCACATGCAGAACCTACTGCGCATGTGCGGACGCTTTAAAAGGCCGGGGATCAACAGTCAGCTCTCACTTCTCCTTAACAGGAGGAGAGAGACGGACACTATCTGCGCTGACCGGATGAACAACTCTGCCTTATCAAAGACCATGCAAATGTAAGTTATATAGGGGAACCCCTATTCACTAATAAAAAATTCAACCACAAGTCACCATGTATACTGTTGCAAGCACTTTTTCACTTAACTGGGAAGCTCAATGGAAACCATGTAACAGACCACCTTATTATTACACATTGTAGACCAAGCAATTGGCACGGTCAGAGGGAGGAATAACCATCCCCCCCAGTGAGGAAGCACGTACTAACCTCCGCAACTGTAAGTGGTCAAAAACCTTATAAAATACATAAAACACATATCAAAGATACAATTTGGACACACAGTATACAATGATTACTCTGTTTCTTCATCCACACCATCCCAGGTCTTTGCGCAGAACTTGATCCCGTTGTGACCATAATAAGGATAGGGGACCCTGACGCACTAGCCGCCAGCCCTATTAATGTATGTGGAAATAATCTTCTACTCATTTTTTGTATTCTACCTATGGTTAAATAAGGCCCCAAATAAACTGAAATACAACTTTGTTTTTCACAGAACAAACTCTGAGTGACACTTAAGCTTTGAAAAAGGCCTGTGAGCCGAAACGCGTCAGCAAACTGGGACCTTTTTTGGGAGGACACCTAGTCCTTTTAACATCTACTGGAATACAGCCCAAAAAATCCCAAAAATTTGTCACTCTTGCACTATTGTCACTGATTCCTTGGAATCAACTTTTTTCCTACCTTCTCACACTTGGGCTCCTTACCCCAAGCACTATACTCACTATTGTGTTATCCAATATACTTGGAAAATTATTTCTGTAAATAAATTATTGTTTTTTGACTTCTTCATCCTTTGTGGAACCATATAATTTTGATTATTCCTTGTATACTTTTCATTTATTATATATATTGTATACCTACACATCAATACTTGCATCTACCTGCCCATAAAGTCCCACTTTTGTATTTGGCTTGAGGCACCAAAAAAACCCCCAATATCAATTCTAAATATTGCCATGAAACACTATCAAAGGCTTTATGGATGTCTAATCCTAGGAGTAAGACTTTATTAGTAAATTTATTGGCATTTTGAATAATGTTAGTTGCTAGTCTAATATTGTCTGTTATTTGACGATTAGGAATAAAGCAAGATTGATTAGGGGAAATTATTTTAGGAATAATAAAGGACAACCTATCTGAAAGAACTTTACTTAAAACTTTAAGGTCATTATTAATAACTGATATTGGTATATAGATTTGTGGGTGGGACAGATCTTTGTTTGGTTTGGGAAGAAGAGATATGTTTGCTAATAACATTTCTTCTGGGAATGTGTTGCCTTGTGTTGTGTGATTTAAAAGTTGTGAGAGTTTAGGGACCAGGAAAGAGGAGATTTTTTTAGTATATTGCTGTATACCCATCTGGACCTGGGGCGGAGGATTTTTTAAGGATCATTTAAGAATAGGTAGGTCTTCAAAGCCACTTTTTGGAAATCAATGGGACTATGTCATTAGAAGAGGAGAGAAAGGTGGAATAACATTTTTCAAAATTTGTAGAACCTCTTTGGGGTGTGAAATGGTAAGGCTGGATGTTGTGTTGAGTTTGTAAACATGATGGGGTTTAATAGATTGGCTTCCTAGCAAACATTATAGAAGCAGTGTTACCATAGAGGAGAAATTTAGCTTTGGAATATCTTTCTGCATTCTTTAAAGGTATATATTTCAATTCTGTTCTTTTTTGGTCTATGGTGTGTCTAATATCCTGGTTGTGTAAGTACTGTGGGTTTATGTATAATTTATCTAGGTCTCTTGTGAGGGATTTCATTTTTTCTAGTACGTTCTTTATTTTTTAGTAGCAGCTAAGCTTATCAGGTTATCTCCTACATACACTTTGTGTGCGACCCAGGTGTTTGAAATCAAAGTATCTTGATGTGGATTTAGGAGAAAAAAAATTATTCAAGTGTCTTAGAGAGATCTGGTTCTACAATGGTTTTTGAGAGTAAAGATTAATTGGATCTCCATGAAAATGGTGTAGGGGATAAACCTATGAATTTAGTAACAAATGACATAATGTCGTGATCTGACCAAACACAGCTGTATATACCTGGGGATATGCAATTGGCTAATATAATTTAAGAGCTAAATATATAGTCCAACCTGGAAAAGAGAAATGGACAGAGGGCGTACCAGCCTAGCGCATTATCTTTAAAACAATTTATTGTAATAGACATGTATACACATTCTCTTTTCCAGTATTTGCTTTGGGTTACCACGACCCGTTGAGAGTGGCAACACAGCCTGAATTTACTACAATTCGACCTGAATCGCATTTTCGGGATACCAGCCGCAAGGCCACCCCTCAAGCGCAGGAGTCATTTGCTCTTTGTATGTAGTCCAACCTGGCTGAAGTGTTGTGGGGATGAGAATAAAAGGTATATTCCTTGGCTCCAATGTTCAGAGTACGCCATGTGTCTGTTAGTTGCATATCTTGTAGTCTTTTAGTAAGAAATTTTGGGAATGTTTTGGATAGGGAGGATGGGTTACTTCTATCTAAGGTAGGGTGGGCTACCATGTTAAAATCACCTCCAAGTAACATATGAGGGGAGTGATATCTATCTAAAAGGACAAGGAAATTGTGATAAAATGATGAGGAGGCTTAGTTTGGGGCAAAATATTTGCAATCGTGAGTCCTCTCTAAAATATGCCCTTTGAGTACTAAGAAATTATATACATCTTGAACTTCAGAGGGAAATGAGTTGTGGATCAAAAAATTGCCACTCCTCTACTTTTTGAAGAGAAAAGTATGTAATAAGCTTAGTTGTATGCCTTATGGAAGTATTTAGGATGGCTAGACTCAGCAAAATGTGTTTCTTGGATAAGTATAATTTTTGCATCTAAGTGTTTGTAATGATGAAATGCTTTCTTCCTCTTGTGGGGTGAATTAAACTGAACATTATGAGAAATACATCTTATGTTCATTTATATTTAATTAGGACACTAGCGAGGTGAAGGAAAGAAATGAAAGATCTAAAAATACTGAGTAGGCAAATACAATATACCTTAAGATTTAAGTGTATGATGTGCAAAGGCATGAGATATAACCTGAGAATGTACACATAGGTAGGATTGCCAAATATGTAAATAAGAAATGAACAAAATAAAAATACGAGAACATATAAACTTTTCGAAAACATAACAGTTACCCATGAGGCACTGAATCTTAAACTCTAGTCAAAAGAAATATTTCTTAAACAGCTCATTTGATGCCGTAAGTCCAAAGGTTTGACAAGAATACTGAAAATAAACTAAACAATAGTGGGAATCCACTTAGGTGGATCTAAATATGACCAAGTGAGCTGAGAGGGGAGGCTATGCACAAGCACAAACAGTAATATTTAACCTGAATTGTTATAGTAAAACTGGAATGTCAACCATAAGAAGAAGTAAATGAGTTTTGAGGTAAAATAAGTGTCTCAGAAATTATAATAATTCTCTAGTGTTGCTCTGCTAATGATGGGGAGACCAGCACTAAAGGCATAGATAAGCCTAAATATAAAAAAAAAAAAAAAAAAAAAAAAAAAACAGGAATATTGTCAGAGGATATATACGGTATTTTCTTCTCCAGTATTACTGATGGTCCATCAAGTAGTATGTAGTAAATCTGTTGTTATTTTTGAGAATTAAAAAGTAACCATCTGAGTGAAATATAACTTCAAACATGGTAACCATATATTGGTGTAGTTCCAAAACTTGACATGAGATGCCACTGTTGTATTAGGAACTGCGAAACTTGAAATGTACCGACTGTTGAAGAAACTCTTAATAAAACAATTGAATATTTGGTCCATTATGAATGAAAGTAAGAAGAGACCTCTTATGGGCAATATACATATGTTACATATAGTTACATAGTAGGTGAGGTTGAATAAAGACAATAGTCCATCCAGTTCAACCTGTGTAGGTGTGTGTGGCTGTAATCATCTCACATACCCCTGAATGTTCTGATCCTTGAGATGTAAGTCTAAGAGTCTTTTGAAAGCCACCATACTACCCGCAGAAACCACCTCTTGTGGTAGAGAATTCCACAATCTTGTAGCCCTAACAGTAAAGAACCCCCCACGTTGCCTGAGGTTAAAACGCTTCTCCTCTAATCGCATTGTATGCCCTCGAGTCCTCATGCAATCCCTTCGAATGAACAGCTTTTTTTCTAAGCTGGGATCCCCATTAAGATATTTATAAATTGCTATCATGTCCCCCCTCAGACGTCTCTTCTCCAGGGAGAATAAATCGAGCGATTGTAGACGCTCTTCATAGTCAAGGTCCTCCAATCCCCTAATTAGTTTAGTTGCCCTTCTCTGGACTCTCTCCAGCTCCAACACATCCCTCCTGAGGACTGGCGACCAGAACTGGACAGAATACTCCAGATGCGGTCGGACCAGAGTTTTATAAAGTGGAAGGATTATAGTCTTATCTCTGGAATACATCCCTTTCTTTATGCATGCTAATATTCTGCTGGCTTTGGCAGCTGCCGCTTGACATTGCTTGCTGTTGCCTAATCTATCATCAACCAAGACTCCCAGATCCTTCTCCATTTTTGATTCCCCCAAGGGTTCCCCTCCTAACGTGTATTGTGTTTTTATGTTTTTAGTCCCCAAGTGCAAAACCTTACACTTCTCCACGTTAACCCTCATTTGCCATGTCGTTGCCCACTCTGTAATTTTGTCCAGGTCATTCTGTAGGATATCTGCTTCATGCTGTGCAGTTATTGCCCTGGCCAATTTTGTGTCATCTGCAAAAACTGATATCGAACTACTGATCCCGACCTCAATGTTGTTTTTGAATAAAGTGAACAAGGTTGGTCCCAGGACTGAGCCCTGGGGCACCCCGCTTACTACCTCAGACCAGTCTGAGTATGCGCTGTTTATTACCACCCTTTGGACACGCCCTTTAAGCCAATTCAGTATCCAAGAGCAAACCCTGCTGTCGATACCTGCAGACCTTATTTTATAAATTAAGCGCTTGTGGGGAACTGTATCAAACGCCTTAGCGAAATCCAAGTACACCACATCCACTGGTCTCCCCCTATCTAGCTCACAGCTCACCTCCTCGTAGAATGTTAATAGATTGGTTTGACAAGAACGCCCATTTGTAAACCCGTGCTGATTACTGCTGATGATGTTGTTGTCTTTAGCAAACTCTACGATATAGTCCCTTATCATCCCCTCCAGAAGTTTACATACTATTGATGTCAAACTGACAGGCCTATAATTTCCCGGGATATGCCTCTGGCCCTTTTTGAATATCGGATTCACGTTAGCTTTCTTCCAATCCCCTGGTACATCTCCTGTCCTAATACTGTCAGCAAAGATCAGGAACAGTGGTCTGGATATAACCTTACTGAGTTCCTTGAGTACTCTCGGATGTACGCCATCCGGGCCTGGTGATTTGTTTGTGTTAAGTTTATCCAGCCTTTCCCTGATTTCACCCTCTGTTAGCCATAGTGGCAAGTCCTGTGTATTACTACTAACCATACAGTCATGGTCAGTGTACCCCTCCGTTTCCTGTGTAAAGACTGACGAGAAAAAAGCATTCAGCACGGTTGCTTTTTCAGTGTCCTCTGTAACCATCCTCCCATCATTGTTAATTATGTGTGCAATATGCTCTGCCCTAGTTTTTTTTGCTGTTGATATATTTAAAGAATTTCTTTGCGTTTTTTTTACTATCCTCCGCTATTTGTCTCTCAAAGTTGATTTTAGCCATCTTGATTTCTTGTTTACTTTTCTTATTTGCCTCCTTGTATTGCTCGAAAGTCGATACTGTGCCCTCTGATTTATACTTCTTGAAGGCCAATTTTTTTCCCCTAATAAGTTTTTTCACGCTACGGTTTAACCAGCCAGGTTTGGCTTTGTCTCTTCTAAATTTATTTCCCATAGGAAGGCACTGCAAGATGCCTTTGCCTAATATGTTCCTAAAGCATTCCCATTTTTCCTCTGTGGTCAGGGATCCCAGGGTTTGGTCCCAGTTTACCCTTTCCATCAATGAGTACAATTTTGGAAAGTTTGCCCTTCTGAAGTTTAGGGTTCTTATGTTCCCCACTTGCCTTGTTATATTGTTATTTATACTAAATGTGATCATCCTGTGATCGCTAGAGCCCAGGTTGTCCTGGACTCCTACCTCCGAGATTATGTCTGGGTCATTAGTGATCAATAGATCCAGGACTGCATTTTCTCTAGTCGGAGAATCCACCAACTGTGACATGTAATTATCCAGTAAGATTTCCGTGAATAGACGGGCCTTCTGTGAGTGTGCAGTCCCCTCTTCCCAGTCAATGTCGGGATAATTGAAGTCCCCCAATATGATGACTGATCCCAATTTTGCCACTTTACTCATTAGTGCTAAGAATTCCAGCTCTACCTCCTCCCCTTGGTTAGGTGGCCTATAGCAAACCCCCACAATTACTTTCCCCTTTTCTCCTTCCCTATGGAGTTCAACCCACACAGATTCTAAATCCATGCTCATCCCATCCGTAATGTCACTCCTTTCTATCACCTTTATATTGTTCTTGACATAGAGACATACCCCCCCCCTCTTTTTCCTACCCTGTCCTTCCGGCACACCGAATACCCTTGGATATTGGCCAGCCAGTCATGTGAGGGGTCGAACCAAGTCTCTGTTATTCCCACAAGGTCTATTTCCTCCTCATGTACCAATATTTCCAACTCATCCATTTTATTAGCTAGGCTCCTGGCATTAGCATATACCCCTCTTAGTTTTACGGAAGTTAAGCGCAATTGGCGGTTATGTTTATTCCTGTTTGGTCTGAGATTTTCCCGCACAGACCTGCCAATTGACATTGTGGACCTACTGTCGCTGCTGACCCTACAGCTGCCTTCAGTCCTCTGCTCCCTCCTGACTGACTCTACTTCTGAGCCCTCCCCCCGTCTCCTAGTTTAAAAGCCCCTCCAACTTGGTGGCCATCTTTTTCCCCAAAAGAGCTGTACCGTCCCCATTAAGGTGCAGCCCATCCTTACTAAAGAGCCGGTAGTCGACTGAGAAGTCAGCCCAGTTCTCCAGGAACCCAAACCCCTCCTTCCTACACCAGTTCCTCAGCCACTTGTTAAGTTCCCTAATCTCCTTCTGCCTCTCCTGTGTGGCTCGAGGTACAGGCAGTATTTCAGAGAAAACCACCTTGGAGGTCCTTTTCCTTAATCTATTACCTAAGTCCCTGAAATCGTTCTTAAGGATCCTCCACCTACCTTTAACTTTGTCATTAGTGCCCACATGCACCATGACCGCTGGGTCATCCCCAGCCCCGCACAACAATCTGTCTGCCAGATCTGCGATATGCCGAACGCGGGCGCCCGGTAAACAACAAACTGTTCGGTTCACGAGATCTTTTTTACAGATTGCCCTCTCTGTCCTCTTGATAATTGAGTCCCCACCTACCACAACCTTTCTAACCTTTCCTGAGTTACAGCCCCCCTTCTTCCTGGAGCCGTCCCTCCCCTGGCAGCTGGGGGAGGGTGCATGCTCCAGCTCTGCCACCCCTGAGTTGATATCCCCCTCAACCTGCAACTCGGCAAATTTGTTAGGGTGTACCAACTCAGGATTGGCCTCCCTGGCACTCATACCCTTCCTAACAGTCACCCAGCTGCATACCTCTGCTGCTTGCGTCTCCTCTATTCCTCCCTCCTCTATGCTGGCCCCTGCCAGCGCCTGATAGGTAATGTCCAAGCTCCTTTCCAGGTTGTTGATGCCACGCAGTGTTGCCACTGTGTTCTGTAGGTCCAGGATCTGGTCTAACAGAGCAACAAGTCGCTCACATCTTGCACAGCAGTATTCGCCCTTGATTGGTTCATCAAGGAACGCATACATGCAGCAAGAAGTGCACTGAGTGGCATCCGCAATCCTGTCGGACATTATTACCCACTACTCTATGGGGATATATTAACGACCTGCTCTTCCTTCCTTACGGATGTAATATGAATAACTCAAAAGGGAATAAAAAAAAGGGGGGAAAGTAATATGGTTGCCAGTCCAAGAAATAGAGAGGGGGGGGGGGGTATCTTGAGCAAGGGAATAATTTGTATCTGATGGAACTGAGACAATATATGATGAGCTTGCTTCACAGGTAATAAAGAGAACTGTCCTGATTACCTCAATTACAACACACAGGAGAAATAGGCAAAATTCACCAATTTCATTACGGAATATACGGTGGCCTCTTCTTGAAGCTGGTGTCTGCCAAAGTGGAGATAATCTTGGAGTAGAGGGAGGGCGAGGAACTGCTTCAGGATCTGATAGGCCAAGCTTGACAAAAACATCCTGACATTCAGGTATGT
Source organism: Pelophylax lessonae (assembly GCF_965119305.1). Classification (NCBI taxonomy): domain Eukaryota; kingdom Metazoa; phylum Chordata; class Amphibia; order Anura; family Ranidae; genus Pelophylax; species Pelophylax lessonae. The sequence goes on from NC_138771.1 coordinate 365,377,360, forward strand.
TGGTAGCGATGTATGTGGAACAATTATAAGGAATTATTAGTGTAAAAGGGAAGCCCCAGCAGTATTGAAGATGCACAGATTGCAAAACGGATGTAATATCTCTCATGCTGCGTCTTCTCCCCAGTGTTGCCTGAGAAATATCAGGATATATCTGTAGCTTATGGCCATCAATTCGAATATTTGGGGTATTCCTGGCAGTCTTCCAAGGAAGTCTTTCATACAGAGAATAATATCCCTAGGTGGTTTATCAGCTGGTGGTTTAGGCCTGAGGGCACGGTGTATACGATCACAGATAAATTGTGTTTCATCATGCTCTGGTAAAAGAGATTTAAATAGGCGGTTAACTGTTGGTAATAAATCTGTGAAGGATTCAGGAATTCCTCTTAACCTCAAGTTATTTCTCCTGTTCCTAGGGCTTCATGATCTCTGCTGAGTTCCTTGTATTCAAGGAACAGCTCATCATGCTTGGTTTCTAATTTGTCTTTTCTGCTTCCCAAAGCAGATAACTCCTGTGAAAGCGTATTGGCAGTCTTATGCAGCTCTGATTGAATTTTTGAAGCCAGTTTGGTATACATGGCTTCATAGCTGCATTCTAGGTCAGTTTTAGTGAGTGATGTAGCGTACCCACTGTTGTAAGACACCATAGGAGTGTAAATCTGTTGAGGAGTAGTTGAAAAGTTATTTGAAGAGGCAGAGAGGGTTCCGGCACCATCTTGATCCATGCTGCATCACTCCCTTGTACTCAGGAGGTAGTGTGTTAACGATTTCTTTGGGGATTTACGGTGTTTCTTCTTGATGGAAGACATGCACAGTATTAATGTGCCTTGGGGGTGTAAATTATCTGTGCAGGAATGAAGAAAGTAGCTCACAGGCATGTTATATTCTGCTGTGCCACACGGAGCTACACGATAAGGCTTCCATCCCGTTCCGCGCCACGCATGCGCCCCCACCAAAAATCTGCTATCTTAAAGGACTGACCAGTATCAGCTACACTGGATATGTTGGAGTTCTTTCCTGATCCCGCATATTATTGGTTTTAAAGATAAAACAAAAATCAGTGGGGATAAGGGACATCCCTGGCAGGTGTTGTTTCCGATCTCAAATTAATCCAATGAGACAGCATTTATTTTAACTCTAGCTGCAGGGTTGTACTAATGAAAGACAGGCTCAAAAAGGAGTATACATATGGGGTACTAGGGGTATAGGTACCCACGTCCCAAGTAACTGAAAATGGAAGAAGAGGAAGGGGGCAGCAAGGAGACTTTTTAAAGGGGTACCGTCATAGGACTAATAGACATAAGTAAACAATGAATATAAAAGAATAACTTTTATTGGGTTTAACAACATATATTAAAAATATATACTGTATTTCTGATAGCACAGATGACAGTATTACAAATATTCTAAAAGCATAAAAAAAGCCAAAAGTAGCAGGACATATATATATGGCAGAGTCGTTTTCTACATATAGGGATGATTGGACAACCCACACAAACCCTATGCTAACCAGAAAACAGAAGTAACTGGTTGGTTTTACATGTAGTGAATGCCGATGCCCATGAACTTGCCCGACATGTTTTGGGGAACACCGCTTCCTCAGGGGCAGTTGAAGGGTTATATGAACATATCACAAATGCTACTAAACAGAAAGAAAAGAACATATATGTCAAAATATAATATGATGAGGTAGTCAATAATTGTATATACATACATCATACATAGATAATCATATAAAATGCAGAGGTCACAAGAGGGAGCATGTTTTACAGCCAAATACCCACCTGTATAATATGTCACTCCTGAATCAAAGGATGGACCAGGGATCATAAGGTAGAGATATTCCCCCGGGAGCACGGGAGCAGACCACAACATACAGGCCTGATGGATATATATGGATGTTCGGGAGTTAAAGGTCCCGTTATGTTGGGTCTACATAAATAAAATAATGTAATGAACAGGTGTATGAGGTAAATAGAGCATATAGAAAAATAAATATATGTATATACGATTGTTTCTCTAAACCAAACAAGTGTTGGTGTAAAGATAATCAAAAGCGGGGTATCTTACCCAGAAACATATCCAGTCCGTCCAAATGACAGGGCAAACAGGTGGAAAATGGTATATCCTTAGCTGGATGGATTATCAAAGGAGTAACTCCAGGTATAATCAGGTGATCCTGAAATTTATATATAGGTGATAAAGGAAATGTGATAATGGGAAAGGAAGGATTGCAACAGAAGTAACAGTGGGGGATAGAAAATGCTAAGAAAGGGCATATACAGTGTATATATGCTAATATATAATGTGGCACTGTATCTACTGGTGCTTACAAACGTATATAACGTATATAAATGAATATAAAAAAGTGATCGTGTGAAACAGAAAAATGAACTCAATAAGAGGAAAAAGATAAAAAAATGTTTGAAACAACATATGGAGTGTATATATATATATACTGTATATATATATATATATATATATATATATATATATATATATATATACACACGCAAAGTACTTAAGGCAACATGTAGTGTGCATCCTCATATATACATACGCAAAGAACCGTAGTTGCAGATGCGTGCACATATGCATACCATCATATTGATGGGTGCAAGAGTGAAGATTAGGCATCCATAAGTATCTAAATAAGTAGCAGGTGATAACAAGCACTTGGGGGAAACATTAAAGTGTGGAAAAACAAAAAAATATAATAAGGGTGTGAAGGGAAAGAAATAGGGGTAGGGGTGTGGTACTAAACATCCATTAGGGGGCGTGGTTTAGCGCTTGTCTGAGATGGCTGCCTGATCTCCAGGCCAGCACAGGGGATTTAGCACTGTAATCGGCATCCTCACCCCCCAAAAAGCAAGAAGGTGAGCATGGGGAAGTCCTTTTCCCACTCCTCTCCCTTCCGATCCCACTCTCCGTGCGATCCGTCAACCTAAACGAGCAGGAGCATTCCCGATCTCTCCCACGCGAGGCCCCGGCTTCATCTCGGGCCTACGCTGACGCCGCACATGTAGTAACCATTGCGCGCTCTGCATCAGGAAGCCCGGATCATTCAGCCTATTCAGCCCCTCACACAGCAAATAATCTGGTGGCCACTATGTCCACCCCACCCCTTGACCTCCAAGACCTCAGGGCTTTTACTGACGAAATTAAAGCCTCCCTGGCAGTAGCAGTGGCAGACCTGAAAAGAGACATCCAGCATATCACAGGGAGAATTGATGCAGTGGAGGAGAAGACTTACAAGCTTACAAGCAGAATCAATCCACTCTCTCAACTCCACAACCAACTCACATTCTTTTCAATTAAGAGAACTACAACTCCATGTAGAAGATCTGGACAACAGAGGATGCCGCCACAACCTGAGAGTAAGGGGCCTTTCTGAATCAGTCGAACCCAGTCATATCATGAATGCTACAATGGCGATTTTCAACGATATTCTTGCGAGGCCTCCAGACGCACCCATAGAATTTGAACGCCAACATAGGGCTCTGAGACAAAGGTCTAGAGACACAGACCCCCCCCCCAGGGACATTGTGTGATGTCTTGTTAATTGCAGAATGAAAGAGGACATACTCAGACGTGCAAGAGATCACCGTACACTCCTCTATCATGGCTCTGAAATAAAATTATATCAAGACTTATCGCCCATCACTCTTCAACGCAGAAGAGATCTCCACCCCCTACTGGATGCCCTCCGCAATAGAAACATTCAGTATCACTGGAAATTCCCTTTCTGCCTGTCCGCTTCCTCAAACGGTCGCACCACAAACCTACGCATCCCAGAAGATCTGACTTCCTTCTGCAATACACTGGATATCCCACACGTCAACCTCCCTGACCGGTACAGAAGTCTTTAACCCCCCCCCTACGGAGAGCAACTTCTATGGACACAATCCCTGAACAGGACGAATTCCACTTGAGATGCCACAGACCAAAATCACCTAGACAAGAGCATCTCTTGCAACCTCGTCTAAACAACATCAGAAGTCCAACAGCTACTCCAGTACACAGGAGACCACGACATGAAGAAACGGACTAAAGCCCACAAATTCATCAGCCTCCGGAGACTTCTCTCCACCCGCCTGCCTCTTTACCTTTCTTTTTTGTTTTTTGTACTTCTTCCCCCCCCCCCCCACAGCCCTTTTTCTTTTTTTTCTCTTGTTCCTGTCTTTCCCGATACAGGTAGCATAACCCGGCATCGAGACATCCTTTTGCCACAAGATACCTTCCACAAGAACTCATGCAATGCATCAGATCATGCACCTTCCTCGAACTGATAGGAGTCCCATATGCTTAATGCACATTCTACCTGCTGACTCGAACAACAACACGTTCTGGAGCTCTACCTACTCTTTTTGAAGCTCCTTACTTCAGAGTGTATAGAGACTGGTAGTGTACAGAATTCCAACTTGTTTCTGATCTCAGACTCTTAATTCTCCCAACAATACTATCCTGATGACCCCATGTTGTTCTTCTCGAGAGCTGCCTTTACACTACTCTAGACAACTAACAACATTTTCCCTCTGAGTATATACCTGGTATTCATCCATGATCCCGGTTCTTTTCCTTTTTTTTTTGTTTTTGTTCTCCATTTTTGTTGCTATCCATTTACCACCCACAGGGTGACATCCCCTTCTTGGGCCTAACTAAGGACTGCCAACACATTCGAGGCCTAAGAGGGGAGAAACAACAAGCCCATTAAACTCCTGCGGGCTAATTAATTTGCTCTTTACTCCTTGCATATACTGTATTTGATATATATTGTATTGCTTTCCCACATATGTGTGGATTAGCTCTCTGGGACCCCTATCATTCCCGTACCACCCATTTAGACCTAACCTCATATAGACCCAGATCTATTTAACACCCCCGACAACCTCTTCCCCCAACCATCACCAACATCCGCAAAGATTTAGACACCATGAACCCATATTTCTCAGGCGGATGGACTAATCACTTTATACCACTTATAATATAGCCCATATTGGAGTCTCCGGAGCGCTGATCCCCGCAAGAGATATCACTCTTTTCTGACATACTTGCCTTTCCTGACCTTCCCCCCTGCCCCACCTCTTGTAGCGTGGGACTGGAAATAGTGTCCACTGGATGTTCCACATTCAATGTCCAACCTTTCATTCCAGAAATAGATCCTTGATCTCTAAAGAGGCTCTCCATCAACACCCTACGTTCTCCCAAACACAATGCTTGTTGTTTATTATAAAGGTCTTTTTTTTTTTTTCTTTTTAGAATCCTTTAGAACTACATATGCTCAACAATTAATCCCAATAGAGAATACCACAATGCCTTACAGAGCTTCCATACCATTACCTAAATGCTTAGCTCCCGGAATCCTCAATCTCCCTACCACAGATCCCTTACCTACCCCCTTTTCATCCATCTCCCCATAACTTACCTCTCTCTTTAGCTACTCTACCAAATAGATGAGGTATACACTAGCCTATAACCCCTTACCCCTGGATTGGCTGGGATATCCCTCAGGATACATTTCTCCCCCGATCGCTAATTGCGCCCCCAAGAGACTAGAATCGGAAACTCCTTTTCCACGTCGACTCTTCCCGACTTGTAAATAGATAACTAGGGCGGGTCCTACCCTCTCTCCCTAGTCTCGGATTCCTTCTTCTCTTCTTCCTTTTCCTCCTCCTTTATTCCACCCTTCCCTCCCTTGATCCCCCTCTTTACTCACCTGATCCTTTAACTCCACTACCCTCCCCTCCAAAAAAAAAAAAAAAACACCTGGAGCTCACTTGGTCTCTGTCCCTCCGCCGATTCCCTTCATTTTTACCCAGTCATCCTTGAGTGACACTAGCTCTTACATAACCCTCATTCTTCTACTCACGTCACTCACACTTGAAAGCAAAGATGATAAACATCTCCTCCACCCATGACTCCACACCACTCAAAATAGTGTCTCTGAACGCTAAGGGCCTCAACATCCCAGAGAAACGCACACAAATACTTGACCTCATGAGAAAACTTAAAGCAGACATTATTTTCCTTCAAGAAACGCATTTCCGCACCAGAGATACACCTAAATTTTCCGATCACCTATACAATAATGTATATCTCTCTATAAACCCTCTAGGCAAATCTAAAAGGGTAGCTATACTCATTTCCAAAAAAATTGATTGGACACTCCTCGATTCTATTATCGACCCAGAGGGCAGATTCATTTTTCTAAAGGGACAAATAGCAAACAAATCCTTCACATTAGCCAATATATATAGCCCCAATTCAGCTCAAGTATCCTTCTTTAGGAAAATTGTACATACTCTATCGGAGTTCCAAAAAGGAATCACTATCTTAGATGGAGATTTTAATGTGGCGCTATATCCTTTACTTGACACTTCAACTGGTACATCCTCCTTACCCTACAGAGCATTGAAGCAAATTAGAACACAACTTCAAGATCTCTTACTCCATGATTTGTGGAGTACCCTCTTTCCCTCTACTAAAGACTATACATTCTTCTCCCCTCAACAGATATTCCAGACTTAATTATATTTTCCTTTCTCAAAAAGACCTCCCACTTATAAAGAAATCATTGATTGAACCAATGGTCATATCCGACGACCACCCGACATCGCTGACCATATCTCTCCCCTCACACAATCCTCGTTCCAAATTCTGGAGTTTAGACTCTTCTCTCTTGACTCTGGCACCAGATATACAGCACATCAAAACAGCAATATCAGACTTCTTTACAAACAATGACATGTCAGAGACATCGCCTATTAACATCTGGGAAGCACATAAATGTGTTGTGAGAGGCATTTTAACCACTTAAGCCCCGGAAGATTTTACCCCCTTCCTGACCAGGGCCTATTTCGCGATTCGGCACTGCGTGACTTTAACGGACAATTGCGCGGTCATGAGACGCTGTACTTTGAAGTCCTTTTTTTCCCACAAACAGAGCTTTCTTTTGGTGGTATTTGATCACCTGTGTGATTTTTTGATCATGCGCTATAAACAAAAAAAGAGCATCAATTTTGCAAAATAACAATATTTTTCAAATTTTTTTTACATGAAATTCCCCCAAAAAAATGTAAAAATCAAAATGTTTTAAAATTTTTGGCCAATTTGTTTTATGCTACATATGTTTGGTAAAAAAAATCACAAAAAGCGTATTTTGATTGGTTTGTGCAAAAGTTATCGCGTTTACTAACAAAGGGAAAGATTTTTGTCATTTTTGTTGTTTTTTTATTTAACGCGTAATGGCGGCGATCTGCACTTTTTTTTTTTGTGGTACTGCGACATTGCGGCGGACAGATTGGACCCTTGACTGACATTTTTGACACTTTTGGGGTTACATTTCTACAATAATCAGTGCTATACATATGCACTGTTACTGTAAAATTACACTGGCAGTGAAGGGGTTAACTTTTTTTTTGAGAGGGAGGGGTGGTGTGTGTCCCTAGGGGCGTGATTCTAACTGTGATTGGCTGTGGCTTGAGCTGTAGGAACAGTGATCAACGGTCCTACATAGTAGAACCGTATGATCACTATTCCTACACAGGGGAGAATGACAGGCGGCTTGTTTACATCAGCCGCCTGCCTTTCTCCCTCTGCACCGACGATCGCCGAGTGACCTCGGGTCTGCCGGTCACACGCGCAGGGGGGTCCGTGACCACGCGGGAGAAGGAGCGTGCCTCCAGGGGTGCGCGCTCGCTCCCTAGACCCTCATAGGCTAGCGACGTAGTACTACGTCGCTCTGCCTGTGAGGGGCTGACTGCCAATGTAAATAGTCGTGCGGCGGTCGGCAAGTGGTTAAAAGCTCTCAAAACATCCAAGAAAAAAGCACACCAGGCTAAAACCCATTCACTTAGCCAGAAAATCAGGACACTTGAGTCCATACACTTGACTGGACCTACATGGCAAACGTATTGAGACACCTAGGCATTAGGGATGATCGAACTTTTGAAAAGTTTGGTTCGACCAGAACACCTGAACTTCCCGAAAGTACGGCCCGGATTTCAGAACCCCATTGAAATCAATGGGATCCGAACAATGGTAATCAAAAAACACCATTTTGAAGCCCTAAAACCCAATAAATGCCCCTAAAAAGTGCCTAGGGTTGTGGGTCATGCCCCAGGGACTATTAATCATAATCACACAAAAAAAGTTCTTAAAAATTGTCATTTTTGATAGAGAGCCAATTATTGAAAAAATTATTGAAAAAAAAAAAAAGAGATTTCTTTGGATTTAGTGTCTGGGGGGTCTAAAATGTGTACCTGTGAAGTTTCAGCTCTGTAGCATGTCCAGAACCAGAAAACAAAAGTTTGTTTGTATTAGAATTGCAGTAGAGCAGGATAGTGGCTTCGCTATTTTCACACCCGGCTTTTTGTTGCAGGCGTTTATAGGGCTTTTTTGTGGACGTGTTTGGAGGCAGGCATGACATCTGAACTTCTGTGTAGGGGTATATATACACACACACATGTATGTATATATACACATACACATATATAGGTGTGAAAGTAGCAGAACCGTATGCCTGCGTTTATGAAATAATTAGCAGGTATAGGGCTACGCTCCTATCACACCTATATGGGTGTATAGGGGTATATATACACACACACTTATATGTATTTATACACATACACACATATAGGTTGAATAAAGACAATAGTCCATCCAGTTCAACCTGTGTAGGTGTGTGTGGCTGTAATCATCTCACATAGCCCTGAATGTTCTGATCCTTGAGATGTACGTCTAAGAGTCTTTTGAAAGCCACCATACTACCCGCAGAAACCACCTCCTGTGGTAGAGAATTCCACAATCTTGTAGCCCTAACAGTAAAGAACCCCCCCACGTTGCCTGAGGTTAAAACGCTTCTCCTCTAATCACATTGTATGCCCTCGAGTCCTCATGCAATCCCTTTGACTGAACAGCTTTTTTTCTAAGCTGAGATCCCCATTGAGATATTTAAAAATTGCTATCATGTCCCCCCTCAGGCGTCTCTTCTTCAGGGAGAATAAATCAAGCGATTGCAGACGCTCTTCATAATTAAGGTCCTCCAATCCCCTAATTAGTTTAGTTGCCCTTCTCTGTACTCTCTCCAGCTCCAACACATCCCTCCTGAGGACTGGTGACCAGAACTGGACAGAATACTCCAGATGCGGTCGGACCAGAGTTTTAAAAAGTGTAAGGATTATAGTCTTATCTCTGGAACACATCCCTTTCTTTATGCATGCTAAGATTCTGCTGGCTTTGGCAGCTGCCGCTTGACATTGCATGCTATTGCCTAGTCTATCATCAACCAAGACTCCCAGATCTTTCTCCATTTTTGATTCCCCCAAGGGTTCCTCTCCTAATGTGTATTGTGCTTTTATGTTTCTAGTCCCCAAGTGCAAAACCTTACACTTCTCCACATTAAACCTCATTTGCCAAGTCGTTGCCCACTCCGTTATTTTGTCCAGGTCATTCTGTAGGATATCTGCTTCATGCTGTGCAGTTATTGCCCTGGCCAATTTTGTGTCATCTGCAAAAACTGATACCCCTACACAGAAGTTCAGATGTCATGCCTGCCTCCAAAGACGTCCACAAAAAAGCCCAATAAACGCCTGCAACAAAAAGCCGGGTGTGAAAGGAGCGAAGCCACTTTCCTGCTCTATTGCAATTCTAATAGAAACAATCTTTTTTCTATGGCGGTCACCCTGCCATGGAAGGGTTTGGTCACCCTGCCATAGCAGTCAGAGTCAGTTAACCCTACACTACACTACAGTCACCCTGACACTTAAAACTTTCCCTACAGAAACTAGATTATTAAATCTAACTATAGTGGAAAATAGTACCCTAACTACACTAGATATCCCTTTCCTCACACTAATAATTGCTAAATGACACTTTGAAGCAGGAGTAACAAAACTGCTTCCACTCTCTTCCACATCCCTGTATTACAATGCTAGAGATTTGGCGGGGCTATGTTATATACTGGGGGGCGTATTCACTACTGATTGGCCTCTGGACCCCCTAGTCAGTCCAATCACATTCCTAGCATCCTCCTGCCACCTCAATTGGCTTTTACTGATGGTTCTGGTCCAATCACGGGCTTTTAAAGCCCAGTTCCTGTCTCATTGCATTTTGGTCGGTTCTGGTTGCCGAATTCCGAACTTTTTCAGCAAAAAGTTCGAAATTCGGCCGAATTTCGAACAGTCAATGTTCGGGTCGAACCAATGGTCGATCCGAACCGTTCGATCATCTCTACTAGGCATTCCAGATAAGATGTTTTACTTTATCATGTCCCTCTATTCAAACCCCACAGAAAAAGTCAAGGTTAACGGTCACCTGTCAGACGCCTTCTCCATTAGCAACGGGACAAGACAAGGCTGCCCACTTTCACCCATCCTGTTTATCCTTACCCTGGAACCCTTTTTCCGCTCTCCTGATGCCAACCAAGATATTCATGGCATCAAGATCGGTTCTCACATCTATAAAATAGCCGCCTTTGCAGACGATATTCTGCTTTTTCTTGGTAAACCTCATCTATCTATTCCTACCCTTCTATCTCAATTCAAACTTTTCCAAACCATCTCCAATTTCAAAATTAATTTTTCCAAGTCACACGCACTCAACATATCACTACCCACAGAGACGGTTAACCAATGTAAAAGTGGTTTTCCATTTCAATGGCAACGTGATTCCATAAAATACCTAGGTATACACCTCCCGTCCAAATTATCAGACCTCTTCACCAAAAACTTCTCTCCAGTACTAAAAGACATTAGAGATGATATTCAAAAATGGAATAAACCCTACTTTTTCTGCTTTGGTAGGGCTGCTATCATTAAAATGAATGTCCTCCCACGCCTCCTATACCTACTCCAGACGATTACAATTAAAATCCCATCATCCTTTTTTAAATCCTTTAGATCCATATGCACAAAATTTCTTTAAAACCAAAATAGACCCAGACTCTCATTCAATTTGTTAACCAAACCGAAACTGAAGGGAAGTATTGGCCTTCCTGACCAAAAAAAATATTACTAGGCTTGCCACCTCACAAGAATTCTAGATTGGTCTCATGAAAAAAACAAAGATTGGATAGCATTAGAAAACTCACTTGATATTATCCCCATACAATATTTACCTTGGATTACCCCAAATAACATTCCACAATCTCTAAGATCTCATCCATTAATAGGCGCAACCTTATACACTTTCAGAGATATTTGCAAACATTCTTCTGTATACTCCACTCCGGGCCCCCATACGCCGATAAAACACAATCCTGATTTTACCCCTGGAATGTCATCATCCTTCCATTTAAAACACTGGAAACATGACATAATCCATGCACATCACTTTTACAAAGATGGTTCTTTATTAGACCGCACTCACCTACCAACTACTTCAGGTGCACCACCCATACCGCAATGGACATACTGTACTTCCAAATTCGTCACTTCCTTACTTCTCAAAACTGCTCAGGAACTATTGCCCGAAATCTAACGCCATTCGAGTGTCTTTATCTAAGTAAAAATCCCTAACGTTACTTGATTTCCACTACTTATAATCTACTTTTCTCAGACTCCAGCCTGATTATGCCCAAAACTCTGAATGCTTGGGAATCAGATCTAGCACTCCCCCTCACTGAAAACGACTGGAAGAATATCTGCTTTATTATACACAAAAGTTCCCTCAATGTTTCTATGCAGGAATCCTGCTATAAACTCTTAACCCGATGGTATAGAACTCCAACGACCTTATACAAATATTACCCAGACTCATCGGCAGAATGTTGGAGATGCCACAAACACCGAGCACACTTTTCCATATATTTTTGTCTTGCCCCTGAATCCAACCTCTCTGGTCACGAATCCATGAGATACTTACTACTCATCTTAACATAACATTAACATATTCACCTGCACAATATTTACTCCATCACACCAAAATCCCTCCACACGGCTATTGCAATACACTAACCCCTCATCTGATCAACGCCGCGAGAGCATGTATACCCGCACACTGGAAATCTCATTCCCCACCTTTCATAAATGAATGGATACAAAAAAATTACAAAATTGCAAAACCAGAAGAATTGATTGCAATTGCTCGCAGTCCCGCAAAAAAAATTGCAGATCGCTCGTTAAAAAAAAAAACACCAAAAATGACAGAAATCTTTCCCTTAGTTAGTAAACGCAATAACTTTTGCGCAAACCAATCAAAATACGCTTATTGTGATTTTTTTTTACCAAACATAGGTAGCAGAAAACAAATTGGCCAAAAATTTTAAAAAATTTTGATTTTTACATTTTTTGGGGAGGGAATTTCATATAAAAAAAATGTTAAAAATATTATTATTTTTTCAAAATTTACGCTCTTTTTTTGTTTATAGCGCAAAAAGTAAAAATTGCACAGGTGATCAAATACCACCAAAAGAAATCTCTGTTTGTGGGAAAAAAAGGAGGTAAATTTTGTTTGGGTACGGCGTCGCACGACCGCGCAATTGTCAGTTAAAGTCGCACAGTGCCGAATCGCAAAAAGTGGCCTGGACGTAAGACAGCAAAATCCTCCGGTGGTAAAGTGGTTAAACTGTCCCAGATTCCGCATTTTCTACACTCTATCTGGCTAGACAAACCTGGGTATCAGGACAATATCCCCCTGGACAATATCCCCCCGGACAATATCTCCTTGGACATTATCCCCCGGGACAATATCCCCCCGGAAAACATCCCCCTGGACATAATCCCCCCTGGACAACATCCCCCTGATAATATCCCCCCAGAAAACACCCCCCTGGACATAGGGTTAGGGTTAGAGGGGGGATATTGTCCGGGGGGATATTGTCCAGGGAGGATATTGTCACTCCTCCTGCTGGTCACCTCCAATAAGGGACGTATGGAAAGGAAGAAAGATCCAGATAGTGCAGTAACGTTTTAAAATAGTAATTTATTGCACACAATCCAGACAATCCAAAGGTTACAGTTCCAATAAGATAAGGAGGTGAATAAAAACAGGGAAAATCCAATAGGACAGTAAAAAATCAATAGAAAACAGTAAAAACGCCATCACACATGTGAGCTACGAGGTGGAGAGCGGCACTTCCGGCTTGCGTTCCACTGAGCTCGTACTTACTTATCTTATTGGAGGTGACCAGCAGGAGGAGTGTTACTGCAAAGAAAGATATTTGCCTGGAGGGAACGTACCCCGACCCAGAGAGGGTCACTAAAGCACGTATGGTCCTAGTGTCATAAGACATATAGGACCCCTGCGATCTGGTGAGTGTGAATTTCATCTATCTTTTTCACGGTGAAACACTAGAAGGGACACCAGGGCAAGAGTGAATAATGTATCACGAAGCACCAAGCATCAATCACTTTATTATTGGACATTTCTGCCAAGAAGTCACCACTGTTTTTCAAATTTTTTATTCGCACTTATATTTTAACTGCACATTAATTTATTAATTTTTGCACATGAAATTTAAGGATATATTTTTTTGTGATTGATATTTTTCTACACTACCTGTTTTTACATATTTGATATATATATCGTTTATTACATTATCTCATATTTATTGTAATCCTACCTCAGCACTATTATACATTATTTATTTTGTAATTCATCACGGGATTTATATGCAATTTATCAGATTTTTACCAATTCATTTTAAGCAAGGTAATCACATAGGTAATCACATATTTATAGATTACTTTATTCACTTTGAGCACTTTACTATAGCAGCTGCGAATCACACTTTTTTTAAACTTTTTTTAATTTAATTTATTAATTGATTAGGTCCTTACACACTCATAGGTCTCTCCATGTGGTGCGGGAAATATACTTTGTATATTTTATCTTCCACAGGGCTTGAATGTATTAAAGAATTTGAGGGAGGAGGATCATTTTAAAAACAGCAAGCCTACCTGTCCAAGAAAGATCACATTTTTTCAGTCTTTCCAGTTCCCAGTTCCCAGTGTACTGTTTCTGTGAGAAGTAGAAAGATAATCAAAGATTTACCACTCATCATAAGGTCAAAACAACCTTTCCATGATACTTTTTTATTTGCACTAGCATACAATTTTTCAGGACAAGCTTTTGGGGTATGTCACCATCTTCAAGGTTCCAGCAGTACTAATTCACAAAAGTTTAAGCAGAATGTTTAAAAAAAAAAAAAAAAAAACACAATCTCTGAGGGAAAAAAAAAATGAAAGGAACAAAACAAACACACACAAACAAATATACATGACAATGGTAAAAATCTAGCAAAGTTAGAGAAATAAGTATAAAGGGGGGCATTGTTGGCCAGTCTGTATTTGTAGGAGGAGTCTGAGTGGTATATATTCCTCCTCCTCTGGCAGGCACGTGTTTGGTTTGTTTCCTTCTGCTTCTCTAGATTGCAGTCAGCTGTCGTGACTTCCGGTTTCTGTACAACAGAGCAAAGAGCTCTGTCTGGCTTCACTATCAGCGAGGGAAGCCTCTCCTTTCAGATATCAGGTTTTTCTGCTAGGTGGGGGCTGAGTGATGCAGGGAGGGGAAGAAGAGAGGACGGGGCCACAGCAACTGCTTCTCACATTCATGAGCAGTCTGGCTGGGCAGACCGATTCATTAACTGGGTAAGGCGCAGTTGTGCAATAATTATAATTATATGGGCTGCAACTATAACCAGTGTAGGCCCCAGCACATCTCCACTAACTGCTTCAGAGTACACCCCAATACACCTGTCTTGTCAGCCCTCTAGTTCTTCCTGTCTTAGCCGAGTTCCTTCTTGGGGCTTGTTTAGAACACCATCCATACCCTGCTTTCAGATAGTTCCGGCTGGTGTTTTTTTTTTTTTTTTAAGGTTTTCACACAGGCCTTATCACCTTAAACCTTTTATATGACCTGCTGTTAGCAGGAAGTCATGCTCCTATTGTTGATCTGCCCATAAAGTAGATGGCCCTTCTAACACCATTAGGTTTCTAGGTATAACCAATCTTATGCTTGCCCATGGAGAAATTTGTCTGAATACGTCAGGTCATTCACGAGTTTGTTAGGTCCCCGGTCTGCTTCAAAGAGTTAGTCTCTTTTAGGGATGCTTAATTTCGCAATGAGGATGATTCCACAGGGTAGATCTTTTGTTTCTAGGTCGTTGGCTCTTCTTCCCCTGCACCAGGATACTGAATCGCTGATGAGTTGGCAAGCTGATGCACGAGCCGATTTGCTCATGTGGGACCAGTTTCTATGCGACTGGAATGATATTTAAATGTTCATTCCACAACCTACAACCAGGTCCTCTAGAGTGTTTTAATATGTTGCAGCCTCAGTGGGTTTTGCGGCTATTTTTGGGCATCAATGGTTGGCTAGTCGTTGGCCCTTAAGAGTGTTCAACATTCCCAGTGTTGCTCAGACTTCAGCTTTGTTTGAAATCTACCCTATACTTGCTGCAGCAGTCACATGGGGCCCTGATTGGTCTGGCAACACAGTGATTTTATTTACTGATAATTTGACTACAGCCGAAATTGTCAATGAGGGTAGATCTGGGGCCTTTATCATCATGTTCTTCATGCGCAGGTTGATATGGTTAGGCCATACTTACAAATTTCATTTCCTTAGTGGAATTATCAGTGGTAACGACATAGTGCAGCAGAGCCTTATCTTGTTTTAATCTCCCACAATTTGTCTTACAGCATCCAGAAGCAGATACGGTAGGCATGATGGTACCACCTTATTCCCTGCTGATCATGGATTAGTCACACTCTGGGCTCAGGCGGTTGATCTGGTTAATTTTTTGCTATCCAACAACACAATCAAAGCTTACAGTACGAGTTGGAAGACTTTAGTTAAGTTCATGTCCCTAAACTCTTGCAGTTCTCCTGGGGATGTCAAATATGTGATGGCTTTCGCTGCCTATTGCCATAGTGAATTGTCCCTATTGCTCAATACCATAAAGGTATATCTCTCAGGTATTCAGCGTTTCAGGTCCCTGCAGGATCCTGGCAGTCCTTCCATTTTTGCAGCTCACCCCCTCAAGCTATGTTAAGGGGTATTCAGAAACTCAGGGGCAGTCACGTTTCACACGTTTACCAGTTACTGGTTAGCTCTTCAGAGGCATGTCAGACATGTTGTCCCATTCCCCGTTTATGTAGGTCCCAGTTTAATTCTCAAAGCAGCCATTTATTTAAGTTTCTTGGTCTCCTCAGACCCGGGGAGGCCAATTGTCATGCACCTGTGCTACTCAAAGGCAGTCTCACTTGGTTCCCCGACCATTTTTCTCTGCAACATCCCAACAATAAAAACAGGCAGAGGGTCCAGGGATTTGTAGTGAATTATTACAGACATAAAGTAGCTGGTGCCCAGTAGTTGTGTTTGACCTACTCGTCAAAGAAGTCGCAGCTGCTCCCCTTAACAAAATGTGGAAAAAAGTGCAGCGCTAATAAATACTAGCAATATAAACATGTATAAATATAAACCAAGAAAGGTAAATACAAATAAATTGCAAAACAAATAAAAGTGAACATCAAATCAACAGTCCCATATGTGAAGTGAAAAAAACAGTCCACAACGGTGATAATTGAAGTGCTCACTGGATCCCAACACCAACAAGATATAGAGATATAATGTGCTCACCAGAACGATAGGACTCAAAATTCCATATAGCATATGAGTCAAATCAGCTTGTTGTACAATGGATGGATAACCCGAAGGGATGACTGAGGTCACTGATTCACTGATGTTGAGGTGAAGAGGTAGTAGCAGATATGAACCGTCACACCAAAGAGGCTCTCACTCCGTCAAATGGCCAGAAAGGAACCAAAAAACAAGGGAGCACAAAATAGTGTAACACTGCTAGGATTTTTATTAAATAAAAATACACCAAATTGCACTTACAAACATATCGTGGTAAAGAGCGTATACAGATGCAAAGGTAAGCTGTCAGCAGCGTGGCCTTGACGCGTTTCAGCATAAATGCTTTTTTCAAAAGATAGTGCCAGAGTGCTCCCCTTAACTGTTACTCCCTTTCCCAACATGTCCTCTCACCTCCAAGCAGTTCATTTCTCATGTTAGGATTTGTTAACACATTTATGTTTAAACCCAAAACAATTTTCAGGACATTCGTTTAGGATCGGTGCAGAGTTCGCAGCCTCCAAACAGGGGGTTCCTACACGCATCATCAAATATATGGGACGCTGGAATTCCTCCTGTTACAGTCGATATATACCAGAACCCCATGCCGAAGTCATTAGGGCATTTGCTGCTTTACTTGATTAATTGTTCATGTTATCCTGTCATTAAGCATTTTCCCTCATACCTACTCTGGTGTTTTTTGCCCTCTTTTAGGTATACTGACCAGCATGACTTTGGCACACCTCAGGTCATGGTAGTTACAGATACCGCATTTCTCGTTGAAGACTCAAACTACAAGTATGAAGGCGGCCATTGTTGGCCAGCCTGTATTTGTAGGAGGACTCTGGGTGGTATATATTCATCCTTCTATGGAAGGCACATGTTTGGTTTGTTTCCTTCTGCTTCTCTCCCACCCGTATCCCACCCTTTTTTCTATTTCAGTCACCTGTATACTTAGAGTATGCCCTCTTTTAGGTATACTGACCAGCACGACTTAGCACTGGTCGTGGTAGTTACAGATATCACATTTCTCGTTGAAGACTCAGACTACAAGACAGAGGTAGAGCTATAAACTGGGGGGGGGGGGGGGGTTGTAAAATTGTTGGATGATGAGTTTGAAAACCTATATCTAAACTTAGGTTATCTTTTGTGTCAAATAGAATTATCATTCTTAGTTCAAAAGTTTTCCTTTCCTGGATAATTTTGAAATTCTTTTTAAGAACTTTTTTAGGGTGGTCTGGTTGGGAGAAATAATGTCCCACAGGTGTGCCTAAACTATCTACTTTATGCTCCTTGATGGTATGTCTGTGACAATCCATCCTTGCTTGCAACATCTGTCCTGTTTCGCCAATGTAAGATTCTTTGCTACATTGTTTGCATTGGATGAGGTAAACAACATTACTGGAGGTGCAGTTGTATTATTCTGGGATATTGAAGGTCTCTTTGTGTGTGTGTGACACTTTTAGATGGATCAGTTTTGTTGCACAGTTTGCAGCCTTTTTTTTTTGCAGGGTTTGCTTCTATTATTTGTGACTTCATAATCAGAATGAAGTTTCTAGCTGATTAGTTTATGTTTGAGGTTGAGTGGTTTCTTAATGCTAGTATTGGGGGTTGCTGGAATTTCATCCTCTGTTATGATGGGTTGAAAATCTTTGATTATCTTTCTTATCCCTTCCTTCTAGTGCTGGATTGTATGTGATTACTAGAGATACACGATTATTTATTTTTTTGATTGAAAAAAGTAATTATCTGTCTGTAGTTCAGATTTGAAGTATGAAGATTTAAGCAACAAATGTTAAAAGCAGAAATCAAGTCATCAACGTTAAGAGATTGCCACTAATAAAGAGGATCTTCTTCCATTTGTTGTCCATGTCATTACTTCTTTCTGATTACAGTTCGGTCTGACACATTAACTAGAGAGAGACTCATACAAGAAAAACCTGTCATTTGTAGTAATAAATTAGATTTGTGTCACCTTATATCAAAGAAGAACGTTATTGTTATTCAGCTGTCAGAAACCAAAGTATTCAATGCTAAACAGCCAGTATACAGTACATTCTCCTCTTATTTTAATTTATACATTGTCTCTGAATGTCTCTCCTCTGCGCCTTTTTTCCCTTACTTTTTAAACACCTTTTAACCTGAATTTCTCAGTGCTGTAACAATGGAATTCATGTGTTTACATTGAAATGGAAGTTAAAGTGGAATGGAACTAAAAATGAAGAAATCTACTTTGAATTCCTCTTAAAATATAAATGCACTTCAAGGTAAGTGAGGGTTCCTAGGCACATCTTGTGCCTACAGCCTCGTATCTGTATATCTGCAGAGTCAGTGTCATCTTAAGAATATTAATGGGCCCCGGGCAATGCAGTGCACTGGGGCCCCGCCTACACAATCATCCATGAGAATAAAAATGCAAATTATCGATAAAATAATATTTATTGGTATAGCACTGCCAGGCTAATGACAGCTTCCAAGTTCGGCAGCTGGGTCCATTGAGCACACACACACGGACGGGAGTCAGACTTGACTGTCCTGTGTGTACCTGTTCTTGTGGGGGCAGACAGGCATTCCTGCAGTTGTGGGCTCCCCCTCCACGGCCCAAGTGGCCTGACAGCAGCGCTGGGCCGACAGGCACTTGCCACCTGCTAAGTTCAGCGATGGTATGCACACGTGAATTGGGACTAATGCTTGGCTGGGGCTGGGTCACTGGGCAGGTGGGGCCCCCCGGGAGGGTGGGGCTCCTGGGCAACTGCCCAGCATGCCCATTCGGTAAGATGGCCCTGTGCAGTGTAATATCTAAGGCATCACTGATCTCTCACAGTTGTGCTGCTCACAATTCTTAATGCTAGAGACTCTGACATGAGGAAGCAAAACTCTGCCTCGGTCAAGATGGCTTTCTCCACACAAAGACACAGTGGGTTGATTTACTAAAACTGGAGAGTGCAGCTGTTCATAGTGGCCAATCAGATTCTAACGTCAGCTTGTTTAATTAAGCTTTGACAATAAAATCTGGAAGTTGATTGGCTACCATGCAGAGCTGCACCAGATTTTGAATTGTCCAGTTTTAGTCAACCCCAGTGTAGAACAAGACATTATAAGACATTAACGGAGAAAAGATTATCTGCAGAGAGACCACAGGCAATGCTAATGACTAGTTTCTTGACATGGGCTTGCCTTTTTCTGGACACAACTTCCTAAGTTCAGTTCCAGTTTAAAGCATTAGAGTAAAAATATGTTTTTTATAAGTTGTGTTAAAGCAGAACTTAACAGTGTGTGTGTTTAAGCCTGGGCAATGATTACAAGTTAAAGGAGAAATTTACCTTTTGTAACATGTTACATGTTACACCCATATTCAGGGTTATGAACAGACTGGCCGCAGAAGCTCCTTGCTCCTCTGCTATGACAGCTAGCGGGGGGAAAGAAAAGAACCCTGATAGCTGTTACA
This sequence comes from Pelophylax lessonae, assembly GCF_965119305.1. NCBI lineage: Eukaryota > Metazoa > Chordata > Amphibia > Anura > Ranidae > Pelophylax > Pelophylax lessonae. The sequence continues at coordinate 365,397,383 of NC_138771.1, forward strand.
GCGGGGGGAGCACTAAGGTGCGTGGATCGGTCTGTTCAAAACATGTTACTGTACATATTACACCCTGAATCACAAATTAAAAAACGTGGTGAAGTGGGACTCCATCCGCCTGGCCACATCACTGATTAAAAGTGCTCTGGGCCTGGAAATCTACAAGGTCCATCAGACTTTGCGGCTGTAAGCTTTTAGTTTTCAATAAACCCTGGAGCGCTGTGGTAGTTTATTCATGCTTCCTGTCATCTGCTAACCCACAAAGGATGTATGGGCATGCATATACACTGCCAGATCTGCTGGGGACCTGCATGGCACCAGCGATCTGCTCCAAAAAATAAATAAATACATTTACATTTTTATTTAACCTGCATTTTTACCTAATGTGCATGTATTATTTTTTTGTGAAAAGTGAACTTATCCTTTAAAGTGTTGAAATTCTTCTGTTTTTTAGCGGGTGGGTCCGGCTCTCCACACTGGATAGTATTGCTGCAGCTCTGATTACTTTGTGAAGTTGCAACATTTGCTTTCTTCTTAAACATGCACTGACAAACCTATTCCATGTAAGTGGATTTGAACCTTTTTACTAAAGACGTTTTTATGGTTTTACACACTGTGGCCCCTTTTTCTCTCTTTTTTTCTTGTGAGAAACACTGAATTTCCTATTAAGGGAGCTGTGACCTGTATGAGAGTCTTTTTCTTACCTTGCTCATGAGAAATGCTGAGTTACCCACAGGAACAACTGGGATCCTGGGGATACCTGGGAAACAACATAAGCCTTTCCGTTCAATATTTTTATTTGATTTTGTCAGAAAGAAAAAAGGTAACAGTGTCTGTGATATTATAGGACATAGTAAAGAAGAGCATTTGAATGGGTATACATAAAATAATACATGTGACACACATAAGAAAACTAAAGGATCAATACCAAGTGCATACTATGATGTGGAGAGTTTGTCTGGCCTCCAGACACCCCATATGGGAAAAAACTATGTCTCGAGGAAGGGCAGCCCATCCAACCATTATTTTGTTTTAAAGTTTCTCTTGATCCTAAGAAGCATAACATTGTGTTTTGCACAAACTTAAGGCTACATTCACACCTGAGCGTAGCGTTTTTCGCGCGTTTTTTACCGCGATTTTACCGCGATTTTTGCGGCGTTTTTTACCGCGATTTTACCGCGATTTTTACCGCGATTTTTGTGCAGGCGTTTTTAGATTGAATAGAGATCAATGGAAAACGCCTGTAATCTGCCCAAAAAGAAGCTCATGTACTTTTTTGAGCGTTGGGCGTTTTGTAAACAGCGTCAAAACGCTCAGATGTGAACAGGGGCCATTGAAATGAATAGGATTTGTCTTGTTGGGCGTTTTGAGAGCTGATCCTAGAGCAGAAAAACGCCCCAAAAACGCCCCAAAACGCCTAGATGTGAACGGAGCCTAAGGAGGGAATACAATACACGTGTTGCAGTGAGTGAGAATACAAGTGAATTGTCTTGTTAACTACAGATTTGCTGTCAGTTAGCATACGTAATCAATAGATTTTTACTATCGAGCACATGTGGAAAGAGAGTCCATAAACGGGAGAGAAGTGCTTAACCAAATTAAAAAATGTTTTGATTTCCAATTATTTCATGGTAGGGATATTTGGTTTGTTCTCCCAAGGGAAACAACATAAGCTATTTTGACTTGTCTATTAAATGCAAGTTCAGGTTAAACCTAGAAGGTGAGTGCATTCTCACAGTAAGGGTGCATGTTTGATATTCACTGTAATTGGCAAAGCATCTGTATATTTGCACCATTTTATGTGAAGATGGACAGCACACTTTATTGTTGAAGATTGTGAATGGACATTTCAAGGACACTTGTTGCAATATACGTGAATGCGAAATATTGTTTTATTGTTATACATTGTTATGTCTTTTATGTATTGAGCAGAGATGTATAGTAACTAAGTAGAACTACTTCACTACTGTACTTAAGTACCGAAAGGCGGTATCTGTACTTTCCTGGAGTAGAATTTTTTTCTCCTACTTCCACTTTAACTTCACTACATTTTTTCAATGATTTCAATACTTCTACTCCGATATTTTTTTTTTTGTGCTGCATAGTTACTCGTTACAATTATAAAAATTACCACTGCCAGAACAGTAGATGGCAGGTTTCATGAAGCTCAAAACATGTGTATTATCAGCGCATACGAAAATAAATGCTACTGTATGTATAAATAAAAGCTGCATTTGAAATAATAAAAAACAATATGATGTTCAAACTTTTGACTTCTTTCTTTAATAACTACATAACATAGTACTTGTACTTTTACTTTCAGTACTTGAGTAGCATTTTTTTTTCAAAACTACTGGTACTTTTACTTTCAGTACTTGAGTAGCAAAATTTAAAAAAAAAACTACTTGCAATACTTAAGTACAAAAAATGTTGAATACTTTAGTACTTCTACTCAAGTCACTTTTTGATTGAGCACTTCCACTTCTACTCAAGTCACTTTTTGATCGAGCACTTGTACTTTTACTCAAGTATGGGTTTCGAGTACTTTATATAACTCTGGTATTGAGTTGTTATATATTACACTTTGAGTAAGTGGGGTTTGTTATGTCACCAATGGGTTAAGGTGACTGAGGTTTAATATTTAGCATTTTGTTATGTTAGAGGTAGGGAGCATAATATTTTTATCTCTGAATCATTTTTTATTCAATTTTCAACTTTTTTTTTTTACTTAGTGTGAGCCGCTTAGATTTAGGGTTCTGTGCGTGAAAGGTTTCATTTGTCAGTTTACATCACTCTGTAATCAATACCTTCCTATGAATTTATTAAAGCTAGAAGCATAATGATTAAAAATTATTAGTTAGTAGTAAATTTCTTCTTTAATTTGGTACTCTAATCTATATAACTAATCTTTAATTTCTTATTACAAATAATTGCTTTCTTTTTCGAAATACCATGATTACTATCCAGCTCTTTCCGGAAAAACCCAATGAAACTTGAATTTTAGTTCCATGCGCTGGGTTTGATTACTACAAACTTTTTTTTTTTCTTTTAATACAACATAAAGTGTATTGTTGCTTTATCACTGTGGCTGTAAAGTGTCAAAGATCACCATAAAATAAACCATCTGCATTATCTTTTATTTATCTGTAAGAGAAATCTATAAGAGTCAATGGATTTAGAGAAGTACCTAGTTTTTTCATCCCACAGTCCTGTACTTTGTGATAAACATCAGGTTTGGGTTATGGTTACGTCAAAGTAGTGCACGCATACAGTATCTCAAAGGAGCCAGATACATAGATTTACGTCTGTGGAGCACACCGGACTGGCAAAAGTTTATTTCCTGTAAAGATACCACCGTTGTTTGAAAATCAATAAAGAGCAGATAGAAGTGAAGTCTTTTTTTTCTTTTTTTACTTTCAAGGCTGCTTAAAAGTAAACAGCTGCAAACAAATAAGTACACAAAGGGTAAATGCATTTAGCTTTTTTATTTTCTATCATGCTTGGTAGACTTTTTTTTTTTTGTACATATTTTAACATCTATTTGTGAATCTCCATTATACTTATACTTATACTTTTCCTTCTTCTTACTTCTGATACAGATCAGGAATAAACTTTTTGAAATCCTTTTTTTCAGAGTTTTGACTTTGCAGTGTCCAAACTAAAACATATGTGTGTTAAAAACCTAAACATATTAATAACAGGCAATGTAAAACACGTCAGTACACTGTAATAGTATTAATATGTATTTTAAAAATAAAAAAATTAAGCTGATCTCCAACTTTTAGTGAAGTAAAAATAGTTAGTTTGGACCACGCTGGTCCAAGCCAACTATTACCTATAAACATGCCTATGACCTTTAGGGGTCATTGAACTTAGATTTGCTCTCTGAAGAGCAATTCACATTTGTATTGCTCCTCAAAGAGCATTGGCAGGCAATAGTGCCCACTAAAAGCAACAAGGGTATAATTCTTTCTGCGACTGTGAAGCAAAGTTATGGTTAGTGAGTTAGTCTGCTCAGGCGGGGAAAGGGTTAACCAGCTCTAGGCTCTTTTCCTGGGCTTTTTTGGCCCTGCCTGTCTACCCTGTGATATAAATAGAAGGGGGAGGCTAGGTTCCAATACACGCTCCTGCACATGCTGTAACCAACATGGAACACTAAGAGGGATTATTGCACCCAGTAGTCTGTCGGAAGACACCGGAAGACCAGAGAACTACCAAACTTTGGAAAATGCCAGTAATGGACAATCACCTGGTTAAAGTATGCCTGGCCAGCTTAGATCTGTTAGATAGGGATGATCGAACTTTTCAAAAGTTCGGTTCGACCAGAACACCCTAACTTCCCGAAAGTTCGGCCCAGATTTCAGAACCCCATTCAAATCAATGGGACCCGAACTTCTGTAATCAAAAAACACCATTTTGAAGCCCTAAAACCCAATAAATGCCCCTAAAAAGTGCCTAGGATTCTGGGTCATGCCCCAGGGAGTATTAATCACACAAAAAAAGTTCTTAAAAATTGTCATTTTTGATAGAGAGCCAATTATTGAAAAAATTTTTGAAAAAAAAATGAGATTTCTTTGGATTTAGTGTATGGGGGGGGGTCTAAAAAGTGTACCTGTGAAGTTTCAGCTCTGTAGCATGTCCAGAACCAGAAAAAAAAGGTTGTTTGTATTAGAATTAATATAGAACAGGGATATGGCTCCGCTATTTTCACACCTTGCCGGTTTTGTAGCAAGCGTTTTTTTGGGCATTTTTTGGGGGACTTTGGAGGCAGGCATAACATAAGAACTTCTGTGTAGGGGTATATGTACATACACCCATGTATGTATATGTACACATACACATATATAGGTGTGAAAATAGCAGAAATCTATGCTTGTGCTAATGAAATAATTAACACCAATATGGCTTCTCGCCTACCACACCTATATATGTGTATGTGTATAAATACATATAAGTGTGTGTGTATATATACCCCTATACAGAAGTTCAGATGTTTTGCCTGCCTCCAAAAACCCACAAAAAATGCCCAAAAAAAACGCCTGCAACAACACACCTGGGCATTTTTTTTGGCGCAGGCATTTTTTGTGGGTCTTTGGAGGCAGGCAAAGCATCTGAAATTCTGTATAGGGTATATATATACACACACACACTTATATGTATTTATACACATACACATATATAGGTGTGATAGGAGCGGAAACATATGCCTGTTAATTATTTCATTAGCGCAAGCATAGGTTTCTGCTACTTTCACACCTATATATGTGTATGTGTATAAATACATATAAGTGTGTGTGTGTATATATACCCCTATACAGAATTTCAGATGTTTTGCCTGCCTCCAAAGACCCACAAAAAATGCCCAAAAAAACGCCAGCTGCAAAAACACACCTGGGCGTTTTTGTAGCTGGCGTTTTTTTGGGCATTTTTTGGGCGTCTTTGGAGGCAGGCATAACATCAGAACTTCTGTGTAGGGGTATATATACATACACCCATGTATGTAAATGTACACATACACATATATCGGTGTGAAAATAGCAGAAATCTATGCTTGCGCTAATAAAATAATTAACACCAATATGGCTTCTCGCCTATCACACCTATTTGTGTGTATGTGTATAAATACATATAAGTGTGTGTGTATATATACCCCTATACAGAAGTTCAAATGTTTTGCCTGCCTCCAAAGACCCACAAAAAATGCCCCAAAAAAACGCCTGCAACAACACACCTGGGCATTTTTTTTTGGCGCAGGCATTTTTTTGGGCATTTTTTGTGGGTCTTTGGAGGCAGGCAAAACATCTGAAATTCTGTATAGGGGTATATATATATACACACACACTTATATGTATTTATACACATATATAGGTGTGAAAGTAGCAGAAACCTATGCTTGCGCTAATGAAATAATTAACAGGCATATGTCTCCCCTCCTATCACACCTATATATGTGTATGTGTATAAATACATATAAATGTGTGTGTATATATACCCCTATACAGAATTTCAGATGTTTTGCCTGCCTCCAAAGACCCACAAAAAATGCCCAAAAAAATGCCTGCGCCAAAAAAAAATGCCCAGGTGTGTTGTTGCAGGCGTTTTTTTTGGGCATTTTTGTGGGTCTTTGGAGGCAGGCAAAACATCTGAACTTCTGTATAGGGGTATATATACACACACACTTATATGTATTTATACACATACACACATATAGGTGTGATAGGAGCAGAGACATATGCCTGTTAATTATTTCATTAGCGCAAGCATAGTGTTCTGCTACTTTCACACCTATATATGTTTATGTGTATATATACAGACATGGGTGTTTATATATGTACCCCTACACAGAAGTTCAGATGTCATGCCTGACTCCAAACATGTCCTCAAAAAAGCCCTATAAACGCCTGCAGCAAAAAGCTGGGAGACAGGCGAGAAGCCATATCGCTGTTCTGTAAGTGACCTAAGAGAAACAATCTTTTCTCTATAGCGGTCACCCTGACATGGAAGGGTTTTGTCACCCTGCCATAGCAGTCAGAGTCAGTTAACCCTACACTACACTATGGTCCCCTTACACTTAACACTTTCCCTACAGAAACTAGATGATTAAAGCTAACTATAGTGGAAAATAGCACCCTAACTAGACTAGATATCCCTTTCCTCACACTAAAAATTGCTAAATGAAACTTTGTAGCAGAAGTCACAGAACTGCTTCCACTCTCTTCCATGTCCCTGTATTACAATGCTAGGAATTTGGCGGGGGCTATCTTATATACTGGGGGGCGTATTCACTAATGATTGGCCTATGGACCCCCTAGTCACTCCAATCACATTCCTAGCATTCTCCTGCCCCCCCAATTGGCTTTTACTGATGGTTCTGGTCCAATCACCGGCTTTTAAAGCCCATTTCCTGTACCATTGCATTTTGGTCAGTTCTGGTTGCCGAATTCCAAACTTTTTCAGCAAAAAGTTCTAAATTCGGCCGAACCTCGAACAGCCAATGTTCGGGTCGAACCGAAGGTCGACCCGAACCGTTCGATCATTCCTACTGTTAGATAGGGTTGTGTTGCACAGGAATGAACTTGTTGAACTTTGCACAAATCCTCATTAAAGTTGGGTTTACTGTTTTGAGCCTAGTCTGTCTAGTCAAAAGGGGTGCATGATGGTTTATGTCATATGAAAGAACAGGGCCTGTGAGATATGACGCAAAGCACTATGAAAGGTCTACTCAGCAAAACAAGCAGAAGGATGAGCGAAGTTGCTATGGATAACTAGTAACTAGTGCAAGATACATTGCAGGCAGTCATGAAATGTGGATTAAAGGATTAAAGATTTAGAAGCTGGTTTATGGGATTGTATATACATGAGAAGAAAATAAGTCTGGCCTAAGCCTTTCTATTAGGACAGACTAAAGCTGTGCATAGATGGAGCATTTTTTTTCCTGCAGCCACTGGTTACAATAAAGAAAATTGCTTGATTCCCCCATCAATCCATTCAGCCCGGTGGAGCTATTATGTTTGTCCAGGCCTGGGAGAACACACAGTGATTATTATTAAAAACACTCTTTCTACATATATGCGGCACAGCAATGGGAGCAAATTATGCATGTCAGCTTTACCAATCTAACTAACTGACTCTTGAAAGACACCAGAATTTGGAACAACAATCCCAAAGCCTCCCATATTTTTTTTCTAGGGCTGTTATATAGATTATATATTCATCATATGCAACAACAAAGTTTTTAGCCTATCATTCTCTCATGTGACTGATCCACACACACTGATATTTTTAGTCATAGAAGTAACTTACAATGATAAACATTATCACAAAAAAAAAAAACACAACAACTGGGTGTAATTTATACTGTACATTATAATAGTTGTCATCATTTACTGTGAAAAAAACAATATATTAAAAATCAAGTACTGTAGATTTAAGAAAGTTGTAGAAGAAAGATTACACTAAACAAAACACCGGCACTCAAAACTACTACTACTTTTTCCTGCCTCAATCAGACCTCCACCTCCTATTGAACACCGCCATTGAACCTATTCTCCTGTCAGATCACAACTCAATGACAATGACCTTGATATTTCCGGAGTCCATTATGTGCATCAAACTGTGGCGTCTAGACTCTTCCCTCCTTACAGATAAAAACACAAGCAGCAAAGCTCCTTTCATGCCTTCGCACATACTTTCAATAAAATGTAGACCCAACATTGTCCCCGATCTCAATTTGGGAGGCACACAAATTTGTGATTAGAGGGGGATGAAAGGAAAGGCAAGCTTGTTTAGACGCTCCAACAGACCGTATTTAAGTATTGGAAGCTGCCCACAAACAATCACGAGCTGAGCAGACATTCCAGGAATTACTTTCAGCTAGAATGAACTCCTAGAAAAGCTAGAGGAGATCATTAAAGGTAAATATATACTTTTTAAAAACCCAGACGTGGAGAGGGTATTTGATAGAGTTGCCTGGGATTACTATATAAAGCTGTATAAAGCTGCATACGACACGATATGCTCAATTACATTCTTGAACTCTACTCTGCTCTGACTGCCGGAGTTCAAGTAAACAGCCAGCTATCAAATGCCTTCTCTATTTCAAACAGTACCAGACAAGGGTTCCCCCTCTCTCCACTCCTGTTTGTTTACATGCTGTAGCCTTTATTGAGGTGCATCCGAGCCAACACCAATAATAAAGGGATTGAGATCCCGGGATGTACTCACAAAATAGCAGTAATCGCAGATAACATTTTACTTTTTCTTTCTGAACCACAGCTCACTATTTCTAATTTGCTGAATGATTGTAAACATTTTAAAATTCTCTCCAACCTGCAAATTAATTTTTCTAAATCATTTGCCCTAAATGTGAGTTTACTGACATCTGATAAAAAACAACTGAAAAACCAGATTTCCCTTTTTGTGGCAGATGCATTCTATCACATATTTTGGGATCCAGCTCCCAACTTCTTTATCTGACCTATATACACTAAATGATATGCCCATATTACGTTATATCCAAAGGGATCTTCAAAACACCTGGCAAAAGGGACACTTTTCCTGGTTTGAACAGGCGGCTACCATAAAAATAAATGTATTTCCCTATATTCTTTACATCCTACATACGGTACCTATTCAACTACCTAAGGCATTCTTTATGGTTTACTGCAGAGCTAGCACTCTGTTTATTTGGGGTCGAAAACACCTTAGACTTAGCTACAATATACTTACACTACCCAAAGGAGGCATAGGTTTGCCTGAAATCTACTATCTGGCATGCCATTTAACAAGAATAGTAGACTTGGATCTGCATGGGAAAATGAAGACATGGGTCCAACTAGAGGAGGTGAGTTCTGCGGGACCCTTTCAGTCGACCCCTTGGTTACCTGCTCAACATATACCTTGAGACTTTAAAGATCACCCGACGGTGGGGGTCCCGGATTTGGGCACAACTCGCCCATCTAGTCCGTTTTCACTCCCGACATCCTCCCCCCATCTGGATGCGATTGGAATCGGCCCATTTGCAGGCCCTGATACACCACGTGATGTGGTTACGGGCCAAGGACAGGCCGGGTATACTTTGTCCTACATTGTCCCTTTCCTTAGGTATATGGGATAGGCTTTCTAGACGCCACAATTTTAAATCCCCCCACGCGCCCTTGGCGCCCCTACTGGGCAATCCATTGTTTCCCCCGGGCCTCTGTCCCTCTGCATTTGAATGGTGGACGAATAAGGGACTTCTCCGGCTGGCCGATTTGTGCGATCACCGTGGATTGCTTACCAGACCCCAGCTGCAGGAGAAGTATTCCCTCCCAGACCGGGAATATTACCGCTATACCCAGATTTCTAATTTTGTAGCCTCCCTCAAGCGCATGAGCGACATCACTACCTCCACACAAATGGAGTTCCTCTGTCGTACGGTGGATAATACTCTATACTTCCCTAATAGAAGCTAATTACAAGGTGTTCCTCCGATGGTATATGGTCCCGGTCAGGTTGGCAGCGGCGGTTCCTACAGCGTCCCCCAGTTGTTTCAGGGGGTGCAGACAAGCGGGCACTGTAATCCACACCTGGTGGACCTGCCCAAAAGTAAGACGTTTTTGGATTCGCACCTACAATTTTATATACTCCTTGACGCAGGTTAACTTGGTGAAATCTCCCCAACAAGCTCTTTTGGGAGGACAGATAGAGGGGGAGTCTAAACATACTAAACGCCTTATAGCTTTTATATTCACAGCCGCTAAAATTGCTATCGTTTGCTCCTGGCGCACTCCTGTTATACCACTTGAGCTGCTCAAAGCCAAGCTGACCTGGATCATGATAAATGAACGGATGGTGGCGCTGCTCAATGATAAGATGTGTATGTTTGATAAGACCTGGGACCCTTGGCTCTGATATCTGGCCGGCTCTCCATGACAGGGGAGTGCCATTGCCCGTGTCGGGCGATGGGGATTGCTAGTGCCCCTGATTGGGGGGGAGGGGGGGACGAACCTGGATGCTGACCCCTTTATATACGCCGCTACTGGTCTTTTTCCTTTTTCCTCTTTCTCTTTTTTCTTCTTTTCCTTTCCCTTTCTTTTAAGTTATTTTTTCTATTTTCTCTCCTTATTCTCCCTTCAAAACTTCTACTCCTCTCAGTGCACTGACCGATGGCAAATGCCTCCCCCAGTTTAGTATGCGATGGTGGGATTGGGGGGTGGGGGCCGCTTCCTTCCCGGGCACAGTGTGTTCCCGTGAGGGGTGCCGGGGGGGGCGGGGCCCGGGCCCGCTGCCACCGGTGTGGCGGATTGGAGGCAGCGTACCTATTCTGACTTGAGTCATCGTTCTATGGATTACTTTGGTTAGTTGATATTTTTTATACTTTGCAATTTATTTCTCTAATCCATGTCTTGCAATTGCTAAGCCGTTTTCATTATGTTTGACCGAGCCCTGTGGGCATACTTTGCACTGTTGTAAATTTTGTTTACTCTTTCATAAAACCTTAATAAAAATTATTGGAAATTAAAGATCACCCGACCGTAGGTCCATCTCTACACTGCTTCCACCTAGCTTGTAAACCATTTGCATTGTCTTCTTCTCCTGGACTGCTTACTACCTTCCAGCATAACCCTGACTTTTATCCAGGTTTGTCATTCCAATTGCTGAGAGAAATCTGGCCATTTGAACATTTTTTCCAAAGGGGTACCCTTTTATCTTAGCTACAGACCAAGATGCGAAACTTCTCCTTTCTGGACATGCGTTCAACTAAGACACTCATCAATCATCATCCAAAACACGCCCCTATAAGGTCTCACCCTCACCCCCTGTTCAAAGCCATTTGCTCTAGAACTATGCCACAGTGCCATGTGATTTTGCTGATGTATGTACTCCTTTTTTCCAACCACAACCCTAAATGTCAGTAGACTATATCAGACATGGAAAAAACAGCTTGACCTCACTTTCCCGGATGAGGATTGGGATAGAATTCTAACATACCTACACAAGGGCACAGTGAATGTGACAGTACAAGAAACAGGTTACAAAATATGGTGGTATGGGACACCTATACAACTTCACAATTTCTTGCCCTCAACATCCTCTATTGGAGATGTGGATCATGAAATGGGGGTCTTGTTCAAAACTGCAAACATTCTGGAGAGTGGTGCATGAGGACATAGCTTAAGATAACGCTTTGGACTTTACTTCAGCCCAATATTTGCTATGTCATTCCTCCCCCTCTAAATCCACATATCACAAGTACATTGTGAATGCTGCCAGATGTTGCATCCCCTCAAAATTGGGTATTCCAACCTCTCCAACACATGCAAAATAGTGTTAATGCATCCGATAAATGGCTGAAATGGAGGAACTGATCAGTATCGCACGAGATAAGCCTTCTAAATTTACCACACGTGGGTGCGTTGGCTCGCCTTTCAAGATTTGATGAATATTACAACGTCACAACGCACACCTGGGTAAATGACTGACACACGTTTAAGTTCATAGACTGACTCTGCTGCATGGGAGATGGAGACAGTGAGTTACTCTAATTGTCCTACCTTCTAGATACCACACTCTTTTGCTCTTGCAATTATACCATAGGTGTTTCCTGCTTTACATAAATATGTCATTTCCATAGCCTTTGTCCCTGTTCACCCTTCTTCTACCCACCCCCTCTCCACTCAACCCTCTTCCATAACACTACAGCTTGCGGACTCCTCTAGGGAAATTGTGAATAGCATACTGTTATATGTTATTGTTTTGCAATTTTGATATTCCACTGTTTAAAACTTTCAAGACATGTACCATGTCACTTGCCTATTGGAAAGCTTGAATCATTTGCATAATATTCCTTTGTCTCCAGTTGTTAAAATATATGCATGTACTCAGCCCAAATATCTGCTTTCTGTATGTGTACTATGTACGCAACATGATCCATTACATCTCATATGCAACTTTCCTGTTACATTACAATACTCTTTCTTTTAATATCCCTGTTACGTTGTTATTCTTATACTGTAAAAAAAAACCTAATAACATTTTTAGAAAAGAAAGAAAGAAAACCTTTTTTCAGCGGAGTTTCACTTTAAGAAAGGACATGTTTGTTGAAAGGCTCACAAATTCCACAATAAGCTCTAATAGAAGAAATAAAGAAAAAGCTTGTGGCAGCTATATGGAATATTGTGAAATATTATAGTGCTGGCAGAGCTCATTTAAGATTTGTAGGCCATTTAATAAGAAGTAGACATTGCACACTGGCCAAAAAATTCTTTTGGGATTGTTAAGAGATGTGCGTAAGGCAAATAAATTGCACAATATTGTATATCTATCACTGAGTCAGAGGGAATTTATTGTTAAAAGCAAATAGATATGAATGCGAACGAACAAATTGTGGTGCCATTCTGTCATAACTCTTCCTTATACATGATGAAATGAGCTAACAAAAGCCTTCAGAGAGCATTGGATATTGCATAAGTAATCTGACGGGTTCCTAGTCATATGGAAATTGCCACATTAAATAATTTGTTACTGGGTACTGGATGTTTGGTTTGTGATTTCTTTGAATCTAGTTTTAGAACTAGTCTGTTAATGTAAAATAATATTGTCAGCTCATAACAGACATTTCTTATTTTTCTGAGCACTGTATTCAACTTAAAAAAACAAAAAAAACAAAAACATTTTAGTGAGTGAGTTTACAGATTTTCTTGTATTTTAAATACATACAGTGTTGTACAGTATATCAATGCAGATACTGGTAGGCTTTAGTGTAAATTGATCTATAACATGTGTAGCCTTATTTTTATTATAATAACTGTTTTTAAAATATGTATTGTTATACTCAGCAATGGTGATGAGTGAATCATTGGGAAAACCAGGCAAATGAGTTAACATCAATCTTTTTTATTCTCCTGATTGTGCACATGCAAAGTTGTCCAATGTACAGATAATCATTCATTTCAGAATTATAATTGGCATGTTTAATTTAAATGAATCTATACAGATCAGAGAGATCTGCATGCATATTCTCAGAAGAATGAGAATGTGATGAATCAGCAGTCCTCATTCTTGCTCTTCTTCTTGCTCATTCTTCTCAGCAACACTGTTATTCCTGATTCTTGGTGCTCCCTAAGGTGACTAGGTTTGCTTGCACTTGGTTTTCTGTCATTTTCATTTGATTTCCTATCCTGTGTTGGCCTATGGCTGTGTGGGCATCCTATTCCATTACTGCTATAGAAGTCAAATTCAGCACTTCAAATGAGGTTAAGTTGCAGTGAGCTCATTTCAACCAGGTGCTATACTATCTAGACATTTATAATTATAAAGCCTGTGTGATTTCATATTTGTTTAATTGTCCTGTCATCTGCTCTTTTATTGTTCAGTTCCTTCATTTGCATATTGGTGATCACAGAGAACTTGTACCTGTTTCATAAAATTTGTCTTATACATCTCAATAAGAAGCCCAGAGATGTGGACACAATTGTGTGGTTAAAACCTTCCCTTACTCTATCTTTTGCTTTGAGTTTTACTTTAACCACTTAAGCCCCGCAGGATTTTCCCGCTCAAAAACCAGGGCCTATTTTGCGATTTGGTACTGCATGACTTTAATGGACAATTACACGGTCGTGCAACACTGTACCCAAATGAAATTGACGTCCTTTTTTCCCTACAAACAGGGCTTTCTTTTGGTGGTATTTGATCACCTGTGCAATTTTTATTTTTTGCGCTATAAACAAAAAAAGAGCATAAATTTTGAAAAAATAACAATATTTTTCAAATTTTTTTCATATGAAATTCCCCAAAAAAATGTAAAAATCAAAATTTTTTAACATTTTAGGCCAATTTGTTTTCTGGTACATATTTTTGGTAAAAAAAATTGCAATAAGCATATTTTGATTGGTTTGTGCAAAAGTTATTGCGTTTACTAACTAAGGGAAAGATTTATGTCATTTTTATTGTTATTTTTTTTAACTAGTAATGGCGGCGATCTGCAATTTTTTTTGCGGGACTGCGACATTGCGGCGGACAGATCGGACCCCTGACTAACATTTTTTACACTTTTGGGGGTACCAGTGACATTATTACAGTAATCAGTGCTATACGTATGCACTGTTACTGTAAAAATGACACTGGCAGGGAAGGGGTTAACTTTATTAGAGATCCAGAGGTTAAGTGTGTCCCTAGGGGCATGATTCTAACTGTCAAGGGGCGTGGCTTTTGATTTAACCACAGAGACATACGATCCTACATAGCAGGATCGTATGATCTCTGCAGTTACACCAGGGAGAATGACAGGCGGCTTTGTTTACATTAGCCGCCTGCCTTTCTCCCTCTCCAGCGGGAGATCGCGAGTGACCGGCGGACATCGGAGCCGCCGGTCACTCGCCCGGGGATGCCCATGAACGAGCGGGGGCAGGAGCGCAGGCTCCTGGGTGAGCGACGTAGCACTACGTTGCTTTGCCCAGGAGGGGCTGACTGCCGCAGTAAATGTACTTGGGGCGGTCGGCAAGCGGTTAAATTGGTAGTGTTCTAGTAGAAATTATAATTGTCTGGATTCTATGTTAAATACTGGCTTCAATATTTTAAGTCACTGATTCAGAACAAGTATAGGCGGCCCCTGGGTTACAAACATCTGACTTACAAATGACTCCTACTTACAAATGGCGAGAAACAACAGGAAATGAGGATAAATCTAGCCCTAGGAAGGGAAATTCACTCCAGTAAGAGTTCTCATGGGAAAAAGGAGTCTCCACTGAAGCTTTATCACTAATCCTTGTTTCCACAACAACCCAAAATTTTCGAAATACAATTGTCATAGGGACAGAAAGTGAGCTGAAATCTTCTGAACAGGGGTACAGACAACAAAACAAATGGTACAGGGGTGATAATGGTAACCCTTCCCTATGCTGTCCAAAAAAACGCAAAAATTATTATTTTGGCTGGAGTTAAACTTAAAAAATGTACCTGTTCCGATTTACAAACAAATTCTACTTAATAACAAACCTACAGTCCCTAGCTTGTTTGTAACCCAGGGACCGCCTGTATGCAGATCACAAAAGTCTGAAGCCTGGTACACACAGGTTAATTTTTTTTTTTGTGTGTTCAACCCCATGGGTTGAACAAAAAAACAAAACAAAACAAAGGAGCTCTTTATACTAACTATGCAATGTTGGTACAGTGACCCCCCCGCTGAGCTATTGGGTTATTACAGGGGAACTGCCCCACCCCCCCACCAGAACACTCTGGTCAGCAATCGCAGCCCTTGCCTATGAGCGCTGATCGGATGTCAGTCGGCTGCTGGTTTTTCAGCATGCCTGTTTAACAGAAGAGGTAATGTTAGGCCAGGATGTCAGGATGTTAGACCAGCTTTTTTTTTTATTCATGCTGCTGTACACACTGGCCAAATGTCAGACTGTTTCTGTTGAACTGGCTGATTCGGACGATATTTGGCCCATGACTTTAAAGCTGGCCATACATGTTTTTTTTTTCCTTTAGCCAGCCAGCTGAGTGAAAAAAAACTGAACCAATTTCCTAGCCAGACATTTGATGTGGGTGGAGGATTCCTCCCCGCTGTGCCATTGTATTTTGACAGTGGAACTCCACTACTGTCAGAGTACACTGATCAGCGCTGCAGCCGATTGATTGAATTGAAAAATTTACCCGCAAGCTGGTTCATGAGAAGTTGATTGATAGATTGACTTCTCATGAACAGGAATGGCCATACATGGATCAAAATGTGTCCTGTTCCTGGTTGAATTTTGATTCTGTATGGGCAGCTTAAAAAATGTCAAAAGCTCTTATCTTCATCCATGTTATGCTCAGTGTTAGTGACTGAAACAAGAAGGATGGCATGAAAGACAGACAAGCATTTTTAGTGGACATCAATGGCAGCCTCTATGACAGGAATATTGTAAAGCTGAAGTCTAGCCAAACAACCTAATACACAAGTGAAATACATCCTATCCAGTTCCGAGTTTTACAGAACTTTGCCTCACAACATAGTTCTGTCTAGCAGGGAAGAAAACTACATTTCCTCTACTGTAGTTAAGGGACATATACAGGTTGTGCCCTTCCTTCTCCCTGTGACTTGAGAGTAAAACAAGAATATATATATATATATATATATATATATATATATATATATATATATATATATATATATCTACTATATAAATATTTTCCCGAGAACAGGCTAAGAATCACCCAGACCCCCAGATTACTCAAGCTATTCTTCAAGCAAGACAAACTTTACGATCTCTACTTCTCTACAAATATGCAGCCCACCTAAAGTTTTTAAAAGCTAGCTCTTACGGCATAAGCAATAGAGCTGGCACTAAATTAGTAGGACACGTTAAGGCCAAACAAATTAAACAACAGATTATTTCCCTCACTCATTTTGACTCCAACTGTAAACTATTTTATCTTAAAGACATTGCAATGCCTTTGGGGACTATTATCAATCACTTTCTGATCTCCATAATGATCCCTTTACTCCGCAACTATCCTCAGAACTTATTGCCAAATTCTTTCAAGCTGTGAATTTACCCTTATTCACTCCAGAACAGCTCTCCACCATTTCACAACCATTTACCTTTCAATAAATCTCAAAAATCATAAAGCATCTGCCCAATAATAAATCTCCTGGAAAAGATGGCTATTCTAATGAATTTTACAAAAACCTTTCTAAAGAAATGACACCTCACTTATTGTCAGTCTTCAATCTTGCCTCCACCTCTGGCTCCTTCCCATCCGAAATTCTAGGGCAAGGATTGTAACCTTCCCCAAATCAAATAAGGACCGACCGCCATACTTTCCGGAAATAGATAGTGTTGGACAAGTGGTTCGGACTGAGAATACGTTCAGCCCGAACATCGCCCCTTTTCCCCCCTTTGGCGAACACCCAAATTTGTGGGGCGCTTAGCAGGATATTCATCTGCCAAGCACTCCACAATACACTGCGCTCTGCACAGTGCCTTCTAATCCCTGATTGGGTAAAGCTTTGTCCAATCAGGGCACATTGAATAGCTGGTTGTTAAGGAGCAGGCCGGGAAGTCAGCTCCTGCATCCTCAACAATGGATGAGTCATCAGCTTCCCTGCTGACAGCTGAATGAAAAAAAAAAAAAACTTTTGCCGGCAATAGAAAAATATGAAAAAAAAAATGACATGAGGGCCCCCTCCCCCCCAATCCATACCAGGCTCTTTGGGTCTGGTATGGATTTCAAGGGGAACCACACTAAAATTAAAAAAAAAACGGTGTCCCCCCCCCCCAAAAAAAAAAAAAAAAATCCATACCAGGCCCTTATCTGAGCAATTCAGACTGGCAGGCCAGGAAAGAACCCTTCTGAACCATACTAGGGGCAAGGGAGCTCAGATCGATGCATGCTTGGTCAGTGACATCACATGGGGCAGTGCCACCAGGTGCCATCGCCAGGTGGCCTCACCCCTTAGCTATTTAAGAAATGACAAACAGTGGAGCAGGCAGTCGGCTGTTAGCCTTTGTCATGGGTGGAGCTTTTTTTTTTTACTTTTCTCAGGTCTGGCGGTGGCAACAGGTGTCATGATTGACGATAGATCTACATCGGTAGATTTTTTTTTTCATAAAGGAATTGTCAAAAACTGTCTATGTTTTCATTTCTTTTTGACACTTTTTTTGGTGAATGAGTAGAGGTACAATGTGCCCAATACTCAATCACATAGGAGGGGCCAGGGTCTGCAGGGGTCACCTTGTTAAAGGAGGCTTCCAGATTTCAATAAGCCCCCCTGCCTGCAGACCCCACAACCACAGCCCAGGGTTGTCAGGAAGAGGCCCTTGTCCCCATCAACATGGGGACGAGGTGCATTGACTCCACTTTTTTTAACATTTTTGTATTGCCAGCAATGGTATTTTATTGCCAGAAATTAAAATTTGATTTT
Source organism: Pelophylax lessonae (assembly GCF_965119305.1). NCBI lineage: Eukaryota > Metazoa > Chordata > Amphibia > Anura > Ranidae > Pelophylax > Pelophylax lessonae. The sequence goes on from NC_138771.1 coordinate 365,415,762, forward strand.
GTTTTTCTTTATATATGTCAGTTTTGCTGCAGCAGGTTCTATACATGGTACAGATTAATCACTTTACAGGCAGACTAAGGGGACCCCTCAGCCACTATATTTAATGGAATTTTCCATTTTTATTGTTTAACTTTAAGCATCATTAAAATCACTGCTCCGTGAAAAATTAAAAAAATAACATTGCATTGATACATGTCCCCCAGGGCAGTACCCAGGACCCCGTACACTTTTTATGTCAAATAACTTGCATATAAGCCTTCAAAATTTGGGCTTTATTTTTCAAGTTCTGGTCCCTGAGAGTTTAATAGGGTTTGCGGCTCGGGTCCAAACTTTTTACATATTTGAGAGTTCTGGTGCAAACTGAACCGGGGGGTGTTCGGCCCATTACTAATTATAGACCGATATCCCTTCTTAACTCTGTTGCTAAAATATTTTCCAAATTGCTTGCTCTTAGATTACAAAGAAACCTTACCTCCCTTATACACCCGGATCAGATGGGCTTCATACCAAGTGCCAAGCACTAGATTGTACCAGTCCCTTGTTAACGTGATTACCCTTGCTAGATCCTCTCAAATGCCTTTTCTGCTCCTTTCTTTGGGGATTTCTTCAAGAGGTACTCTCTAAATTTGATGTCACAAAATGGTTGCAGTCTTCCATTATGTCTCTTTATGCTACCCCTGCTGCTATTGGGTCTGCTGTCTAATACTATACATTTTTGTAACAGATTTGGACAGGGATGCCCCCTGTCGCCTATCAAATTTACCTTAATTATTGACCCATTCACGCAAAGTATTAGGGTTAATCCCAATATTAAAGGGCTATTAATGGTTGGTAATGAGCAAAAAAAACAGTCTCTTTGCGAATGACATTATGCTTGCACTATCTAACCCTGAGATGTCATTGCCAGAAATTCAGAACACACTGGATTACTTTAGTGTGATATACTACTACAAAGTGAATGCAAACAAATCCCAAATATATAATTTCTCTAATTCCCTTAAATCTACACTAGGGTATACAGCTGCTGGAATGTCCCTCCCAATTTTTCCACTACAACTATAAGCCCTTTCTAATCACACTCCCCCAACTATTAGCAAATCTCCATACACAAGATCTCTCTATCTCATGAAGAATAGCAGCTTTAAAGTGTAACTCAATTTTGTTAAGAAAAAAGCATTCCCTTCTGGGTGATATATGTACATTGCAAGGATTATATCAACCTTTGTTGCAGATTCCTACCTTTTGTTATTCTGAAGAAATCCCTGTTAGTTCCTCTGTGCCTCGTGGGTCTAATGGGAGTTATTTTTTAATTATCAATCAGCTGTGGCACCTGCAGAGCTCCAATAAGGAAACCTGCTGGGTCTGCATTCCTTTAGACGTGTTTCCTATTGAGAGTATCTCACCAAAAGTGATATTTTTGTTCTAGGGGATGCCTGAAATCTGACTTGTATTTTAAGCAGACTTCTGGGAAAATTGGTGAGCCAATCACACAAGCAGGAAATTATGTTTTTGGGGTGTGTTCAGTACACATTCATTGTACAGAACAACTCCAGGTAGCCATATTGCATTGCATTTTCAGAAAATTACAGCGGCTGCAGATTGATAAGGAAAGGTAATTTTTAATAACATTCAATTGCATTATGATTTGTGTCACAATTGTATATGCTATATTATTTTTTCTTTGTTTGCTTTTTTTTTTCCCACGAAAGTGGAATTACGCTTTAAAAATACTCCCAAAACAGTTGTACCTATTTTGGAATCCCATTATCGCACTCCCATGTTCTTTCCTATTAATAACCCAACGACTTTTCATTTCGGGTTAATAAACCTCCTAGATGCTTAGCAGACATTATAATTAGGGATGATCGAAATTTTCAAAAGTTTGGTTCGACCAGAACACCCAAACTTCCCAAAAGTTCGGCCCGGATTTCAGAACCCCATTGAAATTAATGGGACCCGAACTTCGGTAATCAAAAAACACCATTTTGAAGCCCTAAAACCCAATAAATGCCCCTAAAAAGTGCCTAGGGTTCTGGGTCATGCCCCAGGGACTATTAATCACACAAAAAAAAGTTCTTAAAAATTGTCATTTTTGATAGAGAGCCAATTATTGAAAAAAAAATTATTGAAAAAAAAAATGAGATTTCTTTGGATTTAGTGTCTGGGTCTAAAAAGTGTACCTGTGAAGTTTCAGCTCTGTAGCATGTCCAGAACCAGAAAAAAAAAAGATTGTTTGTATTAGAACACTTATAGAACAGGGATATGGCTCTGCTATTTTCACACCTTGCCGGTTTTGTAGCAAGCGTTTTTTTTGGGCATTTTTTGTGGGTCTTTGGAGGCAGGCAAAACATCTGAACTTCTGTATAGGGGTATATATATATACACACACACTTATATGTATTTTACACATACACATATATAGGTGTGATAGGAGCGGAGACATATTGGTGTTAATTATTTAATTAGCGCAAGTATAGTGTTCTGCTATTTTCACACCTATATGTGTGTAGGTGTATATATACATACATGTGTGTGTATATATACCCCTATACAGAAGTTCAGATGTCATGCCTGCCTCCAAAGACCCCAAAAAAATGCCCAAAAAAACGCCTGCACCAAAAAAAAAACCCCCCCAGGTGTGTTATTGCAGGCTTTTTTTTTTGGGCATTTTTTTGGGGTCTTTGGAGGCAGGCATGACATCTAAACTTCTGTATAGGGGTATATATACACACACATGTATGTATATATACACCTACACACATATAGGTGTGAAAATAGCAGAACACTATGCTTGCGCTAATGAAATAATTAACACCAATATGTCTCCGCTCCTATCACACCTATATATGTGTATGTGTATGTATACATTTAAGTGTGTGTGTATATATACCCCTACACAGAAGTTCAGATGTTTTGCCTGGCTCCAAAGACCCAAAAAAATGCCAAAAAAACACCCAGGTGTGTTATTGCAGGGTTTTTTTGGGGCATTTTTTTGGGGTCTTTGGAGGCAGGCAAAACATCGGAACTTCTGTGTAGGGGTATATACACACACACTTATATGTATATATACACATACACATACATAGGTGTGATAGGAGTGGAGACATATGCCTGTTAATTATTTCATTAGCCAAGCATAGTGTTCTGCTATTTTAACACTTATGTATGTGTAGGTGTATATATACATACATGTGTGTGTATATATACCCCTATTCAGAAGTTCAGATGTCATGCCTGACTCCAAACTTGTCCTCAAAAAAGCCCTATGAACACCTGCAGCAAAAAGCAGGCTGACCGGCGAGAAGCCATATCCCTGCTCTGTAAGTGACAAAAGAGAAACGATCTTTTCTCTATAGCGGTCACCCTGAAATGGAAGGGTTTTGTCATCCTGCCATAGCAGTCAGAGTCAGTTAACCCTACACTACACTACGGTCCCCTGGCACTTAACACTTTCCCTACAAAAACTAGATTATTAAAGCTAACTAAAGTGGAAAATAGCACCCTAACTACACTAGATATCCCTTTCCTCACACTAAAAATTACTAAATGACACTTTGTATCAGAAGTCACAGAACTGCTTCCACTCTCTTCCATGTTCCTGTATTACAATGCTAGGAATTTGGCGGGGGCTATCTTATATACTGGGGGGTGTCTTCACTAATGATTGGCCTCTGGACCCCCTAGTCACTCCAATCACATTCCTAGCATTCTCCTGCCCCCTCAATTGGATTTTACTGATGGTTCTGGTCCAATCACTGGATTTTAAAGCCCATTTCCTGTCCCATTGCATTTTGGTCGATTCTGGTTGCCGAATTCCGAACTTTTTCAGCAAAAAGTTTGGAATTGGGCCGAACCTCGAACAGCCAATGTTCGGGTCGAACCGATGGTCGACCTGAACCGTTCAATCATCCCTAATTATAATGAGACAGAAGAAAAATGGTGGTATGAGTCTACCCAATGTGAACCATTAATATAAACCATGTGTCTTGGACCAGATCAAACATTGTTGGTCCCCTTCTAATCATAAGACTTGAGCACATATGAAAGCTTCCACCATTCGTCATGGTGACCATAAATCTCTAATTTTCACCATTAGATTAGAAGCACCCCCCCCCCTCTAAAATACTACCAGTGACTTAACTTGACTTAAGTTAACTTAGCTCCGTGGCAAACCCATGACATTACTGTTCTTATGGAATTATATGACAATGATGCTCTCTCCAACCATATGATAGTATAAGTGCTCACTTTCTATTATTCCCCTCCTCCTTCTTTACCTCTTTACAGATTCTGAGCTTCTTTCTCAACCATTCGATACCCCTGCATTTAACATTACCAGTCCCACTCTCCCCATTTCTCCATGATTCTTCCTTCCCTATTAGAGGCATCTCGATGTATGCCCACTGGCAGCTGTACCAAAAGTCAATTCACTGAAGGTACCTTACAGCATATCAATAGTCCAAATTTTATTCTACTCAAAAATACCTTTTTTGGAGGTACTGTGGAGAAACTCGCTCCCACATTTTATGGTAATGTAAATACTTAAGATCCCTTTGCAACAAAATCTGACATGGTAGGAGCTCTAATAGATCCCAATCCTGCCCTTCACACAAGCATTTATGTCTTACCCCCTAAAGTAAGGCCTGTACATTTATTCTTAGCAGCAAAAATTACTATTACTAGATTGCGGAATTCGAGTCAAACTCCTTCTGTTATAGATTCAATTTCTACGCTCAACTACCAACATTACTGTTACAAAAATGTATGATTTATGGTCTTTCTGACTTTAGATGTACTGTTAAATCTTGAATGACATCTGATATGTGATTGTCTGTACTTTATTTTTCTGACGCTACAGCAACTATAATAGGGGTGCTTATCCCTATTTTTGGCATTTATACTCTATACCTGCTCTCCCATGTCCTCTCAGCCCCCCTTTTCTGTGCCTTATCCCCCCATCCTCCTCCCCCCTTTCTGGTGGAGAGATGTTTACTCCCACTCCTTCTGGGTTTACTGGTTCTTTTCTATTTGTTTGTGAATATGATTAGGTATAAGCCTTAAACTGTTAATGTGATTTTTCTCCACCATATATTTGTATGAGTTTTGTACTCATCCTGAACTTTCAAGGAACAATTGTAAATAAAATACTCCTCTTAACTGCACTACCCCTCAAATGTGGGGCATATCTATCCATTCCTAGGAACACCGAAACCTGAGAGGTCTTTATTGTGGACCATAACCTAGTGTCTGGGGACACTATGTCCCTTAAAACCACTGATGATATTCCCTACATGTTCACTTAATTGAACCTGCAGTGTCCGAGTAGTCCTCCCTATGTATTGAAGGCCACAAAGACACCAGAGGAGGTATACCACATTAGTGGTGGAACAAGTGATAAAGGGCTTACGGGAGAAATGTTAAGGGGTAGCAGTGGACACAAAATAGTCAACTCACTTATCTCTACAAATATTTATTTGACAGATATTGCATTAAAAAAAAAAACAGACTCCTTTATGCCTAAGGGTAAAACAAATATTAACTACTTGCATACAGAGCAGTTACAACCCCTTCCTGCCCAGACCAATTTTCAGTTTTCAGCGCTCTCACACTTTGAATGATAATTAGTCAGCAATGCTGTACCCAATCACATTTTTTATCATTTTTTTCACACAAATAGAGCTTTCTTTTGGTAGTATTTAATCACCACTGGGGTTTTTTTTATTTTTTGCGATATAAGTGAAAAAAGAGCGAAAATTTGGAAAAAAAAAACATTTTGTTTTCGTTTCTATTATAAAATTTTGCAAATAAGTAATTTTTTTTTCATAAATTTTGGCCAAAATTTATACTACTACATATCTTTGGTAAAAATAACCCAAATTAGTGGTTATTATTTAGTCTGTGTGAAAGTTATAGATTCCACAAGCTATGGTACGAATCATTGAAAATTGATCACACCTAATCACACCTGATGTACCGATGGCCTATCTCATTTCTTGAGGCCCTGAAATGTCAGGACAGTACAAATACCCCCCAAATGACGCCTTTTTGGAAATTTGACATTCCAGGGTATTTAGTAAGAGGCATGGTGAGTTTTTTGAAGTTGTAATTTTTTCCCACAATTCTTGGGAAAATAAAAAATCATTTTATTTTATTTACACAAAATTGTCATAATAACAAGTTATTTCTCACACACAGTATATGCATACTTGCAATTACACCCCCAAAATACATTCTGCTACTCCTCCTGAGTATGGCAATACCCCATGTGTGAGACTTTTACACAGCCTGGCCACATACAGAGACCCAACATTCAAGGAGCACCGTCAGGTGTTCTAGGAGCATAAATTACACATATAATTTCCGAATGACCTGAATCACACTTTTGAAGGCCCTGGAACACCAGGACAATGGAATTACCCACAAAATGACCCAATTTTGGAAAGCAAACACCCCAATATATATTATATGAGGCATAGTGAGTCTTTTGAACATGCCATTTTTTTCCACAAGTTTTTGGAAAATGTGGAAAGAAAATAAAAACGCATTTTTTTTACACAAAGTTGTCAATTTATAAGATATTTCTAACACATAGCATGTACATAGCAAAAATTACACCCAAAAATACATTCTGCTACTCCTCCTGAGTATGTATATACCACATATGTGAGACTTTGTCACAGCATAGCCACATACAGGGGCCCAACATGCAAGGAGCACCGCCACGTGTTCTAGGAGCATAAATTACACATATAATTTCATTACAACCTATCACACTTTTGAAGGCCCTGGAATGCCAGGACAATGGAAATCCCCACAAAATGACCCCATTTTGGAAAGCAAACACCCCAACACATAATCTAGGAGGCATGGGCTGCAGACAGGTACTCAGGTACACTGATCGGCTTCAGAAAGGTACTCGGGTACTCTGATGAGCTTCAGAGAGGTACTTGGGTAATCTGATGGGCTGCAGATAGATACTCGGGCACTTTGGGCTGGAGACAGGTACTCGGGTACTCTGGGCTGGAGACAGGTACTTGGGTACTCTGGGCTGGAGACAGGTACTCGGATACTCTGGGCTGGAGACAGGTACTTTGGTACTCTGATGGGCTACAGAGAGATACTTGGGTACTATGATGGGCTGCAGAGAGGTATTCGGGTACTCTGATGGGCTGGAGACAGGTATTCGGATACTTTGATGGGCAGAAGTCAGGTACTCAGGTACTCTATTGGGCTGCAGATAGGTACTCAGATACCTTGATGGGCTGGAGACAGGTACTCAGGTATTCTGACGGGCTGCGGATAGGTACTCTGAAGGGCTGGAGACAGGTACTCGGGGACTCTGATGACAGATACACAGGTACTCTGATGGGCTGGTGACAGGTACTTGGGTACGCTGATGGGCTGCAGAGATGTACTTGGGTACTCTGATGGGCTGCAGAGAGGTACTTGGGTACTCTGGGCTGGAGACAGGTACTTGGGTACTCTGATGGGATACAGAGAGGTACTCGGGTACTCTGATGGGCTGGAGACAGGTACTTGGGTACTCTGATCAGATACAGAGAGGTACTCGGGTACTCTGATGGGCTGGTGACAGGTACTTGGATACTCTGATCACGGGCACTCTGGTGACAGGTACTCATGTACTCTGATGACAGGTACTCCGATGACAGGTACTCGGGTACTCCGATGACAGGTTCTCGGGTACCTGTCATCAGAGTACCCGAAAACCTGTCACCAGCCCATCAGAGTACCCGAGTACCTGTCATCAGAGTACCTGATGGGCTGGTGACAGGTACTCGGGTACTTTGATGGGCTGGTTACAGGTACTCGGGTACTTTGATGGGCTAGTGACAGGTACTCTTTATTGGGGGGGCAATCGGTGTGTTTTGGGGTGCACTGTAATCAGTAACTAGCTGCTACCGCAATCTCCTCCTCACACAGGATCAGTGTGTGAGGAGGAGAACGCGATAACAGTTAGTTACCATTATCTCTGTTGACATTCTGTGACCGGCTGTGATTGGACACAGTCGGTCACATGGTAAAGAGCCAATTTCATTGGCTCTTTACCCTGATCAGGGATGGACTGTGTCGGAGTGATACTCTCCATTCCTGATCGCCAATCGGCGTGCACGAGGGAAGTGCATGTGGCCAGGTGTGATTGGACACAGCCGGCCACATAGTAAAGAGACATTTTTTTAATGGCTCTTTACACCTGTGTCCCGACGGACATGCCCCTGGGGGGGGCTGGAGAGCAGCTGATACGGGCGGACGTCCTGCCCGCGTCATATTACTATGGCCCGGTAAGGAATCTTTTTTTTTTTTTAAATGTAGCTGTATATTTCTTTTTACTACCATAGCCTAGTACCAAAGAACAACATAAAATAAATTCTCCTGCTCCCAATAATCGTATCAATATATGTGTATGTTAGTTGTTGTTTGTACCCATTGTACAGCCCAGAAACAATAGTGCGCATTTTTCCCTGCTGAGATCCCAGTCTCTGTGCTGGGAGGACGCTGTAGCACTCTCAGCACAAACACAGATGTGCGGATATGCGGCCCCATGGAAAAAAAGCCCAGTCCAGTGAGCCTGCATATATGTGTGCTGTCGGTGGGAAGGGGTTTTGAAAAAATGTACGTTGTCTTAGGGGATCAAAATTATTATATAACCGAGGGTTAGAAGGTAACCTAGATACTAAAATTATATTGTTTGGCCACTATCATTTGGACCAGAAAGTGCTACGACGAAAAAAGAAGTGACTAACAACCAAACTTATAACCATTGGAGTGATCCTCAGCTAGATCTATTCTCTCAGCTAAAAGTGTATCTCTATCCAATTCCCTAACCGAGTTAATAGTATTCTTTATATTTGTAAATCATAGCCTTTCTCCAAAAAAAACATTTTTTTAAAACTTCTGCCTGAGCCCCAAAATCTTGCAATTTGGCGCAATTAAGCCTCATTCGCATAAATTGGCTATGAGGAATAGACTTAAACCAAGGACGAAAACTAAAACTACCCATCGGGATGAAAGAGTTGCAATCTGTTGCTTTAAAAAAAGTACAGGTGACAAAATGAGTCCTCTCTTTTAGTTCTATAAAGTCGTTTTGGGGACACTTCTGAGTCCAACCTGGAGCAGCAAATCAGGGGCACTTGGAAACCTGGGTCTTGTACGTTCTGTCCATTAATATTTGAAAAATCAAACTATGTATCTCCCTAACGGTAGACTTCACACGGTTCCTCATCATGTCGATTGTCAAACCATAGGGATTGTGTATATAATGTTCTGCAACTGTGGGGCATTTTACATAGGCAAGACAAAATGCCAATTTTGGCGAAGAATGAAGGATCACATATACTATGGCAAGAGCAACCAACTCTCTATTCCTATTGGACAATAGGGATGATCGAACTTTTGAAAAGTTCGGTTCGGCCAGAACATCCGAACTTCCCGAAAGTTCGGCCCGGATTTCAGAACCCCATTGAAATCAATGGGACCCGAACTTCGGTAATCAAAAAACACAATTTTTAAGCCCTAAAACCCAATAAATGCCCCTAAAAAGTCCCTAGGGTTCTGGGTCATGCCCCATTAACTATTAATCACACAAAAAAAGTTCTTAAAAATTTTCATTTTTGATAAAAAAGCCAATTATTGAAAAAAAAAAAAAAAGAGAGATTTTTTGATTTTGTATCTGGGGGGTCTAAAAAGTGTACATGTGAAGTTTCAGCTCTGTAGCATGTCCAGAACCATGAAAAAAAAAAGATAATTTTTCAGTAGAACAGGGATGTGGGACCCTCCTTTTACACCTATATGATCTTTTTTTTCTGGTTCTGGACATGCTACAGAGCTGAAACTTCACAGGTACACCTTTTAGACCCCCCAGACACAAAATCACACAAAAAAATTCTTAAAAATTGTCATTTTTGATAAAAAAGCCAATTATTGAAAAATTAAAAAAAAAAAAGAGATTTTTTTGATTTTTACTTTGGATTTCGTATCTGGGGGGTCTAAAAAGTGTACATGTGAAGTTTCAGCTCTGTAGCATGTCCAGAACCATAAAAAAAAGATTGTTTGTTCGTGTGTGCTTTCAGCACAGGAGTTTTCACACCTTGCTGGTTTAATAGCAGGCATTTTTTTGGGTTCTTTGCAGTCAGGAAAAACATCTGAACTTGTGTATAGTGGTACTGTGCACAAGTTCTGATGTTTTGCCTGCCTCCAAAAACCCCCCAAAAATGCCAGCAAAAACACACCTGGGCATTTTTTTTTGACTCTAGCGTTTTTTTGGCATTTTTTGGGTTCTTTTGAGGCAGGCAAAACATCTGAACTTGTGTATAGTGGTATATATACACACATAATTATATGTATATAGACACCTAGCCATATATAGGTGTGATAGTAGCAGAAATATATTACTGTAAATGATTTAATTAGCGCAAGCATATATTTCTGCTACTATCACACCTATATATGTCTAGGTGTGTATATAAATATATGTATGTGTGTATATACACCACTATACACAAGTTCAGATGTTTTGCCTGCCTCCAAAACCCCCCAAAAAATGCCAGCAAAAACACACTGGGCATATTTTTTTTTACGCTAGCGTTTTTTGGCATTTTTTGGGGTTCTTTTGAGGCAAGCAAAACATCTGAACTTGTGTATAGTGGTATATATACACACATATACACACATAATTTTATGTATATAGACACCTAGCCATATATAGGTGTGATAGTAGCAGAAATATATTACTGTAAATTATTTCATTAGCGCAAGCATATATTTCTGCTACTATCACACCTATATATGTCTAGGGGTATATATACAGACATATATGTGTATATATACCCCCTATACACATGTTCAGATGTCATGTCTGACATCAAACATGTCCTCAAAAAAGCACTGGCACTGGCAACCCCTGCAGCATGAAAAATGCTTGCTGGTGAGAAGCCATATTCTTGTCCCGAAGCAACTCAGAGAAATGATCATTTCTCTATAGCGGTCACCCTGCTATGGAAGGGTTTTGTCACCCTTCCATAGCAGTCACTGTCAGTTAACACTACACTACACTACGGTCCCCTTAAACTTAACGCTTTCCCTACAGAAACTACATTTTTGAAGCTAACTTAAGTGTAAAGGAGCACTCTAACTACACTAGATATCCCTTTCCTCACACTAATAAATGCTAAATGACACTTTTAAAGTAAAATTAACAGAACTGCTTCCACTCTCTTCCATGTCCAGTATAACAATGCTAGGAATATGGAATATGGAATCCTGAAGCATTGCATTTTGGTCGGTTCTGGTTGCCGAATTCCGAACTTTTTGGGCAAAAAGTTCTAAATTCGGCCGAACCTCGAACACCCAATGTTCGGGCCGAACCGATGGTGGACCCGAAACGTTCGATCATCCCTATTGGACAACACATTGCTTTGTCCCATAAATAGGACACAATCGTCATTATATTTGCTGCCTTAGAACGTATTTTTTACAGACCCGAGAGGAGGAGACTTTGATAAAAAAATTCTCCAACCGGAAACAAGATGGATTTATATGCTACAAGCCACTATGGCCCCTGGTCACTACATGGCCATGAGTTTTAAACCTTATTTGTAGGTTAGATGTTTTGTTATACAAGGTCTGGTATGTGGTCCTTCATTCCTTTGTCTTCTTGTCTTCCTTTCTTGTCCCTTCTATATATGCTCTGGTGATCTCTACCAATTTTATGTAGGTTTGTCAGTATAGTCCATATTTATAGACTGTGGTTCTGCCTTTTTGTGATTGTCAAAAACATTGTTGCTCTATTCGTATATCCCGTGGTTGGGATTTGTGTGATTGATTTAATGTTTGATAATAGATATGATAATATATGTGTATACGTGCTTATTAATGCAGTTGACATGTGAAACCACCCAAAAGGTGGTATTTAGGCTTAAGCAGATTGGTGGATCTGGGATTGGTCGCTGTCTTTTGGGCGGGCATATGTGACTGCTATCTGGGTTGCGGCCGTTGTTCCGCTTTGGGTGGTTTATTCCCCCCATGTTGAGAACTGTCATAGGGCTGGGTGGGGACTTCCATCCACATAGATAGAAGTGTGGTGTGGACTTCACCGCGCTGGGTGTCATATTGCGTATGCGCAGCAGGAGGAATGCACGCGGCGTTGTGACATCACATTCCAGGAGTACCAGGTGGACGTGTGATACCATGGGGGCTTATAAGGACTCCCTTAAGAGTGTTCCATCCCTCTCTACAGGCGGATGGATGGCTGACTCTGAGGCAGCATTAATAGGTAAGGTACTCTAGTTACATTTTACCTAGTGCTGAACAATGGGCTGTTATATACGGATCATTTATATGTCTCACACTTTGAATTGTTTGGTTTCTTTCAGTTGTGGGATTCCTCCAGTAATTGGCCATAGGGCTCCACCTAGATAGGTATATGGATGTTTCCATTGCCTTAATGACGTTCAGGTACATGTGAAATAGGTTGAGGGATGGAGAAAGATCTGAGAGTCTTAGTAGAAGATAGACTAAGCAATAGCATGCAATGGCAAGCTGCAGCTGCCAAAGCCAGCAGAATATTAGCATGCATAAGAAAGGGGATTTATTCCAGAGATAAAACTATAATCCTACCACTTTATAAAACCATGGTCCGGCCACATCTGGAGTACTCTTGTCCAATTTTGGTAACCAATCCTCAGAAAAGATGTGTTGGAACTGGAGAGAGTCTGGAGAAGGGCAACTAAACTGATTAGGGGATTTGAGGGCCTTAATTATAAGGGTAATAATTTTTATTAAATTATATAATAATATATAATAAAAGAAAATAAATAAAATTATATAATAATAATAAACACGTTTGCAAGCGCTTGATTTGTTTTTCCTGGAGAAGAGACGCCTGAAAGGGGACGTGATAGCAATTTACAAATACCTCAATGGGGATCTCAGCATAGGAAAAAAACTATTTGGTCTCATGGAGAGTAAGAGGACACGTGGCCACACAATGAGATTAGAGGAAATGTGGTTAACCTTAAGCTACAAAAGGGTTTTATTACTGTAAGGGCAATAACAGTGTGGAACTCTCTTCCACAAACAGTGGTAACTGCGGGGAATATAGCTACTTTTAAATATAGCTACTTTTATGTCCACACACACCTACACAGGTTGAACTGGATGAACTGTTGTCTTTATTCAAACCCCAACTACTATGTAACTATATAACAATGCTTCCATTGCCTTAATGCCATTCAGGTACATGTGAAATAGGTGGAGAGACCAGTTTGCTGAAGACAAGCAGACTAAGGACATGGGTTACTGGAACCATGTCCTGTGGTCTGATGAGACCAAGATAAACTTATTTGGTTCAGATGGTGTCAAGCGTGTGTGGCAGAAACCAGGCGAGGAGTAAAAAGACAAGTGTGTCTTGCCTACAGTCAAGCATGGTGGTGGGAGTGTCATGTTCTGGGGCTGCATGAGTGCTGCCAGCATTGGAAAGCTACTGTGCATTGTGGGAACCATGAATGCCAGCATGTACTGTGACATACTGAAGCAGAGCATGATCCCCTCCCTTTGGAGACTGGGCTGCAGGGCAGTATTCCAACATGATAACAACATCAAACACACTTCCAAGATGACCACAGGTGATGGACTGCCCAAGCATGTCTCCAGACCTAAACCCTATTAAGCATCTGTCGGAACATCCTCAAATGGAAGGTGGATATATGTAATTTATGTTTACTGTGTTTAACAGAATATGATTTCCTCCAACCTTGGTTCTGAGGAAGCTACACATTAAAGCAAAACTTGTTGACCATCAGGGGCGACCCAATATGCAGACACCCGCTTTGGATATTGTAATCCAGGATGTACTAAGCAAGGGAGGTGCTGTATAAGGGTCACATTTTGCATTTACATGTTATTTGTATGATTTTAATGTTTTCTCTTCTGTACTTCTGGATGTCCTGCAAACATCCTGTTTTAAAAAAATATATGTATGAATAAAATATTTGATACTTTTATAGAAAAAAAATCAGTTGGTCTCATGCTATTGCCAGCAAAGTCCATGCATTGCAGGACTAGGTTCTGCAATGTTTTGTCTATATAGTATTTAACCACTTCTATACCTAAAGCATGCGGTATAATGTTATAAAGTGATGTAACATCTGCACTAACCATCCAGTTACCCTCTGGGAAAATCCTATTATTTATTAAAATTATTAACATGCCTAGTGTCCTTAAGATATGATTGCATAGTTTGAAGGAACCCATCCAACCCTCGAGGTGCCCAAATCAATACCACTAATAATCGGCCATCCTGGAGGGCTGGCAAGACTCTTGTGGATCTTCGGAAGATAGTAACTGATTGGAGTACGAGATGCTAGTGGAACTAAAAAATATTTTTCTTTTTTATTTAATATCCCCTGACTATATCCTCTGGCAATCAAATCCTTAAGTTCTTTCTTATAAGCTACTACCTGGTTGCTCATAAGGGGGGCATAGGTGTCGCAATCACTCAAGATCTTATTAATTTTGCCCACATATGCTTGTTTATCTAGGAATTCTACCCACTAAGCCACTAGAAGAGTCAATTTCCTACAACAGCGAAGATAGAAGAGTTTGTTTTGTGGAATGGAGTTTGTCTCTATCGATACATGTGACATAGATGTATCACCCCAGTAAGGTAGAAAAAAGGCAGAGAAGGGTGGTGTTTGGGACTTTAAAAATACTTCTAAAGTCACTTAACTATATAGAAACATGAAAAATAATATTTATCTTAAAAACGTTATCTTTTATTTCATATATTATAAAAAACATATGTTGCTATTTGCAGAATACATTACAACAGTAGCAGTAGGCGTATTAAATATTTTTGAGAAGGTCGATGTGTTTCACGGATCGTCCACTTCTTCAGGACCAACAATATTTAACACATTGAAAAAGCCTACCCTCGGCATATTTCAAGATAAATCAACAAAAAAAGGAAAATATATAAATGACAAACATAAACAGTACTACAAAATCATTACATATTGGTACAGGTCAAATTATCATAGTTTTCATAACATATCCATACATAATTCTCTACAACAGCTCCTTACCTCCTCACATGTCATAGCTCTCTCCCCTTTTAAGCATGTCTAACTACTCTCTGTGTTAGCCTAGATTCTCCATCCATTTCCTCACCTCCCTACAAACATTGTATGTAGATGATGGGTGAGGAGTTCAGTGAAATACTATAGAGAGTCACTTTGGGGACAAATAAAATATGATCAAGGTCTCTTTAAAGTCTGCTTAGATGTATTTCAACTGAAAATAATAAGGGACATTTTTTTTTAAATAGGCGATTGAATTACTGTTCAGTTAGCTTATGGCAAATGCACCTAAGTGACTAAAAACCACTCAGAAAATGTATGTACATATCCTAAAAGAAAAAAAAATGCAGCAAGACAAAGACATTGTTCAGTATATCTTCAAAGAATGGCACAAATTGCCTTCATTCTTGATCTTGATAATGTATTTTTCAAACATCCCATACTCTTTGGCTTTGCAATTAAGATAAATACGCCATTAAATAGTCAAATACATAGCTGAAAGTCAGTTAAAAAAAAGGTTAAAATGTGACAAATAATGGAATATTCAACATTGAACAGCACCGGGTTTTTACATAGGGTAGGTAAAATTGATGAAAGGCTGTGAATTACATAAAACTGACCTCAGTTGTATTTTCCCACTTTGTTTCTATTGATTAAAAGAAAAGTTTACATAGTGTTGGAGACAAAGATATTGTATGAAAAAAGAAGCGTAGCTTAAGAATAAATGCATTTGAAACAGTTCACAGTTCATGCAATTTCCTTGACAGCACTAACGAAAAATAGTTCAGTAATTGTCTGGATTTCAGACCATTTTGTTATCCAAATGAAACAAAAGGCTTAAGGTCACCCAACAGATCTTCCATTGTGATTTAACCTGCAGCTTGATTTTCATGTATTTTTTTGGGGCTAAATTGTTTAAATTGCTATTGGAACAATTGGAACTAAAATGTCAGCTCATGCAACATTGTAGGGACTTAAAATGTGAAAGATGGTAACTATTAGCTTCTTTATTCCTACCTAAAATGTGATGAAAGAAGAACAGTTGGGATGGAGGCAACATGCATGCTGGTGTCCAGATTTAAACAATTAGGTCTGTGAATATTCAACTTAAAATATAGACTGTGTTGCTTAAATGCTAACCTGCTTTCAGCTTCAAACTATATCTTTAAAGTTATACAGTAGTCAAAATTATTGCTAAAACACAATTCAGATGCACAGTGAAAGTTGGAAGGTAATAAAAACAGATGTTACATGGAATGGTTAAAGCGGAGTTCCGGGCACAGAAATGATTTTTCAACAAACATACCCCCGGGACAGTCAGGGCTAGTACATTCCACAATGGCTAGCCTCTGATCTGTCCCGGTTCGCACTTACCTTTTAGAAGAAATACTTACTTATAAAATATCTTCCACAGCGTTTCCATCTCTCTTGTGGGCAGCTGAAGCCGGCGCGGTCCTCTTCAGCGTCTTCTCCCAGAATGCACCTGCACTGGCCCCTCTCGTCACTTCTGGTGCGGCACCGCATTCCTCCACAGCTTCTGGGCATGCCCAGAAGCTGTTTAGCAGGGGAATGCGGCATCGCCCGGAAGTGACGAGCGGGGCCGGTGCCGTCGCATTGATTCCTGGGAGCGATGACGTTCAGCTCCCAGGAATCATCGCGAGACAGGAAGTGACGGCGGAGCCGCGGTGCTGAGGGAGGAAGTACACTGAGGTGAGTATTTACGATCTTCAATTACAAGGTGAGTAAACAAAAAAAAAAAAACCTAACTATCCAATTCCTTTTCAGGTGATGTCGAACTAGCGGACGGGCACAAAAAAAATATTGATTTTGTGCCCGGAACTCCGCTTTAAGGAAATACAGTAGTTAAAACAAATAAAGTGTATTTCCACTTTTGCACTTGAATTGAGATAACACTTTAAATTGGGGTAACACTAAATTTTGTATTTGTTACTTGTGCTCATTCACATAAAATACCTTAAAATAATATTGAAAAATTGCAAATTACCTTTTTAGATGCTCTAATCTGTACCTCTAGCAAAGAAAAACCCTAGGTAATTAGCTTTCTTTAAGAAGTGGCTGGGTAGCTGTGTTGCTATAATTAAGCCTGACTGTACTGTTCAGGCAGATCTTCATTATCAATTGTAACTACATTTGAACACGGTCTGTCCTAACAAAAAGTTAAAAGTATAGAAGCTTGGCTTTTTGCATTGTATGTTAATGAGGGCAGACCTGGGACCGACCCGCTCTAACATTGTTCAAAAAACCTTGTAGTCAGCCATGACACCTCCTTCTAAAAAAACATCTACAAGGTAAGAAATATTTTAAAAAATTAGGCATTCTGCATAGAGGAAAATAATAACAAACATTTAAAGGGATTTTCTCAAACTTGACTGCAAAAGTGGAAATGCACTCTTACTCTTACGTTCATGACACCACTCCTTAATTTGTTTTGTTGCCTTTCTGCCAAAGCTTTCACACCACCCTCCCCATCATATTAGCACTGAAAAGTATACAGACATCAGATCAGACATTTCATCTCTCCAAGTAACAATTTAGTAGCCTGAACTTTATCTGAGGTATGATACCCTAGATGAAGTCCAGGGGGACGAAACGTACGTCGGGTTGGACTGAGCTTATCCTATGATATTGCGCCCATTGGAGACGGTTTGTGATCACAATTTGAATGCCTATTATTTACATGGAAAATGAAAGTGTTCTACTTTTTTTAATAAAGCTGAAATTTTTGACGGCATTTTGGAGATTTTTTATGTTTCTGAGCACCTGAGAGATCGGAGGAGACACAAATAATCAACGGCCATATTATTAAGGCTTAAAAACCTACTGCTCGTACGACTCTTTGCCACAGGCAGTAGAGTCCATTATATCTGGTAAGCGCTCCAGATTTCCCCTTATGGTGACTGAGGCACTGGTGGTGACCTTATTTCATTTTGGAACACAGAATATTTTCTCTTTTGGATAAAGATTTTACATTTGATTTGGACACTATATATTCACAATTTGTGGACTATTGCACTGTTGCATATTTAATTGAAATTTTGAGTTATATGGAAATATACACTAAGTTATACTTTGTTCTATTGCACAGCTTTGCACTATGCACTTTATTTGGTTTTTCACTATAACACTTTATGATTGAAATGTTTATATGTGGTACTATATATGTTAGATCAATCTGACTAGTTTCCATGTCTTTAGCGCGGCACTGATTGTGTTTTTTAGTTGCTTTAAACAATATTGTTGTATTTTAGTGCCAGCAGCAGTTTTTTCACTTAGTAAACACACTCGTTTTTCTCTATATTTATGAATTAACACAGTGAGTGAGTGTGTTCACTGTGTTCATTTAGAAAAGAAAGCGGCTAGTAAATGACATATTTGCTAGCCCCTTCCCCCACTCTGCATTTTGGGGGCGCAACAAGGAGGAAAGCCCAGGCAATAGTGATTAGGGTGTGCACAGACACACCTGGCACACCCCCTGTACACACCTATGGACCCAAGGCTTGTGAGATATGTAGTTTCTTCATGGGAAATGTGAGCTTACGATACAGATAAAGTCCATGCATTGCATTGCATGTGCAGTGCATTGCCATGTGTTTTTGTGCAAACAGAAACTGACACCAGAATGTGAAGATTTACTTTACTACAGGGCAACAAATAACATTATAAACTACATGATCAAGCTACATCTTATGCGGGTGAAAAAAAAAAAGTGCAGGCAGGAAGGGTTATAAAGCCTTTGACATATTTGTTTTAAATAAAATCCTTAACAATTAAACATTAATTAAACGATCAGTTTTTTTTCTAACCACTGGACTGACCGATAGTGCCATGACATCACATGTATTATCGTAAAACACAATATGGAAGCATTTGGTGGGAAGGGCCTGTGAACAAATTCAGATTTATTGCATAGTTTAAAGGAAATCTATGGTCACAATATACACATTTCTTTTAAAACATCAGCATTGTAATAACAATACAAACAATATGTATTTTTGGCAAACCAGTATAAACATACTTAAAAAAATCTATTTTCTTGTTGTGCATGTTGCCCGTCTGCTGGCCATCTCTTTTCTAGCTTTCTGGATTCATCTTCTCCTCTGCTGGTTACTTTAAATTTCTAAGGACTGCATATCCCATGGTACCTTGCTAACTGCAAGCAGTGATTTCTGAACTAACTACACCTACTGAAACTCATTCACTCAGCACTTCTGTAGTTCAGAAAGTGTGAGATGTGTGGCACTGAAGTGCCTGAGTAAGCACTGTTATGTCACATTTCACAGAGCCTGCCTTCTGAACTACAGAGGTGCTGGGTGAATGAGTTTCCTACTCATATGGCATAGTGAATACATGTCACGGAATTTAAGGAAGTAAGTGTGTGGTGATCTTCATAAAGTCAAACAAACTTCTATATCATTCAGATTAACCACTTAACCCCCGGAAGATTTTACCCCCTTCCTGACCAGGCCCTATTTTGCGATTCGGCACTGCGTGACTTTAACGGACAATTACGCGGTCGTGCGACGCTGTACCCAAATGAAATTGATGTCCTTTTTTTCCCACAAACATAGCTTTCTTTTGGTGGTAATTGATCACCTGTGAGATTTTTACTTTTTGCGCTATAAACAAAAAAAGAGCGGCAATTTTGGAAAAAATAACAATATTTTTCAAATTTTTTTATATGAAATTCCCCCAAAAAATGTAAAACTTTTTTAACATTTTAGGCCAATTTGTTTTCTGCTACATATGTTTGGTAAGAAAAATCGCAATAAGAGTATTTTGATTGGTTTGCGCAAAAGTTATTGCGTTTACTAACTAAGGGAAAGATTTTTGTCATTTTATTGTTTTTTTTTTAATGAGTAATGGCGGCGATCTGCAATTTTTTTTGCGGGACTGCAACATTACGGCGGACAGATCGGACCCTTGACTGACATTTTTGACACTTTTGGGGGTACCAGTGACATTACTACAGTAATCAGTGCTATACATATGCACTGTTACTGTAAAAATGACACTGGCCGCTGAAGGGGTTAACTTTATTAGAAATGCAGGGGTTAAATGTGTCCCTAGGGGCGTGTTTCTAACTGTAAAGGGGTGTGGCTTTTCATGTAACCACAGAGACATACGATCCTACATAGCAGGATCGCATGATCTCTGCAGTTACACCAGGGAGAATGACAGGCGGCTTTGTTTACATCAGCCGTCTGCCTTTCTCTATCTCCAGCGGGAGATCGCGAGTGACCGGCGGACATCGGTGCCGCTGGTCACTCGCGCTGGAATGTCCGTGAACGAGCGGGGGCGGGAGCGCACCTCCGGCGGCGCACGCTCGTCCCCTAGAGGCTCGCAGGTGAGGGACGTAGTACTACGTCACTTTGCCCGTACGGGGCTGACCGCCGCAGTAAATAGTCGTGCAGAGGTCGGCAAGTGGTTTAGGCTAGAAATAATTGAAATGTAACTTACAAAGTAAAAAAAATGAACATACATCTTTACATTTTGACCATAGATATGCTTTAAAGACCAAGTTCACCTTGGAGAACATGTTTCATGCTGCAACCAAATATAGGGTGTAACATGAACCATGGTAAGATTTTCCAGCCTCAGTCACTCAAATCAACACCCTTCTCCCCCCGCCCCATACAGACTTTTCTGAATTTCTTCTCCCTGCATCATTCTGTTGTCTTTTTAATTTGGCATAGCTGCGTGTGGTTCCACCTTTAGAACTGCATCATCCCTTCGCAGATCTACTCACAGGAATCTGTGAATGGAAGACTACAAGTCTCATCTGCTGCTACAACAGAGGGACTTTTAGATCTAATGGAACAGTAGTGCAATGACATCCTAAATACTTCCTCCAGCATCATAATAGTAGGTCTTTAGCTTTGTATGTACCAAGGGAAGAGTTGCAGGAGCCTGTGTATTGTACAAGTGGTGCACTGATCATGGCTGCAATTCTCTTTGGGCCCCAATGCAAATAAAAGTGGATAAATCGACATTAATTATTTATGTAGGTGCATTTATTTATTATTTTAAAAAGGTGGACTATGCTTTTAAATACATATAGTGTGCTCATGTGAGATCAATCCCAAGTGTGCCACATCCCGTAATGGAAAGCTAAAGGATAATTCCCCTTGGGGTGGGACTTTATAGGCACATATTGTAATAACTTGAAAAAACTTTATTCAAAATATTAAATTTATTGAAATTAACATATACAAAAAGGATAAAAACATATGGCAAGCTGATAACAGATCATATGGTTATGTGGCAAAGAAATACCGCTGTATTTGAAGAAGAGTGCCCGACGCGTTTCAGAGTTCCTTCTTCAGGGGCAAACTTTTAAATAGCGGTAGGGTCTGCCGTATAACACTTTGAAGTGTATGCCTGCCAAGGTAAAAACAAGTAGCTGGATTGCTCTCAGTGCTGTCTAGAATGTCTTAGTGTAGGAGACGATTGATATGAAGGTGGAGTCATATCATGTAAGCACTTTCCAAAAATGTATGCCCGTCAGCACAAAGCTGAATGGGGACAGCTGGAACCCAGAAAAATGGGAGATCTTAATAGTTGTCTGGGCTGGTTTGAAAGTAGTGCTTCAACCATCAGTCTTCCGGCAAGTGAGCAATGCTGACTTGCCGGAAGACTGATGGTTGAAGCACTACTTTCAAACCAGCCCAGACAACTATTAAGATCTCCCATTTTTCTGGGTTCCAGCTGTCCCCATTCAGCTTTGTGCTGACGGGCATACATTTTTGGAAAGTGCTTACATGATATGACTCCACCTTCATATCAATCGTCTCCTACACTAAGACATTCTAGACAGCACTGAGAGCAATCCAGCTACTTGTTTTTACCTTGGCAGGCATACACTTCAAAGTGTTATACGGCAGACCCTACCGCTATTTAAAAGTTTGCCCCTGAAGAAGGAACTCTGAAACGCGTCGGGCACTCTTCTTCAAATACAGCGGTATTTCTTTGCCACATAACCATATGATCTGTTATCAGCTTGCCATATGTTTTTATCCTTTTTGTATATGTTAATTTCAATAAATTTAATATTTTGAATAAAGTTTTTTCAAGTTATTACAATATGTGCCTATAAAGTCCCACCCCAAGGGGAATTATCCTTTAGCTATGCTTTTAAATAGGTCCTAATTTTACATATATTTTGTACATCTAACTGAGCTTATATAAACTATTGTGCAGTTGCATTGCAATCTGTATGGTGAGGTTTAGAATGCATTGATTTAACTTAAAGTGATTTTAAAGTCTTGTTTTTGTTTCTATTAAAAAGAAAACATGTTATACTTACCTGCTCTGTGCAGTGGTTTTGCACATAGCAGCCCAAATCCTTCTCTTGTCAGGTCCCTGGCTGGAGCTCCTGGCCCCTCCCTCCCGTTGAGCACCTCCACAGCAAGCAGCTTGCTATGGGGGCACCCAAGCCAAGCTTCAGCTCCATGTGTCCATTCAGACATGACCCTGCCTCTCTCTCTCTCTCCTGATTGGCTAACTGTGTTTGACAGCATCAGGAGCCAATGGCTGTGTCCCAACCAATCAGGCGAGAGAGTCCCGGAGGACAGAGGCACTCGTGGACATCGGTGAATAGAGAGGCGGCTCAGTATTGGAAGGTCTAAGGGGGACTGCTGTACACAGAAGGCTTTTTATCTTAACTCATAGAATGCATTAAGATAAAAACCTTCTGAACACCTCAACTTCCTGAATTTCCTCACTAACAATTTTATCAGACTCTTCTTGCCCCCACAGAGGGGAACAGTGCAAACCCACTTATTACCTTCCAAGATGTATATGGCCTAGGCCTAGCTTGATTATACTCCGTATTGTATCTCATGAAACATTTTGTTCACCTCAACAATATCTTCCTTACTCATGTTTGCCTGTACATCTGCTCAAGTTTTATCTTGTTTTGTCTTATAATCAGCAATGTATTCTGATTGTATTACTGTTTAAATATGTTACTTGCTGTGTATTTTGTACTGATATTCAATGAAATTGTTTGGATTAAAAAAAATATAAAAAAACCTTCTGATTTTACAATCCTATTAAAGCTAACTCAACCACTACCCCCAGTGAAATCACAAGTCATGGTTCTTACATGTTTACAGCATGGTAATATCTTGGATGCACTTTAAATAATGTTACCATGGTTAAAAAGGTAAACACAACTGTAAATAATAAAAGAAAAAATATTCAATAGTAGAAAATAATAAATATTAATTTTGAAGTTTTCAGTGTAGTTTAATGTTTACAGCAGAATTAAAGTCTCCTGTTTCTCATTTCTTAGTGAGCTAAATTGGAAGACCATTATTCAAGCTTTTTTCTAGACCGTCTACATTCATCCAATTCTGTGAGACCTTTGTGGTCTCCTTGCAATGCCTCTGGGCAGCTGAGACATTGCTGGCCTCCCTTTAGAATGAAAGTGATAATGCAGTGTAACAGAAAATGTCAGAAAATATCAGTCTGTGCTGGTGGGCAAAAAGCCTGCTTTCTGTTCAGCCCAATAAATAAACCAGTATCATAAATAAAAAGAGACAATTAAGTCAGAGGTCTAGCAGTTACTTTTATTGCTGATAATTTGGGGACAAGAATTCTGTCAGAAAAAGTTTTGTTCTAACGTATAGTGCAATCGATCTAAAATGAATTTGGTTTGACTATTGTTCATGATACACAGTTAGATAGGGATAAGAGAGGGTTATGGAATGAGATGGGGAAGAAAGAGGTGACATTGGTCATACAACTACATAGTTTTGTTAGGTCCATTGTCTCCTGTGCATTGAGTTTTTACTATTTAAGTGATATGTTGATCAAATTGTGACTTTTGATCTGCATATGACATCGCTTAAAGAAACCTTACCTAAAATAAAAACGTTTCCTATTTAATCCATCATGAACCTGCTTTGTACCAAAAAACATACCTTTAGTGTCATTTTAAAAGTTAAACAATCATTACATAAAAAGTATACCTTTTATTTACTGTAAAATGACTTAATAGTCTGGACTTTTTCACCCCCTTCCAGTCCTAGCAATTTTTTCAGTTTTCAGTGCTGTCGCAGTTTGAATGACTATTACTCCATGCAACGTGGTACCTAATTTAAAAAACGTATTCTGCTACAGAGCTTAACCACTTTACCACCGGAGGATTTTGCTGTCTTACGTCCAGGCCACTTTTTGCGATTCGGCACTGTGCAACTTTAACTGACAATTGCGCGGTCATGCAGTGCCGCACCCAAACTAAATTTACGTCATTTTTTTCCCACAAACAGAGCTTTCTTTCGGTGGTATTTGATCACCTCTGCGCTTTTTATTTTTTGAGATATTAATAAAAAAATGCAAAAATTTGGAAAAAATAACAATATTTTTCTACTTTGACAGTTAAAAAATATCCAATATATTACATTTTTGTCATATATTTAGGCCAAAATGTATTTAGCTACATGTCTTTGACAAAAAAATTCTCAATGAGCGTATTTTTAACCGCTTTAAGACCGGAAGATTTTACCCCCTTCCTGACCAGGCCATATTTTGCGATTCGGCACTGCGTTACTTTAACGGACAATTGCGCAGTCGTGCAACACTGTACCCAAATTAAATTTATGTCCTTTTTTTCCCACAAATAGAGCTTTCTTTTGATTGTATTTGATCACCTGTGCGATTTTTACTTTTTGCGCTATATACAAAAAAAGAGCGACAATTTTGAAAAAATAACAATATTTTTCACATTTTTTATATGAAATTCCCCCCCCAAAAATGTAAAAATAAAAATTTTTTAACTTTTTTTGCCAATTTGTTTTCTGCTACATATTTTTGGTAAAAAAAATTGCAATAAGCATATTTTGATTGGTTTGCACAAAAACTATCGCAGCTACTAACTATGGGAAATTTATGTAATTTTATTGTTTTTTTTAACTAGTAATGGCGGCGATCTGCGATTTTTTTTGCGGGACTGCGAAATTGCAGCGGACAGATCGGACCCTTGACTGACATTTTTGACACTTTTAGGGGTACCAGTGACATTACTACGGTAATCAGTGCTATAAATATGCACTGTTACTGTAAAAAGGACACTGGCAGGGAAGGGGTTAATTTTTATTGGTGATCAAGGGGTTAATGTATGCCTGCTGCTTACTGACGTGTGTGGGGGGAGGGGACTGTGTGACACAGGGACAGATCGCAGGTTCAGCTATGCTGAATCCTGCAATCTGACCCTGCCTGTCACTTAGGAGATCTGCCCGCTTTGTTTACACAAGCGGGCGGATCTCCTCACTTGATCCCCGACGATCGGGGAAGAGCGGCGGTGATCACCACCGCTCCTCCCCTGGCCCGACTCACAAGGGGAGGAGTCCAGCAACGTAGGTCTACGTCGTTGGACGGAATCAAACCACTTTGCCGCAGTAGCACCAAGAGGCCATTTTTGCAATTTTTCCATTGCTTTTTTATTTTTCCCTTACAGCTTTCAGAGTTTGTTAAAGACCCCTCAAACTTTATATTTTCTGAAAACACATGACCAGTAGAATACAAATAAGGTGATACTGATTTTTAGAGCACAATGATATTTGGACAAATGTTTATCAAAACAATATTTTTGCTAAAAATACACTAAAATCATTATTAGCCGATAAAAACATAGCACATTTTACAAAATTCCTGTTAAATATAAAAGCTAATCTGTATTGAGTAAATAAATAACCACTATTTGTAAATTTTAGATTGCACCTTTTTGCAAAATGGTGAAAAATGAACATACACAAAAATGGAAATATCCACATTTTTAAAAAAAATCTAGAGGTTTTCATTGTTCCCTTACAGATTTTAGAGTTTAAGACCCCCAAGCTATACATTTTCTGAAAGCACATGACCTGTAGAATAAAATTAGGTGCTACTGATTTAAACGCCCTATGATATTTGCGCAAATGTTTATCAAAACTATTTATTCGCTAAAAAATCTTTAAATAATTTTTAGCAGATATAAACAGCAAATTTCATAAAATTCCTGCTAAATTCCTATTAAATATAAAAGCTTAACCTGTATTGAGTTAATAAATAACAAATGATTGTAATTTTTAAATTTCGCCTTTTTGCAAAATGGTGAAAATTGAACCACATTTCTCAAAAAATCTGAAGGTTTCCATTGTTCCTTTATAGCTTTCAGAGTTTGTCAAAGACCCCCAAACCATATATTTTCTGAAAGTATAGGAAGAGGAGAATAACAGGAAGGTGCTAATGATTTTTAAGGCCCCACAATTTTTGCGCAAATGTTTACCAAACCAATATTTTTGCAAAAAATACACTAAAATCATTTATAGCAGATACAAACACAGCAAATTTTACAAAATCCCTGCTAAGTTTCTTCTAAATATAAAAGCTAAACCTGTATTGAGTTAATAAATAACAAATATTTGAACATTTTAAATTGTGCCTTTTTGAGAAATAGTGAAAATTGGACGTACGCAAAAATTTCTCTAAAAATCTGGAGGTTTTCCTTTTTCACTTACAGCCTTCAGAGTTTTTAAAAGACCCCCCAAAACCATATATTTTCTGAAAGCACATGGCCAGTAAAAAAAAGAAGGTGCTACTGATTTGTTTCTACTGAAATGTTTATCAAACCAATATTTTCGCTAAAAATACACTAAAATCCTTAATAGTGGATTCATACATGGCAAAATGTACAACATTACTACTAAATATAACAGTTAAAACTGTATTGAGTTAAAATAAATAACAAATATTTGTACATTTTAAATTGCACCTTTTTGTGAAATGGTTAAAACTGAATGTACCCAAAACTGTAAATAAAAACAATTTACTCCAAAAATCCAGAGGATACCATTTTTCACTTACAGCTTTCAGAATTTGAAAAGTCCCCTCAGGCTCAGTTCCCACAGGTGCAATGCGGGAAAATCTGCAAATCCATTGCGGGTTCCCACATCGCACCTGAATCGCTGGCAGTTCACACTGACCTCTGATATCTGCTGCAGGTGTCAATACAAAGTTAATGACACCCCCAGATCAGTTTGGAGATCGCAGTGTGAACTGTGATTTCGTACAGGAATCGAATTGCATGGGTGTGGTGCCGACAAAAAAAAGTATCCTGCATGAGTTTGGTCTGAATGTGATGTGAATTCAGCCATACAGTTTGTTTGGCTGAATTTGCATCTCACAGACATTGCATGTGATCTGCACAGCAATGTGAACCGGCATTCAAACCAGACATTTTCTGAAAGCACATGACAAAAAAGTGCTACTGATGTTTTGGGCCCCGCAACAATTGCGCAAATGTTCATCATATCGCTATTTCCACCAAAAAATGCACTAAAATTATTATTAGTGCACATAAACACAACATAACGTGCAAAATTCATGCTAAATTACTAATATGGCATCATTTACATATGGCATACTAAAGTGTACGCCCATGGAGGTCCATGTTTACAGGGATGCACAGGTGTTCCATGCATCCTTTTACATGCAGTCCCAGTTATGTCAAAGGCATAGCTCCTGTTCCAAATCTGACATCCGTGTGGGTGTGGGTGCACGACCCCGAACGCAGACAGTGTGAGCTCAGGGACATGCACGCAGACCTACATAGATGTCAAATTGGGAGCAACAGCTCTGTTCATGCAGTTACTACATCTCAAATGACATTGATGGGACTGCCTGCACAGGGGTGCACGGAACACCTGTGCATCCCTGTAAAGGTACACTGTGTATGCCTGGCATGAATGAGGCCCTAGGCCCCTTTGACACAAGCAGACCGATCGGGTCTGCCTGTCCTTTTTTCCAGCAGGCCCAATCGGACCAGCCATTGTTTGCTATGGAGAGGCTGATGTAAATGGACATATGTCTGTTTACACCTGCCTGCATCTGATCTGATCCGATCCACTAAAAACAGATGGATATGGATCCTATTCCGCATCCATCTAGCAAATAAGATCAGATGGAAATGGACAGGTGGTCTGTTTCCATCTGACACCCCATAGAGTACAGTAAGCTTCGTTAGTGTCCGCTTTGCATCAGTGGAACGAATGTGTACCTGTCATCCGTCTGCTCAGCGGGGATTAGCAGAGAGATCCCTCGCTGAGCAGGCGGATCTGCTTGACAGAGTCCGCTCCATGTTTTTTTTTTTTTTTTTTTACAATTTTATATATATATATATATATATATATATATATTTTTTTTTTTTTTAAATTTATTGTTGGGGGGGGGGATGATGGCAGGGGTCCTTGGTGAGATATCCGAGGTCTAAACCCCCATATCGCTTTTTTTTTGAGAGAGAGAAAGAGACTTAAGAAAGTCCCTTTCTCTACAGCACTTTATTGTTGGGGGGGAGGGGATGATGGCGGGGGTCCTTGGTGAGATATCCGAGGTCTAAACCCCCATATCTCTTCTTTTGGAGAGAGACAAAGAGACTTAAGAAAGTTGCTTTCTCTACAGAACTTTACATGAATGAATAAGTAGTTTGTATAGAGACTCCTTATCCATTCATAAACTGTCAGTCTGACACATAGTAAACTTTCGGTTTACTATGATCAGCTGATCAGCTTAGCTGTCAGTGGACACAGGAGCCATCTGTAGTGATGGCTGCCTCGGTCCACTGCACTGCAGGGAGGGGGCTGGTAAACACATGTTTACCAAGCCCCCCCACCCCCGCTCAGCATGACAGCTGGCCAGACATAGTTCCGGTCAGCAGCTGGGGGGGGGGGGTGGATGGAGTGCAGGAGCCAGTATGGGGGGGGGGATCGGCCTGCGGGGGGGGGGGGGTTAATTCTGTGATCCTCCCAATCCCCAGCAGCACCTGAAGCCAGTGGGAGCGGCAAAGGAGGGATGCCGGCTTCTAAAGGTAGCTGCAGGGGATTGGATTTGCGGGGGGGGCGGATCAAGCGTGGGGGGGAATCAGTGCTAGGGGGAGAAGGGGGATAAAGGGGATAGGAAAGGAGGGTGGGGGGAGTAGTTTTAGGTGACAGGGAGTGGTGGGAGGTGGAGGGGCAAAGCTGGGGACAGGGAAGCGGCGGCATGGGAGCAAGGGGGGGGCCACATTTTAGGTTAATAGCGGACCTGGCCAGCTGCAAGCAGTGCTGTAGGTTTATACACCATATGAACCTGGCAGTAAAAGGGTTAAGAAACAAACAAACAACAACAAATAGGTGTAAATTATTCAGTCTGCATGAAAGATAACATATTCTACAAACTATGGTATTTATATACATTTGAAAATGTATCAATCCTTATGTTCTCAATGTCTATCTAAATTCTTAAGTCCTTTAAATGTAAGGTTAGTACAAATACCTTTAATATAACCCCTTTTTGGAAAGTAGATAGTCTGCGCTATTTAGTAGGTGGCGTGGAGAGTTTTTTGAAGTTGTAATTGTTTTGCCAAGATTCTTTGGAAAATGAAGAAAAGTAAATAATTTAGTTTCGCAAAGTTATCATTTTACCAAGTTAAATCTCACACCAAGCATAGACATACTTACAATTACACCCAAAAACACAGTTTGCTATTTTTGAGAATGGCAATATCACATGTGTAAGACTTTTAAACAGCCTTACCACAACGAGAGGCCTAACTTTCAAACAACACCTTAAAGCAGTTGTAAAGGTCCAGTTTTTTTATTCTTTAAATAAACACGTCATACTTTCCTGCTCTGTGCAATGGTTTTGCAAACCGTAATTGGTTGCCCACATAATGGGAACCACAGAAGCCGACTTAAATTTGGAAAGATCTTTTATTGATTATTTCCAAGCGAGGTTGTATAATTCCTTTAGGGGTTGGTCAAACACTTCTGCTTCTGTCAATTGGACAGCTTGTCTTTTACAATCATTGTGGGCCGTACAACAAAGGCAAGCTATAGTTGCCACATTACGG
Source organism: Pelophylax lessonae (assembly GCF_965119305.1). Lineage (NCBI taxonomy): Eukaryota > Metazoa > Chordata > Amphibia > Anura > Ranidae > Pelophylax > Pelophylax lessonae. Next base: position 365,445,744 of record NC_138771.1, read on the forward strand.
GATAATAGTTATCAGGGTTGGAGACAAATATTCAAGGTTCCCAGGGTTTTTTGGGTGTATATTAACTTTTTTTGTACCACCTTGCACTGCCAGGGTCTTATGGGCCCTGTAATATAGTTTGGTACATATAACGAATAACTGTTGAATCAAGTTTTAGTATAGTTATTTTTATTGTAATTATTAATTCTGATTATGTTTAGCTAATAAAATGTTGAAAAACCATGTAATACTAAGAAATGCTTAGTCATTTGGTGATAATAAAGTGTATTCTCCATATTTTGAGCACTAACTGCAAAGTGTATATTGTCTCATATTATTTTGCACATAAATTCACAGATAAAGATAAAAATGATAAAGAAATTGTCAATTGAGAGAAACATGACATTTTGATATGTAGGTGTAGGGCATAGGTAGTTAGAAAAGCTATGCTAATATGATGAAAAGGTTTCACTGTTCACAGTTCAAACACACCACTTTCAGATGTACTTGACATACATTTTTTTTGCACACACAACACACTGATCTAGTTTTTCTGTCTTTACCGTTAGTGCAGATACTGCAACGTGCTTTCTTTCTTGATGGTTCTTCTAAAGGTATAAGTTTGAGGAACATCGGGCCCCTCAGATACTCCAGCCAATGCTTTCCCAAGATGTGTAAGGAAAACCTTCCTTTTGTGCGATTTACTTGCATTCCAGTTTGGTTTTAGCGACATCCAGATAATGTAGGCGTTGATAGCACTTACTGTACATCCTACATGTTATAAAATGTAACCATTGGCCATCTTCTGGTCATTTTTTTAGTACGGTAAGTATGAATAATCGAATCCAATGTTCTGACGCCTCCTTTGGTCTCATTTTATGACTGAAGTTTTTGTCTTCTCGGTTTTAAACAGAAGGTTGGGAGTGCATAGAGCGCAAGAGGGTAACAACTTTGTTTTTCTTGGGACAGTATGATGCAATCATCACTTCTTTCTGGAAACCAAAGAGAGTAGAGTAGACATTTTGGTTGTTTGTGGTTACAAATTCTTGGGGTAGTTCTTTTTTGTTTTTACAAATTGTTCCAACAACTGTAAAATTCTTCTCCAGTAATTTTTTAGCTAACTGCAGGCTCATGAAGAAGTTATCACAAGTGATATTTATTCCAGAATGTTATATTTCTTGAGCCAAATCCATTACCACTTGCTCCCCCTGATTCATTTCCCTTCCTTGGTCTTGACCTGCATGTCGTATGCATAGGAAGTTCTGCTGTCACATATTGCCCATATTTTATGCCATATTTTCTTGGCTTTGACCACAAAAGGTTACTAGTTATTCATCAACTGTCATCGACTCTCCAGAAACACATGCTTTAGAAAGAGTTTTTACCCACAGATCAAAGCATTCTCAAATGGGTTGCAACGTAACAGTAGAACGGTTTTATCATCTAGTAGCAGCATCATCAAATCTCAGAACTCTGGCAATCTTCTGAAAGTGAGTTCTGCTCATTGATTTGTTGAATATTGGTGACCATGTTCTCTGCTCCATAAATGAGACACTTCTTCAGTCTTACCCTTGTAGACACCGATCAAAATGAGTACACCAATGAACTTGCAATGCATTTGGAGTTAGATTAGACCATCAAGCTCCATATACAGCCAAACCTTCTTTTTTGGTCCATTTACAGATTTTTTTTCTGGAAAAAAAGCAATAATGATAATTTGATTGTGTCTCTCTGTCTTTTTGCAAAACGGCTGGCAACTGGTGTTTCTCGAACGATGTTTACTTCTTCACTCTACTTCACTTCACATGTTTGTTCTGCCTTGTGGATTGTTGATAGGCACAGAATTCTATTTTTCTTTCTTATCTTTTGAATAGTAAATAGTTCTATTTGCAGATAATGATGGCAAATCAGTTTGGGTGGTAGGTGCTGTGACTGTGCTATCATCAGAATCCGAATTGTCTTCTATAAGGATGGCAAAATATAAGGCAAAATATAAAATACTCCATGGACTCAATATGCCTCCAAGCAAATAGCTTTGGGTGTCTACTTTCCAAAAAGGGGTCATTGGGGGGGGGGGGGGGGTTTGAACTGTCCTGGTATTTTATGCTCAATCTTAGCCACACATCACCCACTCTTCTAACCACTTGAAAACCAAGCCTTTTTGTTTACATGAAAAAATATTTTTTTTTTTACTAGAAAATTACTTTGAACCCCCAAACATACTTTTTTTTAAAACAGAGGCCCTACAGAACAAAATGGTGGATGTTGCAATTTTTTTTTGTCACACAGTATTTGCGCACAGATTTTCCAAACGCAATATTTGTGAAAATAATAATACGTTTTTTTTTTTTAATTTAATGCACAAATACACTATATATTTCCTAATTGTTTGGTAAGCTAGGATTGCTTTTACATGTAAGCCAACCGCTGGCTTTTTTTTTTAACTGCGGTGGATAAATCATCTCCTACAGCGCTGCCATCATAGATTTCCATATATGCTGAGCGCAAACGCTGTTTGTGTCAGAATATATATAAATCAGTGTGGCAGCTGATGGGTGTACCTGCAAGGCAAACTGGTTAACAATAGAATAGAAATAAACATTACATTGGTACCTAAAAAGTAAAAATGGTTACCAATGAAAAACAGTAACAAAGTACAGTAAAAGTAGGAAGAGTAGAAGTAGAAGTAGAAGAGCAGAATAAGAACAGAAAATTACCTAAAACGACAACAATTTTTGGCTTTTCTATTTTATGTTTTTTTTTTTTTTTGTGTAACATTTATTTACCCTTTTTTTTTACACTTTTTTTTTCTTCAACTTTAACATTCCAGCTTAGGGTCTCTCAAAATGAGGATAGCCATTGAACATCTTTCTAGACCTTGTGTAAGTGTGCCCTAGACTGTGCCGTGCTGTACCCTATACTAATACTCCACTAGTGTGTGGTAGCGTTCAAAACATTCCCCGATGCAGAGATCGGGTTGGTTAAGACAGGTTGGACAATAAGTATGGGTGTCATGCCTAAATCCACGCTTTCTACAGACACGACATCTTCTTTGGGGTGCTCTTTTGGTAGGGGTACTCGGGAGGACATGCAGAAAATGCCTCTCATGCAGCCGGCTCACTGCATCTGGTAGGGGAAGTTGGGCAGGAGCACCTCTTGGATACAGGTAGGCACTGATGATCTCTTCCTTGAATTGTAGGAAAGATCCACTTCGTCCTGATGCTTGTATAGCAGAAAAGCGTTCAGCAAAGCCAAATGGAATAAATAAACAGACACTTTTTTGTACCAGCATCTGGCCTTACAGGCAACTAAGTACAGCGACAAAAGCTGGTCGTTCAGGTCCACCCCTCCCATATTAAGGTTACATCTGTGGACACAGTGGGGCTTCTCCAAAACACATGTTGCTGTATAAGTTTGGACCGTCGTGTCTGCATGAAGGGAGGACAGAACGAAAACATTCCGTGTATCCCTCCACTTCACAGCAAGCAATTTGTCAGTTTTCAAGCAGGCTCTCTCCCTCCGACCAAGATGGGAATCTACAAGCCATTGGGGGAAGCCCCGGCAATTAGGTCGCACGGTGCCACATGCGCCAATTTGAAATTCGAGCAGGTGACTAAAAAGTGGCACGCTTAAATAAAAATTGTCCACATATAAATGGTACCCCTTTCCGAATAAGTGTTACACCAAGTCCCACTCAATCTTGCTGCTGCTCCCTATGGGCAGTTGGGGGGCTCCACGGTGCTATCTTTACCCTCGTAAACAAGAAAACTAATTGTATAGCCTGTGGCCATGTCACAGACCTTTTACAGCTTGACCCCATATCTGGCATGCTTGCTGGGGATATACTGCTTGATAGCAAGGCGGCCAGAAAACCTAATCAGGGACTCATCAACGCCGACAATTTGTTGGGGGGTAAACAAGGCTGCAAACAGCTGATTGAAGTGGTTTACAAGGGGCCAAATTGTGTGGAGCCGGCCATATCCAGGGTCTCCCCGAGGACGACAGAGTTCATTGTCATTAAAGTGCATGAACTGCAGAATTTGCTTGTATCTTGACCTGGCCATGGAAGCAGAGAACATGGGTATATGGTGAATTGGGTTAGTGGACCTAACCGCAACTAACTCCTTTTAGTTATACCCATGTTGAGGGAAAGGCCCAGAAAAGTCTTAAATTTGGAAACCGTTATAGGTTTCCAGCCAAATGGTCTGGCAAGGGACAAATTTGGCTTTGCTGCGATATATTGACCAGTATATAAATTGCTTTGGTCCACAATAGATCTGTAAAGATCTTCCATGAAAAACAGCTCGTAAAAATCAAGGGGAGTAAAATTGGCTGTTTCCATCTGAATTACAGGTTGGGCAGTGAATGGGGGAATTACGGGTGCTGTAGAATCTGTGGGCTGCCAATTAGGATATGCCAGCGCATCAGGGAGGACACTATGGGCTCTAGGGGCCTGTGTTTGAATTCTCGGTGGCTGTGGGCCACTACTTGTGCTAGCCACCACACAAGCTTGAACTGCACTTATGGGACACGCCACATCACCAAGTGTTACTGCAGTGCTGGTTTCACTATGACCGCTGTACTAGGCCGCTGCTACTTGCCAGTTTACCAGAAGTTTGAGCGGCACTAGTACCAACACTCTGCTCCATACGAACACCCTTTGATCTCTGCACCACAGCAACTCCAGAATATATTAGGTATTGCCTGACCTAAGCAGGGACCACTCCGTCATCGGAGCTATCTGTCACAGAGACAATGCTCTCTACAGGTTCGTATACTGACCCTGATTCTGCCAGTGAGACATCCCCATCGCTCTCATCTGATATGGTCAGTATCCTGTAGGCCTCTTCACTAGTGTACCTCCGTTTGGACATTTTAGCCACTAAATTTACAGGTACCTAGTGTGACTCACAGGTAAAAAAGCACCTGGTTGTCAAAGACTATATTTTTATTGCTACAAAAAGAAAAAACTATTAGTGCTAGCAGAGATCAGGCCCGACACAGCTGTTTTGTGTGATGTGTTTTTGGAAGTGACAGTAATCTATTGATTACTGCACTTGCCTGGGTGGGGTGGGCTGGGTGGAGGTTCTGGCAGGTGTTGTGGCCGATCGTACTAACGCTGCATTTTGGGAACCCTAAACTATTGATCCGTTCAGATACTATACTAGTAATGGAGGTGTTTGGTGGGTGTATGTGTGTGTTACTGGCAATCAAAGGGTTAACTAATATTTCTAACTATGCGGAGGGGATCTGTGCTGTCCTAGGTTGACACTAACTAGTTAACTAATGTCACCTGTGACACTAATAATAGTGATCAGAAAAAAGGATCTGTACACTATAAAAGTGACACTGTGACAGGGCAATGAAGGGGTTAACTAGGGGTGATCAGTGGGTTAAATCTTTATGGGGGGGGTGGTGGGCAACCTAAACCTGTTTGGGACAGAAACTAACTGTCGCTAGTGCTAAATTAAATCACAAGACACACTATTACAGAAGTACAGAAAACTGCTATAAACTGTATAAAGTGTGCAAAGGGTTAACTGGGGGGGGGATCAGGGGGTTAAATCTTTATTGGGGGGATGGCAGGTACCCTAAACCTACTTTGGACAGAAACTAACTGTCGCTAGCGCTTAATTAAGTCACAAGGCACACTATTACAGAAATACCAAAAACTGCAGTATACTGTATATAGTGTGCAATGTGACAGGAGGTGTAGGGGTTAACTGGGGGTTAAATGTGCCTAGCTAGGTGTGTGTATATGTGCTGTTGGTGTACTCACTGTTTGATCCTCTCTTCTCTCACGCTGGAATTCAAAAGGACTCCAGGAGGGAAGAGAGGACCTTTTCCTGTGCCTGTGTTTACAATACACAGGCACAGGTCGGTCAGACAATCACGGGGACTCGGGGCGTGCAGGGGCACACCCCAGAGCCCCTGGAGCGAGCATTGTACATGTACAGCAATTCGCCCAGGAGCGCTGCCTGCCACAGTACATCTGCGGTGGGCGGACGTCAACAGGTAAATAACAACCATGTTATACTTACCTCCTCTGTGCAGTTGGTTTTGCAAAGAACAGCCTGGGTCCTCCTCTTCTCAGGTCCCTCTTCGCTGCTCCTGGCCCCTCCCTCCTGTTGAGTGTCTCCACAGCTTGCTATCAGAGCACCCAAGCTGAGCTGCAGCTCCATTCAAACACGGAGCTACGGTTTGGCCATGCCCCTCTCTCTCTGGACTGGCTGACTGACTTTTATTGACAGCCGCGGGAGCCAATAACGCTGCTGCTGTTTCTCAGCTATTTAGGAGGGAGAGCCCCGGACGGCCGAGGAGCTTGTGGATATCGCTGGACAGAGATGGGGATCAGGCAAGTATAAGGGGGGTGCGGGGGCGGCTGTTTCACACAGAAGGCTTTTTATCTTAGTACATAGAAAGCATTGAAAAAAAAAACCTCCTGACTTTACAACTCCGTTAGGAATGTTACATCTTTGGTATTGCATAAAACTACCTACTTATTATACACAAGCCTATTGCTATGTACAAGGTGCAGATGATGGATATACCGCAAACATATTTGTCATTAACATCTTTGATCAACCTTTTGAATAACACTCAGCAGTTGAAGAAGCATCTGAGAGAGGTAAATATAACCCTATTGCATTATGAGATACAGACGGTAATTACGGTAATTACTAAGCATAAATTGTTGCAGATGTCAGCCAAGAATGTTGCAGATACACATCATCGTTTTTGGGAACTGTTTTACAGGCTAGGTATTTTAAATCCTATTATTGTTGTTACCATTGTGTTATTGATATTATTGCTTTGGAACTGTTATTTAGCCGACACATTTCGTAAAAGAGTACTTAAACTTCTGCAAAGGTTGGAAAGCAAAGATGTTACTCACGTATATTGTCCCTTGGGGACAAAAGGAGGGAAAAATGAGAGGAATTTTATATGGTAAGAGTTATGACTTAATGCATACAATAAATGTTATGTTCTGCTTTATCTATTGAACAGTATCTTTCCTAACAGAACAATGCTTACAAGTTACATTTTACGTACTTAACTTACTCTTATATATATTTTTACTCTGGAATGCCATAAGACTCAGAAGAAGGAAATCCTTACATTGACTTGTAAATTGTAATCAGCCATGAGAACATTCTAAGTGCTGTGCATGATGTATATATGTATATATGTATATATAAGTGCCTTATGAATGAGTGGTTGCAATGTTGCCTCTTTTGTTTGTATGTATATAAAAGCTGCCCTCGCCCAGAATAAAACTGAATAAAGATCCATGGCACTCTGTTGTCATGATTCTTTATTTATGAATACTTCAAGGACAGACCCTTGGCATACAGTAGAGATTGCAGGACAGACACTAATCATTTCTGTTCTTTGGAATCCGACAGGGGTGTCCATTATCACCTCTCCTGCTTTCATTAGCTATTGGCGTTAAGGGGTTTTGTAGAGGGAAATAGGAAGAAAAAATAGGTCTGTATGTGGATGACATGCTACTGTACTTGGCTGTTACCCAGGGATCGCTATTTACTGCAATGTCTGTTATTAAGAAATGTTGCACTTTCTCTGGTCTCACGAAAAATTGGAACAAGTCTATATTATTCCCTTTGAACCCTCTACAGGGCTCACTTCCATCTGTAGTGTCACAATTTAAAGTGGATAAAGTGGTAATTTGACCTTGGCTCCAATTGTCTTTTTTTTGTTCTGTTATTTTTATCTGTCATAAAAACTTTAAGCATAAAATCTGACAAAAAGCTCATAAGAATGAAACACTTCAGAGGTGGTTCGTCTATGGGCAGGTGGGATCAGCAATCTGATTAAATTTTTTTGGTTTGAATAAAGCTTTTACTGGACAGTGACACCATTGAATGCAGCTGATTGTTTGAACAATGGAGCATAGACAGACTCCTGAGCTAGCACCTACACAAAGCCCAGAGTAGAGGGAGAAGTGGAGTTATGGAATGATGACACCTTTAACAGGAACAAAGCCCAGCAGCACCCAGTTTTCCTCTAGAGATGAGAATGGATTAACTATGTGATGCTATCGGGGAGCCCCAACATTTGTGTGCTGTTATTCCTCTTTTTTCAATCATTTTTTTATGCTTTAGCTGTCTTCCTGAATTTTGTCTACTTTTACATTAATTCTGCATTGTTTTCTGGTGAAAAACATTAGCACCAACTTTTTTTCTTTCTATCAATTCTGCTGCTCTTGTCAAATACACAAATACAACTCTCTCAAGTAGGGGAGCACTCACAGAGGCTCTACAGTAATTCTGAAACTCTTCAAACAGGGAATCATTTGACTGTAACGGCCATCCAGTCACACTCATCACAAGCCGTGATATGCCTAAACCATGCTATACTATGAGACAAATGGTTTTCTATAGGAATTCTATATTTTTAGTCAATATCTTAACACAAATCTGACAGGAGAAGAGACTAAAATACTGGTATGAGTGCTGTTATGATAGGTACAATATAGTCATCACCTTTCTCATTCCACTACTGGAGGTCTATACAGATGTATGACAACTATATTCACATCATCTCTCACACTTCTTACGACCCGTGCACCAGACCATATTTTCACATTTACGCTATGTGTCTATTCATGAGTCTATAACTTTTTTAATGATTTTTGATACAGAATTGATACATCTATTCTTTTTTGGGGGACAAGCAGGCTATATTGCAATCCTATGTCTTCTGAGAATTTTTTACATTTTTTTTTTTATTTTAAGGAAAAATGTGAAAAATTATTTTTTCAAATTTTATCATCAATATTTTGAACACAAGTACCATTACTGTGGGGAAAACGTTTTATTTTCATGCCTGTGCTTTTTCTATTTACTGCAATACTAAAATTACATTTTTGGTACAGAGCATGGTAAAGGTATTTACAAAAGGAATAAAGTTGTTTTACATGTTTTGCATATATTTCTTTTTTCTCATAATGCATCATTAATTTCAAGTTCTTGCTGATTTAAAATAAAATAGATATATCATAAACCACACATTTTTTTTAACAGGAAAACCTCAAAGGTAAAAATGTGTATATGTTCTTTATAATAATTTTTTGTTGGATGATTCCCTGAAATGAATAGGTTAAATAGTGAAATAAAGGTTAAGTAAGAGTTAACTAATTCCCTACACACAATAAACACTCTTCTGAATTAACTGCAGCTCTCTCACTCACAGATTGCTGTCTGACAGGGAACTGAGGAGATAAGACAGCTACTGTCTTATTTTTATTATTGTTTACAAATGTTAAACTAAATGATCACTGTGATTGGCTGTCACGGTGATCATTCAATGAGAAAGGCTTCAGATTGGCTCCCAATAGTACGATTGGGAGCTTCTCTTTCTACAGACATGGGGTTTCAAGGAGCAGTGCATGTGAGCAAGCAGGGGAGATGAGAAACTGCAAGCAGTGTCCTAAATGTACATGCCTTATGTACAGAGGAGGAGATTTTATGGAAGTGTGTAACATGCTGATAGTAGACAACAGCCCGTGGATCAAAAATAATTTGACTAACAAATAAAAGAATACCAATGATAAAAACTAAACATTTATTATTGCATGCTAAAAAATACCTATACACTAAGAAATCAAATTGAGAACCCCTTACCAAAAAATTAAATTTAAAACCAATGCTTTATACTGTACATGTACAGAATTATGTATCAGAATATGACCTGGTTGTCTATATATCTATATACTGTATATCATGCAGTAATGTCACTGTAGCATTCCTTATATTGGTAAATGCAGGAATAATAAATTGTAATACACCTACTGTATGTTAGGTGTTTGGGACAAGCTTTATAGGTTTTTATGATTGTATTAATAGTTGCATACAAAATTTATATAGGATAATTCACAAAACTGATCTCTAAATACATGCAGCTATGCTCTAAGAAATGTATATTACAGCCTGTGGCATAAAAGCAAGTTGGGTGGTTAATAAGAAAAAAGTAGTTGATAGGCTGCTTCAGTCAGGTGCAAAAGAGAAAATCTGAGCTTATAGCGGTATTTATGAAACTGTGTTTGCATAGAAGTTCAAGCTTTTAATAGCATGCTAAATATGTCTAAGGCCCATGCAAACACAAGCTTGTGTGTTGTAATATAAAGAAGCATTCATGAAATTAATCTCTATAGGTATCTTATTGCATATACAGTATATTATGCTGAAAAAACATGCAGAACTGCTGTTGTATCAGAATTTCTCATAAGGGGCACAGTTGTACATAGCATACATTTTGAAATGGGCAACCCAAACTGGCATAGCATGTGGTTTATAGTTATTAAGGTTGAATATATATTTTTAATAAAGTAAACAAAATTTGGAGAGAGACAAAGACATTCACTCAAAATGAGTGAAAGCAAATGCACATGAACATTGATAATAAAGCAAAACATTCACTGCTAAGGAAAGCAACAAAAAGATGAGAAAAAAAAAAGGGATTCTCAATACAAAAAAAGAAAGAGAAAAAAGGGGGTCAATCTCTATAAAAAAGTACTGTTCTGGGCCTATTATTTCCTAAGATCCCTGGTGCCCCTGCACCCACTCAGAGGTTGGCACACACGCTATGTTTCTCTGTGCTGTGGGCGGTGGCTCTTAACTGGTGGTCGGAGACAGCCCCTTGGACTCAGGTATTATCGAGAATGGAGGCGATCAGAAGTATGGAGAGGGTTTATCACACTTTGTATGACACTATGCATATCTTTCATAAAAAATGGGAGAGTTGGTCTGCGGGTCTGCAATAACGAATTTCTCAGGAACAATTTGTTAATATTGGTATTGTTTGTTTTTCTGAAGTATGCCTATATAAGAGATGGTATTGACAGGCACTAGGATTTAATATACTATGGCGCATTTAATGCAACAACAATCACCATGCCTTTCCTTACAGCTGGGACATTGATATGTGTTATTCTTTTTTTGCTCTCTGCGATCCCTTGATTATGTCCTTGTTGCATGGAATATGATGCTGCTGACTTACATAATCCTTTATGCTGTATATTTTCTATGCATTTTTATTTTTTTCCTTGGGAAAACGGACTCTTCAAACAGGGTCAATCTACCTGGTCTCCACAGCTCACTGGTTTCTCGTGCTGGCCTCCCAAATCCTATGGTCTCTTGTAAGGGTGTGAAGGGCTGGGTAGATGGGACACTTGTCATTTTCCAGTGGCATTTGACTGGGCCATTTTCGCTGAATAAGCGGTATTGACTGTTAAGTACAGAACTGTCTTTGTTTACGGGTTTATCTTGGTTCTGAATGTTAAAAAAAAAAAAAAAAACGTGCATTCTTTAACACCTGTTCGGATTAATATGTACTGGTGCTGTTTTGATATGTCATACTTTGGTTTTGTTTTTGGCTTTTCTTGTTTACAAAGCTCAATAAAAACGTTTGTATTTAAAAAAGTACTGTTCTGAGGGAAAACATATATGAAAATAAAACATATGTGAGTATGACCAAACAGTGCACATAATCGATACAAAAACAGGAGATCCGTAGACATCAAATGCGTGACAATATTCATGGCAAGAGTCTAAAGGTAAAAGAGGAAAGCATAGTCAGAAAAAGGGATAGAAAAAAATAGAAAAATAGAAAAAAAGAAAAACAGTGAAAACAAGTTCTCTCAGGGTATAATGCAATCATAGGGTTAGAATTTTCGATGGATTCTATTACTCAATTTCTCCACTGAGGAATAATGAATCCATTTGTACCAAAGCTTGGTATATTTTTCCCACTTATCAATCTCTCTCGCTTCTGGATATTAATTGTCTAGCAGTGGAGAGGAAGAATTTTAGTAGGCTAGATTTCTGAGTTTTACCTGTGCCCTGCAGGATGGATAACAGAGCTATGGAGAGAGAAGGGATAAGGGGTTCATCATAGATCTCTGTGTAGATCTGAAAGATCTGCCACCAAAAATGGTGGATACAGTCACACTCCCACCAGATGTGCAACTACGTTCCTCTCCTCAGGTGACAGTGCCAGCATGTGTGTGTGAAAGTTGGAAAGATCTGGTTGATTGTAACCATCTGGATAGTAGTTTGTAGTTCTTCTCTTGAGAATAATCTGAGATAAAAGATTTGTGGGTAAATAAGAATGCGGTTTGCCAATCTCCGGCTAGGACCTAAAACCCCAGCTCCCTGAACCACAGTTTAGTGAACATGGGGAGTTTATTGTGTGTGTGAGCCAATATTCATTTGTATATCGCTGATAGGGTGTGGCGGGGTATCTCTGGGAGGAGAGACATACGTTTGAATTCTAACAAGGGTCTATGCGTTTGATTTGAGGCGAATAACGTTTTACAATAAGTTGACAGTAGAAATTTCATCAACCAATTTATCGAAGAAGATGTGGCATTAGGGTGGGCTATGAAGGACCCAAGGGACGCGTGTACACAAGAACGTGCTGTAGGCCAGGAGGATCGGTCATAGAACCTGAATGTCGACACCTCTCTACTTTACAGAAGGGCTGGATTGTCGAACAACGGGGTTAATGGAGATTGGTTGGAGGAAAGGGAGTGGACATCTCTCTTGCGGTACCAAACTTGGAGGGCTGACACTGTCAGGGGGGAGAGCGTGGCTAGGGATTTAAAAGAGGGAATCATAGCCCCATAGCAGAGCACGGAGGTCTACAGGAGACATATCCTGTTCAATCAGGGTTGAGGCTTTGTGTAATGGGCGAGAGAACCATTCTAGAAGGCTAGACACAATTGCGGAAGTAGGGTATAATTCGAAGGCTGATAGGCCCGTCCCACCCTCAGACATGGGGTAACAGAGAAGTTTATGGTTTAGCCTGGAGTGGCCACCGCACCAGGTAAACCGAATTGCAAGGGAATGAAGCGTACGACAGAAATTGGAAGGGAGTGCAATCAGAAAAGCCTGGAATAAATATAACAATTTGGGAAGGATATCCATCTTTAAAGCATAACTCCACTTTTGTTGATAAAAAACATTCCCCTCTGGGTGATATATGTACATTGTAGGGATTTTATCAAACGTTGTTGCAGATTTCTACCTTTTGGTATTTTGAAGAAATCAATGTTTATTCCTCTGTGCCTCTGTCCTGAATGGGTCAAATGGGAGTGGTTTCATAATTATCTATCAGCTCTTGCAGCTGCTGGGCTCTAATGAGGAAATATGCTGGGCCTGCATCCCTTTAGATGTGCTCATATTGGGAGTATCTCACCAAAAATTACATTTTTGTTGCAGCGAATGCCAGAAATCTGACTTGTATCTTAGTCAGACTTCTTGGAAAATTGGTGAGCCAATCACATGTAGCACCCTCCTAGGTAGGTGCTAGTGAGAGAGTATAGTTTTGAGCTCTGTCTGCTTATCAGAGGAGCTGCAGGTAAAGCTATATTGCTTTCTGCCTATCAGGGAGCAGGATCTATTAGTAAGGTCTGCTCAATGTGCTTAGTATGCTATTCATTCTGTCTGAAGATTGATTCACACTGGTCCAATAGGGAGGCATGTTGGACAGTGGGAGGAAACCTGACGAAAGGCTTTTGATACAGTCCTGGTGACTGGCAGAGGGCAGGTCATGGGCATTCTGAGATACTGAATAAAAGCCAGGAGCACATGTGCTGCGGGGTCTTTGGCTGGAGAACATAGTCCCGGAGGGAGGGGGGCGGCTGCCTCCTCCTCCTCTGTAGAGGTGTCATGCAGTCACAGGAGGTCGTCCTGAGGACCGGAGGACAAGTTGAGAGGAGCTGAACCCTGAGGTCCAGGAAAGCTGACTGAGAGGGGAGACAGTGGAGACCCTGGGATTATAGTATCGTGAGTACAGGGACTCGTGTCAAGGGGCCTGACCTGAGGGGGGCTACCCCTGCTTGTAGGATAGTCAGTGGACGGGTGTCAGCAGAGGAAGAGAAAGAGGATACTGAGGAGAGTGTCCTGAAGATAATTGTTTGTCATCTGAGGAAAAGAGACTGAATCCAAATTAATCAAAAATGGCAGGGTTAATCGACAGTCTGGCTGTATCAGAAGATAGTCCTCAACACTGTTTATAGTTAAATTGGAGTATCCCACCATTTCCTTTACCTATCCCCATTTTACAATAAACCACAAAACAACCAAATACCCCTGGACTGATTATTGTAGTAAGCCGAGTGAAGGAATTAAGTACTTGTATCTTTCATGACTATGTGCTGGTAACTCAGGGGGACCCATAGAGGGAACTACTGGAAGTCCTTACGGGGGCAGTGCTACACACACAAGCAGGAAATTATGTTTCTGGGGTGTGGTCAGTACACATTCTGTGTACAGAACAGCTCCAGGTAGCCATATTGCATTGCATTTTCAGAACATTACAATGGCTGCAGATTGGAGGAAAGGAAAGGTAATTTTTAATAACATTCAATTACAATATGATTTGTGTCACAATTATATACGCTATATTGTTGTAAGCATTTTTTTTTTTTAAACCTATTTGAGCAAGTGCTTGACAAAGAAAAGACCTGTTGACCCTGTCAAAGACCTTCTCTGCGTCACATGAGAAAAGGAAAGCTATAATGTGGTTACATTGAGCAAAGGAAATGAGATGGAGCGTTTTAGTGGTGGTGTCCCGGGCTTCACGCCCTGGGACAAATCCTACTTTATCTTTATGAATAATTGAGGTAAGTAAAGGGGAAAAACGATTCGCCAATATTTTGGCAAATAACTTTAGGTCATCATTTAGTAAGGAGATTGGCCTATAATGACTGCATATAGAGGGATCCTTCCCTGGTTTAGGGATAACTGCTGTTTGGGCTTGTAAAAGGAGAGAAGAGGGGAGGTGAGATTCATTGATTTATTCAAAAGTTTTGGATAGAATCAGAGCAAGGAGGGGTGCAAAGGTTTTATTAAAAATGTGGAGAGAACCCATCAGGGCCAGGGCTCTTACCGTTCTTAAAACCCTTAATAACCTGCATGAATTCTACATCTGTTAAAGGGGAATCTAGTTCCTCTGTATCAGGCTCAGGAATAGTGAGCAGAGCTGTGTCATGGATATAGGTGTGCATATCCAGAGTGCTAGAGGAAGGGGAGGGAGAGGCTGTCAGGGGAGGCAAGTTGTATAAAGAGTAGTAGTATATACAGAATTCCTCAGCCATTTCTGAGTTAGCATATCATTTGGTGTTTGAGGGGGACAGGATAAAATTCCTAGTGTATTCCCGAGTGTGGCTTGGGGTGGAATTTCAGTGCCACTAGCGGTAACCCCGAGCCACACTCGGAGTACCACCAGGGAGCATCGCTGGATCCTGGAAGAGGTTACTTACCTTGTCCCCGGGATCCCGTGATGTGTCCCTGCAGCATATGGCGGCTGGATCTTCCGCCCGATGCTGTGAGCCCCGGCTTCCATCTCCTGCGAGCGTCATGTCGCAGGGGGGTGGAACTGGTGGCAAATTTGAAAAGTAAAACACACAAACACACTGATATATTGTAATCCTATTGGATTACATCACTAAATAAAATAAATTGACATTAGTTTGCCCCCCAGGGCCCTTGCCTGCAGTTTTACTGTACTTTATATATATATATATATATATATATATATACACAGGTATATATATATATATATATATATATATATATATATATATTTATATATATATATATATATATATATATATATATATATATTTATATATATATATATATATATACATATATATATTTATATGTATATACGTATGCGGGTCGGCACCATCTTGGATGAGGGGGAGCTGCTGTGATTCGATATGGATCGGGTAAAGAAACGTCCAATCTCTTTCTCTTTTTGTGTGTCTGGGGGTTAGAGACCCTCACTGCTGTTTCTCCTCCCCATTGCTGGTTGTTCTAGAGGCAGAGTGGGTGCTGGGAGCCGTGTGAAACCTAGGCTGTGCAGAAGCCGAGGAGACTCGCGTCTTACCACTTGCACTCGGCACAAACCTGTGTAAGCATGGCAGTTCAAACTGTAAGCAGCTTGCTGTATACGTCCCATTCCAAATATACCACGAAAAGTAATCATGGCAATCCAAAGCCACAATCATGCTATAAATCTTGGTGAGAACTTCTTATACATGTACCCTAATTGATAACATGCACTCCCTCAAATAACTCTTATATGAGGAGCAATTGTAATATCTTTTTGAGTGATGTTTGCAAAAAGTATGTTGAGCTCCAAGTAATAAGACAAATTAAAATGTCAATAGCTAGTTAAGCTCTCCTTTTCTTCTTTCAGGTCCAGGGGTGGCGGTGGTGGCTGCGACGGCAGCAGCAGCGGCGGTGGCGTGATTGATGATGGATCTGCATCAGGGGACATTGTTTTTTTATTTTTTTTAATAAAGGAATTGTCAAAGACTGTGTTTGTGTTTTTTTTCTTTGTTGATACTTTTTTGGGTGAATGAGTAGGAGCACAATGTACCCCATACTCATTCACATAGGGGGTGGGATCTCAGGGCCTCCTTGTTAAAGGAGGCTTCCAGATTCTGATAAGCCCTCTGCCTGCATACCCCTACAACCACCGCCCAGGGTGGTCGGGAAGAGGCCCTTGTCCCCATCAACATGGGGACAAGGTGCTTTGGGGGGGGAGCAGTGCCCCCCTGCTCCAAAGCACCCCCCATGTTGAGGGCATGTGGCCTGGTATGGTTCATGAGGAGGGGCACTCGCTTGTCCCCCCTTTTCTGGCCTGCCAGGCTGAGTGCTCAGGTAAGAGTCTGGTATGTATTTTTTGGGGGGGGGCACAACTTTTTTTTTTAATTTTGGCATGGGGATCCCCTTAAAAGCCATATCAGACCCAAAGGACCTGGTATACCTGCGAGAGGGTAGTATATTGTTTTTTTTTAATTATTTTTTTGATACTAGAAAAGGAAAATGGATGGGCCAAGGGGACTTTTAAAGGGATACTGTCATCGAGACAAATAGCAGAGAATCCACATATATGTAAAAATACAAAAATTTTATTGATACAACACCAAAAATAAAGAAGAAGAACATTAAAAGTAACTATTATCGTGTTGACAAAACACTAATAATATTACAGCATACAGAGCAATTGGGCAGTACATACAATATACAGGCTTTGGGAGAGCCAAATATCCACGGAGGGTGGGTGTAGATCACGCTGTCCACTGCAGACCTTTGCCAGAGATGGTAAGACTGGTGGGTCTGGTGTGATGGACCTGGGTGTCTAAACCCAAACCCAGCCCGACATGTTTCGCGGGTGACCGCTTCCTCAGGGGCAAATAACGTGGGTATGTATATCAACAATGCTACTAGAATTATTAAGAGAAAGCAAAGTCAGTGCATATCTATTTGGGAAACATGTCACATAATAAATCTCATAACGGTAGGTCAAAACAGAGGTAAGCGCCGGCCAACATATAACCCACCTGTGTAGCCGGTTCTAAAAGCAACTGGAGACCTAGGGGATCACGACTGGGACTAGTACCCCCCCGGCGGACATGGGAGCAGTCCACACCAAATAGGGGTCCAAATCACAACGTTTAAGGTAACTGTATTCTGGATAATGAGAAGTATATAATCAAAATGGGATAGTTGCGTACATGCTTGTATATGTCAGCTCCATAGTAGGAGGAGAACTTACCAAATACAGTGTACTTGTATATGTCCCCTGTAGTGTCTCATAACAGGGCTAAGGGGTGGCTGCTGGAGTAGCCAGGACTGGTGAACGGAAGATTGGGTCGATATCAGGACCAACAAACCTTATATCCATAAGGAGACAGAAAAAACGCAGTATTGAAATGTTTGGTTCAAGCCAATGCGTGAACGCTACAGAAAGAAAGTGGAAAGAAGGATAGACCCATCTCAATAACTTGAGAATAGCCTATAGACACCACGTGCTATAGATAAACCAAAACTAAACCAAAGATCCTAAATCAAGTGCACGCATCACCAAAAGTAAGTGAATAGAACCAAAGAGTGAAGGTGAAATGATCGCAAAAAACGTGGAGTGTAACAATAGTGAACATAAAGGGATGAGGGTGTGAAGAAATCAGGACGGCAGGAAAGACCCATAAAGTGGATGACAAGAGCCCAGGCGTCTCAAAGAGTGATAGTGTTTGAATGATAAGCAGCGGAGAGTCCAATGAGAAGGACAGCATAATAGAGCCATGTGCTATATTTACCTAACGCTCCTCGCAGTCCGGTATCCCGTAGCCGAGTGAGTGTCTCAGTGGGGATGGCGCCTATATGAGGAACCGCTCCACCCCAAACACAGCTGGGTCGGTATCAGCCGGCCACATGATAGCTGTGTTCGGGGCAGACGCTCCGAATGCGCTTGTACACAAACCGGCTCATCAGGATGCGCCGGATGTGACGTACTGCGCATAGCCAATGGGTGTGTCTGCGGCGCCGACGTAGACAAGTCACCGGAAATCCAGGGACTGTCAGCAGTGTCGGTACCCAGACACTACACCATGGCTCAGGGACACACACTAAGTGTGTACCCAGACGGGCGTCACATGCCCGCCATGGGGAACATCCAGCAGGATCCTCCCATCCATGGATGGTGATGGAAATGGGTCCGGGTTGCTGAACAAGGGATAATCAGGGGAGATGAATGCCAAATGGCGCTATACCTCTGTGACCATAACCAACAGATAATTGATATACAATAACAAGATTTTACATGTATACATCAAATCATATGGAGAAATATTATTATTGGCAACATATGAACAAAACAACATAGTTATCATAAACATAATTTCAAATGGTAGGGGGTTTCAGACAGTTGCATAACCTTCTGGGAGAAGCTGCTTCCCAGGTATGGAGCCTGATATTTCCCATATTGGGAATCAAGCTCATGAATATCATAGGATAATGGATCAGTTGGAAGAACAGGGTGGGGACAGAAAGAAATGGGAAGATAAAAAGGGGGGGGGGGGAAATGAAGGGAAGAGGGAGGGAAAAGGAAAAAGGAAGGGGAAAAGGAAAGGAGTAGAAAAGAAATAGGAGGGGGGAAGGGAAGGAAAAGGGAAAAGAGGGAAGGAAAAAGAGGGGGGGTAGGGGAGGGGAAGAAAAAGGAAGGGGAAGCCCTGACGGGGGAGGGGGGAAAAGAAAGAGAATGTAGCAAGTGAGAGACCAGACAATCAAACTACCAACCATATATCTATAGAAATGACTTGTAGGAATGTGCCTCATTTAAACCAGGATATGAGAGGGCATTGAGCCTCTCAATCCAAAGTGTTTCTCGTTGGAGAATGCGACGATCCCAGTTACCCCCTCTGGGGTCTGGGGGAATTACTTCTAAAACTCTAAAGGATATACATGTGTTATTGTATCTATGTCTGAGGCCAATGTGGCGTGTTACAGGAGTGAGTATCTTGCCACCCTCTGAACAGTAGAGATGGTCCCCTATTCTTTGACCTAGTTCACGGATGGTTTTGCCTACATAGAAAGCAGAGCATTGACATTGCATCAAATAAACTACTCCCCGTGTAGAGCAGTTAGCATATCGATTAAGTCTGTGTGATTGACCGTTAGGTAGTGAGGTGACCATGCCTTCCCTGATCCAGGGGCATCTGGGACAATGCCCACATGCATATGTCCCCGTAATTTGTGGGACTATAGTGGTGTGTTCCCTATAGTGACTGGTGATCAACCGATCACGTAGTGATGTTGCTCTTCGGAATACCAATTCAGGAGAGTCCTTGACATATCTGGAGAGGATAGGATCTTCATCCAGTATATGCCAATTCCTCTCCAAAATTTTCCGTAATTGTAATGAGTTACTAGAGTATTGCGTGATGAATCTCACTGTCTGAGTATTCTCATGTGTTTTTTTAGGATATAGCAAGTCAGCTCTGGATTGAGCTTGCGCTCGGTTGAAGGCTTTTCGTAGAATCTTACGGGAGTACCCTCGCTGTAGGAGTCTATCCCGTAATTTTTTAGACTCTATCAAAAAGTCTGCATCTAATGTACAGTTGCGACGGGTTCGCAGATATTGTGCGTAGGGGATACTATTCTTTAGGGATTCAGGATGTAAACTGGATGCATGCAGTAGCATATTGCCTGCACTTGGCTTCCTATAGAGATTAGTGATGATGTGTCCATCATCTTCTCTTTTGATTTCGACATCAAGAAAGACAATTTGCCTGTCATGTATGTTATGGGTAAATTTGAGGTTGAATTCGTTCACGTTCATGGCAGATAACATAGCGTCTAGTTCGTTGCGTGTACCCGTCCATATAATTAGGAGGTCGTCAATATAACGAAACCAGCACAGTAGGTATTTTAGCCACTGTGCATATTGTTCATTGGCGAAAATGTATCTTTCCCAACTTCCAAGAAATAGATTCGCATACGAGGGGGCGCAACAGGTCCCCATTGCGACCCCTTGAATCTGCAAATAGGTCTTATCCATGAACGTGAAGAAATTCCTAGTCAAAATAAATCTTAATAAAGATAAAATGAAATCATTGTGGGACCAAGTGGAACGATCTTGCTCATACAAAAAAGACTTGACCGACCGGATGCCCTCCTCGTGCGGTATACTCGAGTACAATGCCTCGATATCAACCGCCACGAGGAGGGCATCCGGGGGTGTATAGATGTCCTCAAGGTGGCGTAAGAGATCGGGAGTGTCCTGAATGTAAGATGGTAAACTCTGCACAAAGGGGCGCAAAAAAGCGTCCACATATCGGCTGGCATGCTCTGACATGGATCCAATGCCGGAGACAATGGGTCTCCCCGGAGGCCTAGATAAATTCTTATGGATTTTAGGAAGTGTGTACATAGTTGGGGTTCTGGGGTGTAAAACACGCAGATACTCGTATGTGTCTTTGTCTATAGTGCCTACAAGATAGGCATTCAGACATAAATTCTGTAGTTCGTTTTGAAAAGTATTTGTTAGTTCAGGTTGTATAGGGAGATACCACGACTCATTGTTAAGCACATCTAAGCACATCGTCTGGTATTGTGGATGTGTCATGATTACCACGTTTCCCCCTTTGTCAGAGGGTTTAATGATAATATCATGGTTGGATTGTAGTTGTTTTAGAGCTGCTTTTAAATTGGTGGTTAGATTCTGGGGCATTGGTTGCCAACGTTTCCGTTTGAGATCACGGATCACCTGGCAAACAAATGCCCAGATCTTTGGACAAATAGATAGATCAGGAAATTTCGTGGATTTGGATTTAAAAATTGGAGGAACAGATTGTAGGGAAGGTGTAACAATGGATGTAGCACCAGGCTCTCCGGGGTCTGAGGAACCCTCTTCATAGAGGAGCATCGGATCCCGGAGAGCCCGGAACTCATCCATTGAGAAATGTTTGATTTGCTCGGTAAGAGCCAATTCAAGCTTTTTCTTTTGGCGGTCAGCATCGAAAATGTACCTGTAGGTCAAGTTGCGAGCAAACAGGTACAAATCTTTAATAGTGTCATATATATTGATTGATTGTGAAGGACAAAATCCCAAACCTAATTGTAAAACGGTGGTCTGATCCGGGGTGAGGGGTATATCTGTGAGATTGATAATATTGAAACAATCTTGATTTATTTCTGTGATGGTGGGGTTTGTGTCGGTCTCAATGTGACAAAGTCTTTTAGTTTGGTCTGTTTTTTGGTTTTCGGGATGGCTCCTAGTGAGACATCTAAAAAACCATTCTCATTGGTATTAGATTGTTTGGTATTAGGCAAAATATTAGTGGTAAGGATTTTCTGGAGTGTAGGTGTTAAATCTGAAGTGCTAGCTGTGGGTGTCTGTAGTCGTCTTTTGCCAAAAGGGTCATCAGACGAATATCCACCATTGTGTCTGGTGCGTTTAGTGACTCGTGTGCGCGCAGCCCTTGAATTAGAGGGGCGTGAACTAGCCTGTGAGTGAGGGAGATTGGTATTAGAAGAATCTGATTCAGGATACTCATCAATATGTGATGATCTCTCATTTCTGAGTGTTTGGTTGATGGGAGTGGTCACTCTGGGGGTCCACTTATAAGCGTATCCACCCAGAAAGGCCAATTTATCCCGATTGTATTTAGCCTGTTTCCTGAGTATTATGTCTTGATTAATTTCCTCAAGTTGTTGTTTGATTTCTTGCCATTTGGCTGCAAAGTTTGGGTGATCCATGACATGTCTGTATTGGATGTTTAAAGTGTCAATTTCCGCATCCAATCCAGACATATCCAGATTGTATTGTTGCACAAGGATAGTCATTAATTCCTTGCTACATCTGTCTAGGGCGGACTCCCACGTCTTCCTAAACGTCTCGGTGGGGTTCCGGACGGTCGGGAAGGTGTGTAGTCTCAGACCCCTAGGATTCACATTTTCAGTAATGTACTTTTCAAAAAACTCGATATGCCAATATAAGTGAGATTTACGTTTAAGTAATCCAAATATTTTTTGTAGATAAATTTTGAGCTCTTCCTCATCCCTACGATTAGATGTGAAGGTAGATTGAATATGAGACATAAAACCTGTCCAAGCCTGTCCTAAAAGATCCATGATACACAGTTACTTAATTTTAAAGTATAAAGAGAAATAGGTGTGTAGACTAATTAAGTTTGAAAAAAGAGAGATAAATGGAGCTGTCACAAACAGAGAACAAGGGGCCCCGGGTGTGTTGTCCACCCAAATATACGTAGTATAAACAGAGGGGACAGCTAGCCAACAAGAGGATTAGTAAAAAATACAAGTATCCACGTCCCAATTAAATGTAGAAAAGGAAAATGGATGGGCCAAGGGGACTTTTAAAGGGATACTGTCATCGAGACAAATAGCAGAGAATCCACATATATGTAAAAATACAAAAATTTTATTGATACAACACCAAAAATAAAGAAGAAGAACATTAAAAGTAACTATTATCGTGTTGACAAAACACTAATAATATTACAGCATACAGAGCAATTGGGCAGTACATACAATATACAGGCTTTGGGAGAGCCAAATATCCACGGAGGGTGGGTGTAGATCACGCTGTCCACTGCAGACCTTTGCCAGAGATGGTAAGACTGGTGGGTCTGGTGTGATGGACCTGGGTGTCTAAACCCAAACCCAGCCCGACATGTTTCGCGGGTGACCGCTTCCTCAGGGGCAAATAACGTGGGTATGTATATCAACAATGCTACTAGAATTATTAAGAGAAAGCAAAGTCAGTGCATATCTATTTGGGAAACATGTCACATAATAAATCTCATAACGGTAGGTCAAAACAGAGGTAAGCGCCGGCCAACATATAACCCACCTGTGTAGCCGGTTCTAAAAGCAACTGGAGACCTAGGGGATCACGACTGGGACTAGTACCCCCCCGGCGGACATGGGAGCAGTCCACACCAAATAGGGGTCCAAATCACAACGTTTAAGGTAACTGTATTCTGGATAATGAGAAGTATATAATCAAAATGGGATAGTTGCGTACATGCTTGTATATGTCAGCTCCATAGTAGGAGGAGAACTTACCAAATACAGTGTACTTGTATATGTCCCCTGTAGTGTCTCATAACAGGGCTAAGGGGTGGCTGCTGGAGTAGCCAGGACTGGTGAACGGAAGATTGGGTCGATATCAGGACCAACAAACCTTATATCCATAAGGAGACAGAAAAAACGCAGTATTGAAATGTTTGGTTCAAGCCAATGCGTGAACGCTACAGAAAGAAAGTGGAAAGAAGGATAGACCCATCTCAATAACTTGAGAATAGCCTATAGACACCACGTGCTATAGATAAACCAAAACTAAACCAAAGATCCTAAATCAAGTGCACGCATCACCAAAAGTAAGTGAATAGAACCAAAGAGTGAAGGTGAAATGATCGCAAAAAACGTGGAGTGTAACAATAGTGAACATAAAGGGATGAGGGTGTGAAGAAATCAGGACGGCAGGAAAGACCCATAAAGTGGATGACAAGAGCCCAGGCGTCTCAAAGAGTGATAGTGTTTGAATGATAAGCAGCGGAGAGTCCAATGAGAAGGACAGCATAATAGAGCCATGTGCTATATTTACCTAACGCTCCTCGCAGTCCGGTATCCCGTAGCCGAGTGAGTGTCTCAGTGGGGATGGCGCCTATATGAGGAACCGCTCCACCCCAAACACAGCTGGGTCGGTAATCAGCCGGCCACATGATAGCTGTGTTCGGGGCAGACGCTCCGAATGCGCTTGTACACAAACCGGCTCATCAGGATGCGCCGGATGTGACGTACTGCGCATAGCCAATGGGTGTGTCTGCGGCGCCGACGTAGACAAGTCACCGGAAATCCAGGGACTGTCAGCAGTGTCGGTACCCAGACACTACACCATGGCTCAGGGACACACACTAAGTGTGTACCCAGACGGGCGTCACATGCCCGCCATGGGGAACATCCAGCAGGATCCTCCCATCCATGGATGGTGATGGAAATGGGTCCGGGTTGCTGAACAAGGGATAATCAGGGGAGATGAATGCCAAATGGCGCTATACCTCTGTGACCATAACCAACAGATAATTGATATACAATAACAAGATTTTACATGTATACATCAAATCATATGGAGAAATATTATTATTGGCAACATATGAACAAAACAACATAGTTATCATAAACATAATTTCAAATGGTAGGGGGTTTCAGACAGTTGCATAACCTTCTGGGAGAAGCTGCTTCCCAGGTATGGAGCCTGATATTTCCCATATTGGGAATCAAGCTCATGAATATCATAGGATAATGGATCAGTTGGAAGAACAGGGTGGGGACAGAAAGAAATGGGAAGATAAAAAGGGGGGGGGGGAATGAAGGGAAGAGGGAGGGAAAAGGAAAAAGGAAGGGGAAAAGGAAAGGAGTAGAAAAGAAATAGGAGGGGGGAAGGGAAGGAAAAGGGAAAAGAGGGAAGGAAAAAGAGGGGGGGTAGGGGAGGGGAAGAAAAATGAAGGGGAAGCCCTGACGGGGGAGGGGGGAAAAGAAAGAGAATGTAGCAAGAGAGAGACCAGACAATCAAACTACCAACCATATATCTATAGAAATGACTTGTAGGAATGTGCCTCATTTAAACCAGGATATGAGAGGGCATTGAGCCTCTCAATCCAAAGTGTTTCTCGTTGGAGAATGCGACGATCCCAGTTACCCCCTCTGGGGTCTGGGGGAATTACTTCTAAAACTCTAAAGGATATACATGTGTTATTGTATCTATGTCTGAGGCCAATGTGGCGTGTTACAGGAGTGAGTATCTTGCCACCCTCTGAACAGTAGAGATGGTCCCCTATTCTTTGACCTAGTTCACGGATGGTTTTGCCTACATAGAAAGCAGAGCATTGACATTGCATCAAATAAACTACTCCCCGTGTAGAGCAGTTAGCATATCGATTAAGTCTGTGTGATTGACCGTTAGGTAGTGAGGTGACCATGCCTTCCCTGATCCAGGGGCATCTGGGACAATGCCCACATGCATATGTCCCCGTAATTTGTGGGACTATAGTGGTGTGTTCCCTATAGTGACTGGTGATCAACCGATCACGTAGTGATGTTGCTCTTCGGAATACCAATTCAGGAGAGTCCTTGACATATCTGGAGAGGATAGGATCTTCATCCAGTATATGCCAATTCCTCTCCAAAATTTTCCGTAATTGTAATGAGTTACTAGAGTATTGCGTGATGAATCTCACTGTCTGAGTATTCTCATGTGTTTTTTTAGGATATAGCAAGTCAGCTCTGGATTGAGCTTGCGCTCGGTTGAAGGCTTTTCGTAGAATCTTACGGGAGTATCCTCGCTGTAGGAGTCTATCCCGTAATTTTTTAGACTCTATCAAAAAGTCTGCATCTAATGTACAGTTGCGACGGGTTCGCAGATATTGTGCGTAGGGGATACTATTCTTTAGGGATTCAGGATGTAAACTGGATGCATGCAGTAGCATATTGCCTGCACTTGGCTTCCTATAGAGATTAGTGATGATGTGTCCATCATCTTCTCTTTTGATTTCGACATCAAGAAAGACAATTTGCCTGTCATGTATGTTATGGGTAAATTTGAGGTTGAATTCGTTCACGTTCATGGCAGATAACATAGCGTCTAGTTCGTTGCGTGTACCCGTCCATATAATTAGGAGGTCGTCAATATAACGAAACCAGCACAGTAGGTATTTTAGCCACTGTGCATATTGTTCATTGGCGAAAATGTATCTTTCCCAACTTCCAAGAAATAGATTCGCATACGAGGGGGCGCAACAGGTCCCCATTGCGACCCCTTGAATCTGCAAATAGGTCTTATCCATGAACGTGAAGAAATTCCTAGTCAAAATAAATCTTAATAAAGATAAAATGAAATCATTGTGGGACCAAGTGGAACGATCTTGCTCATACAAAAAAGACTTGACCGACCGGATGCCCTCCTCGTGCGGTATACTCGAGTACAATGCCTCGATATCAACCGCCACGAGGAGGGCATCCGGGGGTGTATAGATGTCCTCAAGGTGGCGTAAGAGATCGGGAGTGTCCTGAATGTAAGATGGTAAACTCTGCACAAAGGGGCGCAAAAAAGCGTCCACATATCGGCTGGCATGCTCTGACATGGATCCAATGCCGGAGACAATGGGTCTCCCCGGAGGCCTAGATAAATTCTTATGGATTTTAGGAAGTGTGTACATAGTTGGGGTTCTGGGGTGTAAAACACCCAGATACTCGTATGTGTCTTTGTCTATAGTGCCTACAAGATAGGCATTCAGACATAAATTCTGTAGTTCGTTTTGAAAAGTATTTGTTAGTTCAGGTTGTATAGGGAGATACCACGACTCATTGTTAAGCACATCTAAGCACATCGTCTGGTATTGTGGATGTGTCATGATTACCACGTTTCCCCCTTTGTCAGAGGGTTTAATGATAATATCATGGTTGGATTGTAGTTGTTTTAGAGCTGCTTTTAAATTGGTGGTTAGATTCTGGGGCATTGGTTGCCAACGTTTCCGTTTGAGATCACGGATCACCTGGCAAACAAATGCCCAGATCTTTGGACAAATAGATAGATCAGGAAATTTCGTGGATTTGGATTTAAAAATTGGAGGAACAGATTGTAGGGAAGGTGTAACAATGGATGTAGCACCAGGCTCTCCGGGGTCTGAGGAACCCTCTTCATAGAGGAGCATCAGATCCCGGAGAGCCCGGAACTCATCCATTGAGAAATGTTTGATTTGCTCGGTAAGAGCCAATTCAAGCTTTTTCTTTTGGCGGTCAGCATCGAAAATGTACCTGTAGGTCAAGTTGCGAGCAAACAGGTACAAATCTTTAATAGTGTCATATATATTGATTGATTGTGAAGGACAAAATCCCAAACCTAATTGTAAAATGGTGGTCTGATCCGGGGTGAGGGGTATATCTGTGAGATTGATAATATTGAAACAATCTTGATTTATTTCTGTGATGGTGGGGTTTGTGTCGGTGTCAATGTGACAAAGTCTTTTAGTTTGGTCTGTTTTTTGGTTTTCGGGATGGCTCCTAGTGAGACATCTAAAAAACCATTCTCATTGGTATTAGATTGTTTGGTATTAGGCAAAATATTAGTGGTAAGGATTTTCTGGAGTGTAGGTGTTAAATCTGAAGTGCTAGCTGTGGGTGTCTGTAGTCGTCTTTTGCCCAAAGGGTCATCAGACGAATATCCACCATTGTGTCTGGTGCGTTTAGTGACTCGTGTGCGCGCAGCCCTTGAATTAGAGGGGCGTGAACTAGCCTGTGAGTGAGGGAGATTGGTATTAGAAGAATCTGATTCAGGATACTCATCAATATGTGATGATCTCTCATTTCTGAGTGTTTGGTTGATGGGAGTGGTCACTCTGGGGGTCCACTTATAAGCGTATCCACCCAGAAAGGCCAATTTATCCCGATTGTATTTAGCCTGTTTCCTGAGTATTATGTCTTGATTAATTTCCTCAAGTTGTTGTTTGATTTCTTGCCATTTGGCTGCAAAGTTTGGGTGATCCATGACATGTCTGTATTGGATGTTTAAAGTGTCAATTTCCGCATCCAATCCAGACATATCCAGATTGTATTGTTGCACAAGGATAGTCATTAATTCCTTGCTACATCTGTCTAGGGCGGACTCCCACGTCTTCCTAAACGTCTCGGTGGGGTTCCGGACGGTCGGGAAGGTGTGTAGTCTCAGACCCCTAGGATTCACATTTTCAGTAATGTACTTTTCAAAAAACTCGATATGCCAATATAAGTGAGATTTACGTTTAAGTAATCCAAATATTTTTTGTAGATAAATTTTGAGCTCTTCCTCATCCCTACGATTAGATGTGAAGGTAGATTGAATATGAGACATAAAACCTGTCCAAGCCTGTCCTAAAAGATCCATGATACACAGTTACTTAATTTTAAAGTATAAAGAGAAATAGGTGTGTAGACTAATTAAGTTTGAAAAAAGAGAGATAAATGGAGCTGTCACAAACAGAGAACAAGGGGCCCCGGGTGTGTTGTCCACCCAAATATACGTAGTATAAACAGAGGGGACAGCTAGCCAACAAGAGGATTAGTAAAAAATACAAGTATCCACGTCCCAATTAAATGTAGAAAAGGAAAATGGATGGGCCAAGGGGACTTTTAAAGGGATACTGTCATCGAGACAAATAGCAGAGAATCCACATATATGTAAAAATACAAAAATTTTATTGATACAACACCAAAAATAAAGAAGAAGAACATTAAAAGTAACTATTATCGTGTTGACAAAACACTAATAATATTACAGCATACAGAGCAATTGGGCAGTACATACAATATACAGGCTTTGGGAGAGCCAAATATCCACGGAGGGTGGGTGTAGATCACGCTGTCCACTGCAGACCTTTGCCAGAGATGGTAAGACTGGTGGGTCTGGTGTGATGGACCTGGGTGTCTAAACCCAAACCCAGCCCGACATGTTTCGCGGGTGACCGCTTCCTCAGGGGCAAATAACGTGGGTATGTATATCAACAATGCTACTAGAATTATTAAGAGAAAGCAAAGTCAGTGCATATCTATTTGGGAAACATGTCACATAATAAATCTCATAACGGTAGGTCAAAACAGAGGTAAGCGCCGGCCAACATATAACCCACCTGTGTAGCCGGTTCTAAAAGCAACTGGAGACCTAGGGGATCACGACTGGGACTAGTACCCCCCCGGCGGACATGGGAGCAGTCCACACCAAATAGGGGTCCAAATCACAACGTTTAAGGTAACTGTATTCTGGATAATGAGAAGTATATAATCAAAATGGGATAGTTGCGTACATGCTTGTATATGTCAGCTCCATAGTAGGAGGAGAACTTACCAAATACAGTGTACTTGTATATGTCCCCTGTAGTGTCTCATAACAGGGCTAAGGGGTGGCTGCTGGAGTAGCCAGGACTGGTGAACGGAAGATTGGGTCGATATCAGGACCAACAAACCTTATATCCATAAGGAGACAGAAAAAACGCAGTATTGAAATGTTTGGTTCAAGCCAATGCGTGAACGCTACAGAAAGAAAGTGGAAAGAAGGATAGACCCATCTCAATAACTTGAGAATAGCCTATAGACACCACGTGCTATAGATAAACCAAAACTAAACCAAAGATCCTAAATCAAGTGCACGCATCACCAAAAGTAAGTGAATAGAACCAAAGAGTGAAGGTGAAATGATCGCAAAAAACGTGGAGTGTAACAATAGTGAACATAAAGGGATGAGGGTGTGAAGAAATCAGGACGGCAGGAAAGACCCATAAAGTGGATGACAAGAGCCCAGGCGTCTCAAAGAGTGATAGTGTTTGAATGATAAGCAGCGGAGAGTCCAATGAGAAGGACAGCATAATAGAGCCATGTGCTATATTTACCTAACGCTCCTCGCAGTCCGGTATCCCGTAGCCGAGTGAGTGTCTCAGTGGGGATGGCGCCTATATGAGGAACCGCTCCACCCCAAACACAGCTGGGTCGGTATCTCTTAATAATTCTAGTAGCATTGTTGATATACATACCCACGTTATTTGCCCCTGAGGAAGCGGTCACCCGCGAAACATGTCGGGCTGGGTTTGGGTTTAGACACCCAGGTCCATCACACCAGACCCACCAGTCTTACCATCTCTGGCAAAGGTCTGCAGTGGACAGCGTGATCTACACCCACCCTCCGTGGATATTTGGCTCTCCCAAAGCCTGTATATTGTATGTACTGCCCAATTGCTCTGTATGCTGTAATATTATTAGTGTTTTGTCAACACGATAATAGTTACTTTTAATGTTCTTCTTCTTTATTTTTGGTGTTGTATCAATAAAATTTTTGTATTTTTACATATATGTGGATTCTCTGCTATTTGTCTCGATGACAGTATCCCTTTAAAAGTCCCCTTGGCCCATCCATTTTCCTTTTCTACATTTAATTGGGACGTGGATACTTGTATTTTTTACTAATCCTCTTGTTGGCTAGCTGTCCCCTCTGTTTATATTTTTTTGATACTATCAATGAAAAATATGTTGTTAAAATATCATTTTAAAAGAAGCAGTGATTTTAATAATTCTGAACATAAAAAAAGTTCAGACCCAATCCCCGAACCCTGTTAAAGTCTATGGAACCTGAACTTGAAAAATCAAAAGTCCCCATTTTTAAGGCTTATATGCAGGTTAATCAGCATAAAAATGGTATGGGGGCCCAAATACTGCCCTGGGGGACATGAATCAATGCAAATTTTTCTTTTTTAACCACTTTACCGCTAAGTACTGTAATAGTACTGCGGCAAAGTGGCTCGTTCCCGTCTGACGACGTAGACCTACGTCGTCAGACTCCTCCCCTGTAGGCGGCGCTCGCGCGCCGCCGGAGGCGCGCTCCCGCTGTTTTCATTCACACCGGGAGTCGGGCCAGGGGAGGAGCAGCGGCGATCGCCGCTGCTCTGCCCCGATCGTCGGGGATCTAGTGTGGAGATCCGCCCGCCTGTGTAAACACAAGCGGGCGGATCTCCTCAGTGACAGGGAGTGACAGATCGGACTGTTCAGCATAGCTCCCCCCCACACGTCAGTAAGCACCAGGCATACATTAACCCCTCCCTCTCCAATAAAGTTAACCCCTTCCCTGCCAGTGTCATTTTTACAGTAACAGTGCATATTTATAGCACTGATTACTTTAGTAATGTCACTGGTACCCCCAAAAGTGTCAAAAATGTCAGTCAAGGGTCCGATCTGTACGCCGCAATGTCGCAGTCCCGCAAAAAAAAACGCAGATCGCCGCCATTACGCGTTAAAAAAAAAAACACCAAAAATGACAAAAATCTTTCCCTTTGTTAGTAAACGCAATAACTTTTGCGCAAACCAATCAAAATACGCTTATTGCGATTTTTTCTACCAAACATAGGTAGCAGAAAACAAATTGGCCAAAAATTTAAAAAAAAATTGGTTTTTACATCTTTTTTGGGGGGAATTTCATATAAAAAAAATGTGAAAAATATTGTTATTTTCTCAAAATAAACGCTCTTTTTTTGTTTATAGCGCAAAAAGTAAAAATTGCACAGGTGATCAAATACCACCAAAAGAAAGCTCTGTTTGTGGGAAAAAAAGGACGTCAATTTCATTTGGGAACGGCATCGCACGACCGCGCAATTGTCAGTCAAAGTCGCACAGCGCCGAATCGCAAAAAGTGGCCCAGACGTAAGACAGCAAAATGCTCTAGTGGTAAAGTGGTTAAAGATCGTTTTTTGAAGCAGCAGTGATTTTAATGATGCCTAAGGTGAAACAATAAAAATGAAAAATTCCTTTAAATATAGTGCCTGGGGGGTCCCCTAAGTCTGCCTGTAAAGTGGTGCATCTGTACCATGTATTGAACCTGCTGAAGCAAAACTGACATTTCTAAATGTAGCACCCTCCTAGGTAGGTGCGAGGAAAAAGCATCTATTGCTCCTTCTGCTTATCAGGGGAGCCTGATCGGTTAGGTTGCCTGTTGCATGTCTCCAGGTGTGATTCACTGAGTCTGAGGGAGTGTCCCCACTGCATCCAATGAGGGAGCTTGTTGGACAGTGGAGGAAACCCAGCCAGTGACACATTTGCTTTTATAGGAGTCCCAGTGGGAGGGCATTCTTGCAATGCATCCTGGGATTGCTCATAAAAGCTGAGGGGACATGTGACAGGGTGTCTTTGGCGGGAAGCAGAGTCCCAGAAGGAGGCAGACGGCTGGTCTCTCCTCCTGCTGAGTATGAGGAAGGTGGTCTTGGGCAGTAGGCCTAGTGGACCAGGTGTGGAGCTGAGCTGCGGAGGATCCAGTGTAGCTGACGGTAGAGTTGCTGGCAGAGCCTCTCGGGAAAAACAGTGTCCCTGAGTACTGTGGGACTTGCCAAAGGGTCGGCCCAGGAAGGGGAACACTCCAGTGAAGTCAGGGGATCAGGGCGCTAGCTCACACAAGAGAGAAGTACAGTAAAGGGGGTGCCGTGTAGAACCCTGAAGAATAGGGATAAAGGGGGTGCCTAGTTGGGCCCTGAAGAGTGATTCACAGAGTAATACAAGTCCATTAATTCTTCTTCACTGCTATTGACAAGGTGAAGCAGCAGCCTTGCCGCACTCAGTTATCTCTAGATGTTCCAGCAAATTGTGCATAGTTTATTCAAGTTGAAGTATCCCACTCATCCCTTCTCCTTTCCAAGTTCTCAAAAAGAACTACAAAAAACCAAAACCACTAGACTGTTTCTTGACTGAGCCAAGCACTTTGAAAATGCTAAACCGTGATGTTGTTGCTATGGGTAACCCAGGGGAATCTGTAACCAGCAGCTCCCAAGGGAGTAGTGCTACATAAATAAAAAAAAAATGACATTTAAATTTCCGGCAATACACTACCATTGCTGGCAATACAAAAACTTAAAAAAAGGCATTGGAATCCCCCTAATCCATACTAGAGCCCCCCCCCCCAAAAAAAAAAAAAAAAAAACACCTTGTTTCCTGGTGATGTTACCTGGTGGCACTGCTCCTTAAAAGAACTGTCAAATGGCGGAGCCTGCAGTAGGCGGTTAACCTTGATTGGAGGTGGAGTATTATTTTTTTTTTCGGGTCCGGTGGTGGCGGCAACAGAGAGATTGCCGATGGACCTACATTGGACCCAGTAGAAGTGTACCAAAATCCAGAGGTGAACTGATGACCCTGGGAAGGAGAGAGACTGAGTAAGAGAAGATGGCTTACTAGAAATGTGCTGTGTACTGTTTTCACATGTGACTGCTGTGGGTCATCCACCATAAATCATTGACAAAATCCTGTCAAGTGACCCAGAAAAGTAGGCCTGTGATGTGGCTTTAATTGCCATCTTAAAGTATCATCAATAAAGTGCAGAACTCTATATTTTTGTGTGGACATCCCTTCCATGGGATATGTTGTGGGAAGGCCTCTGGCATGGAGATAGGCACAAGATGGTGGGGGGTTAGAGCTTCCAGCAGGATGGCTTTTGTTCTTGCAAGAAGAAGCGGGACAGGGACTTGTGCTCTTGGCACCAACACACAGCTAATCACAAGCCCCCTTACAGGTTGAATGAAAAAAAACATTCAAGGTGGGTAGGGGAATCCTCCCTAATATGCATTTGCGTTCTTACAGCAGGAAGACTCCCCAACTGTCAGAAAACATAGATCAGCACTACAGCCATTGGCTGTAGTCATTGACCAAGGGGCTTTTATCAGACAGACAAGTTGAACAGAAGTTGATCAGAGGATTAACTTCTGTTGAACTATGTTTACCACACATGGTTTGACATTTGGCTGGTCCCTGTCAAACTGGCCATATTTTGATCCAACTATGAGCTTTATAGCCTTTGGAATAAGCCAAACAATGCATATGCAGTATTGGCAGGAAGATAACAGCATTGTGTGGCTAGTACATATACAGCAAGTTATAGCATCAATATTTATATGTAGACCAAAGCCATTCACAACAGCCATACTTAGCAGGAAACACATTCAGAGTGATCCATGCAGCTGGAAAGCCTGTGTTGCAATGGCATATGATCTTCTGATTTCTGGTCCCTTTAGTTTATACCTTCTCTCCACTGCACCAATGCCTGCTCTGCAGTCGCTGCCTTTGAACCAATGGTCATTTCTGTTCTCTCCCCCACTGGAGAGATGTGCTCATCTTTATTCAACCTTTTGCAATGTACGGGCACACTTTTGTTAGTAATCTCTAGATAGGACCCTGCATACAAAGCTTGTTGATAAAAAATATGTTTGAGTTTGAGATATTTGCTTTGAAAATAAATGGAAGGGTATGTAGTCAAAGACGCAATGAAAATTATTGCACATAATATCAATGATAAGTATCTTGGCAGATATGACATGAATAATTAGGTATAATAGAATATAAAGTATACATATTTTAAAAATTCATCGAATTGTATTGTGTAAAACATTTTTGTCATTGCAAACTACTGTAATTAAATGAGGAAACATTACTATTCACTGATTAAAATTACACACTTACAAGCAAAGGATTTTGCATGTGTTTTTTTATTAGTGCAAGGTCTGTTAAGTAGGGGCATCTTGACACCTTGCTTTGGTCTTTGTGATTACTATCTGCTGTCTGTCAAAAAATATATACTGCAATACCTGGAGTGCAGTGGACAAAGCTATTTTTATCTTTTTCTGTCTGGATGTCCTAAATTACATGAAAAGTTAAAGTACTACACTGTATGTAGGATACTCATTAATTTTGTGATTTCAGGCATGCACTTTTCACAAGCTTGTTGGCAATTAATGTCATTCTAAGATCAGAGACGTTAACCTTTCATATGTCTGTTGCACTGAACCACAACAATCTAAAAATACATATACAGTATCTCACAAAAGTGAGTACACCCCTCACATTTTTGTAAATATTTTATTATATCTTTTCATGTGACAAAACTGAAGAAATTACACTTTGCTACAATTTAAAGTAGTGAGTTTACAGCTTGTATAACAGTGTACATTTGCTGTCCCCTCAAAATAACTCAACACACAGCCATTAATGTCTAAGCCGCTGGCAACAAAAGTGAGTACACCCCTAAGTCAAAATGTCCAAATTGGGCCCAAAGTGTCAATATTATATGTGGCCACCACTATTTTTCAGCACTGCCTTAACCCTCTTCACAGGTTGCCACTGGAGTCAACTTCCACTCCTCCATGACAACATCACGGAGGCGGTGGATATTAGAGACCTTGCTCTCCTACACTTTACATTTCAGGATGCCCCAAAGATGCTCAATAAGGTTTAGGTCTTGAGACATGCTTGGCCAGTCCATCACCTTTACCCTCAGCTTCTTTAGCAAGGCAGTGGTCATCTTGGAGGTGTGTTTGGGGTCATTATCCTGTTGGAATACTGCCCTGTGTCCCAGTCTCCGAATGGAGGGGATCATGTTTCTGCTTCAGTATGTCATAGTACATGTTGGCATTCATGGTTCCCTCAATGAACTGTAGCTCCCCAGTGCCGGCAGTGCTCATGCAGCCCCAGAACATGACACCACCATGCTTGACTGTAGGCAAGACACACTTGTCTTTGTACTCCTCACCTGGTTGCCTCCACACACGCTTGACACCATCTGAACCAAATACATGTATTTTGATCTCCACAGGACATGGTTCCAGTAATCCATGTCCTTAGTCTGCTTGTCTTTAGCAAACTGTTTGTGGGCTTTCTTGTGCATCATCTTTAGAAGAGGCGTCCTTCTGGTATGACAGCCATGCAGACCAATTTAATGCACTGTGCAGGTGCAGTGTATGGTCTGAGCACTGACAGGCTGACCCCCCCACTCTTTCAACCTCTACGGCAATACTGGCAGCACCCATACGTCTATTTCCCAAAGACAACCTCTGGATATGTGCTGAGCACGCGCACTTAACATTTTCAGGGTCTTGGCAATCTTCTTATAGCCTATGCCTTCTTTATGTAGAGCAACAATTCTTTTTTTTAATTCATCAGAGAGTTTTTTGCCATGAGGTGCCATGTTGAACATATAGTGACCAGTATGAGAGCGTGAGACTGATAACATCAAATTTAACACGCCTTCTCCCCATTCACATCTGAGAGCTTGTAACACTAATAAGTCACATGATACTGGAGAGGAAGAATAGCTAATTGGGCAAGATTTGGACATTTTCACTTAGGGGTGTACTAACGTTTGTTGTCAGCAGTTTAGACATTAATGGATGTGTGTTGAGTTATTTTGATGGGGGCAGCAAACCTACACTGTTATACAAGCAGTTCACTCACTACCTTACATTGTAGCAAAGTGTAATTTCTTCAGTGTTGTCACATGAAAAGATATAATAAAATATCTACAAAAATGTGAGGGGTGTTCTCACTTTTGTAAGCTAGTGTGTGTATATATATATATATGTTTTGGTGTGGTGGCTATTCCTGTTTGAGCTGCTGTGATGTTTGCAGTGGCATGACACATGTGAGTTACCATGTTTTTTGTAATTTTATTTTAACCATAAATGGGATTTGCTTTTATGTTAATACTGGTGTCTCCTCTATTGAATACATGTGTGAATATTCGTGTGGAGTATCAGAGATGGAGCCATGATGACAGGGATTTTGATATACTGGATATGTTTTTTTGGATTTTAATTTGGTGAGTTTCCACTACATGTGGGGAAGAAGGAGCTATGCACGTGGTGTTACTCTAGGACTTCCATCACTGGTGTGACCTGGTCCTCTGTTCATTTTATCTGCTCATCGCATTATCACACTATTGTGTATTTTGTTGTTTTTTATTCACATGTTGACACCGTAATTATTTCTGTCGTAATTATTACTCTCTATTTGGTCAGTCGTATATACCTTGGACTATGTGCGGACTTCCCTTGAATTAGGGTGTGTTTGCTGTCCAGCTAAAACTTTTATTAACAGCGCTGGAATTTTATATATATATATATATATATATATATATATATATATATATATAGATATATATATATATATCTATATATATAGATATATATATATATAGATATATATATATAAAACAATACAGGGAGCTACACACTGTGTAAAATAGATATTGCATCAACTGGTCTGGAAGCCCTATGCTGCTGCCTAACATACGATCAAAATCAAATGAGGGCCAGCAGAGTGTAGTAGTAGAAAGTTTCTTTGTTACAAGATTCCCTTACATAACGCAGAAAACTGGAAAATTAAGAATGACAGTAAGTATTAAGTACTCATAGATAAGGGAGCAGGAAACATCATTGCTTTAAATTCAAACTGATTGAAGTGCATTACTGCATGTTTACTGCAGTATATTTAAGTGCACTGGTGCACTTTTACAGCAGAATATTGAAGAGTGTTAGTACACTTTTACTGCAATATATTGAAGTGCATTAGTGCACATTTACTGCAGTATATTGAAGCACGCCAGAGTACTTTTACGCCAGTATATTGAATTGTGTTAGTGCACATTTACCACAGTATATTGAAGGGCATCACAGTACTTTTACTGCAGTATACTGAATTGCGTTAGAGCACTTTTATGGCAGAAAAATTGAAGTGCATTAGTGTTTTTTTTTTTTTTTTTTACGGTAGTATAGTGAAGTGGATTGGTGAACTTTTACTGCAGTATATTAAAGTGTATTAATGCACCTTTTTTACGGCAGTATATTGAAGTGCGTTGGTGAACTTTTACTGCAGTATATTGAATTGCGTCAGTTCAGTTTTACTGCAGTATATTGTAATGTGTCAGTGGAGTGTGTTTGTGTAGTGAGTAGTCAAGTTAAAGTTTAAACAAACATCACTTTCCATTGATTAAAGTGCATTCAAGTACACATTTCCCTGTCTCTATTACATTGTGAAGGGGCCAGCAGTGTATGTGTCCACAGGCAAAGGTGGACCTAGTCTGTCTTCAGGCAGGGCACCATTCCCTCTGTTTAGTGATGTTACCACAG
Source organism: Pelophylax lessonae (assembly GCF_965119305.1). Classification (NCBI taxonomy): domain Eukaryota; kingdom Metazoa; phylum Chordata; class Amphibia; order Anura; family Ranidae; genus Pelophylax; species Pelophylax lessonae. The sequence continues at coordinate 365,483,518 of NC_138771.1, forward strand.
CATACAGAGGAGGTGTTGGACTGGCTTACTAAACCATCCTCATCTTCCTCATTGCCTATCACCCAAGCAGAGACTAGTACGCAGTCCACTGCAGCTGCCAGAGCAGCTTATTCTGCCTCCTCATCTATAGCTACTCCTGCCATAGCCCTAACATCATGCATGAAGGAGTCAACTGAGTTATTTGCACACAGTGTCAGCCACTTGACGATGCACAGGTATTACATGCTTCTGATGTTGATCCTGAGGTTGAGGAAAGTAGGGCATGAACCTACAGAGAGGGGAGAACTTTGGTAAAAAAATAAATTGGCCGTGATGTTCCTCCAGCATCGCCAAGTTGGCTCCAGTGATGATGAAGATGGAGGAATGATGATGATGAGGTCACTGATGCAACTTGGGTGCTGTATAGAGCAGAGAAGAAAAGTGAGGGTGAGGCACAACTCCAACAAGGCAGCCATCATGGAAGAGTAGAGAGCAGTGACCCAATTCCATCACATTGTGGAGCTGTTATCTCCCAGCCCAGTTCTCACAGCTCAGCTGTCTGGGCCTTTTTTAGCACGTGCACACTGTTACAATTTGCAAACTTTGCTTAAAGCAGATCAAGCATTGCAAAACGCCAGCCATTTGGGTACCATGTTTGACAAGGCATTTAACCTCCCACCACTCAGCCCTTTGGCAAGAGCGCCTGAAAGCCACACAAAAGGGATGCAATTCTGGTCCTCCTCACTCCTCACCTTTCAGGTCTACCCCCGATAAATCTCGTCATGACCTCTCAGCAGTCTCCACTGATAGGGATGATGGTAAAATGAAGGATGTCACAGGTCCTTGCAGCACATCTGCCAGCAGCACACTACCAGCTGTAGACTATAGCAGGCCCATTTCTCTGCCCTGCTGCTGCAGTGAAAAAAAAAGTCAGTCACTGCCACCCACATGCCCAGCATCCTAAATTCAAGCTTGTCAAAGCTGCTGGCTTTACAACTCCTACCTTTCCATCTGGTGGTTTCTGCTGCCTTCTTTGAATTTGCAGAATGTGCTGTAACACAATGGCAGGTTCCCAGTTGCTATTTCTTTGCAAGTAAGACCATTCCAGCTCTGTGCCATCACATGGAAGGCAATGTTGTGGCATTGTTGGGCAAGGCAGTCAGCCACAAGGTCCACATTGCTGCTGACACGTGGCCCAGCAAGCATGGTCAGGGACAATATACTGTATTTCATTCACAGCACACTGGGTAATGCTGCTTGCAACTCATAAGGATGTAGGGCAGGGCTCAGTGCTGCAGCTTGTTTTGTCATCATGTATTCATACAGCTGGTGGTTATGATGCAATATTCAGCTGGTCTGTCTAGGGGACAGGAGCCACACTGGAGCAGAGATTCTTTCAGCTCTGCAGAGATGGTTCATGCCACACCAGCTGAAGCCAGGAATGGTGGTGTACGATAATGGTACTAATCTCCTGTCCGCCCTTAGACAGGGAACGTTGACACATGTGCCATGCCTGGCACATGTCCTCAATTTGGTGGTGCAGCATTTATTAAACAGGTACCCAGGGTTGGAAGATCTGCTAAGGCAGGCTAGAAGAGTGTGTTGCCATTTTAGGCAGACATACACAGCGAGTGCTCGGTTGGCTGAAATTCAGCAGGAATTCCATCTGCTTGTAAACCGCCTGATTTGTGAAATGTCTACCAGGTGGATCTTAACTTTGGCAATGCTGCACCAGCTGCACATGCAGCAGAGGGCCATCAACAAGTACCTGTGTGAGTATGGCACAACAACAGGCTCAGGCCGGCTCTGCTTTTTTTTCCCACGCCAATGGGTGCTGATAAAGGATGCATGCACTGTACTGTGACCATTCGAGGAGGCAGCAAGGATGGTCAGCCTTGACAATGTATGCATCAGTGACAGAATCCCTGTTGTGTTCCTGCTGAAGCAGACTTTGTGTGGCATTATAGGCAGGGCACTCAAGGCAGAGCAGCAGGAGGAAGAGGAGGACTTCCTTTCCTCTCAAGGCCCACAGACCTTTTATGCAGACATCATTCTTGTGATGCCACAGAATACACAAGAGGAAGAAAATTCTGGAATTTTTGGAGGCATTGAAAGGATGACATAAGTCAAACCTCAAGAGGTGGTTTTCTGTCCCCAGAACCCTTGGAAGTAGTATGTGGCTAGGAGGAAGTAGTTCCAGATGCTGTAATCCTCAGTGACCCTGAGGACTCTGCTTCTCATGCCTCCACAAACTTGCCATGCATGGGCTCCCTCATTCTTCAAAGCCTGTGAAAGAACCTGAAAATTTGTGGCATCAAGGGGAAGGATCACTATTGGTTGGCAACCCTCCATGACCACCGTTACAAGGGGAAAGTCTTGGAAAACATTCTTACCACATAAACCTCTTTTAGATTACAATCTAATGAAAAAGCTAGTTTTGAGGCTTCTGTTGGTCAAGGGAGGAAAGGTGGAGAAGGGGGCCATCTCAGTAATGCAATTTAAAATGATTTTAGTCCTCAGCACCCAGGGCTGTCAGCTTCCACATTCCATCGGCAGGGTCTGCATCATATGGTGGGAACATAAACAAACAAAAAGGACTGCGCTCGGTGCCCACAGTGATAACTTTGATGGTAGTGAAATGCAGGATAAAATCTCATCAATAGGGTGTATAGGAGATAAAAATGTCAGCAGTTTATTGCCAAATAATGGATAAAACCTGAGGTAAGGTAAAACAGCCAATGATACCACTGCATGGAATCCCTGGGCATGGGGGAGAGGGTCATCCAGCACCACCAATAGAGCTGATGGAGGGGTGTCAATAAGAAAGCCCCAGTGGATGTGTTGTGGCCACTTCGGAGGCCAGACGGAGTACAGCACGCTTGGGTGACATCACGGCCGGCCAGCGGGCGCAAGCAGGAAGAGCCAAAGGAAGCCTCAGGGGAACCAGCGTGGAACGCAGGCTACGTCAGTTGCTGTGAAGATGCGTTTCACGTGCATGCACTTTATCAAGTCACGGGAATGGAGGCAACTGGAGAATTTAAACAGTTTGTAACCCAATGGAGGGGCGGGGAGTGGGTAGTGCTATGATGCCACCTAACCCATCAATGCTTATGGCTGCTATTAATCAGTTTGATACAAAGTATATATAATCCCAATTGTACAAAGTAACATATCAAATTAGAACATATACACAATTAATAAATTGTGAAAGCAGGTGCGCTAAACAAATGTTGCTCTAATCATACAAATGACAAGATGAAAATCAAAAACAATCATATGTGCAATGATGAATAAGGGATATGTCGCCCCAATGGGATACTATAGCCGTGGGTGCACAACACAATATAGTGACTGATATGAAAAACAACCAATATCATATATAATGTGCGGACAGGTGAACAAAAGTCCAACTGTGCAAAAAGTGCAAAGTCCAAATAAAAGCAGTGGTCCAACCAAACACAATCAGTGTAACTCCAAGTGACAATTCCACAACTGGATGTGCTGAGTGTCCCACCATCGATAATGAAATGGCTCCCTTACCAAAGTGATAAATGAAAGGGCATGTAAATGACCAGATCCAAGATGAAAACTCTCATGCTGGGGAGAGGGAAAGGAAATCTACAAGGAAGGATTGGTCTGGGGATAATACACTATCGGTTGGTTTTCTGTCCTGCATGTTAAACTGCGAGGATCTGGGTCAACATTGATGCTGCCAGAGGTGACCAGTTCGGTTTCATACCAGGAGGAGAGGAGGAAATCCATCTTTAGCCGAGTTGTATCGCAGGCTTTTACAGTTTATTGCTCTGGTAAGAGGCTTACCCACCCTTTCCTTAGAAGGAGGGTGGGGGAAGTTATTTTCCTTTCCCTCTCCCCAGCATGAGAGTTTTCATCTTGGATCTGATCATTTACACGCCCTTTCATTTATCACTCTGGTAAGGGAGCCATTTCATTATCAGTGGTGGGACACTCAGCACATCCAGTTGTTGTGGAATTGTCACTTGGAGTTACACTGATTGTGTTTGGTTGGACCACGGACTTTATTTGGACTTTGCACTTTTTGCACAGTTGGACTTTTGTTCATTGGTTGTTTGTCACATCAGTCACTATATTGTGTTGTGGACCCACGGATATAGTATCCCATTGAGGCGACATATCCCTTATTCATCATTGCACATACTATATGATTGTTTTTGATTTTCGTCTTGTCATTTGTATGATTAGAGCAACATTTGTTTAGCGCACCTGCTTTCACTATTTCATTACATTATTCCTTATTTTGGATCTAAGGTTGCAGCTTCACTTACTTTCACTTATCAGCGCACTTTTCTTTATTCACATTTATACAGACAATTAATAAATTAAAAGTACAGTGATTAGAAAATAGAAATACATGAATAATGTATAAAAAAAAAATATATAAGGATATATTGTAACATAAAAATAAAAATAACTCTGGAAAAAAAAAAAACTACCTATCTTAAATTGTATAGTAGATTAATATACATTCATAGAAGTTAATATTCCAATATAAAGAATATAAATGTATTAGTATAAATGTCCGCCAGCAATTGTAATTTAAAACATATCAAAACAAAAATAAGAGGAGGTAAATCAAATATCAGGATTGACCTTAACCACTTGCCTACTGGGCACTTGAACCCCCTTCCTGCCCAGGCCAATTCTTAGCTTTGAACGCTGTCGCACTTTGAATGACAATTGAGCGGTCATGCGAGACTGTACCCAAATTACATTTTTATAATTTTTTTCAAACAAATAGAGCTTTCTTTTGTTGTTATTTAATCATTACTGGGGTTTTTATTTTTTGCTGAACAAACAAAAAAAAAAAAAAAAGAATGAAAATGTAGAAAAAAACAAAACAGTTTTTAGAGTTTGTTTTAAAATTTTGCAAACAGGTAATTTTTCTCCTTCATTGATGTGCGCTAATGAGATGGCACTTATGGGCCCTGATAGGCACTGATAGGCTGCACTGATGGGCACTGATAGACGACAATGATAAGATGGCACTGGTGGGCACTGATAGGTGACACTCATGGGTGACACCGATGGGCACTGATGGATGGCAATAAAGGGCACTGGTAGGTGGCACTGAAGGGCACTAATAGGTAGGACTAATAGGTGGCACTGATAGGTGGCACTCATGGGCACTGATGGGCACTAATATGTGGCACTGATGGGCACTGATAGGTGGCACTGATGGGTGGCACTGATGGGCAATGATAGGCAATGATAGGTACTGGTAGGTGACACTGATAGGCAGCACTGATGATAGGGCACTGATAGGTGGCACTGGTGGGCACTGATAGGTGGCACTGGTGGGCATTGGCAGGTGGCACTGACCTGCACTGGTAGGTGGCATTGGTGGGCACTGGTAGGTAGCACAGGGGCACAGATGATCTTCTCCTCTTCGGGACCGATGTCACTCTGACAGCAGCCTGCTATCTGCTTTTTTTTCTACCCACGCTGACAGCATGAGGAGAAAAAAAAGCTGATATCCAGCTGCTGTTTACATCACGTGATCAGCTGTCATTGGCTGAAAGCTTATCACGTGGTAAGGGGTCTCATGGACTTACTGATCACAGAGCGAGCCATGCGTGCTCCGCAGGGAGAGGGCAGGCAGCTCACGCATCAGAGGATGTACATGGACGCCCTCCCTGCAATTCAGGTCCATGCTGTAGCCGTCTTTCGGCTATAGCATGGACGGGAAGTGGTTAAACAATATTATGAATCTCTAAATCCTTATTCAAACTGTGTGGTGATAAAGAACCACATTTATAAATCTAAAAAGTCTCTGTCAGAGAAACGGCCATGCTGCAACTGGCAACTCCGCCAGTACTTCCAATGGCCGCAATGGACTCAGGCCATAGACTCATTGTCAGTGAAATGGCTGTGCTGCAACTGGCAACTTTGCCAGTACTTCCCATGGCTGCAATGGACTCAGGCCATAGACTAATTCACTGGCCTATAAAAGGACTCTGCTCAGCCCATCAGATTGCTGGATTGTCTTCAGCTCGTCCTGTTCCCTGAGCATTGCTACTTCCTGGATTCCCGTTTGACCCGGCTTGTTCCTGACCTGTCTGCTCTCTCTCCTGGCTTTGACCCACGGCTTCGCCTGACCCTTCGATCCTGCTCCAGTGTTTAACCCTCGGCTTGTGTGACCATCCTTTTGTCCTCTGCCTGACTTCTAGTGTACCGATCCCAGCTTGCTCAACGGACTTGCTTCTGCTCAATCCCCTTGTCTTGGCAACCTGTTTGGACTGATACCTGTGTATGACCCTCGCCCTGGCTTTTACCTGCACACTGCTTGATTCCCTGGAGGCCCTGCAAGTTGTTCCGGATACCCTTGTGAACCTTTACCTGCTCTCCACAAGCATCCAGTGCTCCTTGGGACGCGTCACCTCCTGTCCCACTTCCAGGGGTGATTCGCACCGAGCTGCAAGGGAAGCCCTCTCAGCATTTCGGCCTCTACCAAGAAGTGATCTGGCAGTCTCCCTCCTACATAGGAGGGAAAAACCTTTTATAATCGTTGAGTGAGCCTTTATGGGTAGCCTCAATTGCCATAACCAATAGACAACTAATCTGCTAGTTATGGACCTGAAGTAAATGGCGGGAAACACTATGTTCATTGCATCCTTTTTGGGTAAATCTGCAATGCTCTCCCACCTGTTTCCGCAGGGTGCCGATGGTTCACCCTACATAAAATAAATTGCAGGTGCACCTTAAGACATAGATAACAACCTCCATGGAGCAGGCAATACATTGTTTAATGTGGAAAGCATTGCCTTTGTTATTTGTAATGTTGGAGCGCACATGTGTAATAAATTAGCAGTGAGGCTACATTGAAAAACTCATGTCCTATTGTCAAAGTAAGATCTAATTTCCATTATGTGCCTCTTTTAAACTGACTGTAGCTTGCTAGAAGCTAGAATGTTCTTTATTGTCTGTGCTCTTCTAAAGGTAACTTGTAGGACTGATGGTAAAACTGGGGCCAATCTCTGGTCTAACTGAAGAACATTATAGTGATTTTGGAAATGAACCTATATCTGTCATTATAGGTCTAAATTATTTGAACTGCATTAAGGTTGTTTTCTGAGTTTTTGGATTTATTTCCTGTTGGGGGGTTCAAGTGTGTATTAGAAAAGGGGATTATATACCAGCGCTATGGAGTTTCAGTACCAAATTGGACTGGGTTAGTGGTGTAAGCTGCCTCCAACCTACCTCTGAGGTAGTAGATTAGAAGAAATTGCAAGTAATGTTGGGACCGGCGCTACCACTTTAAAAGTGTTTGTGCAATTATATACTTTACACGTTATAGAAAAGTGCATATAGTGCTTGTAGTGCAGATAATCAAAAAGTGCTACGTGCTGTTAAAACATCAATACATTTAACATGGGCTGTGCTCAGTGTACCATATTATAAATATCAAAGGTAACCATACATATATGTAAAGTGCCGAGTGCTAGTAATGCCAGATACCACGTGTTGTGATCCGTGCTAAAAACAATGTATGGTGTCGGTTGATGACCCACCAAAAACACCGCTGCTTACCGCACTCTTTGGGTCGGTACCTCGACACTCCTTGACCTTGGTCACTAAATGTGGAAAAATAAAGTTGAGTCCAGGTGAGGGTCTGGTATCATGATTTAGGGCTATACTGATCCGCTCAGCTGGTTCTGTTGAGCCCTATAGCATGCAGTATGTGTCAGGAGGGTAAAGCCTGGAGAACACTGAGATTTCATCCATTTGCTAATACAGATGTGTTGCATGGAACCTTGTATTTCAAAAGCACTGCCAACTGCCTCTGCCTCCATATAGCCCGGGACTCAACTTTATTTTTCCACATTTAGTGACCAAGGTCAAGGAGTGTCGAGGTACCGACCCAAAGAGTGCGGTAAGCAGCGGTGTCTTTGGTGGGTCATCCACCGACACCATACATTGCTTTTAGCACCGATCACAACTCGTGGTATCTGGCATTACTAGCACTCGGCACTTTACATATATGTATGGTTACCTTTGATATTTATAATATGGTACACTGAGCACAGCCCATGTTAAATTTATTGATGTTTTAACAGCACGTAGCACTTTTTGATTATCTGCACTACAAGCACTATATGCACTTTTCTATAACGTGTAAAGTATATAATTGCACAAACACTTTTAAAGTGGTAGCGCCGGTCCCAACATTACTTGCAATTTCTTCAAGTGTGTATTGAACGCCTCTTGTACTAATGTTGTTGGATATCCTTTATCCCTGAATTTTCATGACAGTGTTGCTCCTTGTGACATAGTCTTCAACTTTAGAACAATTTATTCTCAGCCTATTGAATTGGACACTAGGGATATTATTCTTCCATGACAGAATCTGGAAAAGAAGCTGGAAAAGTGGAGATAGGAGTTGGAAAAAATAAGGGGTGCTGCTCTCAGGGGGAAGTAAAAACTTTCTTTCCTTTTTTTGTCTCTCCAAGCATCATCCACCAAAGTTTTAGGATCTAACTGAAAACTAGGTAGGGGATCAGATGAAACTAGCATGTACATGTTTGTATCAGCAAGAAGACGATGTGCTTCTCTGAGATAGTTGGTTCTATCCTGGACAACGAGACTGCCACCCTTGTCTGCTTGTTTGATCATGATGTTATGGTTGGCTGTCAGATCTTTAAGAGTCCATTGTTCAATCAGAACGTGTCAAATTGGGACTAATTGGGATTAGTGGAGGTGTCACACAATGCTAAAAGGTCCCTATTAACAGCCTGGTAGTAGGTTTCCTTATAATAGCCTTTAGAATGTGCTGGGTAAAAAGTGGATTTGGGTTTTAAATTTGTGTGTGTGACTTCTGGATTTAGGAAAGGTACTGCAATATGACTGTCGGTGTTACTTTCTGACCATAATTCTTGTAATTTATCTATTTCTGGTGATATTGTTGGCATAATGCCTATTGACCATTAATAGATTAATACATGTATTAAGGTCTTTAAATAGACTAAATTTGTTTGGTCCTGTGGAGGGGGAAAAACTGAGACCCTTCTTCAAAAGGAGGAGTTTGGCACCAGTTAAAGTCTGTAAAGACAGGTTATAGATCTTAATTGTTCCCTCATCTATACTGTGTCCAATTTTTCTTTCTTGTTGGTTCTTGGATCATATCTTGGAAGGACAGTGAAGGAAGAAGAAGGGGAGGGGTATATCTCTATGTCAAGAATAAAGTAAGGGTGGTGGAACGGAGTGATATTATGGAAGGGATGAGTACGGAGTTAGAATCCATGTGGGTAGCGCTCCGTAGGGAAGGTGAAAAGGGGAAAGTAATTGTGGCGGTTTTTTAAAGGCCACTAAACCAAAGGGAGGAGGTACAGTTGGAGTTCATGTCACTGTTGGGTAGCGTGGCAAAGCTGGGGCCAGTTATCATATTAGGGGACTTCAACTACTCCGACATTAACTGGGAAGAGGGGACTGCACACTCACTAAAGGCCCGTCTCCTTATGGAAACCTTACAGGACAATTACATGTCTCAGTTGGTGGATTCTCCTACTAGAATGAATGCAGTGTTGGATCTATTAATTACTAATGACCCAGACCTAATCTCAGATGTAGGAGTCCGCGACAACCTGGGTTCTAGCGATCACAGGACGATCACATTTAGCGTAAATCACAACATAGCAAGGCATGAGGGAAACATAAGAACCCTAAACTTCAGAAGGGCAAACTTTCCCAAATTGTGCTCAATAATAGAGGAAATAAACTGGGACCAAACCCTAGGAACACTGACCGCAGAGGAAAAATGGGAATGCTTTAGGAACATACTAAAAAAATTCATCTCGCGGTGCATTCCAATGGGAAATAAATTAAAAAGAGCCAAAGCCAAACCTGGCTGGCTTAGCTGTAATGTAAATAAACTTATTAGGGGAAAAAAATGGCCTTCAAGAAAAACAAGGTCAGAACATGTTGCACACATAATTAACGATGACGGGAGGATGGTTACAGAGGACACTGAAAAAGCAACTGTGTTTAATGCTTTTTATTTCTCCGTCTTTATACAAGAAAAGGAGGGGTACACTGACCACGACTGTATGGTTAGCTGTACTTCATAGGACTTGCCGCTATGGCTAACAGAGTGCGAAATCAGGGAAAGACTAGATAAAATTGACACAAGTAAATCACCAGGCCCGGATGCCGTACATCGAAGAGTACTTAAATAACTCAGTAAGGTTATTTCTAGACCACTGTTCCTGATCTTTTGCTGACAGTATTTTGACAGGAAATGTACCAGGCGACTGGAGAAAAGCTAACGTGATACCGATATTCAGAAAAGGGCAGAGGCATATCCCGGGAAATTATAGGCCAGTCAGCCTGACGTCAATCCTATGTAAACTTCTGGAGGGGATGAGAAAGGACTATATCCAAGAGTTTACTAAAGAAAACAACATCATCAGCAGTAATCAGCACGGGTTTACAAAGGAGCGTTCGTGTCAAACCAATCTGTTAACATTCTATGAGGAGGTTAGCTTTGAGCTGGACAGTGGGGGACCTGTGGATGTGGTGTACCTGGATTTTGCTAAGCCGTTTGATACAGTTCCCCACAAATGCTTGATTTATATATTAAGGGCGACAGGCATCGACCACAAGGTTTGCTCTTGGATACGGAACTGGTTAAAGGGGCGTGTCCAAAGGGTGGTAATAAACAACGCATACTTGGACTGGTCTGGGGTGGTACGTGGGGTCCCCCAAGGCTCAGGTTCTGGGACCAATTTTGTTCAATTTATTCATAAATAGCATTGAGAATGAGGTCAGTAGCTCGATTTCAGTTTTTGCAGATGACACAAAATTGAGCAGGGCAATAACTTCACATCATGAGGCAGAAATCTTACAGAATTACCTGAACAAAATAACAGAGTGGGTAACTACATGGCAATGAGGTTTAACGTGGATAAGTGCAAGGTATTGCACTTAGGGACCAATAACATAAAAGCAAAATACACGCTAAGGGGGGGGGGACCTCTGGGGGAATCAAAAATGGAGAAAGATGTGGGGGTCTTATTGGTAGATAGACTTGGCAATAGCATGCAATGTCAAGCTGCAGCTGCCAAAGCCGGCAGAATATTGGCATGCATAAGGAAGGGGATGTATTCCAGAGATAAAACTATAATCCTACCACTTTATAAAACTCTGGTCCAACCACATCTGGGGTATTCTGTCCAGTTCTGGTCACCAAACCTCAGAAGGGATGTATTGGAGCTTGAGAGAGTACAGAGAAGGGCAACAAAACGTATTAGGAGATTAGAGGACCTTAATTACGAAGAGCGTTTAGAAGCGCTTGATTTATTCTCCCTGGAGAAGAGACGCCTGAGAGGGGACATGATAGCGATTTACAAATACCTCAACGGTGATCTGAGCATAGAAAAAAAACTATTCAGTCGCAAGGAATGCATGAGGACACGAGGTCATACAATGCGTTTACAGGAAAAGATATTTAACCTCAGGCTATGCAGGGGGTCCTTTACTGTAAGGACTACAAGACTGTGGAATTCCTTGCCATAATTGGTAGTAACTGCAGGGAGTATGGCTACTTTTAAAAGACTCTTGGACGTACATCTCAAGGATCAAAACATTCAGGGGTATGGGAAATGAATACGTCCACACACACCTACACAGGTTGAACTGGATGGACTATTGTCTTTATTCAACCTCAACTACTATGTAACTATGAAACTATGTATGCCTCCCCTCCATCCTTGTCTAACTTTCTTTTTTTTTGTACTCCCCTTGGAGGTTGTACTACAAAAGATGCATGGTCTGAAGAGAGTGGGATGTCTGTGTCTGGAAAGGATACTTGGTCAGCCATAGGTTCCATTGATTTGAGACGAGCCCCTTCTTTCATATAATTTTCAAGGTCTCATGATAGGAGGCTATACATATTCTGTGTAGGTATACAGAAGGTTAAAACTGACTTATTGATGAAATTAGTGATTGGAGACAATTGATCTTCTAGATTGTCAGATGCAGTGGAACTAAAAGAAGGAGATAAGGCTGGTTTTGCGTGGATTGTCTCTAAAACTATTGGGAGGCTAGTATCGGTCTTCTTATTAACACTAACTATCTCTGTTACAATTTCATCCAGGGAGGGAGATGCTCTGTTATTATTTTAATTTTTATTTGTATCCTTCACTTTGTTGGTATATAATTTGTCATTCGTCCTTCTACTATTATTGCATTTATATGGGACCCTCTCAGAATTTTTATTTGTCTTGTTAGTGCCCCTGTTTTTTGAGGTATTAACAGAATTGGTCATCTTCTTACTTTTACTGTGTGTGATCCCTATCACTTTCTCATTTGAGGGGTGTTTCCACTCAAAAACCCAACCGTTCTTGTAGTCAGCAATGTCACGCTCAAGCTTATTAATTTTCTTGTTGACCAAGTTGTCCTATTTCTTTATAACATTACTCTCTATGACCTTCAACCATTTAGGATAGAGACATGAGGTGTGAAACTCTTTAGCTGCATGTTCCTTATCATGAACTCGCTGTTGTGCTAGTTTTAATTTCCTTTCCCACTGCTGTATTATGAGTCTTATCCATTTGACAGTACAAAATTTTGCCAAGAGTCTCCACTCTTTGGTAATGTCCTCGTCCAGGAAGCTACATTGCTTCCTAATGCGCAAACCTCTAGGGGTGACTCCTAGCTCTAAGTACTTTTGTAAAAAGAACAAGTCCCACCATTGTGTACTTTCATATTGGTTTGCACTTTATAATTGTAGGAAAGCTTTTCTAATTTTATTTCAAAAGCCTCAGTATGGGGAAGTGTATCTTCTGCAGGGGTGGAAATGTTATCCTTTTGGGGAATAGTAGCTTGGTTGGCATTATTGGTGATTTTATCAAAGATTATTTTTGCCTATTGGATCTATCGCTGGTAATGGCAAAAAATATTTTTATTCTTTGTTGTGGATGGGGAAGGGTGATACGATTATATAAATGAAGATTAATAAGGCACTATGGGTGTAGGTGTGTGGGTATCTATATTAATAAAACCCCAGTGTCCCTGCATCCAGATTCCCTGTGTCTGTGGAAATGCGCTACTGCGCATGTGCCACAGGACAGCCGTTGGGACTGGGGGCGGGCACTGACCTTTTTAGGCTGAGGGAGCTCCTCGGTGTCGGAGGCCGGGTGTTGGGGGTCACCCTCGATAATGCTGCGGTGTGAGGGCCGTTGTACTGCCGATCGTTTCAGCAGCCACTGTTCTGAAGACGTATGTGCTGGGGAGGCGGGTGGCGCCATTTTTAAATATAAGGCAACTGGGAATTAAAGTGTTTGATGTACAAAAGCTAATAACAAGGTACCGACATCCCAATTGAATAATCAATCAACGGTAGATAAAAGAAACTACCAAAGAAACGGATGGGGGCTCGAGGTGTCCGGGCCATCATCCAGAAAAGACATGAAAGACCATAGATGAGCAAAGAGGAGAAAGAAAAAGTAGAGAAAGGAAAAGACAGGAGCTGGGTGAAAGGGAGAAGGAAAAAGGTGGGAGGGAGGGGGAGGGGGGAAGGGAGGAGAAAGACAGGGGAGGAAGGGTACAAGGTGGAAAGAAAGGGAAAAGCACAAGGACAAGATGGAGAAATGTGGAAAGGAAAAAGAGAGATCAGAGCAAGAAACAAAGAAATAATGAAGAGGGCTGGTGGGATTTTAATGGTACCATAGAGAAGACCATAGCAAAAATTAGTAAAATCAAGTATTTTATTTATACATAGTTAAAACCAGATGGGGGAAAAAATATAAGACATATCATGGAGTACATACAATGCAGTAACACAGGTACAGACAATAGGCAATAGTAAATATATAGCTCGTCCGATGTGCAGGACCATGGAAAATTAACCCAACATGTTTCGCAGCCTATTTTGGGCTGCTTCTTCAGGGGTCTGTAACATGCTATATAAAGAAAGCCTTAATAGACCTATGTAGAAAAATAACAAATGATAAATAAACAGACAAAATACAACTTAATGGTTAAGCATGCGCGTGCGGCTCCTGTGTATACAATGCACAGCCCTTCACCACAAACCATCACCCGACAGTGCACCAAGGAGAGAGAGAGTCCGGGATCCCCACAATACGTCTTACCCACGGATGTGGAGGAGAGATAAGACAGGGACAGCTATGTAGCGTGTGTGTTATGAACCGAAAAAGGCATCCAAAGGGATACCAGTAGGTTCAAAGAGTGAGAAAACCGCAAGAAATTCCCAAAAAGATGTCCAAGGGATGTGTTTACTAAAGAATATAAAGGCAGTAGTTTACCTTAAATAGTACTGGATTATATAGAGCTCAATAACGAGACAGAGTAAATTGGAACCCAAAAGTCCCTGTCTCTAGACGGAGAAAAATGTAAAATATATTTAGAGACATGAATACTCCTGAGCAAAAGACAACTTAAAGGGAACAGAAGGAAAAAGAGGGAAGGGGAGAAGAACCAGGGGACATGGAAAGAAAAAAGGGGGAACAGAAAGAAACAGCAGAGAGAAGGGAGAAAGCTAGGAAGGGGACAGGGGCTAGGGAAGGAAAATACGGAGAGAGAGAGGGGGGGGGGAGAGATGGAGGAAGGGGAACAAGGGGACTGTAAATAAGGAAGGAAAGGAAAAGGCGGCTACCTCACGAAAATGCAAATAAAGTATGGAGAGGCCGGTGGAAGAAAAAGCAGCTATACATCTATAGAATACAGTGGGCAGTGTCTGGTTGTCATGCTAGTTCTGAGGCAAGCCCGGAGAACCTCCATAGACTATCCAGGTAAAATTGTCCCAGTAGTAAAAGCACCTAATGGGGAGACATAAGAGAAATCAAAGGTGAGACACAACCTGAAAGATCGCAGAATAGCAGACCTCCGGGCATGACCACTGACCAAATAGCAGACCTCCGGGCATGACCACCGACAGGTACTTACCAACATGTATTCAGATGGAGAGCATGGCCGTCTCACAAAAACTAAACGCCAAAAGTCCCGCTTAAATACTACCTCAACCCAACGCCGGGTGCACGTCATAGACGTGCGCCACGGCGTGGGTCAGATCCTCAACTGTGCGCGCACCGGAAGCGCGCACAGTGCTGCACTGAACTCGGCCACAACACGCAGCCGCATGCAGCCATGGGGAGCAGAAGTGGAGGTGGTGTAACTCCACATCCCGCACCTCCACCCGAGGATCACACATCCGTGGGAGACGAGAGGAGGAGCCAGGACTCACCAACCCACCAAAGGGACAAGGCGGACCAAGTGATCAGAGGGGCGAATGACCGTGCATTGCAGACAATGACAGGGGGAGCCATAAGCATGTGATTCCATCAAATAAAAGCAAAACAAAAATACAATACAAAGAACAAAATAATCTAAAAAGATACACCTAATACAGCAAAAGATGTAATATATATAATATAGTACATTTAACATCAGCGTAGCGATCCATGGCTGGAGGGGAGAAAACAGAGAAAAAAAGAAAAAAGGGGGGGGGGGAAGACATCGCCAGCAATGGACCGCCATACTGTATATAATACAAAGTATCATAAATACCTTTCCATGGATAAATAAAGTGTCCATGGAAGTTGCCACAAAAGTCTAACCTGAAGACTGGTCAGAGACAAAAATGAATCGTAAAGCAAATAACATATGGCTCCAGGGAAGCGGTTATCAAAAAAGCCTCACAAACGCCCATTGCGATTGTTGAGTAAACTGATATTTATTTCTCCCAGAGTCAGCCTAATCTCATGGTTGCCAAGTGAATCAGTGGACCAAAGTGCATGGGATAGGGATCCCGTCAGGTGTGGGTGGGGTATTGTGTCTAAACTGATGATTGTCAAGAATGTGTAGAACTGGGGTGTCAAAATGCAGGACAACCTCTATCCCAAAAAAGGTTTATAGGTTAAAACCTAATTTATTCCTGGAGGTTTAGTGGCATCAAGGGACTCAATCCAGTAAGTTTCTTTTTGTAAGATGCGCTTGTCCCAGTTACCCCCTCGGGGGTCTGGGGCAATAACATCCAACACCGTGAACTTCACGGTTTGGTTGTTGTAACCATGATGCAAGCCAATATGCCTAGTGACACTAGTTTGTATGGTTCCGCCGTCAGAATGATAAATGTGATCCCCAATACGTTGGCTCAACTTGCGAATGGTCTTGCCACCGTAGAAGGTCCCACATTGACAGGTCATCAAATAAATAACACCCTGCGTGTTGCAATCGGCAAAATGTTTGGGCCTAAAATATCTGCCATTGGGTAATTGGACCCTGGGTCCGCCTAAGATCCAGGGACATTTATCGCAGGATCCGCAGGGATAGGTACCTTTTTTGAAATGCTGGGGAGTGTTATCTGGTCTATAGTGACTTTTTTGTGAGGCAATCCCAAAAGGAAGTCGCACGTCTAAATACCAGATTCGGTTTGGTACCCAAGTAGTTGGCCAGAGTGTAATCCTGGGTGAGGATAGGCCAATGTTTACTAATTATCCTGCGTAAAAGATTGTCATGTGCAGAATAGGTGGTGATAAATCTAACATTTTGATTAACCTGTTGGTTCCTGGCTTTATAGAGAAGTTCAGCTCTCGACCGGGATATGGCTCGATTGTATGCTTTTCTGAGTAATTTTCTGGAGTAGCCCCTCACAAGTAGGCGCTCCTGCAGCTGTTTAGCTTGTATTTTGAAATTGTCTTCCGTAGAGCAATTCCTGCGGAGTCTTAAATATTGAGCATACGGAATGCTATTGATGAGGGGGGTGGGATGGGCACTTGCTGCGCATAGGATCGTGTTGCCAGCACTAGGCTTACGATAGAGATCGGTATCAATAGATCCATCTGGCAAAAGACTGATCTTCACGTCCAAAAAAGGAATTTCAGATTTATTGAAAGTGTAGGTGAATTTTAGATTCATATCATTGTGATTTATAGCTGCAAGAAAGAGCATCAGATCCTCTTGAGTTCCCGTCCAAATAATGAGCAGGTCATCAATGAATCTGTGCCAGATTAGTATATGTGACAGCCATCTATCCATATTTTCGTCCGAGAAGACCAGTCTTTCCCAGGCGCCAAGATAAAGATTGGCATAAGAAGGTGCGCAGCAAGTGCCCATCGCAACCCCCTGGGTTTGCAGGTATATTTGATCAAGAAAAGTGAAGTAGTTTCTGGTGAGTATGAACCTAAGGAGTCTGAGAACAAACTCCATTAGGGACCAGGTAGTATGGTCTTGCTCTTTAAAGAAGGACTCCGCCATTCGGATGCCCTGGTCGTGCGGGATACTTGAGTACAGGGCCTCAATATCTATGGCAACGAGCAGGGCATCCGGAGGGACGTGAATCTCTTCCAAATGCTTGAGCAAATCAGTGGTATCTCGAATATAAGAAAACGTGTTGTTACCAACACGTGTTGCTCTACGGAAGACAATTTCAAAATACAAGCTAAACAGCTGCAGGAGCGCCTACTTGTGAGGGGCTACTCCAGAAAATTACTCAGAAAAGCATACAATCGAGCCATATCCCGGTCGAGAGCTGAACTTCTCTATAAAGCCAGGAACCAACAGGTTAATCAAAATGTTAGATTTATCACCACCTATTCTGCACATGACAATCTTTTACGCAGGATCCTTAGTAAACATTGGCCTATCCTCACCTAGGATTACACTCTGGCCAAATACTTGGGTACCAAACCAAATCTGGTATTTAGACGTGCGACTTCCTTTCGGGATTGCCTCACAAAAAGTCACTATAGACCAGATAACACTCCCCAGCATTTCAAAAAAGGTACCTATCCCTGCGGATCCTGCGATAAATGTCCCTGGATCTTAGGCAGACCCAGGGTCCAATTACCCAATGGCAGATATTTTAAGCCCAAACATTTTGCCGATTGCAACACGCAGGGTGTTATTTATTTGATGACCTGTCAATGTGGGGCCTTCTACGTTGGCAAGACCATTCGCAAGTTGAGCCAACGTATTGGGGACCACATTTATCATTCTGACGGCGGAACCATACAAACTAGTGTCACTAGGCATATTGGCTTGCATCATGGTTACAACAACCAAACCGTGAAGTTCACGGTGTTGGATGTTATTGCCCCAGACCCCCGAGGGGGTAACTGGGACAAGCACATCTTACAAAAAGAAACTTACTGGATTGAGTCCCTTGATGCCACTAAACCTCCAGGAATAAATGAGGTTTTAACCTATAAACCTTTTTTGGGATAGAGGTTGTCCTGCATTTTGACACCCCAGTTCTATACATTCTTGACAGTCATCAGTTTAGACACAATACCCCACCCACACCTGACGGGATCCCTATCCCATGCACTTTGGTCCACTGATTCACTTGGCAACCATGAGATTAGGCTGACTCTGGGAGAAATAAATATCAGTTTACTCAACAATCGCAATGGGGGTTTGTGAGGCTTTTTTGATAACCGCTTCCCTGGAGCCATATGTTACTTGCTTTACGATTCATTTTTGTCTCTGACCAGTCTTCAGTTTAGACTTTTGTGGCAACTTCCATGGACACTTTATTTATCCATGGAAAGGTATTTATGATACTTTGTATTATATACAGTATGACGGTCCATTGCTGGCGATGTCTCCCCCCCCCCCCCTTTTTTTCTTTTTTTCTCTGTTTTCTCCCCTCCAGCCATGGATCGCTACGCTGATGTTAAATGTACTATATTATATATATTACATCTTTTGCTGTATTAGGTGTATCTTTTTAGATTATTTTGTTCTTTGTATTGTATTTTTGTTTTTGCTTTTATTTGATGGAATCACATGCTTATGGCTCCCCCTGTCATTGTCTGCAATGCACGGTCATTCGCCCCTCCGATCACTTGGTCCGCCTTGCCCCTTTGGTGGGTTGGTGAGTCCTGGCTCCTCCTCTCGTCTCCCACGGATGTGTGATCCTCGGGTGGAGGTGCGGGATGTGGAGGTACACCACCTCCACTTCCGCTCCCCATGGCTGCATGCGGCTGCGTGTTGTGGCCGAGTTCAGTGCAGCACTGTGCGCGCTTCCGGTGCGTGCACAGTTGAGGATCTGACCCACGCCATGGCGCACGTCTATGACGTGCACCCGGCGTTGGGTTGAGGTAGTATTTAAGCGGGACTTTTGGCGTTTAGTTTTTGTGAGACGGCCATGCTCTCCATCTGAATACATGTTGGTAAGTCTGCTATTTGGTCGGTGGTCATGCCCCGGGGGTCTGCTATTCTGCGATCTTTCAGGTTGTGTCTCACCTTTGATTTCTCTTATGTCTCCCCATTAGGTGCTTTTACTACTGGGACAATTTTACCTGGATACTCTATGGAGGTTCTCCGGGCTTGCCTCAGAACTAGCATGACAACCAGACACTGCCCACTGTATTCTATAGATGTATAGCTGCTTTTTCTTCCACCGGCCTCTCCATACTTTATTTTCGTGAGGTAGCCGCCTTTTCCTTTCCTTCCTTATTTACAGTCCCCTTGTTCCCCTTCCTCCATCTCTCCCCCCCCCCCCTCTCTCTCCGTATTTTCCTTCCCTAGCCCCTGTCCCCTTCCTAGCGTTCTTCCTTCTCTCTGCTGTTTCTTTCTGTTTCCCCCTTTTTTCTTTCCATGTCCCCTGGTTCTTCTCCCCTTCCCTCTTTTTCCTTCTGTTCCCTTTAAGTTGTCTTTTGCTCAGGAGTATTCATGTCTCTAAATATATTTTACATTTTTCTCCTTCTAGAGACAGGGACTTTTGGGTTCCAATTTACTCTGTCTCGTTATTGAGCTCTATATAATCCAGTACTATTTAAGGTAAACTAATGCCTTTATATTCTTTAGTAAACACATCCCTTGGACATCTTTTTGGGAATTTCTTGCGGTTTTCTCACTCTTTGAACCCTACTGGTATCCCTTTGGATGCCTTTTTCGGTTCATAACACACACGCTACATAGCTGTCCCTGTCTTATCTCTCCTCCACATCCCTGGGTAAGACGTATTGTGGGGATCCCGGACTCTCTCTCTCCTTGGTGCACTGTCGGGTGACGGTTTGTGGTGAAGGGCTGTGCATTGTATACACAGGAGCCGCACGCGCATGCTTAACCATTATGTTGTATTTTGTCTGTTTATTTACCATTTGTTATTTTTCTACATTAGGTCTATTAAGGCTTTCTTTATATAGCATGTTACAGACCCCTGAAGAAGCAGCCCAAAATAGGCTGCGAAACATGTTGGGTTAATTTTCCGTGGTCCTGCACATCGGACGAGCTATATATTTACTATTGCCTATTGTCTGTACCTGTGTTACTGCATTGTATGTACTCCACGATATGTCTTATATTTTTTCCCCCATCTGGTTTTAACTATGTATAAATAAAATACTTGATTTTACTAATTTTTGCTATGGTCTTCTCTATGGTACCATTAAAATCCCACCAGCCCTCTTCATTATTTCTTTGTTTCTTGCTCTGATCTCTCTTTTTCCTTTCCACATTTCTCCATCTTGTCCTTGTGCTTTTCCCTTTCTTTCCACCTTGTACCCTTCCTCCCCTGTCTTTCTCCTCCCTTCCCCCCTCCCCCTCCCACCCACCTTTTTCCTTCTCCCTTTCACCCAGCTCCTGTCTTTTCCTTTCTCTACTTTTTCTTTCTCCTCTTTGCTCATCTATGGTCTTTCATGTCTTTTCTGGATGATGGCCCGGACACCTCGAGCCCCCATCCGTTTCTTTGGTAGTTTCTTTTATCTACCGTTGATTGATTATATAAGGCAACTGATAGGAAATCCGCCTCCCCAGCACATACGGAGGCTACTGAAACTATCGGCAGTACAACAGCCCTCACACCGCAGCATTATCGGGGGTGACCCCCAACACCCGACCTCCGACACCGAGGAGCTCCCCCAGCCTAAAAAGGTCAGTGCCCGCCCCCAGCACATAGGAATTCAGAACGGCCCTCACACCGCACCATTATCGGGGGTGACCCCCAACACCCGGGACCCGGCCTCCGACACCGAGGAGCTCCCAGATCCTCCCCAGCACATATCAGGAACAGGTAAGTGAGATTCCTCCACTGCTGCACTGCCTGCCATTATACGGGGCTGCAGGCATACTACAAGAGATGCAGTGCTGCAGGCATGGTACTCCTGTACCATGCCTGCAGCACTGCATCTCCTGTACCATGCCCGCAGCCCCGCATTCCCCTGTACCATGCCCGCAGCCCCGCATTCCCCTGTACCATGCGCGCAGCCCCGCATTCCCCTGTACCATGCGCGCAGCCCCCGCTCAGTCAGCCATATGTTCTAGCATCCGTTAATTTAACGGGCTTAATGTCTAGTATAAATATATTGATTGACACATAAACTAAATCAACATGGCAACAATATGAAACCGGCGCTAGAGCTGTAGCATATATCGAGACGTACAGCTATGGGGGCAAATTTTTCCCCAGTATATGCCAATCTGACCATGGGCTACTGGGAGGAGGGACACATCTGTAGTCTGGACTAACAATCCCTTTGCCAAACACATGATTTTTCATGGATGATATATTGAAGACATATTGCTCACCCGGGATGATGGTCCGGATGTGTTCTCTTCCTTTGTAGCCTACATTAAAATGCCAATTCCTTGGGATTATCCTTCACCCACATCCTTGACCCCAATGAGTTGGTCTTTTTGGATTTAGATCCCATGAACATCAAACTATTTTCTGTAGGAATCATACCAAGCCTACCAATGGAAACTCCTTTCTCCACTTTTCCAGCTACCACCATCCGGCATAGAAGAATAATATCCCTAGTGGCCAATTTAATAGGCTGAGAAGAAATTGTTCTAAAGTTGTTCACACAAGGAGCAACACTGTCATGAAAATTCAGGGATAAAGGATAGCCAACAACATTAGTACAGGAAGCGCTCAATACACACTTGAACCCCCTTACAGGGAATAAATTCACAAAGTCAAAAAAAATCTTAATGCAGTTCGATTCATAATGACCTATAATGACAGATATAGGTCCATTTCCAAAAGAGCACCGCAGATTCATCCAAAAAGGATGCAATGAACACGTGTTTCCCGCCATTTCTTTCAGGTCCATAACAAGCAGATATGTTTTCTAGAGGTTATGGCAATTGAGGCTATCCAAAATCACTCACCAATAATGAAAGGTTCTCCCTGTATTCATGTATTTATATTTTCTTATCATTGTACTTTTCATTTATTATTATGTATAGGTTCTAATTTGATATGTCATTACTTTTTAAGATTGGGATTATATATAGTCTGTATAAAACTGGTTAATAGCAGCCATGAGCATTGATGGGTTAAGTGGCATCCATTGGGTTACAAACTGTTTAATTCCCCAGTTGCCTCCATCCCCGTGACTTAATAGAGCACCTTCACATGAAACAGGCATTCTACACTGGTTCCCTGAGGCTTCTCTTGGCTCTTCCTGCTTCCGCCCGTTGGCCAGGTGTGACATCATCTGTGTGCGCTGCACTTGGTCTGGCCTCCTAAGCAGCCACACTGCATCAACTGGGGCTTTCGTATTGGCACCCCTCAGTCAGCCCTATTGGCTGCGCTCGATGACCCTCTTCTCTATGCCCAGGGATTCGATGCAGTGGCATCGTTGACTGTTTCACCTTACCTCAGGTTTTATACATGATATGGCAATAAACTGCTGACATTTCTATCTCCTATAGACCCTATTGATGTGATTCTGTCATGCATTTTAACTCCCATCACAGTGACCACCGTGGTGCAGAGCACAGTCCCATTTGTTTGTTTATGTTAACATCTTGCACCTAAAGCATACTAACAGCTGCAAAGGTTAGCCCCGGTCTCTCCACCACTCCATCCATGATCTGTGCCTCTAGAGCTCAGTATATATGTGTGCTTACTTTCATATGGTGGGAGATTATCTAGGGTGAGACATGGAGAGCTTTCCAGCTGATGATCCACTGGGTAACTGGGTCATGAGAATAGACCACTGGCCTGAACTTGTGCAGTTTGCAACTGAGCTGCTAAGCTTCCTCTTCATCCAGTGTGCTTTCCGAACTGGCATTAAATGCTGCTGTAGGTTTTATGACAGATAAAAGAGTGCATCTGTCTGCAGACTGCATGCACAAGCTGACATTAATCAAAATGTATCAGTCCTGGATTAGCAGCAGCTATCAAGCCCCTGATGCAGATATCGCTGATTAATCATTTTCTGTATCTGGAATCTTTGCAAGACAGTCTACGCTGTCTATCTTTGTGGGTGTTGATTTTATCTGGAAGAAACTTTTTTGGTATAGGGTTCATGGGCATAATTAACACCCATTGACCATTTTTTCTACATCTGTTTTATAGGTGCATATCATTTTTACAGTTTTTTACAGCAAGGCCAATTCTTGATTTCATCAAGAGTACCTCTATAGGGTTATGATGTGAAGGCACCACCATCACCCAAAGCCCAATTTTTCTGCAACTGTTACTACTATCCAAAGCCTGCAAAAACAGGCACCCAAATTTATTCAAAAATATTTCTAATCCTGTTCCAAATGCACTAAATTGTGGCCTCATCATACAGACTGGCTCCCAAGCCATTTAAAAAAAAATAAAGACAGCTTGCAGGGAAAATATCATTTTTATGCCTTTATAAATGTCATTTTTGCTGCAGCAGGTTCTATACATGGTACAGATGTGCCACTTTACAGGCAGACCAATGGGACCTCCTAGGCACTATATTTAAAGGAATTTTTCATTTTTATTGTTTCACTTTAAGCATAAGTAAATCACTGCTCATTTAAAAAAATTTTTTACAAACTTGTTTTCATTGATTCATATCCCCCAGGGCCGTACCCGGACCCCATACCATTTGAATGTCCAATAAATAGCATCTAAGCCCTCAAAATGGACACTTTTGATTTTTCTAAGTAGACTGGGCTCCTTAGTAATCTTCAAACTTTTGCGATGTTCGAGAGTTCTGACGTTAACCGAATCGGGGGGTGTTCATGCAATCTCCAGTAAATATTATTGTTTTTACCAATATGGATCTTAAGGTTCAATTACAAGGGCTCTGCGTTTTCATTAATGGGTTTCACCTGGCAGTTTTGTTTTAAATGGATGAATACTCATGGAGCACTCAGTAATGATTAAGCACTGATATGTGAAACATGTCTACAACTGTCTGCCCTAGGATAGTGTGTTTCCTGTATTTTAACTTGGATATTAATAATCATGAAGTTTTGATTTTATTCAATTTGGAGTGCAGCCACCGTCATGATTTCTTCATAGAGAATACGTGTGGGTTTAGGGCTTCTATGAATGTAAGTACACAGTGATTCTTTCTCTCCTTCTCTCAAGCCACACTGATCACCTCAAAGATCATGAAGGCGATATCCACCTGCCAGACTATCCTGATTTCTAAAACAGAGGTAAAAGTGGACATCTCCTCGATTCCCCTAGACCTGCACAAACCCAGTGACAAAGTCTGAAGCCAGGCTGAAGACCAGCTTCTACTGTTCTAGCATGCCTCTGGGCAGATGCAACATCAACTTCACGAGATAGCTCAGAGGCAACCTGAAGCATATGCAGATCCTTAGAAAAGGCTATGCTGCAGCAACTTGAGCCACCTTCTTAGAATACTGATCGACTCCTATGGTAAGGACCATATCCTACTTTTTGAGTGCAGTATGCACACTGCAACTAAGCAGCTATCCCCAGTGGCCCCACTACGCACCTTCATCCCCTTGCTCCTTAACCACAAAGATAGGGACACCGTGTTACACCTTACTAGGGAAAGAGGCCATATTCTTTTTCAAAATGGGAGGCTTGCAGTGTTCCCTGACATTTTTAACATCATCTAATGGCAGTGCAATACATTTCTTGAGAAAAAGAGGGAGTCTACAAGTTCTTTTATCCCTTTGTTTATAGCCATTTTTTTGTGTTCCAATCTTTGTTTGCAGTCTGTTAATTTTGGTTTCTCAATTCTCCACAGTGAGAAGCTACCTTGACCTATTGAATATTGTGGAGTTTTTCTTCAATCTATCTAAACCATTTCAGTCCTTTTTCTTCCTGGGTGGATACTAACCTAGAAACCCTGTGACTTATCACCAAACACAGGATTTTTGTTTGATTCATGTAACGGTATCTACACTGCTTCACAGTTCAGCGGAAAAACATCTCTTTAGTTTGAATACCAGAGCTCATACTTTTGTTTTTATTTTTTTTCTTCAATATTTATAAAATATATTATTGCAGGATGGACTTTAACCCTACGTTTGGCAATGGCTCTGGGCTGTGTGAATGCACCCTAATACTCACACAAGTTGGGGTCAGTGTAGAAGTGGGTGGGTTGGGGTTGCTTAATTTGTTTAAAATGTATGTAGTCTATTTGTTTCAGTGCTTTGATTATTTGCCAATTTCCCCATGCACTATTGTGTTCGTTTTACGTGGTAATATCTTTGCATACTTATTGCTGTTTCTGCTGGTTCAATAGGCCTCATTCATTCCATTTCCTGCTATTGTAAGCCACTATAAGTTTTTATCTAGAATGCTGATGGACTTAGGGATAAGATAAAAAGTACAGCTGTTCTGTCTTTTCTTCAGAAACAAAAACGTTGATATTATTGTACTTTCAGAAACTCATATTGATGGCCAGGTGCACTAAGATGTCTATTACTCTGTAATGTTAATTTCCTATATAATTCCATTGTGATCAATGAGGGCATATCTTTTATGGCTCCATAACACCAGCCAAATGGTTAAATGATTTTAATACCTTTATAGACCTTTCTTTAAACAAACAATTCCCCCCCCCCCCCCTCTTTCCTTATGCACAAGATTTGGTAGGCTTATAGGGGAATTTGCCCAGCTGTAAAAGTACCCAACTACAGTAGTTTTCTCCTTCTTTTTTGCCTTGCACCCCACAATGCTTACTCAATGCTGGCTTTTTTTCCCATTTCCTCTCTGACTATTCCCCCTGTTGAGCTATTACAGATTGTCCTGCCTGATTCACTTTTACAGTTTGGTGAATCAATCATTTTTGGCTTTATTTAATACCTGACCTGGAATCTTTTGGAAATAAAAGGAAATCCCTTTTTTTTTTCTCAAAGCCATAACTCCATAGCTGTAATACTTAATTTGCTTCACTACTTGCAATTTGGGAATGCTTCAAATTCATGTTTTCACCACCCTTACCTCTCACATTTACAACATTAAAACTCCTCTTAATTCACAATACAGAAGGCAAGCATGTCCAAGTTGAATGAACTTGTTGTCAAACTTTACATGGGACCCCTCCCCCAATAATGCTGTGTACAATTTGTGAGAACCTGCAATATGCTAAAGACAAACAATAACTAGTTTTTGTTAACCCCTTTACAACCGGAGGATTTTGCTGTCTTCCGTCCAGGCCACTTTTTGCGATTCGGCGCTGTGCGACTTCAACTGACAATTGCGCGGTCGTGCGACACCGTACCCAAACGAAATTTACGTCCTTTTTCTCCCACAAACAGAGCTTTCTTTTGGTGGTATTTGATCACCTGTGCGATTTTTACTTTTTGCGCTATAAACAAAAAAAGAGCGTTTATTTTGAAAAAATAATAATATTTTTCACATTTTTTTATATGAAATTCCCCCCAAAAAAGATGTAAAAACCAATTTTTTTAAAAGTTTTTGGCCAATTTGTTTTATGCTACATATGTTTGGTAAAAAAAATCGCAATAAGCGTATTTTGATTGGTTTGCGCAAAAGTTATTGCGCTTACTAACAAAGGGAAAGATTTCTGTCATTTTTGGTGTTTTTTTTTTAACGCGTAATGGCGGCGATCTGCGATTTTTTTTGCGGGACTGCGACATTGCGGCGGACAGACCGGACCCCTGACTGACATTTTTGACACTTTTGGGGGTACCAGTGACATTACTGCAGTAATCAGTGCTATATATATGCACTGTTACTGTAAAAATGACACTGGCAGGGAAGGGGTTAATTTTATTGGAGAGGGAGGGGTTAATGTATGCCTGGTGCTTACTGACGTGTAGGGGGGGAGGTGACTATGTGATTCATGGACAGATCGGATGTCCAGCTATGCTGAACAGTCCGATCTGTCACTCCCTGTCACTATGGAGATCCGCCCGCTGTGTTTACACACAGCGGGCGGATCTCCAGACTCGATCCCCGACGATCGGGTAAGAGCAGCGGCGATCGCCGTTGCTCCTCCCCTGGCCCGACTCCCGCTGTGAATGAAAACAGCGGGAGCGAGCCTCCGGCGGCGCGCAAGCGCCGCCCAGAAGGGGAGGAGTCCAGTCACGTTAATACTACGTGACTGGACGGGAACGAGCCACTCTGCCGCAGTAGTATTACCGTGAGCGGTAGTAGAGTGGTTAAACAATGGGGTTTTAAATATGATATATACAGTACTGCTATAAATTGTTAGCTTACTTAGTCAACTATGATGCATAACTGCCTTAAATCAGCCATAGATGGTTCAAATCCATTCAAAACCGTAGATTCAAACCAACTTTGGGCAATCCATCGATCGACTTGGGTACAACAAGAATTTTAGATTTTCACATGTGATTATTGTTAGTGGCTATAGCTACTAGCAATAATCACTGTGTTCTCCCTGCAGGGACAGCTTCCTTTTTTTCTGCAAGCTGTGGTTGCATGAAAGAAATTTGTAACATCTATGGCCTGCATTAGGTACCCAGGAGGGTTGCCTTGTTAGGAACCCTGGTTTGGTCACCAACAAATTTCTAAAATTCTTTTGTGATTTAAATACTTGTTTACTTGATGTGCAGTGAGTGTGTGCAATATTTCTGCCTCTTGTCTCTGACATAAACTACTATGATTTTACTTGCATAGTAAAGCCTATCTCATCTTTGAATCTTACTGTGTATTTCTGCCTCCTTGTATTATCCTCACTGAGCTCCCAAACATCTCCTTTTCCCCTTCACTTCCCTTTGTTTGGAACAATTTGGTCACATTAGTCACGTTCGGTCATGTGCACTTCTTTATGCACACTTAAAATCCTATAGTTTATAGTTCCTGGTCCATCTCTGCAGTGAGCAAGAGAAGGTACTTCTTACTTACAGCTTGATCGTGGAGAATGAAGGCAGCCACCCTCTAACTAGAAGTCAGAACACAGCAGCAAAAGAAATAAAAAAATGAGTAGATTGGAAGCAAAAGAAGGTACTTTTTTGAGTTAATGCCACATACTAGAATATAATTTTCTTTTGTTTACTATCACTTTAATTAATGAGCTTTTATCATTATATACTGTAGTTAGCCAGATTGCAAAAAGTCGCTTCAATAAAACTTGACTAAAAAGTAAAAAAAAAGGAAGATCTCATTGAAGAGAGAACCTTCTTACGCAACCTTTTAGATATTAAATATAAGCGCAAGATGATGTATCTCATAAACTTTTTTACGAGCAGAGTTACAAGTGTGGGAGGTTCTTAGCCAGATGCATTCAAAATAAACGAATAAACTCCACAATTCACTGTATAAAGGATTCCAGTGGTAAGGCTTATGTTAAAACCCAAGACATAGCTGCTCAGTTCCAAAAATACTATTCAGATCTTTACAATCTACATCCTGACATTAAACCTTCTACCACACACCCCAAACGTACACAAATTATTCACTCCTTCCTTGACCAACACTGTCTCAAACAACTTTCCCATACTGACGCAACTTTCCTTGAAAGTCCATTGACTGAACTCGAACTAAAACAGGTGGTTAAACAACTTAAAGCAGGGAAGAGTCCGGGCCCGGACAGGTTTACAACATCCTTCTATAAAACCTTCCTACCATTCCTGTGTTCCCCTTTCTTAAAAGTATTCAACACCCTTTCATACCCTCCCTTACATCCAAATAGATTATTGGATGCTCACATTGCTGTGATCCCAAAGGAAGGGAAGGATTCCACTGATGTCTCAAATTACAGACCAATCTCCCTATTAAATGTTGATATAAACATTTTTGCCAAAATTTTAGCGAATCGTATCCAACCATTTCTGACTACCCTAATCTCGAAAGATCAAGTAGGCTTTGTCCCGGGTAGGAAGGCTCGTGACAATACAATCAAAGCCATAAATCTTCACTATTGGCTTACCTCCAATAAGGTTCCGGGTTTTTTTCTGTCACTCGACGCAGAGAAGGCGTTTGACAGGTTGGCCTGGGATTATCTGACAGCAGTATTGCAACATTTGGGTTTACGTCAACAAATGCTCTCATTCATAATGTACACAATACAATACACCCTCGGCAAGAGTGAGAGTTAACGGCCACCTGTCGGACGCCTTCTCCATAAGCAACTGAACCAAGCAGGGTTGCCCTCTCTCCCCAATACTATTCGTAACCCATATTGAATTGTATTAGATCCAACCAAAACATCAGAGGAATCAATGTAGACTCCCATGCATATAAATTAGTGGCTTATGCAGATGATATCATGCTCTTCCTCCAATAGCCATTGATTTTGATTCCTAACCTACTCAATAACTTCGAACTCTTCAACAAACTCTCCTTCCTTAAAATTAATTTCAGGAAGTCTCTGGCTCTGAACATATCTCTCCCCCAATCAATGGTATCCCAATGTCAGGCCAATTTTCCTTTCAAATGGGAACCCCATGCAATCCAATATCTTGGCATATCTCTCCCAACTAAACTGACAGATCTATTTGATGCAAACTTCCCACCCATCTCAAAATCCATTTCGAAAGATCTCCAAAAATGGAATGGCTGTTTCTTTTCCTGGTTTGGAAGAGCGGCCCTGTTGAAAATGAACGTCCTCCGACGTATCTTATATCTCCTTCAAGCAATACCAATTGCTATTCCAAACTCCTTTTTCAAGAGTCTAAAAGATCATTGTATTAAATTTCTGTGGAACCAAAAAAGGCCTAGAATTAGTTATGATCAACTAATCAAACCCAAACATAAAGGGGGGATTGGGCTCCCAGACATACAACGTTATTACTGGGCATTCCATCTCAATAGAATTGTAGATTGGAATGTTTACGATGATTTGAAAGATTGGATCACCCTGGAATCAACCTTTAGTCTTCTGGAACTCAGATCCATTTCGTGGATTTTACTCAAACATATACCGAAAATACTGAAAGAACACCCATTAATTGGACCAACCCTAAAAACTTTTCATCACATATGCTCCAAATTTCATTTATCTTCTAACCCTGGTCCTCTTACACCTATAAATAACAACCCCGCCTTTGCACCCAGCCAACGCTTGACTTCTATACTCAAAACTTGGCCTCATGACCAGAGGACAGCTCACCACTTTTGTGACAAAGACTCCCCCCTGAAGCCTCCTGATACTGTATCGCGGCTCAAATAGTAGAGAAATCTTTACCGCCTGAGTTTTATCAACATCTGAGCCGTTGGTTACAAAGCATCAATTGAAACCAAATCTCCCGTCCTCTCTATAGCTTTGAATCCCTCTGTACAGCTAAATTACCCCAAAGACATGTGATATCTACCATTCATGCCCTGTTTTTCGAGAAGTCCTCCCCCAAATCTAACAGGGCCAGCAATTCTTGGGAACATGAATTGGATGTACAACTGTCAGAACAGGAATGGGTAAAAATTTTCACTATCACTCACAAAGGTTCAATTAATGTCACGACACAAGAAAATAACTATAAAATTGCAACCCGATGGTACAGATCTCCCCATATTACCCATCATTATAACTCTTCATCATCAGATATATGTTGGCACTGCTCCCTAGAAAAAGGTACAATACTCCACATATGGTGGGCATGCTCTTGCATACAACTGCTTTGGGTACAAATACACCAAATTATCGTATCTATGTCTACCTATCCAATTGATTTTAATCCAGCACAATTTTTACTTCATCACTCTAATGTTCCTCTAGCGCAATATCGTAAGTCCCTTCCTTTTTACCTACTCAATGCGGCCGAACTCTGCATTCCTTCTCTATGGAAGTCTGACCGCACACCCTCTATATCAGACTGGTTAAAAAGAGTAAAAAAAATTGCAGAAATGGAGGAACTTATACATATTGCGAAAGATACTCCAACCACATTTTAGGACATCTGGGTGGGCTGGATACATTTCCAAACTACCACACAATATTCTGATCTTTTACAAACTTGAATCATAATTGTGATAAATGTCACGCTACTATGTGAATCCCAGGTAACATGTTTTGTTCTTAACCACCACAATAGAGTTGGACCCTCCCCTCCCTAAACAAAGCATGTGAGGGGAGGTTTCCAACACATACAGTATAATCCCATCATTTAGCCCTTTACTCTTCCTTTTATTTTTTTACACGTCTTAGGATGCCTTTCTTTTTTTACTTTCTCCCCCTTCCTTGTGCCCCCTAATAAAATGACCTCAGGTTTTCAATATAGAGGGGATCAACTCCCTTTGGCTTATAATTTTGTTTCCACTTGCCTATTATAAACATCTTATTAACATACAAGTTTCCACAAACTTACAAAAACGGGCCCTGATTATCCACTATCAATGTGCTCTGCTACCTTTTATGGTAATATGTTGATGACAATCTATATGGACATTGTTAAACATTGCTCTGTTGATAACACATGTCATTTGACTGCTTTTTGTTTATTATATGTTTGCTTTCCTTAAAAAAGTACTAATAGCCACTGTATGAAGTCTCTATGCTTGTATAACTTTTTGTCTTTATTCAATAAAACTTTTATGGAACAAAAAAAAAGGAGCCAGCAAGATATAATTTACATATAGAATAAACCAGGGGTCTCCAAACTGCAGCCAGAGGGCCAGATGCGGCCCTTTCCTAGCCTTTATACAGCCCTTGGGACACTATACCTGCCAATGATATAAAGCAATATTCCTCCCACTGACACCACTATTTATTCCACTGATACTGATGATTGGGCACTATTACTCCCACTAATACCAATGATGGGGCACTCCTCTCACTGACCACAAACCCTGAGGCTATGTTTATTCCCACTAATGCTAGTGAGGGTAGACATTTTCGAATCTCACTGGCCACAATCCAGCCCTATAAAGTCTGAGGGACAGTAAACTGGCCCTTTTTTTCAAACGTTTGGAGACCCCTGGTATAAACTCTTCAACTTTGATTTTTCTTTTGTAGCACCCTCCTAGGTAGGTGCTAGGAAAAAGGTGGTCCTGTCTGCTTATCAGGGGGGCCTTAATTGTTCAGCAGGCTGTCATGTGTTCTCAGGTGTGCCTGTTGAGCTTGGGGACTCTCCCCACTGTATCCAATGAGAGCTCTCATTGGACAGTGGAGGAAATCTGACCAATAGCACACCAGGGCTTGTATCCATCACTGAAGGCAGATTCTGCCACAATGCATCCTGAGAGGGGGTATAAGTCTGTGGGGAGCACATGACAGAAGGTCTTTGGTGGGAAGCAGAGTCCTGGGAGGAGGGTGACCGCTGTCTCTCCTCCTGTTGGTGTGAAGAAAGGTGTCCTTGGCGGTCGGCCTAGACGACAGAAGGTTGAGCTGAGCTGCAGAGAGGCATCCAGTGTGCTGAGGACCGTGCAGAGCCGTTGTAGCCGGAGTTTCCAGAAAAGCCGTGAGTACTGTAAACTGCCCCGGGGTCTGCCTAGGATAGGAGACCACTCCAGGAGGTCAGAGGGATCCAGGAGCCAGCTAACCAGGAGAAAGCTTAGAAAGGGGGTGCCTGAGTCTAAGCCCTGAAGAGAATTCTATGAGAAATTGTGAGGGTGCGGGCCTTTAAGTGTTTAGAGTTGCAGCAGTGTTTACAAGTAGCTACCTCAGCCAGGAAGGCTAAAATGAGCAGTACAAAGGACTTTTGGGTCACAAGGAAGTGTCAGAAGTCAGTTCAAGTCCACAGACAGCAAGATAGAGTTCACTCGCGCCAACGGGCATTGACCGGCATTCAGCCAGCATTAAGTCAGCATCAAGAGGCATTTTTCTCAGAGTCCAAATCTATTGTGTATAGTCGAGCATCCAAGTTCCAAAAATAAATACAAAAACCAAAGATGCCTGTTTCTTGTCTCAGTGCTCACACTTGAGAACATGCTTAAGCCCTGGTTCACACTTGTGCGAGTGCTGGGTTCGCATTTAATGTCGGAGCGCACTGCTCCTTCATTACATGTGATCGGCTGTGCGGTGCGAGTTTAGCCATACACTTTGTATGGCTAAATTCACACCGCAGCCGCAGCAAACACGCACAGGGACCCTTTTTGGAAGCCGCATCAGGATCGGATCGCACAGAGGTTCACACTTGTGCGATCCGATCCTGTGCAAACTGCACGATCGCACTGCGATATGCGATCAAACTGGGGGTGTCGTTAAGATTACATTGACACCCCCAGCGTATCGCATATGGCAGTGTGAACTGCCGGGGGTGCGTGTGCGATGCGGGAACAGGCTGCGGATTCGCAGCCTTCCCGCATCGCATCAGTGTGAACCGGACCATTATGTGCTGTTGTTTTTTTTGTTTAATTTCTGTTTATTGAAAATTTTTCAAGAAGACAAAGAAAAACAGAACATAGACCATACAATCCGACATTAAATACGGCAAAAAGCCATGGAACAATATAAATGAGTACACGAACATCTCAGTGCGCATCCAGCACGCCCAGTTATGAAAAGTCTGGGAAAACATACTGATAGCACAACATCTTGTATCATAAAACCAATGTCAGAGAGCACCTATAGGAAAGTGAAAGGATAGTAAAAAGCAGAAAAGAAAGATAAAGAAAAGGAGAGAGCAGCAGGGAGAAAAAGGGGGTAAGAGGGGGGAGGGGAGGGTGGGAAAATAGGCCACAGGTGGCTTATGTACCAAATAATAAAAACTTTAAACAGATAGGATTACATTAGAAGGTGATACACCAAGGGGGGTGTCCACAGTGAGTAGGGCCACATAGGAAGAAGTGCTTTTAAAAGAGGACCAAGGTTGCCAGGCAGAGTGAAAACGGTCCAGTTTGTCACGGGCTATGAAAGTAAGTTCCTCTAATTGGTATGTCATATCAATTTTCCGTAGCCAGTGACATATCTTGGGAATGGTCGGTGAGCCCCAGAGGGTAGGGATCAGGGCTTTGGCCGCATTAAGCATATGAGGGATCATTGATCTTTTGTACTTAGAGAGCGGCATGTTAGTTCCATGCAGCAGGACAACCCAAGGATCTGATGGGATAGTAACTTCCGTGATCACATGTATAAGCCGAAGGACTTCCATCCAGAACGGTTGTATTATTGAACAGTGCCACCAGATGTGTGTGTGCGATGCAGTATCTCCGCATCCCCTCCAACATAACGGGGAGATGGCCGGAGAAATAATGTGCATTTTCCGCGGGGTATAGTACCAACGGGACAATAACTTGTAGTTGGATTCCGCCACCTTGGTGGAGAGAGAGGGGATAAAACCAGTCTGATCAGCTGAGACCCAGGAGGGGATCAAGGGCAGTAGTCTGTTAGCTAACACCTTAGAGTATAATTTAAGATCTACATTCAGGAGGGATATAGGGCGGTAACTGCCACACTCTGTGGGGTCTTTGCTCGGCTTAGGTAGGACCGAAATGTGTGCAGCTAATGATTCTGGACGAAAACCCGAGGATTTAGAAATGGAGTTGGCATATGAGGTCAAGTGAGGGAGTAGGACATCAGCAAACTTTTTGAAATATGCAACCGTGAAGCCATCAGGGCCAGGCACCTTACCAACTTGGGTGGATTTTAGTGCCAATTGGAACTCTTCAATGGAAAAATCGTTTTCTAATTTCTGCAGGGAGCGTTTGGAAAGGGTTGGTAGATTAGCCTTTTTGAGGTAAGCCCAAATACGTTTGCGTTTTTCAGTTAAAGGGAGATGACAGAGATCACCTTCTACATGGTAAAGCTTGCCATAAAAATCTCTAAAGGCTTTGGCTATATCAGGGGAGGAATGGACCATAAGGCCAGAGGGAAGCTTCACCTTCTGAATGAAAGCTGCGGACTTTTGGGCTCTAAGAGACCTGGCAAGCATTCTACCGGATTTATCACCCCACTCGTAACGTTTATGGGCTAAAAAGTGAAATTTGCACTTGGTAGCTTTGTCAAGTAAGGATCGCAGGGATTCCCTAGCCTCTGTTAAAGCCTGAAGGTGGGACACATGCAATGATAGTTTGTGTGACTTTTCCAGATCCGCCACCAGGGCAAGCTGCTCAGCGATCAATTGGCCCTGCTCACGCTTCCTCCTCGCCCCCAGCTCCATCAATTTGCCCCTTATAGTGGCCTTGTGGGCTTCCCATACCAAGGAGGGAGATGCGTGCTCAGTGGTATTTTCCAGAAAATATTGGCTAAGTGCAGAGGATAAGAGAGCTGCATCTGCGGGGTTTGAGAGAAGCGAGTCGTTCAGCTTCCAATTAGTGGAGCGGGGTGGGAGAGAGGGAAGGAGCAGGGTGGTCATAACAGGAGCATGATCCGAAATGGAGGCGCAGCCAATGGAGGAGGATCTCAAAAGGGGTAAGTGAAAGTGGCTCAGAAAAATGTTGTCAATCCTAGAGTAACAACCATGAGTTTTGGAAAAGTGGGAAAAATCAGCATCTTTAGGATGCAGGATTCGCCAGACGTCAACTAGTTGAAGGGAATGTAACAACTTTTTAAGCTGTGCGATCTGTTTAAACGGGACATTCGAACGGCCCTTTGAAGTGTCAAGAACAGGGTCAAGGACCATGTTGATGTCACCAGCAACAACCAGGAGACCTTCGGCAAACCTCGCCAGCTCAGAAAGCGTAGTGTGTAGGAACATGGACTGGGCTTGATTTGGTGCATAAATGTTAGCCAGAGTACAGCGGGTGTTTCCTATTGAACCCTTTAAAAAAAGATAACGACCATTATGAACAGCAAGCATAGTATCAAGTTTGAAAGGGGTGTCCTTTCGAAACCCGATAGCGACACCTTTAGCCTTGTTAGAGGGTGAAAGTGCGTAGTACCAGGTCGGGTACTGTGGGGAGAATAGTTTGACGTGAGTAGAATGGGAGAGATACGTTTCTTGAAGGAATGCAATAGAATAAAATTCACGTTGCAGTTCCCGGAGCACTTGATGGCATTTATATGCCGTGTTTAAGCCTCTAACATTATAAGACAAGACTTTTATAGTCACCATTAGGTATCTACGAACACCCCTCCCACGAACACTGAGAACCCGGGCCTAACGGGAGGGGGGTAAAAAGGGGAAGGGGAGGGAGGAGAGGAGGAGACGGAAGAAAAAAAGAGAAGAAGCAGCAGCAAGAGAAGAAGAGAAGACATAGAATCAATACAGAAACAACGTCCAATGGGACACCATGTATCGGCACGCAGTAAACTGCAGTGGTCCCTGGGGGGATGGGCGTACCCAGAAACAGGGTGTCGAGCAGGAGAACAAGTCCCGCGAGACTGAGCCCCAGATCCGGGGACCCCCACCCCCAAAAGGAGAGAGGGGAGCGTATCGACCGGACGCAACATCATCCTGTAGAGACGCTCAGAAGGGAGCCGACGGCGGCACCCCAACAAGCCGAATTGCAAATGACAATGTGTAAAAGAAAACAGCAAATAACCATGGAACAAGCTCCCCCTGGCAGAGGAAACAGTAATAAACCCAACATGAGAATATAAAACAAGAAAAACATGCATGATAAAAACAACAAATTAATGCACCTGAAAGTAGAAAACATGAATTAGCACGAGAAAGGGTATCATATCAGCAGGCAGAGAGAAAGGGAATCCTCATATAGGGGTCATCCCCGATTTGCGAGTAGAGGATGGCTCAGAGGTGCGCATTTTCTTGGAGGGCGTTTTACTCCAGGAGGCACCTGGTTTGAAGGTGAAAATGGGAATGCAATCATGCCAACCCGGGAGATCCAAGGGTGGGAGGCCAACATCTTGGAGGAAGGCTGGAAGGTCTTCCGGAAAGCGGAGGGTAGCAGAATGACCATTTTTAGTAGCAATTAGACAAGCTGGAAAACCCCAGCGATAAGTGAAGCCATTGGTTCTAAGTTGTTCCAGGAGCGGTTTTAGTGCACGGCGTCGTTCCAAAGTCTCCTTGGAGAGGTCAGGAAAGATGTTAAGGGAGGCCCCGTGAAAGTCAACCACTTGAGTGCCACGTAGTTTGGTCATGATAGCATTTTTGTCTTCAAAATAGTGCAGGCGACAGATGACATCTCGAGGTAGATCAGAGGACAGGTTACGAGGTCTAAGTGCTCTATGTGAGCCCTCCCCAGGATGGAATTAAATATGCCCCTTACAGATGCTTCAAGGTCATCATCCCTGGTAGCTTCGGGGAGTCCACGGATACGCACATTATTCCGCCGGTTGCGGTTTTCTAGATCCTCCATTTTGTATAGAGCGGCCCGGTGGGCCACCGCCAATTGCATGACCTTGTCCTGCAACTCTCTAATGGAGTCTTCTTGGGAATCTTGCCTCCTTTCCGTTTCTTCCACCCTGCAAAGTATTTGGGACATATCCGCGTGGACAGCGGTGATCTCCTTTTTAAGCGACTTCTCCAAGTTGCGAAACATGCCCCCTATTTCTTGCTTCAAACCATGTAAGAGAGAAGACATGTCAGAGGCTGCCGGTGAGTGCATCTCTTCAAGTGGGTCAGAGCAATAGGAGGAAGCGGGAGAGCGATCCCGTGGGGACGCGGAGCGGATGGAAGATACCGTGTCTGACACCGAGGCCTCAGCTCTGCTCCTTCGTGTGTGAGTGCTCGAGCCTCCCGTAGATAAAAAACGTTTTATGGTCCCAGAGCCGTGCAGTTTGGATGAGGATCCCTTCCCGGATCATTTGCCTGTCATGGAGCGTAAGGTGGGTGTTTTAGAAGGCATTGCATTGCCAGAGCTCACACTAATCACGGCCGTTCATTGCTAATGAAAAGTCTCGTCCCTAGTTGAGTAGGTATAATGCAAGCTGTGTGAGTGAGTAGGTGGTTAAACTGTAAACAGCCACCGCAGCAGGCAGGAGAGAGTGTGAGGGCCACAGTCCAAATATAGTCACTAGGTAGCACAGATATGTGGAGCAAGAGAAGCGGAGGCGAGTGCTTACCCAGCTCTTGATGTGGAGGGCACAGCTGTAGGCAAGGCCGTGGCTTCCAGGGCGTCTAGGCCGCGATTTCGGGCGTCGTCCTGCAGCCAAATTTTGAGTGCCAGGAGATGGATGGCGTGCCTTGGGGGCTCAGACAGGTAAAGGGTGCCTGCAGAGGGGAAAGCGGCGGGTCCGTGAGGGCTCCAGGAGCGGTCGGATCGCCGGACGGTGGGCCCCGGCGCCCGCTAGGAAAGACTGCGGCTTCAGTGCAGGAGTAGGCCCCGAAATCCAACTCCGGTTCCGTAGCCCCTAGAATGGAAATTCTTGCAGCAGCCTGTGCAGGGGGTCCCAGATGGCCGACTGGTATGTGGCAGAGGTGAAAGCAGGGGATTAAAACGGCAGATGGCCGTGGATTAACCGGCCAGATAGACGGAGCTCGCAAAGAATGCGTCCAGCGAGCTCGGCTTCCGGTCATGCCCCCATGTGCTGTTGTTACTAGCGATAACCCTGGCAGACCCACATCCAGCACAATGGCTGGGAATTCTGCTACACTTTCTAATAAAAAGTGAATGTAAAATGTAACTATGGGCAGAATTAAAAAAACACCACATGTGATGACATATACATTATAATGCAGTATGTCACTAACATTAACTCTCCATTTTTTGTCTTATGTAACATAGTTTTATTGTTTGTTGATCCTGCAAGGAGTTTCATTATTTTTCTACTTCATGTAAAACAGTGACAATATTATTGGTTGTGCAGTGAAATCACACAGCAGCAGTGCCACCCTGTAGACAGAGTAGTATTAAATATACAAATGACAAATTAAAGCCTAACTGCAGCTAACAATTTTAAAATCAGTTACAGAAACATATTTTTTAATTTATATTCTGAAACAAACGTATAAACCACATGAATAAGGGTATATTTACCACAGTGTGTGGCGTTACTACAACACATGCTAATACACCTTTGTGCTTTGGTGCGATGTGGTGTTATTAATTCTCAATGGCACTTCAACAAACCTTTGTGCAATTGGAAAAATTTAGACTGCCCCATTCATTTTAAATCAGCTGTTTACCATAAAGCAATTGTAATGCATTGCAGAGCACAAAACCGTGGTGTGAATTGGCCCTGAAAGATCATGGCTGTAAGACCCCCTGCCAATTTTATATGATTTGTTCCTACACCTGTAATTTCCATTATCGTAATAACTATCTCAGTTGTGATAGTATACCAGTATTATTATTGTTATGTCTGTCCTGTTTACTTCTCGGGGTTTGTCCTACTTATCATTTTGCTGAAAC
This sequence comes from Pelophylax lessonae, assembly GCF_965119305.1. Lineage (NCBI taxonomy): Eukaryota > Metazoa > Chordata > Amphibia > Anura > Ranidae > Pelophylax > Pelophylax lessonae. The sequence continues at coordinate 365,522,756 of NC_138771.1, forward strand.
ATTGTGTGCCAGTACTGCTTGGACCGAGATGAGGAGAACAACTGGAAAGCTTGGTTGGCATGTAAATGTGGAGACACATATAAATAAAGGTACATGAAATAAAAACATATATGAACAAAATGCTATCCTTACAGATATAAGCCTCATTCAGTTACCAGAATTCAATGCCTTTTCTGTTGGCTATTAACTGTATTCTGTAATAACTTAACAATGAAAATAACATCAAAATGTATTTTATTATATACAGTACATTAAATAGCAATTTTCCTAGCAAGGTTCTTTTGTTGCATTATACATTTCTAAAAGGACTATTTACAAGCTAAGATGCTCGTTGCGTATCACACTTTTTAATGTTACTGTCTCCTAAATACGTCTTTTTATAACTGGCTACGATGATGATATAGATTGATTTCTACTGCAGTTGCAAGCCTACTCCAGTGTGAATGATTTAAGATATTAATACATGCTTCAAGTAGACATTTTATTGATTTTCCTAAGTATTTTTAAGAAAACACAGTAATAAAGCTTTGTAGTAAATACATATGGGGATCTGAAGCAATTCTCAAGCTGTGGCAAACCATCTATTGTTGATCTTCAATTAATGATGGCCAATATAGATTCCTTCTGAACCATGGGATAAAAGCTCACTTTGAGATGTGATTGCACTGTGATACACCTGGGACAACATACATTGCAACTAGGAATTACTTCTATCATATCTCAATCCTAGGCTATGGATTTAAATTACTAGTACATTCACTTGCTTTAACCTAAGATGCAGAGATGTATAGTAACGAAGTAGAACTACTTAAGTACTGTACTTAAGTACCGAAATGCGGTATCTGTACTTTCCTAGAGTAGAATTTTTTTCTCCTACTTCTACTTTTACTTCACTACATTTTTTCAATGATTTCGATACTTCTACTCAAGTATTTTTTTTTTGTGCTGCATAGTTACTCGTTACTTTTAAAAAAATTACCACTGCCGGAACAGTAGATGGCAGGTTGCATAAAGCTCAAAAAAATGTGTATAATGTCATTTGTAAATCAGCGCATACGAAAATAAAGGCTGTGTATAATAAAAGCTGCTATACCAAATCTTTCCAATAAAAAGAAAATATGAAACAAACAAATAAATGATGCTACAGCGCTTAAAGTGCATCAAGAAACTACTAACAAACACCGGTTAATCATTTGAATAAATCATTTGAAATAATAAAAACAATATGATGTTCATACTTTTGACTTCTTTCTTTAATAACTACATAACACAGTACTTGTACTTCTACTTTCAGTACTTGAGTAGAAATTTTTTTTCAAAACTACTGGTACTTTTTACTTTTAGTACTTAAGTAGCAAATTTTTTGAAAAAACTACTTGCAATACTTAAGTAAAAAAAATGTTGAATACTTTAGTACTTCTACTTAAGTAACTTTTTCTGCGAGCACTTCCACTTCTACTCAAGTAATTTTTTGATCGAGCACTTGTACTTTTACTCAAGTAGAAATTTCGAGTACTTTATACAAGTCTGCTAAGATGTAATGTAAGAAATTCTTCCATTAAAAAAGTGCATTTGAATTGGAATTTTGTAGTTTGCTCTCGATCATTGAAAGGTGCAAAATCAAGCATTTGCCTTATTATTAAAGATGAGCTAATCAATTCATCAGCTTCACAATCAAGATGATTTGCATCTAGAGAATATCTGAAAATCTACTGCTGATCTGTAAGATGAGATCCTCAGTACTATTTATATAGGTAAAGAGGAGGAGTTTTTATCCTGAATAATACTAGCCTAACACGTCAAATGTATTGGCTTGTAGCATGTCTACAGAAAAAGGATGAGCAAGAATGTATCCCCTCCCCCATCCTGCAGACCTTGTAAACAATTCAGTATGATGATAGAGCTTTAAGAGGGGGTCCAAAAATCAAAAGTTTTGTTACAATGAGGTTGATTAAGCCCCAGAGGATTTGGCTGCTCAAAGAGCAGGCCCTATTTGCGATTCAGCACTGCGGGACTTTAACGTACAATTGCTCGGTCCGTGCGATGCTGTACCCAAATGAAGTTGATGTCCTTTTTTTCCCACAAACAGAGCTTTCTTTTGGTGGTATTTGATCACCTGTGAGATTTTTATTTTTTGCGCTATAAACAAAAAAGAAGCGACAATTTTGAAGAAAAAATAACAATATTTTTCACATTTTTTTTATATGAAATTCTCAAAAAAAAAAGTAAAATTCAAAATTTTTTAACATTTTAGGCCAATTTGTTTTCTGCTACATATTTTTGGTAAAAAAATCACAATAAGCTTATTTTGTTTGGTTTGCGCAAAAATTATTGCGTTTACTAACTACTGGAAAGATTTATGTAATTTTTATTGTTTTTTTTAACTAGTAATGGCGGCGATCTGTGATTTTTTTTTTTTGCGGGACTGCGAAATTGCGGCGGACAGATTGGACCCCTGACTGACATTTTTTACACTTTTGGGAGTACCAGTGACATTACTACAGTAATCAGTGCTATAAATATGCACTGTTACTGTAAAAATGACACTGGCAGGGAAGGGGTTAACTTTACTGGTGATCAAGGGGTTAAATATGTCCCTGGGGGGGGGGCGAGGCTTGTGATGTAATCACAGAGACATACGATCCTACATAGCAGGTTAACAGAGCCTCTGTGATTACTTTAGTGAAAATGACAGACGGCTGTGTTTACATCAGCCATCTGTCTTTCTCCCTCTCCTGTGGGAGATCGCGAGTGGCCGGCGGCCATAGGAGCCACCGGTCACACGCCCTGGCTCCCCAGGGAATGAGCGGGGGCGGGAGGGCAGCGCCAGGTGGCGGGAGCGCGCCCCCTACAGGCTCGTGGGCAAGCGACGTAGGGCTACGTCACTTTTCCTGTAAGCGGCTGAGTGCCGCAGTAAATAGCCTTTAGGCAGTCGGCAAGTGGTTAAAGGCAAATCCACTGTGCATTACAAGTGCACTTGGAAATGCAGTACTGAAGATCTGAGGGGAAAATCTGAAATTAAGGGAAGCGTGCTGATTTCTATCATCCAACCATGTGCAAGCAAAAGCTGTTTTTTTATTTTCCTTGCATGTCACCCTCAGATCTACAGTGACTGCACTTCCAAGTGCACTTCTAAGTGCACTTGTAGTGCACAGTAGATTTGCCTTTGGTAAATAACCCTGTTCCTGTTGAATTAACTAAATTAAATGAAATAAATTAAATTAAATTAAATCATCTACTGGCTATTTTTTTTTTATGTTTGTGGACTATTAAAGTAATTTCTGCTCACTGTCTTACCCAGTGACACAACAAGAAGTTAGAGAAAATCTCTCAAGATGAGAGGAATTTCCCTCCTAGTCATCCCCAGAACAAAATGTCCCTTTATCTTATGCTGTGTGTACAATGCTCATTTTTTGGATTTCCCCTGAAAAGCCATGAGAAAATCCACTAAGCCTGAACATAGTCTGTTGAATCACATTAAAACCCATGGGAACTGAAGTTTTTGTTAAAAAATATAGCTAGGCACTGCAATGGGAAAAATATACCAATGCAAAAAAATAGAAAAAAACTCAGCAGAGAGAGGTTTTTTTTACTGGTCTCTAAAAGCAACATTGACGATATACAAATACTTTAAAAGCTAAGTTTACTTGGACTGATTTTATCTACTCTATCTAAATCATCTCATCACTCTTCTCTGTGTCAAACAGATAAGAGTCCCCCAGAAGCAGCTTCTCCCTTGTCCCCTTTATGGCACAACACTAGAAGCCACTCCAAACAACAATTAAGTCCACCTTGAAGAGGGCTCCTGGATGTATTTTACATGTTTTTCAAATTTTGCCCTTCCTACTACAGTATTTTTCACTATTTTAAAATCAGAGTCCCCATCCCTAAGCATTCTCAGGTTTCCACTCTGAAATGGTTTGGTTCCACCCACCATGCATGTTCAGTGCTCAGGTTTCCTTCACAATCCTAGATTTAGTGTTACACCAGGTTACTATTTCGGTTTGAGGACTAAACCCTTATAATATGTGTATAATGTTTGTCGACATTCAACCTAGGTCTATAGTGCATGAGCATGACTCCCCACTCTCACTTCATGTCTGCTAAACTCAGATGATCCTCCATCCACATGGAGTGCAGATTATGTACAGTAATCCGTCAAATACAGGTGAAAGGCTATGCCTCTGACCCCCTCCCCCAGGCACCTGACAGGGCTGACCCCTATCTGCAATTCTTTTTCTTATTACAATAAAACCCTAGCCATAGCTGTCTGGTCACATCCATATGTCCTTGGAGTGCAGAGTGGAGGGAAACAGCATAAAAGCGCGTTGATCTGCGATGACTTGCTTCTTTTTCTTACATCCCCCACAGTCAAATAGCCATCTATTTGACTTTGCTCCCAAAACTTTTGAGGGATGTGGAGGTGTGGTCATTCATGGGTGATTTATCCTGGTTGGGTAAGATAGCTGTCGTCAAGATGGTTCTCTTACCTAGAATTTTGTATTATGTTCCCTAGATTATAGGCCATAGATTACCTATCAATGTGGATCACTTCTAGACTACGGTGGGCATTTCTTTGTCCTACACTATCCCACTCTTTGCAATTGTGGGACTTAACATGTAAATCAGTCTAACTTCAGTATTCCCACACTTCTCTTTAATAACCCAGCATTTCTGTCTGGCCTATGCCTTCAAGAGTTTTAATGGTGGTTAAATACATGCCTTTTTTGCTTTAGACACTTTCTTGACCATACGGGTTTATGTCCCACTTCTTATTTTACGCAGCAGCTGGACATGGCTGTCTCTGAGATTTACTGCTTACAGCAAATACTACATTATGCCTGATCTGTGTAATTTCTTATTACTAACAATACAACGCTACTACTTTTGAAAACAGATGCTATCAGATTGAGGATCTGAGAGGCGGCATTTCTGAGTTGTACAAATACTTTGGTAATATTGCAAGTAAGTTACCCCACATGTTGGCTTGGGAAAAATATGTAGGGATAGAAATGGATGAGGTAGACTGGAGGGAGTAATCAGGAGGAGTTATGAATGTTACGCTGGTGGAGGTGAGTTTTAAAGTTCTGTCTTGAGGGCACTTGGTACCTGAACATCTCTCCAAAATGTACCCAGATTCTTCCCTCACCTGTTTCCTGGGCTGTGGGTAAGTGGATTAATGTGTTCCATACATGGTGGTCGTCTAGTAAAGTCAAACACTTTTGGATACAAGTTCACGCCCTAATATACTGGTAAACATTGTAAAAGATCCCAGAGTAGCCTTACGCAATGAACCTGAAGTGGGAGTGCCCAGGCACACCCAACCCTGATTTACTTTATGTTCCTTGTGGCCAAGATAGTCATTGCAAGTGCTTGGAAGAAAACAGTTGACTTGGCGTTGATGAAGAGTAAGCTTGCTTGACCTATGATCAATGAAAAGCTGGTTAGCATACTACGAGATACCTCCTCATGATTCAAGAGGGTTTTGAATCCATGGATACAACATCTCCAACCTCCATTATGAAAGTGGTTCTGGTGGTGGCTGGGGAGGATGGCCGGACAGGCAAAAGTTCTGCCTCTCTTTTACTCCTCCCCCCAATCACCCCCCCTTCTTTCTTCCCTAATCTGCTTCTTTTCTCCTTTTTTCTGCGGCTGTATCTGCATGCCTTGTACGAGATATCATCCACCCATTCCACTGGTGTTTTTTTTGGTTGATTCGTTTTTGTTTGTTTTTTTTGTGCTTTAATAGACAATTGGTAATTTCTTCTTGGGGCTTTTTCTTCCCACAACTGGAGAATACTTGCAATTTATACACAGTTTTCTTCATTAGATGCAATGTTTGTGCTACCCTTTCTCTAAGTTTTGGCCTATGCATTTTTGCTACTGCATTCGCATTCTTCTTTGTGTGTTTGTAGCACATTCCATCTGTGTAGCAGACTACTGTCTGTTGCTTTAATTGGACAAAACACCGTTGTGTCTGTTATGGTCTTTAACCTTTACATGGAAATCTTCCATAAAAAATATTGAAACAGTAAAACTAAGTTCACTTTTGGAAAAGACTAAATTCATGTTTTTGCAGGAAAGAAAAGTGAGTTTATTTATTTTTTCATATGAGCCCACAAAGCGTTGCACCCGTAATCAGTTGATTGCAGGTGCAATGTCATGCTCCTGAAAACACTTCCTCTGGCTCTCTGCCCAAACTCTTGTAGGGGCTTTCAGTTGGAGAGCTGGTGGAAGTGTCATTGGACGATGAGTGTGCTGATTACTACACTTGTATTCCATTGAGAACGACAAGTCTGTGTTCTGCAGTGGAAGATAGGACTTTTGTGAATGAATGATGTGGCTGTGTGGGCGGAGTCTTGCACAGCCACACCGGTTTCAAAAAGGAGAGCTGGTACAGGGGAAAAGAACCCCCACACATTGTCTTAAGGGACCTAACCAAAAAGGGGCAATTTTTTGTCCATTCACTGAAATGTGGGCAGGCATGATTCAGGGCCAAACTCTAATTCAACCTGAACCCACAGCTCATTCACCAATACAAATAGAGTGATGACTCTTCTCAATAAGGAAAAAGACAGCAAAGGGTACAAGCCTTCTCATATATATATATATATATATATATATATATATATATATGAGAGTACACCCCTCACATTTTTGTAAATATTTTATTATATCTTTTCATGTGACAAGAAATGACACTTTGCTACAATGTAACGTAGTGAGTGTACAGCTTGCATAACAGTGTAAATTTGCTGTCCCCTCAAAATAACTCAACACACAGCCATTATTTGTCTAAACTGCTGGCAACAAAGTGAGTACACCCCTAAGTTGAAATGTCCAAATTGGGCCTAAAGTGTCAATATATTGTTTGGCCACCATTATTTTCCAGCACTGCCCTTACCCTCTTGGGCATAGAGTTCGACAGAGCTTCACAAGTTGCCACTGGAGTCCTCTTCCACTCCTCCATGACAACATCATGGAGCTGGTGGATGTTAGAGACCTTGCTCTCCTCAGCCATCCATTTGAGGATGCCCCACAGATGCTCAATAGGGTTTAGGTCTGGAGACATGCTTAGCCAGTACATCACCTTTACCCTCAGCTTCTTTAGCAAAGCAGTGGTCATCTTGGAGGTGTGTTTGGGGTCGTTTTAATGTTGGAATATTGCCCTGCAGCCCATTATCTGAAGGGAGGGGATCATGCTCTGCTTCAGTATGTCACATTACATGTTGGCATTCATGATTCCCTAAATGAACTGTAGCTCCCCAGTGCCGGCAGCACTCATGAAGCCCCAGACCATTACACTCTCGCCACCATGCTTGACTGTAGGCAAGACACACTTGTCTTTGTACTCCTTACCTGGTTGCTGTCACAAATGCTTGACATCCTCTGAACCAAATACGTTTATCTTGGTCTCATCAGACCACAGAACATGGTTCCAGTAATCTATGTCCTTAGTCTGCTTGTCTTCAGCAAACTGTTTGTGGGATTTCTTGTGCACTATCTTTAGAAGAGGCTTCCTTCTGGGACCACAGCCATGCAGACCAATTTGATGCAGTGTGCAGCGTATGGTCTGAGCATTGACAGGCTGACCCCTCACCCCTTCAACCTCTTTAGCAATGCTGGCAGCACTCATACGTCTATTTCCCAAAGACAACCTCTGGATATGATGCTGAGCACGTGCACTCAACTTCTTTGGTCGACCATGGCGAGACCTTTTCTGATTGGAACCTGGCTACCTTGCTGCAGCTTAGTTTTAGGGTCTTGGCAATCTTCTTATAGCCTAGGCCATCTTTATGTAGAGCAACAATTCTTTTTTTCAGATCCTCAGAGAGTTCTTTGCCATGAGGTGCCATGTTGAACTTCCAGTGACCAGTATGAGAGAGTGAGAGCAATAACACAAAATTTAACACACCTGCTCCCCATTCACATCTGAGACCTTGTAACCATAATGAGTCACATGACACCGGGTAGGAAAAATGGCAAATTGGGCTCAATTTGGACATGTTCACTTAGGGGTGTACTCACTTTTCTTGCCAGTGGTTTAGACATTAATGGCTGTGTGCTGAGTTATTTTGAGGGGACAGCAAATTTACACTGTTAAACAAGCTTTACACTCACTGTAGCAAAGTGTCATTTCTTCAGTGTTGTCACATGAAAAGATATAATAAAATATTTACAAAAATGTAAGGAGTGTACTCACTTTTGTGAGATAATGTATATCTATCTATCTATATATATATATATATATATATATATATATATATATATATATATATATATATATATGCTGCTCAGGGCTGTAGATACATTTTTGTTCTGGGGTGGGGGTTCAGCAGTAGGTACTAAGTAAAAGTCTTTAAAAAAAAAAAACAAATTGCGCCAAATTAAAAAAAGCTGGAAAAAGGAAAAAAACAATGTGTTGCTCATAGTAAGCAATGACATTCTATTTTCTCAGATCCTCTTGAAAATTGAGCCTGATTTCAGTTTTGCCTTCTTCCAGTTCTTTTGAACTTTGCCCAGTTTGGTTGGCTATTGTCCAGCCTAAAGCTGGGTACTGGCTGAAGGAAAAAACTGACAAATCACTATACTGAAACACGCTGTGTTAGTACAGCAATCTCTCCAGCTGTGCTATTGTGCTCCCTTCCTTAGCCATTGGACTGCCCACAGGGTGGTGCCCTGTAATAGCCAATCTTACTGGGCAGGTGCAAAGGGCACCGTCTTGTGCAAGGAAGCACTCACTGATTTTTTTGTTAACCTGGCATACCAGACAAGCGGCATTGTGCATTGTTCATACATACAGAACATACCTCACAACTTCCGAGCTACGGAGAATGAGGGACATGACAGGGAGGAAGTGACTTGCAGCGCGCGTAGCAGGGTGCAGCAAAAAAGTGGGTGGGGCAAAACATTAGAGTGGGAGGGTCTAAGAGACATGGTTAAACAAAACCTGGGCTTCCTTGTACCTATAAAATACATTGAGGCCTCCATAATTGCTGTTGTGCTAGCCTGTTAGGCCCTGACTTTTCACATGTAGCAATTTGGGATCTTTACTGGGCAGATGCAAAGGGCACCATCTTGTGGAAGGAAGCAGCAAAGCACACACTGATTTTTTGTTAAACAGGCATACAGGAGAAGAGAAGTGGTACTTTGCAGACACCACAGAATCCATACATACAGAAAAAGAGAAGATACTTAGAATGCGGTGCACCCGGGAATTACAACAGTACCACAAAAGCAATGGAAGACTCAGCCCAGCCTTAGTCGATGTCATTAAGGCCCTGTTCACATGTAATGATTTGGGATCACAGGTTGGCAGTATCCCTGTGATTCTGCCTGCAATTGCAAATCACAAAACGCAGCACGTGTGTTTGTGTTCCTTTCATTTTTAGTGGTACCAAAACATGGTGTGGTTTTTGGTTCCTTGTGTGATAAATCGCTCAACAATCACAGCAAAACCACATCATTTTTTGGTGTCACTAAAAATGAATAGAACAGAAACGCGTTTTGCCAGCATTGACGTGCGTTTTAAAATGTAATCTTGGTGTGGCAGTGGGCGGAATCACAGGGATATTCTGCCCACAATCCCAAATTGCTACATGTGAACAGTCAGGGCCTACAGGCTAACACAACAGCAATTATAGAAGACTTGGAAAATATCATTATTAAAACCACAGCCAACTAATTGGTGACATAAGCAGCGACTCTGCTCTGCTGTGAGATAATTACCACAGAATACATTCAAATATGTAACAAAACAGCCGCGCAAAAATATAGGGATAATAAAAATAATGTGATAATAATAATAATAATAATGTATGCAATGCATACTAGCACATTATTCCATTCACTTTCAGGGAGAAGATTTTTTGTGGTTTACTACCACTTTAAGCTAGCTTTACATGGAATGGGTCAACAACTTCCTCAGCAGGACTACAATGTAGCAGGCTAGCAGCATATATTTAAATTAATTAATTAATAACCTTCAGGGCAGCATTCAAATGTAGTAGCACAGCACCCCATACAGCTAAGGGTAAATCTCAGAATGTTCCCACTGTTATGTGAATGTGCAGATAGCACACACATGGGGAGAGAGAGCCTGTTCATTTGTAGGTCACTTTCCTTTTTTTCAGAGCCAATCTTTGTCATAAAATAGATAACACAAGAGCAAAGAAAAAAATCCATCCTGCCCACTGCGCTTATATTCAGAATGGCAGGATTGGCTTTTGTAAGAGATCATCAATCTTACACCTATTTTACGCTCTAATGTTGAGACTGAGGTATGCATTGCAAGCATGAAATAAGAGGAGAATAAGAAGAGATATTATGAAAGAGTTTATAAAAACAGAAGAAAAAAATGAACTCCAACTGTTCTAACAGTCCTGAACTTGATCCATTGTTGAAGTTCAGATCTAGAACACAGCACACAGAGAGAGACACACCTGGTGGTTGTTGGTGACCTGTCCTCCTGGAGTTAAGGTAAGGTCCAGACTCCAGCACAGCACAGCACAGCACAGCAGCACTTTAGAGAAAATTGAGATTATCCTTCCACGTGGTACTGGCAAGCAGGCAGGCTCAGCTGAGCTAACAGCATGCAGACTCAGGCTCAGGCAGTTCCTTCCCAAAGTGACAGCCAAAGGCAGGAAGTGGCACCTTGCAGAGAGGAGGAGCCGATCATATGTGTCAGTGGGCGGGATAGGTGCTGCCCGCTCCCTCCCATTCTGCTCTCAGTACTGCTGTCCTCCTGGAAGCTTCTGTAACTGACTGGACAAGTCAAGACATGTCTTTGGAGTCTCAGTCTGGACTAGAGAGGAGGTGTGGAAGTAGAGCAGACAGACGAGAGCACTGTCAGCCAGAGTCTCCCTCATCCCAAGCCAAGCCTACAGCCCGGGCGGCGCACCAGGTGGTCAGGTGGAGTAACAGCAGGCAGCAGCATTAAAATAACAATGCATTGGAACCTAGTGTGGCTTAAAAAAAATAAAATATTGTACACTGATGCTCTGCAGGGGGGGGGGGGGGTTTCAACCCCCCTAACCCCCCCCCTTTATCTACGTCCCTGATACTGTTATATGAGAGCTCGAGACCACCGCTAGTCATTTGTGAAAGTGACAGTCTTCTTTGGACTTATAAACAATCCAGAAAAATAAACCAGCTTACTTCCAGCAAAATGAACACAAAACAGTCCATAACCCTGGTTCAAATGGCAAAAACAAGCAGCCAGGTACTGACAGTTTCTACTTCCATTTCTGGATGTAAGCATCCGGGTTAACCCCCTCAGAACCACAGTCTTTGTAATGAGGGTTTAGAGATTCTTGCCAGCCAAGACTCTTCAAACCTACAAACTTCCAGGTCCCTAAGGAGGACTTAAAGAGGCCGTTTGGACTGCATTTTTTTGCAATCATGTTCTCTCTATATTGTTGTTCCTGTGATAAATTAGTAAAGCACATCAACTCTTTAGTGCTACAAAGCAAGAAGAAGAGATTACACTCCCACTCCCTTTGGCAAAAACTCATCCATTCTATGCAGTAGAGAACACTGCCCACTGATGAAACTGAAGAGGAAGAGGGACCCAATTAATTATGTGAGCACATAAAGGACACCTGAATTAAGTAAGAAATGCTTTACAATTTTTATAATCAGATGAAAAGAAGGGCAGAAAGGGAGGGGCACTGAGTAGAGGGTGTTAAGTTGGGCACAGCAGCTCTAGCAGAAATACAATATATGTAGGAAATACGTCTTCTCCTGAGCATGCAGGGCTGCATAAGGGAAACTGTAGGAGGGAATAAGTAGCATGTGAACAGAAGTTATTAGGGTTTTCCTCAAACATAAGATTGTTTAGCAGACACCAATTTACAAAAGCAAATATAGAGTTTTGGAATAAAGGTACCTCATGCACTTCATGATATCATCATACTCTTAGCTGCAATTCTGTCAACAACTGAAATGAAAACTAGCATGCTTCTGTATGACAAACACGTTTTTTTGTATTCAAGGGGGCTGAACTGCATTTTCCTTTATATTGCAATTTAATTATGTTATTTTTTTAAATTTTTTTTTGCCATTCTGGATCTTACAGATGAATATAGCAAAGTAAATCCTATAACAGACAGGTTACCTTATGGGATGACAAAATACATACTTTCTATATTTAGAATTCTACATGAGATACTTTTGTAGCCTTCAAGTCAAAGGAATGAAAAATGTTTCTAGCTGGCTGTATAGATGGCCCATGTGGCTTGGATTGTATTTAGAATAAAGCGCTTTCTAAGTTGTAGTTAGAGCTGCAGGCATTTCTATGTATTTTGTCAGCTTATCTAAAGCTTTATTGTTTGAAAGTTTTCTAAGGTGCCTGCTTATAAAAAGGTCAAGCACTTAACCAATAAATTAAATGATGCTACACATAATCATTTTAGATTTATGCAAGTTTCAAAGTATATTTAAAAAAATAGAAAAATTGTTATATAATTGGCACAAGATTGCTAATGTATTCCAGTAAAATGTTTAATACCAATTGCAAACAATCCTTTCCTTTGTGTTAATGTAATCCTGTTGATATGTAATATAATTATCAAGGGAAAACGTTTTCAGCTCCAAAGAATGCTTTGCGCTGAGGTGACTGACAGACAGCAACAATTACAATGAAACATCATGGATCAAAGACTACTTTGTTGAACTTCCAGTGTACTTGGTGTTTTGTAGTGCATTACAAGAACCCATACTATCATTTACAATAAATGAGGCCCCTGTAGACCCTCCTGTACCAGAGGAAATACTTTCTTGAAAAGTAAAATGTCATTTTTAATGATTCTGCTGCTAAAAGAACAATCAGTCTGGTCAGTAATTGGGTTTCCATTTCAAACATAAGCCAATAGTGTTGAGCAGCTCATGTTCGAATAATTACCGCAGTGACATTTTTTTTACATATTCATACTTTTTAATACATATTATAGACTTACTTTAAAAAAGATGTTCTCTATGCCGTCATATGTACCCTGTAATTTCTTAAATCTGTCATATGTATTTATAGTGTTTCAGTTGAAAGCCTTACTTTTTAATAAAAATACAAAAGAACACACGAAAAAAAGGAAAACAATCTATTTTATTACCCTCCTACAATTGGAAAAGTCACTAAAATGTAAAATCAAATACTCCTACCCATTTATATATATATATATATATATATATATATATATATATATATATATATAAAAAAAGCTTTATTGAGGAGGTGGGACCTCTAAACAATTGCTTGCTAAAAGATACACAACCTTGTTCGATTTGGCTAATGGTGCCGAATTTAACCTTATAGAAGAAGTTTTTATTGTGTACTAACAATATGTGCAGTCTTTTAGTTCCCCCATCCTTCTTCAGGTATAGAAGCTGTAAATCAAAGGCACCAAGGGTCCTTTGGTATACCTCCACCAACTGGTAGGGGACTAAATATGTTACCTCTGGGCAGCAGGGATGTGCACCCCAAAAGGGGGTGAAGAGAAAATCGGGTTATCCTCTTTCCCTTTATAATATAATTTTTGGGATTTTGTATCCCTGCTAAAGTAAGTATGTTGCATGTTTCTGAGGGACTAAGCTCTATTTAGTTTCATGGCAGCCAGGCAAAGAAAAAAAGACGAGGAAAACAAAAAAAGACATGTAGGTTGGGTTGGGAATTATATGCTTATGTTTTTTTGCCTTAAATGAAAGTAGGGAGACCCTCACCATGCCACATCCACAAAATATCTATACTAAAACCAATCAGAATAAAAATCTTCCCAAAAGAAGGGTGGACTATATAAGCACAACAGAAGGCAACATCAGATAATCATAAAAAATGGTACAAAACAGATTAAAGACATATCAAACATGATAACAAAAGCAACACCCCAGAACATAATTAAATGTATGACAAACTATGCTACCCAAACTTGGGATGGAGCAAAGCGGGGACAATGAATTATTCAAATAAATGCAGATATCTTGTTCACATATCCATTAGATCAGTGTCCACAAACTCTCTATACTCAAATGTAAACGTGTTTCGCAGGGGCGTAACTACAGGGGTTGCAGGGGATGCCCTCCCCTCTCCTGCCGGCTGCTGCAGGGGATGTGTCACAATAGAGAACCAGGAAGGGGTCAGTAAATATGTAATTTACCAGCTCCTTCCTTTTCTGAATGGACAGAGTCATAGTCAGTGACATTGTAAAAAAATAAAATAAAATGATAAAAAATAATACAATGAAAATACCAAAAAAATAAAAACTACTGACACCAGTGGGTGAACTTCCAGGATCGCAAAGGTCACACTTGCAACAGGGCCCTGGCATTCCACCACTATGGGGAGGCCCCAACATGGCAGGAAGGAGGCCCACTGCAGAACTTGTGAAAGGGTCCCGCAACGAGAGTAAAGGGCCCCAGGATCAGTGGGAAGAGCCCCAGGCTTGAAGGGAAGGGCCCCGGCCAGGGGTTCAGGGGGCCCTTCATGGTTTCCTGCACCGGGGCCCTGAAGGTTCTAGTTACGCCTCTGGTGGTTCGCAAAGAATATTGCTTCTCCAGGACAGGTTGGGTGAGTGTTGCATGAGCGTATGAAACAAAAACATATACTGTAGATTTATCTTCCATGGAATAATACAAATTACATTTCACATAAGTATAATATGATGGCAATGGATGTTTGCCTAGTCAAACACAGTGTATACTTATGGTGGATAGCCAGTTTCTATTATGTTAAGACTTGGGATGAACGGACAGTTTGATCAAAACCTGGGTTCAGACCAATTTTTGACTGTTTAGGCTTTCAGATGAATATCTAAGCTGCATACTTGGATTAAGGGTCTGCCAGCCATTTAAACCAATTTTTCTTTTGTAGATTTCAGTACTTTAAAAATTACTGCTTCCAGCATATTTTTACTTTTTAAACTTTTTTGCACTGGTACGTGCTTTTTTTTAAACCCTTTGCATATTAGCTCAGAAAATTGGCATTTCTGATTTTTTTTTTTTTCACAATAAATTTTATTGAAAAACAAAGGATTTTTACAGTAGTACAATTGAGTAACTGTGTCATTGATGTAAGAGTAATAAAGAGTAAGATAATAAAAACTTTGTGTCAAACACTGGTAGTAAACAATTTAGTCACCATTAATGGCTCTTAAGGTCTACAGTACGTAACTTTTAAACTTGTGTTGCTTATCATTTATACAAACATTAGTCATATATAAAAATGCCTTAAATTTAAAAGTAATATGTAAAGGAATAATTAAAGATGTGAGAATAGGCATTTTTGATTTGACAAATTCAGCTTCTATTGATTTTAGTGGAGATTAGATTCTGAATTTGAACTCCTTTGAGTTCAATGAACACTGCTCAAACAAAATCAAGGACAGTTCGGTTCAATCCTAGTTTCTGAATTATGTTAAATAATCCCAGTCAGACATTTGATGCCTTGCACACCAATGTAGTTCACTTCAACCTGCTTACTCATGTTTCTTTTTTTGCAGCATATACTGTACACTGAAATTGTGATAACAATAGAGAATGGATGATGCTGGTTCCACTGAAAGCTACCAATCTGATGCAGACTTTAGTAAACAATGTGTACAGTGGTTAGGAAGGATTTAAATCAAGTAATATGTACGTCTTTATCAATAAATGTGTTATGTGTTTAGTTGCTATCTAGGTGCAATTTCATTTTAAAGCCTCAATGTCAGCCCCACCTTCACATCAGTCCACCTCTACTATCTACTTAATATCTATTTTTATAGTATGACCCTATTCTTCCAGGTTTAATGACACTAGGTGTCATTCAGCCTAGAAGACTGAGGACACATTGAGGCAGAATAAAAGGACTGCATGGGGAGTTTGGGGGTGGGGGGGGGGGCTACAACTGTAGAATAAAGGTGAATATTGAATATTAGTGATTTTTAATTTTTACCCTGCCAGGGTATCCATATTTTGAAAAAAAAAATCCTTGGAGTTGAACCTTGTCCCTATTGTCCTTATCCTTTCTCTTTTTCCCTGGTACTATGTTTTCATGTTTCTACATAAGCATAACCTGCTTGTGTCTAATGCTGGGCATACACTATACGAAAAATCGTTCAAACTCATTTAAGAAAAAGGAACACTCGGCCGTGAGAACAGACGATCGTGCCATCATGTAATGACCGAATTTTGAATGATAAATCGTTCAATGGACATAAATTAATCAGTTTTTCATTTGTTTTGTCACATATACCTAGTGCAAACAGTTTGGGCGAGAAACACATTAACCTTTCAATTTATTGTTCGTTCGGCAGAATTTTCCTTTGATTTTTCGTCTCTGAAAAGTTAAAACTGATTTTCTATTTGTGCTCATTAACTGGACGAAAACGAACGAACGGACCAAATGACAGATTTTCAAATTATTTTTTGGGCTAGTGTATGGCCAGCATTACTCTCCATATTTATGTTTCTTTCTGTATCCATTTGGCCATATCTTTGTCTCTCTTTTGTGTGTTTCTGTTACTTCACGGTGTCTGTGACTGTCTGTTTCTTCTGTTGTCTACACTGATCCTGTCTTTCTGTCCTTTGTCTCTCCTTGAACACCTTCTTGTAGCCACATACGTCAATGTCATCTTCCTGAAATTTTGGAAGCTCTGACATGCATGTGTGGAATAGAGGGGCAGAGCTTTAGATACAGAACAGTCAATGTAAAATTTGATTTACTAAATTCAAATATGCTGTTCACGAGGGCATTTTCTTGTAGATTAGTGAATGTGGTGAAAATTCACTTGGCAAAGAATAGCCAATAATTTGAAAATAAAATTAAAGGGTGAATATATTTTGCATAAGATTGAATGATGAAGTCAGAAGAGTCTTGTCTCATCCACTAAGCTAAGATAAAATTCCCTGGAAAAGTTAACAGTTTGTTTTTTAAAAATCAACCTCCAAGTGTTTGAAGGGGATCTTAGGGTTCTTGCCAGTGCCCACAGTCTGAATAACAAAAAAAAAAAGAACAGAGTAATATGTTTAAAAAAGAGTTAAAATGAAATAAAAGATCTAGTTACAGCAAACAACATCTTTCAGCTAATGTATTGGGATTGGGGAAAGGTAGGAAGATTGTCTAAAACCCTATGACAGCAATACTAACAAATTGCATCTTTAAACTTATTACCTAGCACTATTACTAGATAAATAATATTAGAAATTGTTATCTGTCAGAACAATTGTTGATGAACCATGAAAAGGTTGCATTATTATTTGCAGAATATGCTATCCCAAGGCATTGTTCAATCATGAATTTACATAAGTAAAGATTATGACATCGCTTTGACTTGCTTGTCAACATAGTGTCTGCTGAAACACATTAATTCACCAATGAAATATTTGTGATAAGTGGAAATAGCTGTAAGGCAGAGTTTCTAACAAGCTGAATATAACTTCTTTAAATGTGACACATTATTTAAGACACAGAAAAGGCCCAAGGGTGACAGATGTGTGTTGATTGGCTTCTTAATCTGCTGGAAAGTGACTATAAGTGTCATATTAAACAATGACATTCTGTATGTTCAACATTACACACACTACAGATAGTAATTACTTCCTATTGCTGTACAAGATAAGAGTTTCTTTTCCAGGTGAGCTGTACTGTTATTTTTTATGTCTTTAAATTTAACCTGCCTTAACCACTTAAGCCCCGGAAGATTTTACCCCCTTCCTGACCAGGGGGTATTTTAAGACTCGGCACTGCGTGACCTTAACTGACAATTGTGCGGTCATGCAATGTGGTAGAACACGAGAGACATATAGCGGAGGAGAGTAAAAAGAACCCCAAGAAGTTCTTTAAGTATATAAACAGTAAGAAAGCGAGGCCAGAACACATTGGCCCCATAAAAGATGATAAAGGAAATATGGCCACTGAGGACAGAGAAAAGGCGGAAGTGTTAAATCATTTCTTCTCTTCAGTCTACACAAAAGAATCGGGGGGCTACACGAACCCAGCTTGTAAGGCCGAACTAAATAATACACCTCAGGAAGTGCCGCCATGGTTAACAGAAGATAGACTTAGAGCTAAACTAGAGAAACTTAACATAAATAAATCCCCGGGACCGGATGGCTTGCACCCGAGGGTTCTTAATGAGCTCAGCCAGGTGATTGCCAGACCATTATTCTTGATCTTTAAGGATAGTTTACAGACGGGTATGGTGCCAGCTGATTGGAAAAAAGCCAACGTGGTACCAATATTTAAGAAGGGGGCGAGATATATCCCGGGTAACTATAGGCCGGTCAGCCTAACATCTGTAGTCTGCAAAATTTTGGAGGGGATGTTAAGGGACCACATACAAGACTTTAGTAATAAAAACGGTATTATAAGTAGTAATCAGCATGGATTCATGAAAAATCGTTCTTGCCAAACCAATCTATTAACCTTCTACGATGAAGTGAGCAGCCACCTAGATAAAGGTAAGCCTGTGGATGTGGTGTATCTGGACTTTGCAAAGGCCTTTGACACCGTTCCCCACAAACGATTACTGTACAAACTAAGGAAGGTAGGTATGGGCCATAAGGTGAGTACCTGGATAGAGAACTGGCTCCAGGGGAGAGTACAGAGGGTGGTGATTAATGGGGAGTACTCGGATTGGGCGGGTGTGGAAAGTGGGGTCCCCCAGGGTTCTGTCCTGGGACCAATCCTGTTTAATTTGTTCATAAATGATCTAGAGGAGGGGATATCGAGTACAATCTCAGTATTTGCAGATGATACTAAACTAGGCATGCCAATATCTTCTATGCAGGATGTGGAAACCTTGCAAGCAGACCTGAACAAAATAACGGGGTGGGCAACTACATGGCAGATGAGGTTTAATGTTGATAAATGTAAAGTAATGCACTTGGGGGCCAGAAACCAGAAAGCAAGCTACTCACTAGGGGGGGAACCTCTGGGTGAGTCTAGGATGGAAAAGGACTTGGGGGTACTGGTAGACAACAAGCTTGGCAGTGGCATGCAATGCCAAGCCGCCGCAAGCAAAGCCAACAGAATGCTGGGATGTATAAAAAAGGGGATTCACTCCAGAAATAAAGAGATTATTCTCCCACTCTACAAGACTCTGGTCCGGCCACATCTGGAGTATGCTGTCCAGTTCTGGGCACCGGTCCTCAGGAAGGATGTGCTGGAATTGGAGAAAGTCCAGAGAAGGGCAACAAAAATAATTAGGGGAATGGAGGACATCAGCTATGAGGAAAGACTACAAGCACTGAACCTTTTCTCTCTGGAGAAAAGACGATTGAGGGGGGATATGATATCAATGTACAAATACTGTACTGGTGACCCGAGCATAAGGAACAAACTATTCAGAGAAAGGAGATACAATAAGACACGTGGCCACTCACTAAAACTAGAGGAAAGGCGGTTTAACCTTAAAGTGCGTAAGGGGTTCTTCACTGTAAGAGCAGTAAGGATGTGGAATTCTCTTCCACAAGCAGTCGTATCAGCAGGGAGCATCGATAGTTTCAAAAAACTATTAGATGGACACCTTAAAGACCACAACATACAGGGGTATACAATGTACGGTTAAAAGCAAACACACACACATCATAGGTTGAACTGGATGGACTGATGTCTTTTTTCAACCTTACTAACTATGTAAACTATGTAACTATGTACCCAAACGAAATTTACGTCCTTTTTTTCCCACAAACAGAGCTTTCTTTTGGCGGTATTTGATCACCTCTGTGCTTTTTATTTTTTGCGATATTAATAAAAAAAGAGCAAAAATTTTGCAAAAAAATGACATTTTCAACTTTGTCTTTTAAAAAATATCCAATATACTCAATTTATGTATTTTTTTTTGGCCAAAATATATTTAGCTACATGTCTTTGACAAAAAAAATTCAATGAGCGTATTTTTATTGGTTTGCGCAAAAGTTATAGCGTCTACAAACTATGGTGTAAATACTGAAATTTACGCAGCTTTGATTTCTGACTGCCTATCTCATTTCATGAAGTGCTAAAATGGCAGGGCAGTACAAAACCCCCCCAAACTACCACTTTTTGGAAAGTAGACATCCTAAGGAATGTTCTGAGAGCCATGTTGAGCTCATTGAATATTTAATTTTTTTGTCACAGGTGTTTGAAAAATGAATAAAAACATTTTTTTTTTTTTTTACACAAAGTTGTCATTGAAATGATATATTGCTCACACATGCCATGGGTATATGTGTAATTACACCCCAAAATATATTCTGCTGCTTCTCCTGAGTACAGGGATACCACATATGTGGGACTTTTTGGGAGCCTAGCTGTGTACGGGTCCCCAAAAACAAATCACCACCATCAGAATTTCAAAGGGCGTACATTTTTCATTGCATTTTCTCACTACCTCTAACGGTTTAGGAGGCCCTGAAATGTCAAGATACCACAAAACCCCCCCAAATGATCCCATTTTGGAAAGTAGACACCCCAAGCTGTTTGCTGAGAGGCATGGTGAGTCCATGGAATATTTTATATTTTACCACAAGTTTTGGGAAAATTACTATTTTTTTTTTTTTTATTTTTTTTTTTACACAACGTTGTCACTAAAAGATAAATTTCTCACACATGACATGGGTATATGTGGAATGACACCCCAAAATACATTCTGCCACTTCTCCTGAGATTGGGGATGCCCCATGTGTGAGACTTTTTGGGAGCCTAGCTGTGTACAGGACCGCGAAACCAATCACCATCTTCAGGTTTTCTAATGGCGTAAATTGTGCATGTCACCTCTGCACTACCTGTCACAGTTTCGGAGGCCCTAAAATTCCAAGATAGCCCAAACCCCCCCCCCCCCCAAATGACCCCATTTTGGAAAGTAGACACCCCAAGCTATTTGCTGAGAGGCATGGTGAGTCCATGGAATATTTTATATTTTGCCACAAGTTCCGGGAAATATATATATATATATATATATATATATATATATATATTTTTTTTTTTTTCACAAAGTTGTCAGAAAATGAAATATTGCTCACACATGCCATGGGTATATGTGAAATGACACCCCAAAATACATTCTGCTGCTTCTCCTGAGTACAGGGATACCCCATGTGTGAGACTTTTTTACAGTGTAGCCGAGTACAGGTCCCCGAAAACCAGTCCCCGCTTTCAGGCTTTCCAAGGGCGTAAATTGTTGATTTCACTCCTGACTACCTATCACAGTTTCGGAGGCCCTAAAATTACAAGATAGCACAAAACCCCCCTAAATGACCCCATTTTGGAAAGTAGACACCCCAAGCTATTTTCTGAGAGGCATGGTGAGTCCATGGAATATTTTATATTTTGCCACAAGTTCCGGGAAATATATTATTATTATTTTTTTTTTTGTTTTTTTTTACACAAAGTTGTCAGTAAATGATATATTGCTCACACATGCCATGGGTATATGTGAAATGACACCCCAAAATACATTCTGCTGCTTCTCCTGAGTACAGGGATACCCCATGTGTGAGACTTTTTTGCAGTCTAGCCGAGTACAGGTCCCCGAAAACCAGTGCCCGCTTTCAGGCTTTCCAAGGGCGTAAATTGTTGATTTCACTCCTGACTACCTATCACAGTTTCGGAGGCCCTAAAATTCCAAGATAGCACAAAACCCCCCCAAATGACCCCATTTTGGAAAGTAGACACCCCAAGCTATTTGCTGAGAGGCATAATGAGTCCATGGAATATTTTATATTTTGCCACAAGTTCCGGGGAAATATATATATATATATATATATATTTTTTTTTTTACACAAAGTTGTCAGTAAATGATATATTGCTCACACATGCCATGGGTATATGTGAACTGACACCCCAAAATACATTCTGCTGCTTCTCCTGAGTACAGGGATACCCCATGTGTGAGACTTTTTTGCAGTCTAGCCGAGTACAGGACCCCGAAAACCAATCATCGCCTTCAGGCTTTCCAAGGGCGTAAATTGTTGATTTCACTCCTGACTACCTATCACAGTTTTGGAGGCCATGAAATGCCAAGACAGCACAACCCCCCCCCCCCAAATGACCCCTTTTCGGAAAGTAGACACCCTGAGCTATTTGCAGAGAGGCATGTTGAGTGTTTTGCAGATCTCACTTTTTGTCACAAAGTTTTGGAAATTGAAAAAAGAGGAAAAAAAATGCATTTTCCTGTTTTTACTTCATTTTCCAAAAAAAATTAGAGCTGCAAAATACTCACCATGCCTCTCAGCAAATAGATTGGAGTGTCTACTTTGCAAAATGGGGTTTTTGGCGGGGTTTTGTGCCATCTTGGCTTTTTATGGACTTCAAAAGTGTGATAGGTAGTAAGGAGTGAGATCAACAATTTACGCCCTTAGAAAGCCAAAAGGTGTGCATTGGTTTTCCGGGTCCTGTACGCGGCTAGACTGGCAAAAAGTCTCACACATGGGGTATCATTGTACTCAGGAGAAGCAGCAGAATGTATTTTGGGGTGTCATTTCACATATACCCATGGCCTGTGTGAGCAATATATCATTTACTGACAACTTTGTGTAAAAAAAAAAAAAATAAAATTTTCCCGAAACTTGTGGCAAAATATAAACTATTCCATGGACTCACCATGCTTCTCAGCCAGTAGCTTGGAGTGTCTACTTTGCAAAATGGGGTCATTTGGGGGGGTTTTGTGCTATCTTGAAATTTCAGGGCCTCTGAAACTGTGACAGGTAGTCAGGGGTAAAATCAGCAATTTACGCCATTAGAAAACCTGAAGATGTGGATTGGTTGTCGGGGTCGCGTACACAGCTAGGCTCCCAAAAAGTCTCACATATGTGGTATCCTTGTATTCAGGAGAAGCAAAAGAATGTATTTTGGGGTGTCATTTCACATATTCCCATGGCATGCATGAGCAATATATCATTTAGTGACAACTTTCTGTAAAAAAACAACAAAAAAAAAAATAATAATAATTTTCCCGAAACTTGTGGCAAAATATAAAATACTCCATGGACTCACCATGCCTCTCAGAAAAAAGCTTTGGGTGTCTACTTTTCAAAAAGGGGTCATTTGGGGGGTGTTTGAACTGTCCCGGCATTTTATGCTCAATCCTAGCCACACATCACCCACTCTTCTAACCACTTGAAAACCAAGCCTTTTCTGTGCCTTTTTGTTTACATGAAAAAATATTTTTTTTTTTTACTAGAAAATTACTTTGAACCCCCAAACATTATATATTTCTTTAAAGCAGAGGCCCTATAGAATAAAATGGTGGATGTTGCAAATTTTTTTGTCACACGGTATTTGCGCACAGATTTTCCAAACGCAATTTTTGCGAAAAAAATACATTTTTTTTTAATTTATTGCACAAATACACTATATAATTCCAATTTTTTTGGTAAAATTTAAAAGATGATCTTATGCAGAGTTCATAGACACCTAACATGACATGCTTTAAAAATTGTGCATGCCTGCGCAGCGGCAAAAACATACGTACATTTTTAAAAACCTTTAAAAGTCTCTACAGGTTACCACTTTAGACTTACAGAGGAGGTCTACTGCAAGAATTACTGCACTTGATCTAGCGATCGCGGCGATACCTCACATGCATGCTGCAATTGCGGTTTACATATAACACTAGACCAACGTTTGCGTGCGTCATTGCGCGCAAGCGCGGGGGGAAAGGGGGGGCTCAATTTTTTTTTTCTTTTTTCTTTTGCTTTTTTTATGTTATTTTGACACCTTTCTTTGAATTTTTTTTTTAAATCATTTTTATTGTTATCACAGTGAATTTAAATATCCCCTATGATAGCAATCTGTAGTGACAGGTACTCTTTTTTAAAAAAATTGGGGTCTTTTATACTCTAGATCTCTCCTCTGACCTTAACGCATCTGACCACGCCAAAATTGGTGTGATAAAATACTTTCCCAATTTCCCAATGGCCCTGTTTATTTCTGGTGAAACAGAAGTCATAAAATGCTCATAGCCTCCGGCATCTTAGGCCATAGAGATGATTGGAGCCATTCTCATCTCCAATTAGCTCTATGGTTAGATAATTGAACCACAAGCTGCACTCTCGGGTTAACCGGTGGGACAGGAGAGCCCAAGAAAAACCACTGAAGGCTGCGGAAGGCGGCGGTGGAGGGGCGGCCCCTCCCACTGCATGTAAAAGCAGTCTAGCGGCCAATTACCTGCTAGGATTGCTTTTACATGTAAGCCGACCGCTGGCTGTAAAAAACGATACCAAGATGATCCCTAAATCTGCAGGCATCACCCTGGTATAACCACTCAAAGTCCAGCAACGTACCAGTACATTGCTGGTCCTTGTTTAGCATATAGGTTTTTTTTTTTTCATGCAGCCTGTGGGCTGAACGGAAAAAAAAGAGAACCTATCAGAAATCAGCACAGGAATAATGCGTAGTATTACTCATCATTAACCGCCCAAACAACCACCCACTGAATTTAATGATGGGTATACACGGCACTATCCACGTATACCAAAATAGGATTTTAACTGCAGTGCTGAAATCAGAAAATCACCACAGCTGCTATCAGCAAAGGTATCCATATATGCTGAGCGCAAACACTGTTTGTGTCAGAATATATAAAATCAATGCGTGGTAGCCGACGAGTACCTGCAAGAGAAACAGGTTACAAAAGAATGAAAAAACAAAGGACATTGAAAAAAGTACAGTAGGAAGGAGTAGAAGGACATTACTGACACAACAACAGTTTTTGGATCCTTTTATTTTTCTTTCTAACTGGTCTTGATTTGGGACTGCGATCTTCCAGCTTGGGTCTCTCAAAATGTCGATGGACATCCAACATCCTTCGAGACACTGTGTTTGTGTGCCCTACACTATGTCGTGCTGTACCCTACACTAATACTCCACTAGTGTATGGTAGCACTCAAAACATGGGTGAGTCTAGGATGGAAAGGGACCTGGGGGTACTGGTAAACAACAGGCTTGGAAGTGGCATGCAATGCCAAGCCGCTGCAAGCAAAGCCAACAGAATACAGGGATGTATAAAAAAGGGGATTCACTCCAGAAATAAAGAGATTATTCTTCCACTCTACAAAACTCTGGTCCGGCCACATCTGGAGTATGCTGTCCAGTTCTGGGCACCGGTCCTCAGGAAGGATGTGCTGGAACTGGAGAAAGTCCAGAGAAGGGCAACAAAAATAATTAGGGGAATGGAGGACATCAGCTATGAGGAAAGACTACAAGCACTGAACTTATTCTCTCTGGAGAAGAGACGATTGAGGGGGGATATGATCTCAATGTACAAATACTGTACTGGCGACCCTAGCATAAGGAACAAACTATTCAGAGAAAGGAGATACAATAAGACACGTGGCCACTCACTAAAACTTGAGGAAAGGCGGTTTAACCTTAAAGTGCGTAAGGGGTTCTTCACTGTAAGAGCGGTAAGGATGTGGAATTCTCTTCCGCAAGCAGTCGTATCAGCGGGGAGCATTGATAGTTTCAAAAAACTATTGGATGGACACCTTAAAGACCACAACATACAGGGGTATACAATGTACGGTTAAAAGCAAACACACACACACATCATAGGTTGAACTGGATGGACTGTTGTCTTTTTTCAGCCTCACTAACTATGTAACTATGTAATTCCCCGATGCAGAGACCAGGTTGGTCAGGACATTTGGGACAATAATAGCGGGTGTCACGCCTAAATCCGCGCCTGCTACAGACACGACATCATCTTTGGGGTCGTATTTGGGTAGGGGTACTCGGGAGGACATAAGGAAAATGTCTCTCATGCAGCCGGCTCACTGCATCTGGAAGGGGAAGTTGGGCAGGCATGCCTCCTGGGTACAGGTAGGCAAGGATGACCGCTTCCTGGAATTCCCGGAAGGGTCCAGTTCATCCTGACACCCTGTATAGGACAAAGGTGTTCAGCATAGCCAATTGGAAAAGGTAAACAGACACTTTTTTGTACCAGCGTCTGGCTTTACGGGCAACTAAATACGGCGCCAAAAGCTGGTCGTTAAGGTCCACCCCTCCCATATTAAGGTTATATTCATGGACTCAGAGGGGTTTCTCCATAATGCCAGTTGCCGTAGGGATTTGGACTGTCGTGTCTGCGTGAAGGGAGGACAGAACATAAACATCCCGTATATCCTTTCACTTCACCGCAAGCAATTTGTCCGTTTTCAAGCAGGCTCTCGCCCCCCGACTAAGACGGGAATTTAAAAGCCGTTGGGGGAAGCCCCGGCGATTAGGTCGCACGGTGCCACATGCGCCAATTTGTAATTCAAGCAGGTGACTAAATAGTGGCACGCTTGTATAAAAGTTGTCCATGTACAAATGGTAACCCTTTCCGGATAAGGGTGACACCAAGTCCCAAACAATCTTACCGCTGCTCCCTATGTAGTCTGGGCAGTTCGGGGGCTCCACAGTGCTATCTTTTCCCTCATAGACCCGGAAACTAACTGTATAGCCTGTGGCCCTGTCACAGAGCTTGTACAGCTTGACCCCGTACTTGGCACGCTTGCTGGGGAGGTACTGTTTCATAGCAAGGCGGCCAGTAAATTTAATCAGGGACTCGTCAACGCAGACAACTTGTTCGGGGGTAAACAAGGTTGCAAACCGCTGATTGAAGTGGTCTATGAGGGGCCGAATTTTGTGGAGCCGATCATATGCAGGGTCTCCCCGAGGATGACAGATTTCATTGTCGCTGAAATGCATAAATCGCAGAATTTGCTCGTATCTCCCCCTGGACATGGAGGCAGAGTACATGCGCATATGGTGAGCTGGGCTAGTGGACCAATATAGCCGCAATTCACTTTGTTTAGTTATGCCCATGTGGAGGGAAAGGCCCAGAAAAATTTTAAAATCGGAAACCGTTATAGGATTCCAGCCGAATGGTCTGGCAAGGGGCGAATTTGGGTTGGCGGCGATAAATTGTTGTGCATATAAATTTGATTGATCCACAATAGATCTGAAAAGATCTTCCGTGAAGAACAGCTCAAAAAAGTTCAGGGGCGTAAAACCAGCTGTCTCCACGTGGATTCCAGGTTGGGCGGTGAATGGGGGAAGTACTGGCGCTGTAGAATCAGTGGGTTGCCAATTAGGAAATGCCAACGCATCAGGGAGGGCACTATGGGCTCTACGGGCCTGTCTACGAATACGCGGTGGTTGCGGGCCACTACTTGTGCTAGCCACCGCACCAGCTTCAACTGCACTTAGGGGACTCGCCACGTCACCAGGTGTTACTGCAGTGCTGGTTGTACTAGGTCCAGGGTGTACTAGGCCGCTGGCGCTTGCCAGGTCGCCAGAAAAATGAGCGGCATTAGTAACCACACTCTGCTCCATACGAGCACCCTGCGATTCCTGCATCTCAACAACTCCAGAATGGGGTCGGGTACGCCTGGGTCTAACAGGGACCCATCTGTCGTCGGAGCTATCTGTCAGGGAGCCGCTGCCATCATCTGGTTCGTATACTGACCCTGATTCTGCCGGTGAGGCTTCCCCATCGCTCTCACCTGACATGGTCATTATACTATAAATAGCTTCATCACTATACGAACGTTTGGACATTTTGGTAACTAAATTTACCTGTACAGTGATGCGACTCACAGGTAATAAAAGCACCTGGTTGTCGAAGACTATTTCAAGCGCTACCAAAAAAACTGCTAATGCTAGCAGGGATCAGGCCTGACTCTGCTAACACAGCGGTTTTGTGTCTTGTGTTTTTTTGTAAGTGACAGTAATCTGTTGATTACTACACTTACCTGGATGAAAGGGTTAAACGCAGGTGCTGGCAGGAATCAGTGCTGACCGTGCAAACACCGCGTTTTGGGAACCCTAAACGATGGGGGCGCTAGTATAGCTCTGATCAGATCAGATATTGATCTGTTCAAACACTATACTAGAAATGGAAGTGTATGTGCGTGCGTGCGTGTGTGGCAATCAAGGGGTTATTTCTAAACTATGCGCCGGGGATCTGGGGGTGGGGGGTGGCAGGGACCCTAAACCTCCTTTGGGAAAGAAACTAGCTCGCTATCGCAACCTCAAGTCACAATGACACTAATACAAAATACAGTAAAAACAGTATATTATATATGTGTATTAGTGCTAATGTGACAGAGGGTGTAGGGGTTAACTGGATGTGATCAGGGAGGGATCAGGGGGTTAAATCTTTATTGGAAGGGGCTGGCGGGTATCCTAAGGATAAAAGGAACGGTGGCAAGCGCTAAACCTGGTCACAAGTCACACTTATACGAAAAATGCGAAAATGCTATATACTGTATACAGTGTGCATTGTGGCAGGGGGTGTAGGGGTGATCAGGGGGGATCAGGGGGTTAAATCTTTATTGGGCGGGTGGCGGGGACCCTAAACCTCCTTGGGACAGAAACTTAGTCGCCTGCGCTAATTCTGATCACAATCACACTAATACAAAAATACAAAAACACTGTATATTACGTTTGTATTAGTGCTGATGTGACAGAGGGTGTAGGGGTTAACTAGCGGTGATCAGGGGGGGATCAGGGGCTTAAATCTTTATTAGGGGGGGTGGCGGGTAATTCAAGTGGAAAAGGGGGGTTCGCAAGCGCTACACCTGACCACAAATCACACTTATACGCGTATATAGCAAAATGCTATATACTGTATACGGTGTGTGTTATGGCAGGGGGTGTAGGGGTGATCAGGGGGGGGTCAGGGGGTTAAATCTTTATTGGGCGGGTGGCGGGGACCCTAAACCTTCTTGGGACAGAAACTTAGTCGCCTGCGCTAATTCTGATCACAATGACACTAATACAAAAATACAAAAACACCGTATATTGCGTTTGTATTAGTGCTGATGTGACAGAGGGTGTAGGGGTTAACGGCAGTGATCAGGGGGGGGGGGGGTCAGGGGGGATCAGTGGGTTAAATCTTTATTGGGGGGGTGGGGGGTAATTTAAGTGGAAAAGGGGGGGTCGCAAGTGCTACACCTGACCAAAAATCACACGTATACAGGTATATAGGAAAATGCTATATGCTGTATACAGTGTGTGTTGTGTCAGGGACTGTAGGGGTTAATCGGGGGGGCGATCGGGGGTGAAATGTGCCTACCTAAGTGTGTATGTACGTGCTTGGTGCTATACTTACAATTAGATGTGCTCTCCTCTCACGCTGGAAGACTGCTGGGAGGGGAGGGCACATCTCCTCTAAGCCTGTGTTTACATTTCACAGGCTTAGAGTGCCATTTGATTGGGCAGGACCGATCAACAGGTCCAGACCAAAAATGATTGGCCTGGACCTGATGACTGATCGGTTCTGAACCCAATCGAGTCATCGGCGGGACCGCGGGTGCGCGCGTGCGCGCACCAGAGCGGCGAAGGCTAGTGACGTACCGATATGTCACTCTGCCTGGCCGGGGCTGACCACCGCAGTATATAGTCGTGCGGAGGTCGGCAAGTGGTTAAAGTGCACACAAAATGGGAGTTGGCCAATAAAGTGAAGGAATATGTGCAGGTGTGTGCTGTACAAGAGCATGTCTTCTTTACTGAAGATCAGACTTTCAACTATTCAGGATTGGGCTAAATTTAATTTTTTACTGGACTTAAAAAAACAAAACACTGTTTAAATACCTTATTCTTCCTGAACTTTTGCTGTGGTATTACTAGGTATTTAGAATTAATTGAATAAATCATCAGCCTATTTCTTACATTCCATATATACATTATAACTGATTACTTGAAGTGAAGAAAATTCTGATAATTCAATAACCGGATTTTTGTCTTATCATAAAATCCTTTTCTCTGATGTTTATTGACAGACACAGCTCCATATCTTCTTTGACCCGTGGGTTTTGCTGCTCTTCCTAAGAGTAAGACACTAGGTGGAAAAGGGTTAACAAAGGTTAACACGACTTTGACTACGCCCATGGGCAGTCCAGGGGGTATACTCCCACTTCCTGCTCTAGGATTTCAGTTTTGTAACAAGCAGTGTCAGAAGAATACATAACCCAACTCTATAGAGGGGCGGGTGCTGTGTCTGTCAATGAACATAAGAGAAAAGGATTTTACAGTAAGACAAAAATCCAGTTTTATCTTTCGTTCATTGTCAGACACAGCTCCATATCTTCTTTGACCTGTGGGATGTCCCAAAGCAGTGTCAACATGAGGGGTGGGAAGAACACAGCAATAAATATACTTCCCAAAGGCTAAACATAGCCAACCAGGTAAAACAGGAGTTCACCAGGAACAACTGGAGCTCACCTAACAAAAAAGTACACCCTCAAAAAGGACTAATCCTCTCCAACAGCGGCCTGCAAACCCTTGCAGCCAAAAGGAGGCATCTGCAGATGCCAACACATCCACCTTATAAAAATTAGTGAAAACGTGCGTAGGGGACCAGGTGGCCACCTAGCAAACCTGCACTGCTGACGCCTGATGACTAAAGTCTCAAGAGGCACTAAGCGCCCATATAAAATGCACCATAAAAGAGAAGGAGGATCCTGACCCTTAATGGAATAGGCCTGCACCACCGTCCATCTAACCATCTGAAAATGGTCACAGATGCAGCCAGCCCCTAACAGAATCCATCGGTAAGGATAAATATCGAATCTGATTTTTGGAACGACTCAGTCGTCGCCAGGTACACCCCGATTGCCCGAGCCACATCTAAAGAGTGCAAGGCAAGCTCTTTAGGGTGCTTAAGCTAGGCCACAAGGAAGGTAACACATGCCTTATTTAAATGGAACCAAAGATTTTTATTGAGGATAATGCGCTAGGTCGGTGCGCCCTTTTTTTGTTCTTTTTGCTTTTAGTTACTAAAAAACTGACAGCACCAAGATGAGATCCCACAAGGGCAATGGAAACACACTGGGGGAGCCAAGTGGCGAACCCCCCGAACAAAGAAAAACATAGCTAAAGGAGAATGAAAGAAACCACCAAGGCTGAACCTGGCCCTCGGTGGTACATGAGGCCAGGCGCTGCTCGCACCTCATTGGGGAAAGGCCAAAATCTGAGTCACCGAAAAGGAGCAGGGGTAAACCTCAAGACATTCACATCCACAAATACACTCTTCAAACGCAATGGTAAAACTACCTAGAAATGGATTTACTAGCTTACAACAGCATGGGAATCACAGATTCACACCACCCTCTAGCCATCAACACCTGACTTCCGACAGCCAAGCCATAAAAGCTAGCGACCGTAAGGTAAGATGGAAGATTGGCTCTTGAGCCAACAGATCTCTTCTAAACGGAAGTCTCCAAGGAGCATCGGCCAGAAGGTCCAAAGACCGTGTCACAAACCCAAACGAGAGGCCAACAGGACCACCTGGGGAGTTTCCCACTGGAGACACAACTGATGAAACACCTCTGGAAGAAGTGACCTGTATATCGATCGGTAGTCTGGATTCTCCCAGAGTCCAGACCCCCTGAGTACAAGTCGTGCCAAAAAACGCCACCCCACTCGGACAGGCTGACATTCGCGGTGACCACTGTCCCATACAGGAGAAGGAAGATTTACATGTTGAAGCACCGGAGAGTGAAGCCACCCTGTCAGGGACCCTCTCGGACCCTCCCCTTCCCCCGGCTCAAACAGATCAGATTGTCTAGACACTGTTGATTCTTGACCCACATGACATGAATCTCTATTTGCAGATGTCTCATGTGGACAGAGTTCGGAACTCATCCCAAGGGAGGAACACCCTGGCTAGGGCCGAGTCCAGAACAGACCCAGATAGTCCAACTAGGTGGACCGAACAAGAGCCAATAGCTGGAAATTGAATTTCCAACCAAACTCCTGCAAAGTCTCCACAGTAATTACCCGGTTGCTCTTCATAGCAATCGGAGACTCTGCTTGCAGAAGATCATCCAGTTACTTCCAGTATCGTAATCCCCCGCTGGTACAACACTGCCAACACCAGGGCCAGCACTAGCGAAAAAAAACAGAGGGGTTGAGGTGAGATCTCTTGATAATGCTCCTCACCCACGGCAAGCAGAGGAAATGCGGATGACCGACATATCTCTGAATATGAAGGTAAGCGTCCTTAACCACTTTAATACAGGGCACTTCCCTCCCTTCCTGCCCAGGCCAATTTTCCCCTTTTAGCGCTGTTGCATTTTGAATGACAATTGCGCAGTCATGCAACACTGTACCTACACCAAATTTATGTCATTCCCCCCCCCACAAACAGAGCTTTCTTTTGGTAGTATTTGATCACCTCTGGGTTTTTTCCTTTTTGCTAAACAAATAAAAAAAGACCGAAAAGTTTGAAAAAAAAAAAGTTTTTTTGTTTATGTTATACAATTTTGTAAATAAATACGTTTTTTCCTGCACTGATGAGCACTGATGAGACTGCACTGACAGGCACTGATGAGGAGGCACTGATGGGGTGGCACTGATGGGGTGGCACTGATGGGGTGGCACTGATAGGCGGCACTGATAGGCGGCACTGATATGCGGCACTGATAGGCACTGATATGTGGCACTGATAGGTAGCACAGATATGCAGCATTGGTGGGCACTGATAGGCAGCACTGCTAGGCACTGATAGGTGGCATTGATGGGCACTGATAGGTGGCACTGATGGGCACTGATAGGTGGCACTGATGGGCACTAATGGGCACTGATAGGCGGCACTGGTGGGCACTGATGGGCACTGATGGGCGGCACTGATTGGCACTGACGGGCGGCACTGATGGGCACTAATGGGCACTGATAGGCGGCACTGGTGGGCAATAATGGGCACTGGTGGGCAACACGAAAGGATGGCAATGATGGGCACTTGTGGGCAGCACTGACAGGGAGGGCACTGGTGGGCAGCACTGATGGGGAGGGCAATGGGGGGCTCCCTGAACCCTGATTGCCATCCCTGGTGGCCATAGTGGCATCCCTGGGGTCATAGTGGGCATCCCTGGGGTCATAGTGGGCATCCCTGGTGGATCTAGTGGCATCCCCCCCCGAGGGTCTGCACTGGTAATCAATGATCTGATTACCAGAGCCGACCCCCCCCCTGTCAGGGGAGCCGCCGATCGGCGCTCCTTTACTCGTGCCTGTCAGGCACAAACTAAGGAAAGCCGATAAACGGCTGTTCCTATTTACTATGTGACCAGCCGTGATTGGACACGGCTGATCACATGGTAAAGAGCCTCCATCAGAGGCTCTTTACCGAGATCGGAGATGCAGGGTGTCAGACTGACACCTCGCATCACCGATCGCCGCTCTGCGTGCCCCCGGGGGGCGCCCAGAGCTGTGTTATCCTGCCGCCCTCATATGACGTCCGGTCAGGATAACACAACCACATTCCCGCCGTCATTTTGTAATAGGGCGGGCGGGAAGTGGTTAATATCGATGGAGGCCAGAAGATTCCCCCTGATGTAGGGATGCTACTATCACACTAATAGACTCCATTTGAAATGTCTGTACCCGCACAAGGCAGTTCAGAGCTTGAGGTCCAAAATTGGAACTACCTCGCTTTTATTTAGGCCTAAAGCACCTGGTAATCCCAGGCGGTCCCCCACCCAAGTACTAACCAGGCCTGACTCTGCTTAGGTTCTGAGATCAGACGAGATCGGGCACATTCAGGGTGATGTGGCCGTAGGCTCCTGAGACCTCTAAACATGAAACACATGTTCCAATTTTGAGACTGTAAAAATCACCCTTTGTAATAGCAAGGCTTGCACCGCCATGAAAAAACCTCACAGAAGGTCTAAGAAAAAAGCAGGTTGGAAGGAAGGAATGTACCTCTCTGGAGGAGAAGACCGAAAACTTGATCTTGTAGCCGGACCGAAACAGCTTGTGGACCCACTTGCCTTGAATCAGGGAGATCCACAGGTCTGGAAAGAGGCCAAGATGTCCTCCCCCATTCCAGATACGGGTGAGAGCACCCCTTCAGGCAGAAGGGGTGTTTGTTTGCCGGTCTGGAAGGCCTCGTCGGCATACCAGACCAGGCCCTCTTGGAACCTCCGGAGGAGACCTTTCCAGGGAGGCTTTGAACAAACTGTTCCCTACAAGGGAAGATCACATAAGGCCACCTGGAAAGTCTGGTCCACAGACCAGCATTTAAGCTATATCGTGCACCGAAGGATCATTGCTGTCACAGACAGCCCAGAGATTAAGGGAGCTGCATCCAGAGAGGCATCACAGACTAACATCAACCCCTGGACCAACTAGTCCACCAGCTCCGCAAAAGCAGGAGGAATCTGTTCCCCCTCCAGATTCTGGCGCAAAAGCTTGCCCACTCGGGAAAGTCAGGGACACCATGCACTGGTGAAAACCAGCCTAAAGACCGAAGCGGCCACAGAAGACATGTGACGGACAAAAGTCTTGGCTCTCCCGTCAAAAGGATCTTTTAAAAACCAGAGACTCCTCCACTGGAAATAGGACAGAATTATTCAGCCTGGAGATTTGAGGGTCCACCACAAGTGGGACTGCTCACGTACTCAACAGAGACTCTTCAAGGGATACCGTCTATTGAAATGCTTAGGCATCGCCATATTGCTTTTAGAACAACTCCACTGATGGTAGGTGGGAAAAGAGAGTACCTTTGCTGCTTTTAGGGGATCTGCGGGTCCCGAGGAGATTGGCACCCCCATGTTTTAATTTTCCACACCGATACAATCAGTGCATCCACCAATGCCCTTGCATGTGCATGTGCAGTAAAAGAGGAATCATCCTCACCGCAAAGCACCCTAAGTGCGTGAACACCGACCCAGTGGAGTCGCTATATGCTAAGCTCACCCTGAGAACATAACAAGCAGGGGAGGTCACCGACCACAGTCCCACAAGGAGACACTGGTTAAAAGTCCACAAAAGGACCACCTAATAGACCTAAGGGTCGCCCACTATAAAGGGTATAAAAGGACATAGCCCCCTAGAAAGAGGAAGAGGGGCCTGCAAAGACGCAGACGGGCAGGCACAGTACCCCCGCGCAACAATGGCTGCTTCACTTCTTTAATGCAGCCCCCACGGCATCCCCCAGTTCAAGGGGGGCATCAGCAGTCCATATGTCCACCCCCCTGAGGCCCGGCCTGGTCAATAGCTCAGTCAGCTTAACCAGCAGCTCAGACAGTCAGTCACGAGTAGGCAGCAAAGCTGCTGCCTAAATTTGGGGCCCAATCCGGTCGTGAGTCCGCCGTCAGCCCTGTTAGGTTGATCAGCTCAGACAGCTCAGTTAGGAGCTCGGACAGCCTGGTCTGTCTCTCAGACAGCTTGGTCAGTCACTGGGACAGCCAGCTCCATCAGCCGCGAGTAGGCCGCAAAGCCGCATCCTCAATTTTTGGCCTGACCCTGGCCATGTGAAGCGCTCCATCAGCAGTACCATCTGCTCAGCTCGGTCAGGCCTCAGTCAGTTTGGTCAGGAACTCGATCAGCTTGGTCAGGCACTCGGACAGCCAGCTCCATCAGCCGCGAGTAGGCCTCAAAGCCGCAGCCAAAATTTCTGGCCCGATCCGGCCACGCGAGGCGCGCATCTAAGTACCGTCTGCTCAGCTCGGTCAGGCCTGGGTCAGCTTGGTCTGGCACTCAGTAAGCAAACCCGCGGACTAAATTTTCGGCCCAATCCAGTTACATTAGGTGCAGACCCACCTATTACTACTCTGTGACTCAGTCTGCAACCAGGTTGTGTGCATCCTCGCAAGGTGTTTCACTCGCAGGCCAGTCCCCGTCCAGTGGGACTATGTTGCGGCTGACCTAGTGCGGAGCCCATGGGCGTAGTCAAAGCCTTGTTAACCTTTGTTAACCCTTTTTCGCCTAGTACCCTACTCCTAGCAAGAGCAGCATAACCCACAATTCAAAGAAGATACATTTTTTTTCTTGTGTACAAATTTTTCTATGTTTTTTCTAGTGGAGACAAATTTTATACTCATGGTGATTTAGTAAAGGTATTATAATTTTTAATGTTTTTTTTAAACTATATACTTATATTTTACAGGCTTTAGGTGATGAAGTATACAAACTGTATAATACATTACTTTGAAAGCACACAACTGATGAATATTTTGTACTGTGTTTGTGTCATGAGTTTTCCCCACCATAATTAAGGCTGAGAACTGAGTAAACTAATTTTATTCCATCACTCTGGCGAAAAAGCTAGAGGCCCAGTCAGTGGGTAAAGTTTCTTATTGCGTCAACAGTCATGTGAAGAATTACACCATATGGAAATTGATGACTTTTTCAATATATTTGGACAAACAAACCTTAAATATTAATTTAAAAAATGCCTACACATCAGAGTTATTCTGTATCTGAATAAACGCACAGGACAATTTCTCTTTCAATAATTTTTTCAACAATACTATTAATAGGTGTAATTGTGTACTGTGGAAAATGTAAGTACACCCTTAGACTCAGAAGTTGGTATCACCCCTCCTTAGCAGAAACTACTTTTTTAAGTATTTTTCATAACATCCTATAGGTTATATTTGACTTATTGGCCTAAATCTGCCCATATGCCCCAATTTTAAGTAGAACAGCAGTCATGACATTTCTACCACCATGTTTTGAAGTTGGTGTGAGATATTTCACCTGAAATCTACAATTTGGTGTATCATTTCTATTGCTACCATGGTCGAACAAATCCATCTTTGATTCACTGGTTTTTCCTGGCATACTTCCAATGCAGGTTAAATTCCTGTGATCTCTTTCTGATTGCAGATTAATGTACTTTGACACAAACTGTTGCACAAGTCATCTGTAGGTCCCATACCAAAGGTTTGGGGGTTCTTTGTGACTTATTTTAGTATCATATCATCCACTCTTGGACTGAATGTGCTGGGCAAGCCAGTCCTGGACAAATTAACAGGCATTTCAAAACTACAGTTGAAGATTATTTTCTTTACAGTGAAATGATTAATTCAAATAAGTTGGCAATCGTTTTACATCCCCTGCCAGACTCATTGGCATACAAAACCTTTAATCCGAGGGCCTTAAAGAACCCTGATCTTGGAATGAAGACACTGCACATATCAATAGCTAAAAGACCAGACCCTAGATGTCTGAGATTTAAATAAGACAGGTTTCACCACTCTCTAATGAGGTTCTTATCATTGGAACCTAATGTGAAACATCTCATTAAAATTTTGTAAATTTGAAGTGGTGGCATATGTAGGGATATCTTAACTTTTTTATGCAATAAATCTGCACTTTCATTGATTTAGATTATATAGGAATGAATCTGCCATGTAACTTTTATGTACTATGTGTTCAATATAACATATTTATCTTAAGGCATTATTTGAATGAAGATCTAATGTTTGCCTTTTCAACTATGTTAACAAAAGACAACAATTTTTAATTGCATGTTTTTGTTTTTTTCACATTTCTATATATAAAGGCATCAGTATCTCAGTCACATTCAATTGATGCAGGCAAGGGTGTTAAAGGATAAGTTCACCCTTACAAAAAACACATTTTTTTGCAGGTAAAAAAATAAAAATAAAAAATATATATACAGTATCTCACAAAAGTGAGTACACCCCTCACATTTTTGTAAATATTTTATTATATCATTTCATGTGACAACACTTAAGAAATGACACTTTGCTACAATTTAAAGTAGTGAGTTTACAGCTTGTATAACAGTATAAACACAGCCATTAAACAGTACTCAACACACAGCCATTAATGTTTAAACAGCTGGCAACAAAAGTGAGTACACCCCTAAGTGAAATGTCAAAGTTGGCAATTTTACCTCAAGTCATGTGATTGCTAGTATTACAAGGTCTCAGCTGTGAATGGGGAGCAGATGCGTTAGATTTGGTGTTATCACTCTCACTCTCTCATATACTGGTCACTGGAAGTTCAATATGGCACCTCATGGCAAAGAACTCTGAGAATCTGAAAAAAAGAATTGTTAATCTACATAAGGATGGCCTAGGCTATAAGAAGAATGCCAAGACCCTGAAACTGAGCTGCAGCATGATGGCCAAGATCATACAGTGGTATAACAGGACAGGTTCTGCTCAGAACAGCCCTTGCCATGGTCAACCAAAGAAGTTGAGTGCACGTGCTCAGCGTCATATACAGAGATTGCCTTTGGGAAATAGATGTATGAGTGCTGCCAGCATTGCTGCAGAGGTTGAAGAGGTGGGGGGTCAGCCTGTCAGTGCTCAGACCATACACCGCACACTGCATCAAATTGGTCTGCATGGCTGTCATCCCAGAAGGAAACCTCTTCTAAAGATGTTTCACAAGAAAGCCAGCAAACAGTTTTCTGAAGACAAGCAGACTAAGGACATGGATTACTGGAACCATGTCCTGTGGTCTGATGAGACCAAGATAAACGTATTTGGTTCAGATGGTGTCAAGCGTGTGAGGAGTAAAATAACAAGTGCACAGGGGGCAATGGTCTGGTTCCCACCCAAGCACGCCTCCATCCCAAATTACATATAAACATAGAGAATTGGCCCGTGGGACTTTATATGAGGTGAGTGCTAGTGGCTGGAGAAGAATTATTAACACAATATATATGTAAAACAATATGATTTATTACATTGTATAAACAAGTGTTGCGAAATAATGATGACATGTAAAAATATCACATAGCATAGCTCAATGGCCATAATAGCATAGTGTATACAACATGCACAATATTCAAACACATAGTATAGGTAGGTGTCCTGGTGTGGCCACTTGGTTACAAGAATGTTCTGAATAAAGTATTAGAGTTCCATGGTGGTGGATTGTAATACACAAGGATCTGACGCATTTCGGGAGCTACAACTCCCTTCTTCAGAGATCAATGTATTGAGTGTATCTACAAAAAAACAATGCGTTTGAGTAAATATTGAAACTCGTAGGAATTTGATAAAAAAAAAAAAAAATCAAAAAAGTATTCATGATTCAAAAATTCAAAACTTCAAAAAAGAGTATGAGGTACTCACAGGTTAATGGAACTAAATGGAGATTGGACTCCCGTGTAGGGGCAGCGGAACAGAGTCTGACCCGGGAGCTGAAGGGTCCCATGGAGAGCAGCCAGAGAGGGGGGGTCCATGGCAGATAGGAGGTGAGAAAATGATGGGAAGATGAACCTTCCAAATCTGTATTGTGAGTGAAAAAAGAAAAATGAAGGCAGGGATGCCCTCCCAGTGGCATTTTCCTCCTTTGGGTCAGCACTCTTCGCTCACCATTTCTTCTCCCTATTTCCAGGCAATTTGCCATTGCACACGGCCACTATTCTCTTCTTTACTCCCTCACATTCACTTTCTGCCCATGCACTCTCCTATTTCCTCACACCCACTTTTTTGTTTCCAGCTTGGAATTTCTCACTTTTCACACCATTTCTTTCCATCCCATCCCTGCCTTCATTTTTCTTTTTTCACTCACAATACAGATTTGGAAGGTTCATCTTCCCATCATTTTCTCACCTCCTATCTGCCATGGACCCCCCCTCTCTGGCTGCTCTCCATGGGACCCTTCAGCTCCCGGGTCAGACTCTGTTCCGCTGCCCCTACACGGGAGTCCAATCTCCATTTAGTTCCATTAACCTGTGAGTACCTCATACTCTTTTTTGAAGTTTTGAATTTTTGAATCATGAATACTTTTTTGATTTTTTTTTTTTTTTTATCAAATTCCTACGAGTTTCAATATTTACTCAAACGCATTGTTTTTTTTGTAGATACACTCAATCTCACATTGATCTCTGAAGAAGGGAGTTGTAGCTCCTGAAACGCGTCAGATCCTTGTGTATTACAATCCACCACCATGGAACTCTAATACTTTATTCAGAACATTCTTGTAACCAAGTGGCCACACCAGGACACCTACCTATACTATGTGTTTGAATATTGTGCATGTTGTATACACTATGCTATTATGGCCATTGAGCTATGCTATGTGATATTTTTACATGTCATCATTATTTCGCAACACTTGTTTATACAATGTAATAAATCATATTGTTTTACATATATATTGTGTTAATAATTCTTCTCCAGCCACTAGCACTCACCTCATATAAAGTCCCGCGGGCCAATTCTCTATGTTTATAAAATAACAAGTGTGTCTTGCCTACAGTCAAGTATGGTGGTGGGAGTGTCATGGTCTGGGGCTGCATGAGTTCTGCCGGCTTTGGGGAGCTACAGTTCATTGAGGGAATCATGAATCGGGATGATCGAACAGTTCGGGTCGACCATCGGTTCAACCCGAACATTGGGTGTTCGAGGTTTCGGCCGAATTTACAACTTTTTGCCCAAAAAGTTCAGAATTCGGCAACCAGAACCGACCAAAATGCAATGGCTCAGGAAATGGGCTTTAAAAGCCCGTGATTGGACCAGAACCATTAGCAAAAGCCAATTGAGGGGGCAGGAGAATGCTAGGAATGTGATTGGAGTGACTAGGGGGTCCCGCCAAATTCCTAGCATTGTTATACAGGACATGAAAGAGAGTGGAAGCAGTTCTGTTAATCTTACTTTAAAAGTGTCATTTTGCATTTATTAGTGTGAGGAAAGGGATATCTAGTGTAGTTATAGTGCTCTTTTACACTTTAGTTAGCTTCAAAAATGTAGTTTCTGTAGGGAAAGTGTGAAGTGTCAGGGTGACCGTAATGTAGTGTAGGGTTAACTGACTGCTATGGCAGGGTGACCAAACCCTTCCATATCAGGGTGACCGTAATGTAGTGTAGGGTGAACTGACAGTGACTGCTATGGCAGGGTGACCAAACCCTTCCATATCAGGGTGACCGCTATAGAGAAAAGCTAGTTTCTCTCAAGTCACTTTCGCTGCAGTAATATGGCTTCGCCCCTGTCAGCTTGCTTTTTGGCTGCAGGCGTCTATAGTGATTTTTTGAGCACATGTTTGGAGTCAGGCATGACATCTGAACATGTGTATAGGGGGTATATATACACACCCATGTATGTATATATACACCTGCACATATATATGTGTGAAAGGAGCAGAAAAACTACTTGCGCTAATGAAATAATTAACACCAATATAGTTACGCTCCTATCACACCTATATATGTCTAGGTGTATATATACATATAAGTATGTGTGTATATACACCCGTATACACAAGTTCAGATGTTTTGCCTGCCTCCAAAGAACCCAAAAAAATGCCCAAAAAAAAAGCTAGCGTAAAAAAAAAAAAAAAAACGCCCAGGTGTGTTGTTGCAGGCATTTTTTTGGGGTTTTTGGAGGCAGGCAAAACATCTGAACTTGTGTACACACACATACTTATATGTATTTTACACTTAGAAATGTATAGGTGTTATAGGAGCGTAACCATATTAGTGTAAATGATTTCATTAGCGCAAGCATATATTTCTGCTACTATCACACCTATATATGTCTAGGTGTATATATACATATAAGTATGTGTGTATATATACCTGTATACACAAGTTCAGAGGTTTTGCCTGCCTCCAAAGAACCCAAAAAAATGCCCAAAAAAACGCTAGCGCCATAAAAAAAACGCCCAGGTGTGTTGTTGCAGGCATTTTTTGGGGGTTTTTGGAGGTAGGCAAAACATCTGAACTTGTGTATAGTGGTATATATATATATATATATATATATATATACACACACATACTTATATGTATTTTACACTTAGACATATATAGGTGTTATAGGAGCAGAGCCATATTAGTGTCAATTATTTCATTAGCGCAAGCATATATTTCTGCTACTATCACACCTATATATGTCTAGGTGTATATATACATATAAGTATGTGTGTGTATATATACCCGTATACACAAGTTCAGATGTTTTGCCTGCCTCCAAAGAACCCCAAAAAATGCCCAAAAAAACGCTAGCGTCAAAAAAAAAAAAAAAAAAAAACGCCCAGGTGTGTTGTTGCAGGCATTTTTTTAGGGGTTTTTGGAGGCAGGCAAAACATCTGAACTTGTGTACACACACATACTTATATGTATTTTACACTTAGACATATATAGGTGTTATAGGAGCGTAACCATATTAGTGTAAATGATTTAATTAGCGCAAGCATATATTTCTGCTACTATCACACCTATATATGTCTAGGTGTATATATACATATAAGTATGTGTGTATATATACCCATATACACATGTTCAGATGTTTTGCCTGCCTCCAAATAACCCAAAAAAATGCCCAAAAAAACGCTAGCGCCAAAAAAACGCCCAGGTGTGTTGTTGCAGGCATTTTTTGGGGGTTTTTGGAGGCAAGCAAAACATCTGAACTTGTGTATACGGGTATATATACACACATATAAAAGAGTCCCAAATGAATGAGAAAGCAGTCCATGAAAATATGTCTCCACACTTGAAAAGGCAATTCCAGAGTTGAAGAACCACCACCAGAAAAGCACTCCAACACCACCACTCCTTACCAGATGTCGTTGACCCCCATAACAGAGATCAAATGCACATATACAAAAGGTATATAGACAGGAGGCTTCCCACTCAGATGTCCAATTGGCAGGCTCAAAGGTGGTGTATGTTGTGAGAGAAAAAAAGGGAAAATGCCATTTACTAGACTCCATGCAGGTGATCAACGAGCTTAGCAACATCACTTGGCAAGAGAGCCATACATTGGTTACAGCTGACGTTGCGTCACTGTATACCATAATATCACACCAACATGGTAGAGAAGCAGTGTCACATTATCTGAGGCTTGAAAATCTTTTGAGTTTCCAGAGGGATTTTGTCATCTCCCTTCTGGATTATGCAATGTCTCGGAACTATTTTTGGTTCAATGGTACTTACTATTTGCAGAACAGGGGGGTGGCCATGGGCGCGAAATTCGCGCCCAGTATGGCCAACCTGTTCATGGCCAAGTGGGAATGTCATCTGGGGTGTGCCTAGGCCGAAACTTGTGCTCTGGCGTAGGTACATAGACGACATCCTCTTCCTATGGGATGGCACGGGGGAGTCCTTGAGTCAATTTATGGAAACCCTCAACAATAACCAAAGAGGCATTAGCTTGACGTATGAGTCGAGTAACAAGGAGGTTCACTTCTTGGACTTAAAAATCCGAATAGAAGATGGTCAAATAGTTACTTCAACTTTTTTCAAGCCGACTGACAGGAACGGATTCATAGATACCACGAGTTGCCATCAACAAGGCGTGGTTAGAATCCGCTCCTGTCAGCCAGTTTTTACGTCTGAAGCGAAATTGTTCGCGTAGGGAGGACTTCTTGCAGGAAGCCTCCATCTTGAAAGATAGGTTTCGGGAAAAGGGCTATGATGAATCTCTCTTGAATCAGGCCATGGTCAAGGCTGATTCTAGGGCCAGGGAAGATCTTCTACAGCCGAAAAAGAAAGATTCACAACAGTCTTTTGATTTTGCCTTTTTTTCCACATACTCGACCCAACACTTTTCCGTAAAAAATATTTTACGACGCCATTGGCATATTTTGAAAAATGATGGGGTGTTGGGTCCCCTCTTACCTCCACAACCTCAAGTTATTTATCGGGGTGTTCCCCCCTTGAGGCTACAGATAGCTCCTAATATCAGGGACCCTCCTAAAAAGGTCTCATTTTTTCAACAGATGGGAGGCTTTTATAGGTGTAGGAGGTGTGCTATCTGCAAGCTGAATGTGGAAAAGAGGAGGCGTGTGGACACCTTTAAATCTGGGACCACAGGTCAGGATTTTACCATTAAACCATTCATATCATGCACTACAAGATATGTGGTTTATTTGGTGAGGTGTCCATGCGGCCTTGACTATGTTGGCCGCACCATCCGAGAGCTTCATGTGAGGCTCAAGGAGCATGTGGCCAACATAGTCAAGGGCTTCCCCAAACATAGCCTTTCGAGGCACTATCATGAGTGTCATCACAGAGATCCCAGTGGAACCCTATTTTTGGGCATTGATAGGTTTTCGGGCCACTGGAGGGGAAGCAACTTAACAAGGGGAGTTTCAAAGCTTGAGACTAGCTGGATCTACAGGCTTAAGTCTTATACCCCCTTAGGCCTCAATATAGAATGGGATTTAAATGCCCATATCAATAATTCCTAGTTTGCATTTTCCTATCATTCAGTGCAATATGTGACATGTTCTAGTGCAGATATTTATGCTTTTAAATTTTTTTTAATATTGTTATATATTTGACCTGAGTTTTATATGTATCTGTATTTTTATGTATTTTAATGTATCTTATGTACCCATTTTTTGCTGT
Source organism: Pelophylax lessonae (assembly GCF_965119305.1). Classification (NCBI taxonomy): domain Eukaryota; kingdom Metazoa; phylum Chordata; class Amphibia; order Anura; family Ranidae; genus Pelophylax; species Pelophylax lessonae. The sequence continues at coordinate 365,566,750 of NC_138771.1, forward strand.
ATGATTGGTCATTGTAACTTCCCAGTTCTTTGGTTGTTCTTGGTGTTTGCACCGGCAGGTGGCGCTGTCTCCCCCGGGCCGCGGCCTTATGTTCTATGATGGGTATATTTATCCCCAAATATTTTATTATTTGCCCCATCTAGGTTATTCTGGAGTTTAGGGCATTATGGAGGTGGGGGTAGATTGAAAAATATTAGTATAGGGAATGATTTCTGATTCATCTCAGTATCTTCTCATATCGTCCTTCCTCCCCCCCTCCTTCCGGTTTGTGTGGTGGTTCCCGAACGTGGAACGCATATCCGATTTCCGGTTATTGGGCACTTCCGATGGGCTGGCTCTCCTCCGCCGCTTTAAAAGGCACTAGCGTACCCCGAGGCCACACCCCTTGACGACGTCTTTTTATGACGAAACGTGCATCGGGTGGCGCTCTCGGTGACGCGTGCCGCAGCGTGGAGGAGACGAGCGGCCATCATTCGGGTGGTAAACACCAGGAATGCCCAAAAAACAGCGGGGAGGACTTCTCAGTATAATAATGGATGCGAGATACCTTCTTTGATTCTGTAAGTGGCTGATTTTATGAGTGGGAATAAAGTGAAAGTAAGCAGTCTGCGCTATGTGATGTTCCCTTTTTTTCTCTCACAACATACACCACCTTTGAGCCTGCCAATTGGACATCTGAGTGGGAAGCCTCCTGTCTATATACCTTTTGTATATGTGCATTTGATCTCTGTTATGGGGGTCAACGACATCTGGTAAGGAGTGGTGGTGTTGGAGTGCTTTTCTGGTGGTGGTTCTTCAACTCTGGAATTGCCTTTTCAAGTGTGGAGACATATTTTCATGGACTGCTTTCTCATTCATTTGGGACTCTTTTATAGGGTTTAGCGCCACAGCTATTGTTTCATTGTGTATTTTAATCTGTCATTTTCCAGATTAGTGTGGCTGCTTTATCCTTATGTTTTGTGGCAAGTCACTTTGCTATTATATATTTTTATATGCTTCCTTCAGCGCGGCAATATTGTGTTTGTATATATACACACATACTTATATGTATATACACACTTAGACATATATAGGTGTGATAGTAGCAGAAATATATGCTTGTGCTAATGAAATCATTTACACTAATATGGTTACGCTCCTATAACACCTATAGATGTCTAAGTGTAAAATACATATAAGTATGTGTGTGTACACAAGTTCAGATGTTTTGCCTGCCTCCAAAAACCCCAAAAAAATGCCTGCAACAACACACCTGGGCATTTTTTTTTTTTTTTTTTTTTACGCTAGCGTTTTTTTGGGCATTTTTTTGGGTTCTTTGGAGGCAGGCAAAACATCTGAACTTGTGTATAGTGGTATATATACCACTATACACAAGTACAGATGTTTTTCCTGACTCCAAAGAACCCAAAAAATGCCCAAAAAAACGCTTGCTACTAAACCGGCAAGGTGTGAAAAGCGCAAAGCCACTAACCTGTTCTATAAGTGTTCTAATACAAACAATCTTTTTTTATGGTTCTGGACATGCTACAGAGCTGAAACTTCACAGGTACACTTTTTAGACCCCCAGACACTAAATCCTAAGAATTTTTTTTTTTTAATTTCTTTTTTTTTCAATAATTGGCTCTCTATCAAAAATGACAATTTTTAAGAACTTTTTTTTGTGTGATTTTGTGTCTGGGGGGTCTAAAAGGTGTACCTGTGAAGTTTCAGCTCTGTAGCATGTCCAGAACCATAAAAAAAGATCATTTGTATTAGTACAATTATAGAACAGGTTAGTGGCTTCTCGCTTTTCACACCTTGCCGGTTTAGTAGCAGGCGTTTTTTTGGGCATTTTTTGGGGTTCTTTAGAACCCCAAAAAATGCAGATAAAACTGCATGAGAGACTGAGGGATTTGGTCCCAAAGGAGTGTAGGTTGGACTTTATGCCAACCACTGCTAGATCTCTGATGAAACCCTTCAGTTCACAACAGAGAAAAATGAAGTCACTACTAATGAGTATACAGGAAATCAATTCACATTTTATGGTAACTTTACCATGAACTGAAGCCCAGGCCTAGATAACCATTAATTGTAGACAGAACAGGCATGTCCCGGGAAATTATAGGCCGGTCAGTCTGACATCGATAGTATGTAAATTTCTGGAGGAGATGATAAGGGACTATATCATAGAGTTTGCTAAAGACAACAACATCATCAGCAGTAATCAGCACAGGCTTACTAAAGGGCGTTCTTGTCAAATCAATTTCTTAACATTCCAGGTGAGCTGTGAGCTAGATAGGGGGAGACCAGTGGATGTGGTGTACCTGGATTTTGCTAAGGATTTTGATACAGTTCTCCACAAGCACTTAATTTTTAAAATACGGTCTGCAGGCATCGACGACAAGGTTTGCTCTTGGATATGGAACTGGCTAAAAGGGCGTGTCCAAACAGCATTGAGGACGAGATCAGTAGTTCTACAGTATATACGTTTTTGCAGATGACACAAAATTGGGCAGGGCAATAACTGCACAGCATGAGGCAGATATCCTACAGAATGACCTGAACAAAATAACAGAGTGGGCAACGACATGGCAAATGAGGTTTAATGTGGAGAAGTGTAAGGTTTTGTACTTGGGGACTAAAAACATAAAAGCACAATACACTTTAGGGGGGGAAACCTTTGGGGGAATCAAAAACGGAGAAAGATCTGGGAGTCTTGGTAGAGGATAGACTAAGCAATAGCATGCAATGTCAAGCGGCAGCTCCAAAAGCCGGCAGAATATTAGCATGCATAAAAAAAGGGATGTATTCCAGAGATAAAACTATAACCCTACCACTTTATAAAACTCTGGTGCGACCGCATCTGGAGTATTCTGTCCAGTTCTGGTCGCCAGTCCTCAGGAGGGATGTGTTGGAGCTGGAGAGAGTCCAGAGAAGGGCAACTAAACTAATTGGGGGATTGTAGGACCTTAATTATGAAGAGCTTCTGCAATCGCTTTATTTATTCTCCCTGGAGAAGAGACGTCTGAGAGGGGACATGATAGCAATTTCTAAATACCTCAATGGTGATCTCAGCATAGAAAAAAAGCTATTCAGTCGCAAGGATTGCATGAGGACTCAAGGACATACAATGCGTTTAGAGGAGAAGCGTTTTGACCTCAGGCAATGCAGGGGGTTCTTTACTGTTAGGGCTACAAGAGTGTGGAATTCTCTACCACAAGAGGTAGTTTCTGCGGGAAGTATGGCTACTTTCAAAAGACTCTTGGACGTACATCTCAAGGATCAGAACATTAAGGGGTATGAGAGATGATTACGGCCACGCGCGCCTACACAGGTTGAACTGGATGGACTATTGTCTTTATTCAACCTCAACTACTATGTAACTATGTAAGTTTCCTTTTTATTTAGAAGGTCTAATATTTTAAATCCACCTAAATCATTCCCATCCAGGGGAACAACAAGGCTATCCAACACAGCTCACACTTGCAAATAGGGAATATGAGCATCCAGCTATTCCAAATACATACCCCATATACCCTACAAGAGGAGCTGGAATTTTACACCACACCAGTAAACTGTAAGATTCTGGTACCCTTAATAATCTATTTCCTTCCAAATATGCGTCCCACCTTTCTTACTAGGTGGTACGCATACACCTTTAAGACAGATGATGTCATCGCTGAGCGCCGCAGAGCGGCTATTTCAACCGCCGGCGTTCTCACTCACATCGTTCGTTCAACCTGCCTTGTGTATCCACATGCTTTCAAGCCTGTCTTGCTGTCGGAACCTCCAGCTGGTTGCTTCTACCTGGAGCAGACCGGAACCTCGCTACTGATCCCTGTATCTCACTACCGGATCTTCCCCTCTCTACTGGACCCCTCTACTACTAACATTTACTAGTGATAAGTACCCCACAGGGGAATCCTCCATAACTTACTTACACTATCTATCATCTGCACTGTTGCATAGATTGCTAGCTCTTGAGCCTACTACCATCTACTATCTGCACTGTTACATAGATTGCTAGCTCTTGAGTCTACTACCATCTATCATCTGCACTGTTACATAGATTGCTAGTTCTTAAGTCTACTACCATCTATCCTTGCACTGGGTTAGTCTATCCTGTAATTGTCATCTGCTGTCCTTACCACCTGTCACCATACTCGATTACTAACCTATCTGCACTCTACCTAATACCATCTAGTACTCTCCTGAACAAACCTATCAAGTACTTACCATCTCTATCACTGTTCACACCTGTCCCTTCAGCACAACACCTTCATACTGTCATATACATTCCACCACTCCAGGAACATCTTATTGAGTGTGTATATTTCTGTATGTTGAAGCTGACAGGCCCACAGTGATGAGTCTGGAGAGTTGGATCTGGTTATTCAACACATCTCTACATGACTACTGAGTGGAGATTTTGCAGCTGCATATCCAGCCTACTACAAAAACGCAGGAGCGTTACATAAACATATGAATGTCAACTATTCATACTATTCATATATTCATTCATTTATTTTATATATTATTATTATAAAAGGTGGGGACGTGCGTAATAAATACAAGGAGCAGGATGGACATAAACAGCAGGGCACTCATCTACATCCTAAAGCACTCCCTATGTAGATGCTGCATATCCTGCACCATCAACATCTTTTACGAACAGATTTAAATTCTGATTCTGATAGAGGGGAGCAGCTTCAATGGAACAGAAAAAGAAAGGAAAGCCTTGCGAATAGTGAAAATTGCTGAATCAGCTTTATTGGGAAATGTGAATGGCCTAACGCATAAAGTGATAACTGCCTATCTTTGTTTTGCTAATCCGGTTCTGCAAACACTTCAGTCCAGCAAGTGAACAACATACCTCAACTAACCAGACTGAACTGAGTGGGAAAGCAATTCTAAAGTGTTTTATATGCAGAAGAACAGATTGATTCCATAGCAGGAGCGAAATTACATGAGATGTTGAATGCAATTTGTGACCCAATAGCAGCATATAAACAAAGCTTCTAAAGTCTGTTTCGGAACTTCTTACCAAAAGCCCAAAAGCGAGAATTATATGCTAAGTCATTGTGTTTCAAACTCCTACTAACATTTTTGATGAAAGAGTGTGAAAACAACCACTTTGATACATGTCATATAAAGGCTAAAAGAGTTCTGAAGAGTCCTCAAAGGAGATGCAACCAGTGGCATAGATAATATAGGTTGTTTTAGCAAGGGAATTGAATATCATATCGTATATAACTGAAAGCAAAAAACAAACTGTTGCTTAGGAATTTGAAGGTCTTTGCTCACTGCTGGGATAACTGGTGTGCTGAAACGCTAGAAACAAGGCAAAACAAATCATCTGCTGTTAAATGTTTTTCTACCTTGAAAATCTCTTGCTTTAACCTAAATATAAAATGAAGACCAAGAAGGACCAGATATCCTAGACAGTTATTTGCATAAAAACGCTATTCTAACATTCATCATGAAGAGGCTCTGGAGCCTAAACTGCTGGTTCCAAAGTGCCACAGCCACTGGCGAGGAAGAGCCCAAGTGAACAATATTCTTAGGGATACCATGTAAATACAATATTCTGGTCAAAAAGCTGAACAAGGGTGGCAAGCCGGTATTCACATAAAATATTAAGAAAATCTAATGTATCATAAAAATTTGACATCTAAAGATTTATTAAGCACACTGTTAAACATCACAAATACCTACAGTCAATCATGATCAGATAGAGGGCTTACTGTCAAATGGGCAAAGGCAGTTGATGCGTTTTGCGGTTTTTGCTTCTCCAAAACATTATGTTCATACATGACAGATATCCAATATTACACATCTCACATCTAGAATCGTGATAGCAAAAAGGCCACATCCATATAGATTACAACAAAATAAATGCAAAAAAAGAAAGTTCAGACTTTAGAGGCAACATTACAATACGTATTAAAATGAAAATACTGTATTTTATTTGTAAACTAATAATAAAAGAAGTATGTGGAATAATGTGTCAATAAAATCATGCTGATGGATGTACAAATACAAAAATTTATGATTTTATTGCCCAACATTGCCTCCAAAGTCTGACCTCTTTTTTTTGCATTCACGTCAAGAATCACCTTATGTCTGATGCGCTGCATCTGCGGGTATGGCTATTTATATCTATTTGAAAATAGACTAGATCCCCATTATCTTTTGTCATGCTTTTTATCTTGGTAGTGATATGATGGATGGGTGGCTCTTTATCCCTGGGCCCTTCTCTGATGACACCTACTCTCCTTAAGGCCCGTACACACGTACGGATCATCGTCATACAAACGTCGGCGGACGAAAGATCTGCCGATTGTACGCGTGTTAGTATGGTGCCTCCGACAGCTGTCTGCGCACAATCCGCGGACAAGAGTCTTTCTTGCAAACATGAAAATTTTTGTCTGCGGACACCAGAACGGACGATTGTTTGCCTGTCAGTACAGAAATCAGCCGACAGACCGCAGATTTGCAAGACTGGGCATGCTCAGAAAATAAAAAACACAGGGAAAGTTAACCATTACATGACATCACTTCTGCAGTCAGCTGAAGTCTGCGGACAAAATTCTTGTGCTGTCCTTGTGCTGTCTTTGCACTTTTCAACAGACACCGACATCCCGGGGAGAAAAGACGAACGTTTGTATGACGACGATCCGTACGTGTGTACGGGGCTTTAGTCCTCATTATACGACACAAAGCTGTTCTTTCAAGAACACAGAGGAAGAACCAGGATCATACAATTTTCATTATTTTTGGTGTTTCTTTACAAATTTGACAACAGTTTTCTGATAGTAAATATCATGTGTGTTCTGCCCCTATCTGTTTGCCATTGATAGCATCTTTCAAGCTCTAATATATGAATCATGCATAAGGATCTGATGACTTTTTGTGCTTTGTATTTTATAGTTATATAGGGCCGTGTGGCGTGGTTTGGCCCACTTCCTTTCTATTGCTGGACCTCTGTGCATACCTTCCTGCAGTCTGGTATTATGTCACTACTTCTCCACACATAATTGTTGTTTTTGTAATTTGTTGTGTAGTTTTTGTTCCCTTTCTCCCCCTTTTTTTTCCTCTTCTCCCCACACCCCACCCCATCCTCCTCCCTCTTTCACTTTGGGGATAGTTGTTACCTGTACATTGTATATGTATACCTATGCATGTACCTGTATATCTATTTGATTTTTTTTTCTGATTCTAGATTCTAGATGTGAGGTGTCTCATATTGGATATCTGTCATATATGAACATAATGTTTTTTTTTGTATCTTTTTATTGAGTTATAAAACAGTATCAATGTAACAAGACATAACTAAGACAAAAAACTAGATGCGAGAAGTCTACATCAAGGATTAGCAGAAAATAAGACAAAAAACTAGATGCGAGAAGTCTACATCAAGGATTAGCAGAAAATAAGCAAGCAACAGTATGCTGCCCACGCATGGGCAGGGCCATTCAAGAGGAGGTATCAGCGCAACTCAGAAACAAAACATCCTTGTGGGGATCATGACTGCCAGGACACAGCAAGTATCAAAGTGTAAGGAATTCCATTACAATCAACTAGTAAATGGCAGTGCAGTGAGACTGTGAGTCAGAGTCACCGTGGCTGTTAACTCAACAATGCAGAGGAAGAGTCTACATGCCAGCGCGTCCACAACCTATCATGCTTCTTGGGGCAACCCCTATGGAAGTAGGTATCACAATACAACGGAATAGCCGCGTCCACCAGGCCCCTCCACTGCAGAAGTGTGGGGGGGAGCCCGCTGGCGTCAGTGGAGGGCTATATTTTTCCTGGCGTAAAAGAGCAGCAGGCCCAGAAGGGTGCGATCCGCCACTCTAGGAACTATGTAGTCTAGAAGACCTAACAGGCCCAGTCTGGGGGAGGGGGATATCGAGATTTGTAAGATAGCGTAAGACACCTCTAAAATCCGGGACCGGCAGGGTGAGAGGTGTGGATATGTCCAGAAAATATGAATGAAGTCACCCATAGCTTGTCCGCAGCGCCAGCACTCTTGGGGATGGGAGGCATGAATTTTATGCATACAGGGGGGTGAGATATGCTCTGTGGACAATCTTATATTGAACTAACCGATCCCATAGGGAAACCAGAATAGTAAAGGGGGATTCCCATATGTGTAACCAGTCCACCGAGTCCAAGTCTGGAACATCCCGGGCCCAGCGAGCATGTAGGCCAGAGAGCTCCGGAGAAGAGACTCGGAGGAGATTGGCATGGAGCACCGAGACAGCCCGCTTGGAGCAATCATGACGTACCACCCGCCCAAGATCCGATTGTATTAACTGAAAACTTGTGCCAGGAAACTGGGCTCCGAAGGCGTGGATAGAAAAAATATGAGGGCGGAAGATTGCAAGTAGAGACCAATTGTGAAAAGGAGGGGAGGGATCCGAAATCTTCTTAATGTTATGCTTAGTCCAAAGGACGGGGTCAGGTAAGTTGAACAAGTGTGGCAGGGAGGGGTTGATCCACAAGGGGATACTGGGGGAGACAGTGGTGCTCGGGTATGCCTCCAACGACAACCCCTGCTGCCAGGCCCGTAGCGTCGTTTTCATGGAGGTAGTCAGGGCGTAGGGAGCCCGAGGACCCATAAACAGTAGGCGAGTCAGGGCTTCCACAGACCCCAACACAGTGGCCTCCACCACAACAGCGGAGTTAGATGCCTCCGGGGCCAACCACCAAACCGCAGTAACCAGTTGAGACACCAAAAAATATTTGTGGAAATCTGGGAACGCCAGCCCCCCTGAGACAGGGGGCGCATGAGCGTAGCAAACCTGTAACGAGGGGGACTACTACCCCATAGAAAGGCGGAGAACAATCTATTGAGGTGGCAAAAAAAAGATTTTGGAATCCCACAGGGCGAATTACGAAACAGATAAGTAAATTTGGGAAGAATTTTCATTTTAATGAGATTAATCCTGCCCAGAAGGGAGAGAGGAAGATGCTCCCACGCCTTCAGTTTGGCCCTAAGGTCAGAAACTACCGGGTCAAGATTGAGAGCAATAAAGTCTGCTGGGTCTCGGGACACCCGCACCCCCCAGGTATGTAAAACTCTCCACCCACTGCAGAGGGACATCCAGGGGAGACCCGGACCTGCTCCCGGGGTCAGTGGCCAAGAGCTGTGACTTGTACCAGTTCACCCTCAGACCTGTCACTTCCAAGAAGGCATTCAGCACCCGCAGGGCCCCCTCGAGGGATGGACCTGCATCATTGAGGAACAGCAGTAGATCATCAGCATACAGGGCCACCCTCTCCTCCAGCCAAGCCACTCGCAAGCCCTTAATGTGAGGCAAGACACGAAGTGTCTCCGCTAGCGGTTCCATGGCAATGGCGAACAAGGCCGGAGAGAGGGGACAACCCTGTCAACAGCAGGAACACGGAAGATAGCCTACCGCCCAGGTGGATGGCAGCCACCGGCGACTTGTAAATGATTTGAAGCCACCTAATGAACAAGAGGGGGAAGCCCATCCATCTAAGGGTCTCCCACAGGAAGAGCCACTCCACACAGTCAAATGCCTTCTCTATGTCGAGTAAGGGACAACCCTAGAGCCGGAGTTAGTATGTTGGGCCTGCAAGTTGGTATACAGTCTACGAAGGTTGATATCAGTAGATCTATGGGCCATGAAGCCGGTCTGGTCTTGATCAACAACAGAGGGAAGTAATGGTTGCAATCTGGCAGCCAGCAATTTGGTAAGTATCTTAAGATCGTTATTAAGCAGCGCAATCGGCCTATAGGAGGCACATAATTTGGGGTCTGTAGGAGACTTATAAATGAGAATAATATGTGCCATGGAGGGAGGGAGGCACCCAGGAAGGAGGGACCCAGTGGCCAAACAATCATTAAACAGGGCAGCTAGCAAGGGAGCCAGAATGTCGAGATGGGCCCTATAAAACTCAATGGGCAGCCCGTCGGGGCCAGGCAACCACCACCCGGACCTCCTCCTCTGCAATAGGCCGGACCAGACCAGCTCTCTCCTGATCAGACAACCAACCCAGGGCAATAGGGTCGAGGAGGGTATACAGGTCCCTCGGGCAAAGGTCTGGGGGGAGAGTGGGGGTGTACAACTGAGAGTAAAAAGCACAAAACTCTGAAAGTATTTCCTCCGGTGAGGTAATGGCTCCACCCGCGGGAGACATGAGTTCAGGGACCAAGGTCAGGGGGGCAGCATGATGAGACATAGTCGCCAGTAGCTTACCATTACGATCACCGTGTTCAAAAAATTGCTGTTTCAACTGGTACAGGGACAACCGCTTTATCTCGGAATGATGGAGGTGAAGGCCCCTCTTGGAGGCTTGCAGCGCCTCAAAAATTGGGGGGCGAGGGGTCCCGTTCATAGCAGGCGGAATAATCTCTAGCCGCCACCTCCAAAGCAGAGACCTCAGCAGACTGTTGCAATTTAACCGCCTTAATGGCCGAGATATAGTGGCCCCTGGTGAATACCTTGAATGCGTCCCATACTATCTCAGGAGAAGATGTACCAGCGTTCACATCCCAGAACCCCCGCAAAGTTGGGGGGGTCTGAGCTGAGATATCCTGTTGTTCAATCCATTGGGCGCCTAGAGCCACTGAGAGTACATCCAGAACGCAACTTGACCAGCAGGGGGCTGTGATCAGACAACCCGCTGGGCAAATAGGTCACCTCCTCCACATCCGACATCATGCCGGGGTTGGCAAAAGCATAGTCAATCCTGGATGAGGTCTTATGAGTAGTAGAGAAACAAGAGTAGACCTTCTGCGAGGGGTACTTCCACCGCCAGACCTCTTGGACCCTGGCCCTGCCGCTGCCCAATGGGGGAGATCCCCTGAGAACACTTTGGGGGGCGTAGGAGGATGGCATTGAAGTCCCCCAGCAGAAGCATTTTGGCAGGGTTGTAAGCAGAAATCTTATCTAATACTGTATATAGGACCTCAGATTTAAATGGCGGGGGGTCATAGATACCAGCCACAACATATCTTTTTTGCCAGATAGAGAGTACTAGGATAACATACCTGCCGAGGGGGTCAGTGTGCACCGCCTCAACCAACCCGGGCAGGGACTTGTGGAGTAAAATGGAAAACCCTCTAGCATAGGTGGAATATGAGGTGTGAAAAGCTCTCTGAACCCATGGTCTCTTCAAGGACTGCAACTTGCTGCCCACCAGGTGTGCTTCCTGCAAGACCAGGATGGAAGGATTATAGGCTTTAACGTACTGAAAAAGGAGCGCCCGTTTAAATTTGGAGTTCAGTCCATGGACATTCCATGAAAGCACCGAGAAGGTGTGCGGGTCACTAGGCGCCATGATAAAAAGGGTAAGAGGGGCCCGTAACGGCAGGCTGGGAGCTAAATAGCAGCACCTGGTGAGAAGCAATAAAGCAGAATTCCTCGCACCAAACTACATAAAAAAACCACAGTGAAACACATAACAGAGCAAAACAACCCGAGCAAAAACAGCTCACCCTACCGACCCTCGGGCACCCAAAAAAACACATGGGGGGCCCGGGGGGCAGTGTATACCCAAAAGGAAAAGAAATAATATAGGTAGCACTAGTAGCTCAACCTTAGGGCTGGCTACCGCCACCAAAAATGGTGGTGACCGTCACAGTCTCAAAGTGTATGAGGGCAAAAGGGTTACAGTGCATGGGGACCAAGAAAAATAGAAAAAATTTAAATTAAAATCAAAAGAAAAGGGGGGAGAAAATCTGCAACAGCAGGAATAGTGGCAGGTGGGGAAAAGAAAAGGCACCATAGGGACAGCTCCTGAACAGCGGGCATCCATCGAGGAAGGTTGAAGTCCAGATCCACAGTTCTCATGAAGGGCAAGGAAGAGGGAGATGGCAAGGGAGGTAGGGGGCAGAACACGGGGAAAGAAGGCCAAGGCAAGGGACCAACCGGGCCCCACCAACAGGGGTGTGATAGTCAGGAGGGGTTCGAGAGCCAGCAAGCAGCACAAGGGGGAGAGAAAAAAACAAAAAGAGATGGTAGAAAGTTGGGCACATATACTTGCGGCAATTTCAGCAGCAGTGGGGACGGGCCAGGAAGGCAATCAGCAGAGGGGAATCAATTTAGCGAGCGTCTAGCCTGGCCGCCGCCTCCCCCGAATCATCGAAAAAGCGGGCCCGGTCACCATCAACCACCCAGAGTTTGCTGGGATATAGGAGACTATATTTCAGGCCTTTATCTTGCAATCACTTCCTGATGTCAGTGAAGAGACGGCATCTGCGTTGCACCTCCGGCGAGTAGTCCGGGAACAGCAGAATTTTAGCGTTGTCATAGCGAAGATCCTGTTTGGTGCGGGCCGCAGCCAGCAGGCGGTCCAGATCCCGGTAATTCAGCAGTCTGAGAAGAAAAGGCAGAGGCGGCACGCCAGGAATTGGGGGGGCTGGAGGTACCCTGTGTGCCCTCTCCACGACAAACGTAGGCGGCATGGCAGACAGATCTAGGAGGGAGGGGAGAAAGGTCTCCGCGAACTCCGCCGGTCTAGCGCCCTCAGCCCATTTCGGCAGACCCAGGATCCGGATGTTGTTACGCCGGAGACGGTTTTCAGTATCAATGGCCCGGTCCTGTAAGGCTTTGACCTGGATCTGGAGAGCATGCAACTCCCGAGAGTCGGACGGGGTGGAATCCTCCAAGTGCGGAATTTATCCAAATCATGCCGGATGAGGCTGATGTCCGTAGCCAAGTAGTCCATCTTGACAGTGAGGGTATCCTTGCATACCTTGATGGCCTCTAGGATATCAGATGGAGACGGATTTGAGGGCCCCCCGGGTCCGCATCGGTCTGTGTGCCAGCCGACATGCTGGGGAGTGGAGGCCGCATGTCCAGCTAAACTTTTTTTTTTTTTTACTTAACCATTTTTTTTATTACGTAGGGCACAAAAAGTCCCCTATGTGATGAGTTTCTATCCATAGGTAATGCTTTAATAGCCTTTACAGGTTATCAGTTTTGAGTTAATCGTAAATTAGGGCTCTAGAATTATTGCTATCACTTTGACATTTGCAGCAGATGTGTGGTGCAATCACCGTTTACAATGCGTGCAAGACCTACAATATAATGTATTTGCATTAGATTTAGCATCTATTAGATCCCTGATGTTTCTTCTGTCCTTTAAAGCAACTATTCAAGCACAGATCACGCTCAGTTAGCTCTGAAACAGGAAATCATTGTTGTTTCTTGGTTCATTCATCATGAAGAAGATCTGGAAATGGATGTTCCTCCATCTCCGCTTTGGGTAGCTGTCCTGACCATTTACCATGATTCCAGGCCCCTCAGAAGAATGGGAACTAATGTGAGTGGTGGCAGGAGGAGGGAACCTTCACATTGCTGTAAAAGTTATTGGGCAGCTATAAAGCTACTCTGGTCAAGTGTACAAGAAAGCCAATTACTTGTTGAAAAAAAAATCTTATCTAATACTGTATATAGGACCTCAGATTTAAATGGCGGGGGGTCATAGATACCAGCCACAACATATCTTTTTTGCCAGATAGAGAGTACTAGGATAACATACCTGCCGAGGGGGTCAGTGTGCACCGCCTCAACCAACCCGGGCAGGGACTTGTGGAGTAAAATGGAAAACCCTCTAGCATAGGTGGAATATGAGGTGTGAAAAGCTCTCTGAACCAGGGGCGTTGCTAGGTGGGAAAAAGACCAGGGGCTTCAGCCCGAAGGTAAATTTGATAACCCCGCCCACATTTTAAAGAAAGTCCCACCCAAGCTCCTCCCACATTTAAAAGTAACGCCCAAGCTCCACCCAATGCCCCCCTCAGTCAAGGTATGGTATGGAGAGGAGTACAGGGGGTCAGACATGGAGAGGGGAGGGGAGGAGAGGGTCAGACATGGAGAGGAGAGGAGAGGGTCAGACATGGAGAGGAGAGGAGAGGGTCAGACATGGAGAGGAGAGGAGAGGGTCAGACATGGAGAGGAGAGGAGAAGAAGGTCAGACATGGAGAGGAGAGGAGAAGGGAGGAGAGGGTCAGACATGGAGAGGAGAGGAGAAGGTCAGACATGGAGAGGAGAGGAGAGGGTCAGACATGGAGAGGAGAAGGGAGGAGAGGGTCAGACATGGAGAGGAGAGGGTCAGACATGGAGAGGAGAGGGTCAGACATGGAGAGGAGAGGGTCAGACATGGAGAGGAGAGGAGAGGAGAGGAGAAGGGAAGAGAGGGTCAGACATGGAGAGGAGAGGAGAAGGGAGGAGAGGGTCAGACATGGAGAGGAGAGGGTCAGACATGGAGAGGAGAGGAGAAGGGAGGAGAGGGTCAGACATGGAGAGGAGAGGGTCAGACATGGAGAGGAGAGGAGAGGGTCAGACATGGAGAGGAGAGGAGAGGGTCAGACATGGAGAGGAGAGGAGAGGGTCAGACATGGATAGGAGAGGAGAAGGGAGGAGAGGGTCAGACATGGAGAGGAGAGGGTCAGACATGGAGAGGAGAGGGTCAGACATGGAGAGGAGAGGGTCAGACATGGAGAGGAGAGGAGAGGAGAAGAGAGGGTCAGACATGGAGAGGAGAGGGTCAGACATGGAGAGGAGAGGGTCAGACATGGAGAGGAGAGGGTCAGACATGGAGAGGAGAGGGTCAGACATGGAGAGGAAAGGGTCAGACATGGAGAGGAAAGGGTCAGACATGGAGAGGAAAGGGTCAGACATGGAGAGGAAAGGGTCAGACATGGAGAGGAGAGGGTCAGACATGGAGAGGAGAGGGTCAGACATGGAGAGGAGAGGGTCAGACATGGAGAGGAGAGGGTCAGACATGGAGAGGAAAGGGTCAGACATGGAGAGGAAAGGGTCAGATATGGAGAGGAAAGGGTCAGACATGGAGAGGAGAGGGTCAGACATGGAGAGGAGAGGGTCAGACATGGAGAGGAGAGGGTCAGACATGGAGAGGAAAGGGTCAGACATGGAGAGGAGAGGGTCAGACATGGAGAGGAGAGGGTCAGACATGGAGAGGAGAGGGTCAGTCATGGAGAGGAGAGGGTCAGACATGGAGAGGAGAGGAGAGGGTCAGACATGGAGAGGAGAGGGTCAGACATGGAGAGGAGAGGAGAGGGTCAGACATGGAGAGGAGAGGAGAGGGTCAGACATGGAGAGGAGAGGAGAGGAGAGGAGAGGAGAGGAGAAGGGAAGAGAGGGTCAGACATGGAGAGGAGAGGAGAGGAGAAGGGAGGAGAGGGTCAGACATGGAGAGGAGAGGGTCAGACATGGAGAGGAGAGGAGAAGGGAGGAGAGGGTCAGACATGGAGAGGAGAGGGTCAGACATGGAGAGGAGAGGAGAGGGTCAGACATGGAGAGGAGAGGGTCAGACATGGAGAGGAGAGGAGAGGGTCAGACATGGAGAGGAGAGGAGAGGGTCAGACATGGAGAGGAGAGGAGAGGAGAAGGGAGGAGAGGGTCAGACATGGAGAGGAAAGGGTCAGACATGGAGAGGAGAGGGTCAGACATGGAGAGGAAAGGGTCAGACATGGAGAGGAGAGGGTCAGACATGGAGAGGAGAGGGTCAGACATGGAGAGGAGAGGGTCAGACATGGAGAGGAGAGGGTCAGTCATGGAGAGCAGAGGGTCAGTCATGGAGAGCAGAGGGTCAGACATGGAGAGGAGAGGGTCAGACATGGAGAGGAGAGGGTCAGACATGGAGAGGAGAGGGTCAGACATGGAGAGGAAAGGGTCAGACATGGAGAGGAAAGGGTCAGTCATGGAGAGGAAAGGGTCAGTCATGGAGAGGAAAGGGTCAGACATGGAGAGGAGAGGGTCAGACATGGAGAGGAAAGGGTCAGACATGGAGAGGAAAGGGTCAGACATGGAGAGGAAAGGGTCAGACATGGAGAGGAGAGGGTCAGACATGGAGAGGAGAGGGTCAGACATGGAGAGGAGAGGGTCAGACATGGAGAGGAGAGGGTCAGACATGGAGAGGAGAGGGTCAGACATGGAGAGGAGAGGGTCAGACATGGAGAGGAGAGGGTTAGACATGGAGAGGAGAGGGTCAGACATGGAGAGGAAAGGGTCAGACATGGAGAGGAAAGGGTCAGACATGGAGAGGAAAGGGTCAGACATGGAGAGGAAAGGGTCAGTCATGGAGAGGAGAGGGTCAGACATGGAGAGGAAAGGGTCAGACATGGAGAGGAGAGGGTCAGACATGGAGAGGAAAGGGTCAGACATGGAGAGGAAAGGGTCAGTCATGGAGAGGAAAGGGTCAGACATGGAGAGGAAAGGGTCAGTCATGGAGAGGAGAGGGTCAGACATGGAGAGGAGAGGGTCAGACATGGAGAGGAGAGGGTCAGACATGGAGAGGAAAGGGTCAGACATGGAGAGGAAAGGGTCAGACATGGAGAGGAAAGGGTCAGACATGGAGAGGAGAGGGTCAGACATGGAGAGGAGAAGGGAGGAGAGGGTCAGACATGGAGAGGAGAGGGTCAGACATGGAGAGGAGAGGGTCAGACATGGAGAGGAGAGGGTCAGACATGGAGAGGAGAAGAGAGGGTCAGACATGGAGAGGAAAGAATCAGACATGGAGAGGAGAGAATAAGACATGGAGAGGAGAGAATCAGACATGGAGAGGAGAGAATCAGACATGGAGAGGAGAAGAGAGGAGAGGGTCAGACATGGAGAGGAGAGGGTCAGACATGGAGAGGAGAGGGTCAGACATGGAGAGGAAAGGGTCAGACATGGAGAGGAAAGGGTCAGACATGGAGAGGAAAGGGTCAGTCATGGAGAGGAAAGGGTCAGACATGGAGAGGAAAGGGTCAGTCATGGAGAGGAGAGGGTCAGACATGGAGAGGAGAGGGTCAGACATGGAGAGGAGAGGGTCAGACATGGAGAGGAGAGGGTCAGACATGGAGAGGAAAGGGTCAGACATGGAGAGGAAAGGGTCAGACATGGAGAGGAGAGGGTCAGACATGGAGAGGAGAAGGGAGGAGAGGGTAAGACATGGAGAGGAGAGGGTCAGACATGGAGAGGAGAGGGTCAGACATGGAGAGGAGAGGGTCAGACATGGAGAGGAGAAGAGAGGGTCAGACATGGAGAGGAAAGAATCAGACATGGAGAGGAGAGAATCAGACATGGAGAGGAGAGAATCAGACATGGAGAGGAGAAGAGAGGAGAGGGTCAGACATGGAGAGGAGAAGAGAAGAGAGGAGGAGAAGAGAAGAGAGGGTCAGACATGGAGCCCCCCCCCCGCACTTATTTAACACCACTAGAAGATGATCAAATAAAATGGAATCAGTATACAGAGGTTTACTTCTTCTGAGAGATAATAAAGGAACACTCTAACCACCATGAGCACTTCAGTGATTTGAAGTGGTCATGGTGGGAGGAGTCAGAAACACTGCACATGCTGGGATAGTTAGTTATGTGCTAGTTGCACCCCTAACACATGTGACTTAGGCAGCCAGAAAATGTCATGTCCTTGTTTATACATGTATGAACAAGGACATGACATATTATGAAAAAACACAACTAGTTATTAAAAAACATATTGCAACAATTTACACACGCTAATGCACATACCTCTCTACTTATTTTGAAGACTGCTGGCGGGTACTGCTGGCGGGTACTGGTGGTGAGTAATGCTGGTAGGTAATGCTGGCAGGTAATGCTGGTGGGTAATGCTGGTGGGTAATGCTGGCGGGTACTGCTGGCAGGTAGTGCTGGCGGGTACTGCTGGTGATTACCGCTGGTGGGTAGTGCTGGGGGGTAATGCTGCCGTGTAATGTTGGTGGGTACTGCTGAGAGAGAGAGAGAGCAAGAGAGGGAGGGCTGAGAGGGGGGGGGTGAGGGCAAGAGAGGGCTGACAGAGAGGGGAGGGCTGACAGAGAGGGGGGAGGGAGGCTGTGAGAGGGGGGCTGAGAGTGGGGGGGGGGGTCTGGGAGAGGGGGGGAGGGAGGCTGAGAGTGGGGGGGAGGGGGGCTGGGAGAGGGAGGGCTGAGAGAGGGAAGTGAGGGGGAGATGTCAGAGACCCCTAGCCCTGTTCCTAGCTGCAGTCCCTCCCCATTGTCCCAGAGTGTCTGTTTGCAGATCTGCAGGCCAGGTCTGTGTATGATGACAGACAGTACCTTCCATGCCATGATGCCAGTCTGTCTTCTTGATTTTCTTTCACTTCCAGCAGCTCCCGCAGTAGCCTACGCCTCTTACCCGTCTTGTATCACACCTCTGTGCCCCCAGTCAGCCTGTCCTCCGGCTCCAGGTCTCAAGTTTGAGAGCAGGGGAGGACTGGCAACTTTTGGCCCAGGGGGCAAATACAACCCGGAGGCCCATTGTACAGTGACAGTGACCCATCCCAGACATTATAAAGCAAACAAATAATAGAGAGGATCTTACCTTACTGATTAGGTGCTAATTAGCCTGCTGCAGCCTCGACCTCTGGGTCTCTTCCCTCCTGCGGAGCTAAATGATAGGGGGGGGGTATCACTTCCCCTCTGCCAGCACTATTGCTGACCTAACCAGCTGGCCCCACTGGGAAAAAAGTTAGAGGACAGTCACGTGCAGTGCTTCAGTATTACTGAAGGCCAGTGTTGCCAGCCTACCAAAGTGAAATTTATGGACAGTGATGTGCACGAGCCCAGCGGCTCCAGCCGCTGTCTCTGTCCTCATTGGATAGATTGATAGCAGTGGAAACCATTGGCTCCCGCTGCTGTCAATCAAATCCAGTGACATGGGAGTGGGGGGCAGGGCCGAGTCCAACTGTCTGTGTCAATGGATGCAGCAGTGGGACTTGGGAGCGCACCTGCACGGTGTACCCCCACGAAAAGCGGCTCTCCATGGTGGCACCCAATGAAGGAGCGCCGGTGGAGCTGGGCTGTTCTGTGCAAAACTATTACAGGGGCAGGTAAGTATAACATGTTTGTTATTTTTATTAAAAACAATTCAAACCTTTACAACCCCTCTAACAAAATCCCCAAATCTTCTGTTATATGCTCCACTTAGGTGTAGAATTTCACTTTGAACTCCACCTTAAAATATCCGGAACTCTCTTTATGTATTATATGTGCATAAAATAAAGAGCACATCTAATACCTACAGAAAATTATGGAAATAAGGTGCAGTTGGAAGTGAACCACGTCATTGCCTGGGGAGGTTAACATTTTGGAGGTTAAACCAGGTAGTGAGGAAAAGTGATATCCCCTCCTTA
The DNA here is from genome assembly GCF_965119305.1 of Pelophylax lessonae. Classification (NCBI taxonomy): domain Eukaryota; kingdom Metazoa; phylum Chordata; class Amphibia; order Anura; family Ranidae; genus Pelophylax; species Pelophylax lessonae. The sequence continues at coordinate 365,585,860 of NC_138771.1, forward strand.
CTGCCTGTCAAATGCCTCTGAAAAGTGACCTGAGCATGGATCTTTTCAGTAGAGTGGCAGTGCCTGCTGCAAATGCATACAATCCTTTGGGTTCACATGGTGCGCTGTAGTTTGGCTGCAGTGCTGGTGTACTCACAGTTTTCCTTAGCTGCAGTCCCATAGATTTATTTTAGGTTGTGCGTTTTTCCTGCTGTTCTTTTTATAAAGTGCATCAAAGCTCTTTTTCTTCATTTTAACGACTTAAGGACAGTTTTACCCCCTTGAGGACCAGGTCATTTTTTGCGATATGGCACTGCGCTACTTTACCTGACAATTGCGTGGTTGTGCGGCACTGTACCCAAATAAAATTGATGTCCTTTCTGTCCCCACAAATAGAGCTTTCTTTTGGTGGTATTTGATCACCTCTGATGAATTTTTTTTTTTTTTTTTTGCGTTATAAACACACAAAAAAGAACGACCATTCTGAAAAAAAAAAACAATATTTTTACTTTCTGCTGTAAAACATTCCCAATAAAAAAAAAATAAAAAAATTGAATTTTTTCATCATTTTAGGCCCATATGTATTCTGCTACATATTTTTGTTAAAAACAATCCCAATAAGTGTATATTGATTGGTTTGTGCAACAGTTATCTCATCTACAAACTAGGGGATAGATTTGTCATTTTTATTTATTTATTTTTACTAGTAATGGCGGTGATCTGCGTTTTTTTGCGGGACTACGACATTGCGGCAGACAGATCGGACCCCTAACTGACATTTTTGACACTTTTGGGGGGACCAGTGACATTACTACAGTAATCAGTGCTAAAAATATCCACTGTTACTGTAATAATGACACTGGCAGGGAAGGGGTTAACACCAGGGGCAATCAAAGGGTTAAGTGTGTCCCCAGGGAGTGCTTTCTAACTGTGCGGGGGATGGACTCACTAGATGAACACAGAAACCTGTGTTCCTAAATAGCAGGAACACAGGATCCCTGTGTTCATTACCGACAGAATGGCGTACTGCCTTGTTTACATAGGCAGCCCGCAGTTCTGTCTCCATGGGGAGCGATTGTGGGTTTCTGGCACAAATCGCGTCCGAAGTACCTGCTGATTGGCTTCCCCTCTGGCCAATTGGCACATGTCCCTGCTGTCTATTACACGAAACGACATACAGGTACGCCGTTTTGTGTAATAAAGTAAGGGCTCTTACACACGGGCGATCCGATCAGATCCGCCTGTCAGTTTTTTAGGCGGATCTGATCGGATCCTCCATGCAGCTCTATGGGGCAGCGGATGTCAGCAGAGACACCTCCGCTGACACCTGCTGCCATCCGTATCCGATCCTGTCCGTGAAATCTGGACGGATGGAAACCCTATTTTTCCATCCGTTCAGTAATCGGAGCGGAGCGGATCGGATGAGAGCGGACAGGCGATCCGCTCTCATCCGATCCCCCATAGAGAGCAGCGGGTGCTGAGACACCTCCCTCTCCGCACTGCAAGCGGAGACGGAGCTGTCATCCGCCGGCTCAGCGGGGATCGTGGATCGATCCCCGCTGAGCAATACGGATCCGCCTACGGAGGTGGACCGTGTGAAAGAGCCCTAAAACTGCGTGGCTGGTAAGCAAGCAGTTAAATGTACAGCCTAATAGAAGTCTATGGGACTGGGGGAAACATGCAGGAAGACTGTGGGGACATCAGCACTGCAGCCAAATCACACTACATAGGGGCAGATCACTGCACACAATGCTGAAATAGAACTCCTGAGCTTCAGATAAGGAAATAGGGGAAGGAAGAGGAATTTGGGAGAGAGCAGGAAGGGGGGAGGATGAGAGGCTGGTGAGTGGTGACAGTTCACTTACTTGAAAAGGCAATGCAGGCTTCATGCTTAGGATGTGACTGTCAGTTCAAACTTTCCCGCCCACACAATGCTCTTCACAGACCTCAGAGACACAGGCTTCCTGTGTGGGCGGGCACATTGAGAGAGGGGCGGGAGGAGGCAGAGCATTTCTGGAGGGGGCTGTGCAGTGTATGGAAGACAGAGACACTCAGCCCTGTGACTGGTGCAGCCGACCTCCCTGTCACAGGACACAAAGCAACTCGCAGCAGGAGTGTGTATGCTTTTCTAACATTACACAGCTCTATCTGGTGGAGCTCTTTTGAGTCCCTGGCTCTCAGGCTGCCTGCAAAAGGGAAACCGAACAAGGGGGCGGAGCCCCACGTTTCGGCCCCGCCCACCCCAACATCAATTCTTCGTTTTGACAGCTCCAGCCTTTTGCAGCTGCCCCACCAATCACTGGATGGACATTATGCTGAGTATTTAGCCCCGACCAACCCCACGCCTTGGGATTGATTCGGGGCTAATCATTTTAAAAAGGAATATGAGACTCGGGGCTTTTTGGGGGCCAACTCGGGGCTATAGCCCCTGTCAGCCCCCCCCTGCCGACGCCACTGCTCTGAACCCATGGTCTCTTCAAGGACTGCAACTTGCTGCCCACCAGGTGTGCTTCCTGCAAGACCAGGATGGAAGGATTATAGGCTTTAACGTACTGAAAAAGGAGCGCCCGTTTAAATTTGGAGTTCAGTCCATGGACATTCCATGAAAGCACCGAGAAGGTGTGCGGGTCACTAGGCGCCATGATAAAAAGGGTAAGAGGGGCCCGTAACGGCAGGCTGGGAGCTAAATAGCAGCACCTGGTGAGAAGCAATAAAGCAGAATTCCTCGCACCAAACTACATAAAAAAACCACAGTGAAACACATAACAGAGCAAAACAACCCGAGCAAAAACAGCTCACCCTACCGACCCTCGGGCACCCAAAAAAACACATGGGGGGCCCGGGGGGCAGTGTATACCCAAAAGGAAAAGAAATAATATAGGTAGCACTAGTAGCTCAACCTTAGGGCTGGCTACCGCCACCAAAAATGGTGGTGACCGTCACAGTCTCAAAGTGTATGAGGGCAAAAGGGTTACAGTGCATGGGGACCAAGAAAAATAGAAAAAATTTAAATTAAAATCAAAAGAAAAGGGGGGAGAAAATCTGCAACAGCAGGAATAGTGGCAGGTGGGGAAAAGAAAAGGCACCATAGGGACAGCTCCTGAACAGCGGGCATCCATCGAGGAAGGTTGAAGTCCAGATCCACAGTTCTCATGAAGGGCAAGGAAGAGGGAGATGGCAAGGGAGGTAGGGGGCAGAACACGGGGAAAGAAGGCCAAGGCAAGGGACCAACCGGGCCCCACCAACAGGGGTGTGATAGTCAGGAGGGGTTCGAGAGCCAGCAAGCAGCACAAGGGGGAGAGAAAAAAACAAAAAGAGATGGTAGAAAGTTGGGCACATATACTTGCGGCAATTTCAGCAGCAGTGGGGACGGGCCGGGAAGGCAATCAGCAGAGGGGAATCAATTTAGCGAGCGTCTAGCCTGGCCGCCGCCTCCCCCGAATCATCGAAAAAGCGGGCCCGGTCACCATCAACCACCCAGAGTTTGCTGGGATATAGGAGACTATATTTCAGGCCTTTATCTTGCAATCACTTCCTGATGTCAGTGAAGAGACGGCATCTGCGTTGCACCTCCGGCGAGTAGTCCGGGAACAGCAGAATTTTAGCGTTGTCATAGCGAAGATCCTGTTTGGTGCGGGCCGCAGCCAGCAGGCAGTCCAGATCCCGGTAATTCAGCAGTCTGAGAAGAAAAGGCAGAGGCGGCACGCCAGGAATTGGGGGGGCTGGAGGTACCCTGTGTGCCCTCTCCACGACAAACGTAGGCGGCATGGCAGACAGATCTAGGAGGGAGGGGAGAAAGGTCTCCGCGAACTCCGCCGGTCTAGCGCCCTCAGCCCATTTCGGCAGACCCAGGATCCGGATGTTGTTACGCCGGAGACGGTTTTCAGTATCAATGGCCCGGTCCTGTAAGGCTTTGACCTGGATCTGGAGAGCATGCAACTCCCGAGAGTCGGACCGGGTGGAATCCTCCAAGTGCGGAATTTATCCAAATCATGCCGGATGAGGCTGATGTCCGTAGCCAAGTAGTCCATCTTGACAGTGAGGGTATCCTTGCATACCTTGATGGCCTCTAGGATATCAGATGGAGACGGATTTGAGGGCCCCCCGGGTCCGCATCGGTCTGTGTGCCAGCCGACATGCTGGGGAGTGGAGGCCGCATGTCCAAGATGGCCGCCGCAGGACCCGTAGGCTGAGAAGCACTCCCATAGGATTTAGTGGAACAGAGCTTCCCCGGGGAAAGCGGAGGAGCCCGCGAGGGGCCCCCTGTTCTCCTGGACCCCAGGGTGGAGGTAAAAGTGAGGTAATAAAGAGAGATAAATGCCGATGGAATCAGAAGGATGAGGTAAGGAGTGGAGCTCAAGCCCAGTGCGTCCGCTCAGCTTCGCATCGTATCCACACCCCGTCAACTGCTTTTTTTAAAGTAAATCCGCTATCTGATATATTTTTGATTGACTGTATTCGTGCTGTTTAATAATTTTTATATTTCAGTTTTTATGATACATTAGAGTGTCTTGATATTTTATGCAAATTCCTCCCTAGACCATCACTGATCCACCACCAAACCGGTCTTGCTGAATGATGTTACAGGCAGCATAACATTCTCCATGGCTTCTTAAGACCCTTTCACATCTGTCACATGTGCTCAGGGTGAACCTGCTCTTGTCTTTGAAAAGCACAGGGCACCAGTGGTAGACCTGCCAATTCTGGTGTAAAATGGCAAATGGCAAAGGAGCTCCATGATGCCAGGCAGTGAGCACAGGGCCCACTAGAGGACATCGGGCCCTCAGGCTACCCTCATGAAGTCTTTTTCTGATTGTTTGGTCAGAGACATTCACACCAGTGGCCTGCTGGATGTAATTTTGTAGGACTCAGGCAGTGCTCTTCTTGTTCCTCCTTGCACAAAGGAGCAGATACAGGTCCTGCTGATGGGTTAAGGACCTTCTATGGCCCTGTCCAGCTATCCTAGAGTAACTACCTGTCTCCTGGAATTTCCTCCGTGCTCTCTAGACTGTGCTGGGAAATACAGCAAACCTTCTGGCAATGGCACGTATTGATGTGCCACCATGGAAGAGTTGGACTGCCTGTGCAACCTCTATAGGGTCCAGGTATTGCCTCATGCTACCTGTAGTGACACTGACCCTAGCCAAATGCAAAATTAGTGAAAAACAGTCAGAAAAGATGAGTAGGGAAAAAAAATGTCAGTGGCCTCCACCTGTAAAATCATTTCTGTTTTGGAGGTTGTCTTATTGTTGCCCATCTAGTGTACCTGTTGTTAATTTCATTAGTACCAAAGCAGCTAAAACTGATTAACAACCCCCTCTGCTACTTAAAGTGATTATAAAGTCAAATTTTTCTATTAAAATACCAAACATGTTATACTTACCTCTGTGCAGTGGTTTTGCACAGGGCAGCCTAGATCCTCTTCTTCTCGGGTCCCTGGCTAGCACTCCTGGCTCCTTTCTCCTGTTGAGTGCCCTCACAGCATGCAACTTGCTATGGGGGCACCTGAGCCAAGCTGCAGCTCCGTGTATCCATTCAGACATGTAGCTGCCATTCGGCCCTGCCCCCTCTCTCTCTTGATTGGCTAACTGAGTTTGATTGACAGCGGCAGGAGCAAATCGTGCCACTGCTGTGTCTCAGACAATCAGGAGAGAGAGTCTCGGATAGCTGAGGCACACGTGGACATCACTGGATAGAGAGGAGGCTCAGGCAAGTAATAGAGGGGCTGAAGGGGCGGCTGCACACAGAAGGCTTTTTATCTTAACGCATAGAATGCATTAAGATAAAAAACCTTCTGCCTTTACAACCCCTATAAGTGACCAGATCAATATCCCAGAAGTTTAATTGACTTGATGCTATACTCTGATAAAAAATTGTTCCTTTAATTTTTTTTTTGAGTAGTGTATATTTTCTGAATGCAGACATCCCAGAAAATAAAATAGAGGTAGTTTTAATTGTTTATGTCACCCGATGTTACCACATTTGAAAAATACACTAAAATACATTTTAGGGGACACAAATGCAATAAACTGCCCATTACTTTGGTAGAATATAAAATATGAGGTTGCAATGAGTAAGTAGATACCCAAAATTTCAAACCATAAAAGTGCATTCACCCATAAAAGCCCCCTATAGGTCATTTTTTTTAGTGTTACGGAGCAGGATCGGCGCTAGAAATATTGCTCTCAGTGTTATGTGTATGATGATATGTCTCATGTGTATCAAAATTAGCGTTTTCATACGTAAACGTTTACGTTTACTCTCATACATGCGGATAGGTAGAGGTGGGGCTCAAACATTTTGTGGGGAGGAATTTATGTGCTTGAGTTTATTTTTTACAGCTAAACTTTTTTTTTTTTTTTACTTAACCATTTTTTTTATTACGTAGGGCACAAAAAGTCCCCTATGTGATGAGTTTCTATCCATAGGTAATGCTTTAATAGCCTTTACAGGTTATCAGTTTTGAGTTAATCGTAAATTAGGGCTCTAGAATTATTGCTATCACTTTGACATTTGCAGCAGATGTGTGGTGCAATCACCGTTTACAATGCGTGCAAGACCTACAATATAATGTATTTGCATTAGATTTAGCATCTATTAGATCCCTGATGTTTCTTCTGTCCTTTAAAGCAACTATTCAAGCACAGATCACGCTCAGTTAGCTCTGAAACAGGAAATCATTGTTGTTTCTTGGTTCATTCATCATGAAGAAGATCTGGAAATGGATGTTCCTCTATCTCCGCTTTGGGTAGCTGTCCTGACCATTTACCATGATTCCAGGCCCCTCAGAAGAATGGGAACTAATGTGAGTGGTGGCAGGAGGAGGGAACCTTCACATTGCCTGGTCAAGTGTACAAGAAAGCCAATTACTTGTTGAAAAAAAAAGAGTACCAGGACCATGGCTAAAGCTGAGATTCTGGAGTAGCACTCTCTAGTGCTAGAATTTGTAATGTAATGTGGGTTTTAATTTCAATATTTCTTTATTGATATATAAGCTATAAACATTACAAAATGAATAGAGAAAAATTACATTTGAAATGAAATTGATTATCTATAGATGGTGTACAGTGGTGTACATACAGAAGGCAAACATTCTGTATTTTTATGTCAGATGAGACCATTTCTAGGTCTATAAGGTACATCTACATATGTCCTTGAACAAACGTAGGATTTACAGTTGGAGTTAGGGTGTTAGAGAATGATGTGCAACAGAGCTGTATTCCAAAACAACAGGGCAAAACATCCCAGTCAATAGGTTCATCTCAAATTTCTGCCTTTGTAAATGGCACATTTAATCAGTAGAGACATTTTTATACCAATCAATCCATACTTTCCACTGATATTTAGCAGTTTGATATCTTCCCTGGGAGGAGACAAACAGCATCTTTTATGTGGCATGGCATGTAGGTTGTCTCTATCACTTTGCGGATAGAAGGAGCTGTATGATCTTTCCAATGGCGTACTAGAGCTAATCTTGCGATTAGTAGAATGTGGGTGGCTATAGCTCTAATATCTATTTGTATTGTTTCTATACCCAGGGCCAGAATTGCCAGTCCTGGCGATATGGGTGCCATTATCCCCAGAATTTGTGTGAGCAATCGGAAGATTCCTGTCCAAAAGGTGGCTCTAACTTGTCATGTCCAAAGTATGTGGTATAGTGTACCTATTGCTCAACAATTCCTCCAACATGTAGGAGAAGCTTGTGGGGAAATTCTGGATATCCTATATGGAGTTTAGTACCACCTAAGTAAAATTGTTTGAGTTCATTCCCACAGTTTAATGCTTTTTTACTGCATATGTGATGCTGAGCGCCTTTTGCCATTGTACAGGAGTGTAACAGATACTTAAATCTTTTTGCCATGCTTGGATATGAGAGGTTTAATAAATATGTTTTTATTGTTGAGCAAAGTATAAAATAGGGAGATACCTTTAATCTTGGTATTAAACTTAGAATAATATTGGGCTATATTCCATGCAGAGCTATGGAGGTGTTTGGATTGGCACGGATAAAATGCTTGATCTGTAGAGATGTCCCGAACTATTCGCCGGCGAACATCGGTTGTTCGGGTTCTCCTCGGCGGGCGAACATATGCGTTGTTCGGTCCGCCCCCTATACATCATCATTGAGCAAACTTTGACCCTGTACCTCACAGTCAGCAGACACATTCCAGCCAATCAGCATACCCTCCCTCCCAGACCCCCCCCACCTCCTATAAAAAAGCAAGGACAGCATCCATCTTAGATTCATTCTGAAGCTGCAGTGTTAGTTAGAGCAGGGAGAGTGCTGCTGCTGAATTAATAGGGAAATCATTAGCTAGGCCAGTGTTCTGTGTCCACTCCTGCTGTAAGGACAGCGTCCTGACAGCACCCCAAAAAAGCCCTTTTTAAGGCTGGTATATCAGTCTGCTTTTATTTATTTTTTTCTATATATATACAGACTGTACTGTGTGCAAACCACTCATATCGGGTGGCACAGTATCTTGCAGATAAAAAAGTCATTTCATTTTTACCCTTCAATATAATTGCAGTTGCCTGCCAGTGTGTGTCAGGCCCACTGACTGAACTGTGCTCACTGCCAGTGCCCACCACTCATATAGGGTGGCACATCACCTTGCAGATAAAAAATTCATTTAATTTTTCCTCTGTAATATAATTCCAGTTGCCTGCCAGTGAATGTCAGGTCCACAGACTGTACTGTGCCCACTGCCCACCACTCATATAGGGTGGCACAGCACCTTGCAGATAAAAAATTCATTTAACTTTTCCTATAATAAAAAATAAAATTCATCCAGAAAAAACAGAAACTGGCTTTTTCATTCGAATTTAAGTAGCGTAGGGATGGTGATAACCTTTTACCAAATAAATAGGATGATAACATATACCAAAATATATGAATCAGATGTGATAAATATAAGCATAAAATCATAAATACATAAAAGCATGAAATCACATCAATAGGAGTCCATAAAGTCCATAGGTATAAAGTGCATAGAGCAATGAAAGTGCAAACATGAAGGATCACAGGTGCGACTTATGGGGACCACCCTTGCTTGCCACCACCACACAGTGCCGGAAAAAGTATCTGAAATTCACACTATAAATATACCAGGAAATCTTCCAGAGGAGTCTTTGCAGCACAAATCAGAGATCTGGAGGAAACCTGATTTTACTATATGCTGTTGTTGCCTAGTCCATGAGAGTGGTGAGGCATAGGCGTCTGGTGAGTCTGAATTTCAGATACTTCTCCCGGCACTGTGTGGTGGTGGCAAGCAAGGGTGGTCCCCATAAGTTGCACCTGTGATCCTTCATGTTTGCACTTTCATTGCTCTTAGCACTTTATACCTATAGACTTTATGGACTCCTATTGATGTGATTTCATGCATTTATGTATTTATGATTTTATGCTTATATTTATCACATCTGATTCATATATTTTGGTATATGTTATCATCCTATTTATTTGGTAAGAGGTTTTACCATCCCTGCGCTACTGAAATTCGAATGAAAAAGCCAGTTCCTGTTTTTTCTGGATGGATTTTATTTTTTTATTATATTTACTCATTTAAGTAGCAGCAATTTGTGCTATTTGTGTTATTCTCTCAGGTGTGTGTTACCTGTATTTCCAAAAGCGCAGTGGATTACAACATTGTCTATTAATTTAGTACAAGTAGTGATATTTATATATTTAATTTTTCCTCTGTAATATAATTGCAGTTGCCTGCCAGTGAGTGTCAGGGCCACAGACCGTACTGTGCCCACTGCCCGCCACTCATATAGGGTGGCACAGCACCTTGCAGATAAAAAATTAATTTAATTTTACCTCTGTAATATAATTGCAGTTGCCTGCCAGTGAGTGTCAGGTCCACAGACCGTACTGTGCCCACTGCCCACCACTCATATAGGGTGGCACAGCACCTTGCAGATAAAAAAGTAATTTAATTTTTCCTCTGTAATATAATTGCAGTTGCCTGCCAGTGAGTGTCAGGCCCACAGACTGTACTGTGCCCACTGCAAATGGACTGTTTGCGGTTGTTTATGGTGTGTTAAACGGGGAGTTTGGTCTGTCAGAGTTTGGTCTGTCACTGTGAAGCGGGCGTAACCCTTACACTACCTGATCAATACAACATCATACCTGATCATATTCACACACTGGATGATTTAAAGCATGTTATACCAAACAATTTAGGAATGTTAGGTGATTTAAGCACTTTATGGTTTAAAACCCGACTCTGCGTCAACTACGTAATTTTCCATGGGAGTTTTGCCACGGATCCCCCTCCGGCATGCCACAGTCCAGGTGTTAGTCCCCTTGAAGCAACTTTTCCATCACTATTGTGGCCAGAAAGAGTCCCAGTGGGTTTTAAAATTCACCTGCCTATTGAAGTCTATGGCGGTTCGCCCGTTCGCGAACATTTGCGGAAGTTCGCGTTCGCCTTTCGCGAACGTAAAATTTTATGTTCGCGACATCTCTATTGATCTGTAGGTAAGTGTAGTGGTCGGAGTTGGACAAGCCATATTCAATCTGCAGGGATTTAAAAGTTTTGGGTGCCGGACCTATCATCAGTCCATCTATCCCTTTAATTTAATTAAAAGTGACTTTTAAGTCCAGAATGGGCAAACTGAGTAGAGGCAGAGGGAGCAAGGTAGTAACGGGATCTTGGAAGGGTGTGGCTAATAGGATACGCCAGGCTTGAAGTGAAGCAAGTATAGTAAGGGACAATGGTGTAGCTTGATAAGTGTAATATTGGCTAGCTAGAACAAAGTTATAAAGGTTATGGGCCTAATTCATAGTACGGCGATTTGGCTAACGCCGTGATTTTTGCGAACCGGTGTTCCGTGAAAAAACCATACCCATGAGAATACCATACCCTCGCCACTTCCGGAGGGTATGGATTTCTCACGGTACTATAACTTGCGGCGCTTACATTATAACAGCTCCTCTGCATCATGCCTCATCTCCGCTCCTTCCCCTGTCACTTCCCTGATCTCCGTTAATAAATATAAAAGCGGATCACGGAGCACAGATACACCCGCCGCCGCTTTTATATTTATTAGGGGAGATCAGGGAAGTGACAGGGAGAGGAGAGGAGATGATTGATGTTGCAGCAGAACTGTTTTAATGTTACCGCCACAAGTATTAGTGCCGTTAACATATCATACCCTCCGAGCATGCGCACTTGTTAACTTCTTTCTTGTTCAATCACGTCTGCGGGGCTCTGAGCATGCGCACTGCTGCGCTGCTCTGCTGTTTCAGACCGGAAATGACGAGGGGTATGGTTTCTTCACGGGATATGGTTTTTTAACGTTACACCGGCGAATTTGAACGTCTGAAATTGGTATTCAAAACACGGCGGGCGGCCAATAACGCCTAGTGTTAGATTCATGAAGATGCTACAATGTCAGGGCGCGACTTAAAAACACGTCAGCTAAAAGCTCGAGTAATGTTTTGCCAAATTGTTCCCTGTACCCCTAAAAATCCCAAATCACTGTAGAAGATGTGGAGATGAATTTTGAGATGACTATCTTTTACAAAATGTCAAAAACTGATCTAGAAAGAAAGATATCTGCAAAAGTGTAGAAAGTAAAAACAGCCCGCAAGTCCCGAGCTGCAAGTGCGCGCATGTTCGCATGCGCAACGCCAACTGGGCCAAAAAAATTGCGCTTTCGCGAATTTGAGCAAGATTTGTTTTGAATACCAACTAAAAATCCGCTGTATCGCCCATATAAAATGAAAAGAACCGGCGGATTTGAAAAACATGCACACTTCTACCAAGGGATCCCTTAGTAAACACCATAACGTTCCATACACCTTTCCTGCTAACTCAGAAATAATAACAGTGAAATCTACAGTGTTTATATAGAACCTCCACAATATCTAGGTTATCCCACAAAATATTACATAGGGAAACATGTACTCAGATAGAAGAAAAATAGATGTAAAACATATTTCAAAGAAAGATTATTAACATTTCACAAATATCCAGGAAATGTCAACATTTGGCCAATATTCGATGTGTTGAAAAATTATGTTACTCTAAATATATTGCAAATACACTTTCTTCCATATGGGTATGGCCAAGTGTTAGCATTTTAGTACACATTTAACTGCAGGTATATATCCCCATACTTAGCTAATGAGCAAAGTCTGGCCAACAAACAAATATACTTTTATCTCTCAATATTGCTAGATATGGACTTTATGTGGCATCTTTTGTATTTAGTTAATGTCTCTATATTAAAAGTTTGGTGATACACATGCCTTTTCAAACATGAACAAAAGTATTGATGTGAACATTTGGAGGGTTGGAAACCTCCAATTGTTGCCCATACAGAGGGCTCATTCTGGATTCGAACTTACAAACCTACAGCAGGAAGGCAGACTCCCTAATTATTGTGCTATTTCTCAGTCCTTACTGGCATTAAAGAAGCTCATGTCCTCTTGTGAGCGTTGGGCGTTTTCCTCATGCCGTCAAAGTGCTTACATGTGAACAGGGGCCATTGAACTGAATAGGATTCGACTTTGTGGCTGTTTTATGAGTTCATCCTCGAGCTGTAGAAATCCCCCCAAACGCACCAAAATGGGCTACGTTCACATGTAGGCGTTGTGGTCTGTTTTTTGGGCTTTTTCATGTCATTCCATATAAAAATGCCCGCACCAAAAACGCCTGTGAAAACGCCTGTGAAAACGCCAGCAAAAACGCCCATAAGAATGCCTGATATAATTGCCATGCCAAGATTATGGATGTCCATGAGTGATGAGTCAGATTGTTGGCTTAGATATCTGTTCAATCTTCACAATCCTAACTGGCAAATAAAAAAACATGTGTTTCAATTGTTTACCTAAACAATTTCTCTCTCTCTCTCTCTCTCTCTCTCTCTCTCTCATGTAATTGTATATATATGTATGTATTCCTGTATCTACACATTATAAATAATGAATAGCAAACTTGGAAATTAAAATTTTGCTATTCACATATATACTCACATACATACATGTATTTGGTTTGTTTTGGTCTCTCTCTCTCTCCTCTCTCTTTATTTCTATTTCCCTTTTTTTGGGAACTGAGCATGCTCCAAAACACACAGGACACACACAGTTAATTTTTTGTCTGGGAGTTACTATTACTGGGTGTGTTTTTTCCTTAATTATATATAGACCACTCAGACAGGAGCAAAGATTTGGCCTGGCAAGAGGTCCAATATATTTGTGTGTGACATGCTTTATGTTAAATATTTGGGGGCCTTTGTTATTTATGGAGGTGGGATTTGGCTGTGTTGTCTGTTATGTACAAAGACACATAGCCCACTTGACTCTCTGTAAGTATTTTTTGGCGTTAACATAATTGTGTATTGTTCTGTCAATATGCACATATATCAGAAGATTGTTGCCTGTTTGTCGATGTATATGGTATAAATGTTGTACAAAGGTTTTATTTGTGAAAAAATTTACATTATCTGGCTTCAGTGGGATATTGTGGAGACTGTGCCAAAAATATGTCATGTGAAATGTTTGAGCTGTGTATCCTCTTTGTAATTAACATTGATGGTGTGGGGCGGCCATGTTTCAAATGTCTTCTCAAAATGTCTTCATGTTTCTAAATAAAAAAGTTTTCTGGTGTCCACATATGTATGTATTGTTTTATTTTTAGCTATGCTTGGTATACATGCTGAATGGTTGTGTAAGGTGACTATATTCAGCGAATTTGCGAACATTCAAAACCGCGTTCTCACGTTTGTAAATGCAACCGGAAACGACACTATTTGTGGGTGCACACGTTTCCGGAAACTGTACAGATCCTCCCGCAAATCGGAACACTATGGCGCCCGCTCTTTTCACAGCGGAAATTGTGGCCTTCATCTGCAAGGTGAGGGAGGGGGGGTGTGTGTGTGTGTGTGCGCGAATGTGCGAGATGTTAGTTAGCCGGGGGGGGGGGGGGTGTTTCGCTTATCTAGTGGGTGTGCAACTAACTTTTTCTCTAGTGATATGCGCATGCACTTGCTGCCTGTGAAACATGAGATAGAAACCTCCTGTTACAGAAAGTTCCTGTATGTGATCCTGTTCCCTAAAATATATCTATATATCTATATATTTATATATATATATATATATATATATATATCTATATCTATATCTATATATATATATATATATATATATATAGATATAGATATAGATATATATATAAATATATAGATATATTTTAGGGAACAGGATCACATACAGGAACTTTCTGTAACATATATTTAAGCCAAAAAGTATTTTCTCAATGTATTTAGGGAATATAATGTTTCTAATCTTGCATATATGAAAAGGGGCTATACATTTGTCTTTATCTAGACAGATTCCAAAGCATCATGGCAATCTGTAACAGATAATTGTGTATCATTTTGTCCAAAAGTCAAAACAATAAGATATATATATATATATATATATATATATATATATATATATATATATATATATATATATATATATATATATATATAAAAATATTAAGATATATATATATATATATATAAAAATATATTAAGATATATATATATATATATATAAAAATATATTAAGATATATATATAAAAATATATTAAGATATATATATATATATATATATATATATATATATATCTTATTGTTTTGACTTTTGGACAAAATGATACACAATTATCTGTTACAGATTGCCATGATGCTTTGGAATCTGTCTAGATAAAGACAAATGTATAGCCCCTTTTCATATATGCAAGATTAGAAACATTATATTCCCAAAATACATTGAGAAAATACTTTTTGGCTTAAATACATACATACACACAGCAAGGTTTGTCTGAGAGTCGCCATCATAAGATGGATGTGCAGACAGCAGCTAATTTGTTCACCTGAGATGGAATGAGTGCTCACAAAAATCTGGACTGGTCATGTCTTCAAAGGATTGCATTGGAGAAATCACCTCTAATCACTAATCACCTCTAACCTCTAAACCTCTTGCTTGTTTTGATTTTGTGAAGTAATAAATAGGCAAACAGTTGGGATTAAGGAATGTCAGAGATCCCCTCTAATCTAACATCCAGGGCCACCATCAGACATTTTGGGGCCCCTTACACAGTTTTAGGCCTGGGCCCCCTGGTCCCCCCATCTCCCCCATCCCTAGACCTGACCATCTACATTCCCCTGGGCCCGGCCACTGGCAGTCCCACTGAGTCCAATTCCATGTCCTCCTCTTCCAGTCTCATCTCAACGATCCCATGTCCTTCTCCTCCACCTCCAAGCCCATCCCCCCATCCCATGTCCTCCTCTTGCAGGAATTCTGAATCCATGATAATTCAGCACAGCACAATGAACATACACATTCAGCAGTGTATGAGCACAGCGTCATATCCCAGGATCACACTATGGGGTTTAAACTCCTCCATAATTTAGCCACTTAGGAAACAAAGTGCTTACTTTATGTATACTTTTTCGACGGAAGTAGAATTTCTAATAGGGTTATATCATTGCATGAGATTTTCCCTCACTTCCTGTCTTAGTGTCATCAGAACAGGAAGTGGGGGAATATCACTGTGGGGAACTAGCTTGCAATTGTTGCCTTATAATGTCCATAGTATATATAAAAGGAAACAATTGCTGGCTATATCCCCACCGGGAGATTCCCTCACTTCCTGTCCCGGTGACACCAAGACAGGAAGTGATGGGAAATCTCCTGCAATGATATAACCCTGTTACATGTTCTAGTTATGTAGCAAACTTTAAAATATACAAAGCAAACATCTTTTTTTCCCATTTTGCCAAAATTAGGGATTCATTAAAGAAACATTATTTGTTTGTCCTGTGGCTTGCAGGAAAAACTTTTTGGCTTGATTCCCCCATCAACACAGACAGGGGAAACCCTCCTGCGGAGCCATTGTGTTCTCCCGGTGCTGCCCCTGCCAGGAAAACACAGTGATTATTGCTAGTGGCTACAAGAGCTGCTAGCGATAAGCGTGTGTAAAATCTGACAGACTGGTTGTACGTTGTCCTCAAGTTGATCGATCAATCAACTTGGGTACCTTCAGCCTGGCCATACATAGTTTAAATCTGCATCTCAAATGAATCAATCCCATTTACATATAACACTCCATAAAGGAGAATGGAGGGGCTGATCAGGTCTGCGTGAAAAATGAACAGCCAGACCCAATCAGACGGCTCATGTTAAAAGGGATCTGAAAAGCAATCTGCATGGCTTTTCAGACCCCTGAAGAAGCCACGTGATGCGGAAGTGGCGTAACGCGTAGGACGTTCGGACCAGAAGTGACGCACACATGCGGAAGTGAGGACTGCGATCCCACTCCGAGATTATTAAATGCGCTTTTTTGCTCAACAAATGTGAGTTTTTTACTTTATTTTCAATAAAAGCACCTTTATTTCCATGACATACTTGCACTATTTCGAGCCTTTCTTTTGAGATCCATTGGTACCGCTGGGAGCCTGGAGAGAGACTAGGGAGCCAGCCCACCCGCAGTAGCCCAGACATCAGGCCCTAGTGGGATACAGAGCTGGATTGGAGAGGAGCCCCCTGGATTAAATA
Source organism: Pelophylax lessonae (assembly GCF_965119305.1). Classification (NCBI taxonomy): domain Eukaryota; kingdom Metazoa; phylum Chordata; class Amphibia; order Anura; family Ranidae; genus Pelophylax; species Pelophylax lessonae. The sequence continues at coordinate 365,602,398 of NC_138771.1, forward strand.
TAAGGCCTTTACCCCTATACCTTGAGGTGAGCGGCTAGGACACTTAGAGGGGTTTAGGAGAAGCACCCCACCACATTAAGCACGGTGTTAGGTGAAGGAGTATCACCTGCGGAATCCCCCCACTTGAACACTTATTGTTTGGACTGTTTTCACCCATATTACTGTGGAGCACAGAGGACACTTTAAACTGTTTACTTTCACATCAGTATATGCACTTAAGCACTTTTACCTGTCACTATTGCATCTTTAGCACTTTAAGCGGTGTTTTTATATATTCTTTTATTGATTTATTTATTTATGTATTTTTTAAATTGCTTTGTAAGGATTTCAGCACTTTGATATAAGACCATTTGCACCTTATGTATATAACACCTATTTGTGGAAACCGCCTATATATGTTTAGCTCACCCCATTTACATTGACAGGCACTTACACCGAGCACAGTCCACGCACCATTAACCCAGAAGCGCAGTACCCCCCACCTTTGTATGATTTTGACACTGTCTGGTTACCAGTTCTGGTACTAGCAGCATCTGGGACTAACACTTTACCCCTTGGAATAGCACATTCCACAGACAGCGCAGGACTCACCACACATACTCAATCTGCATGGCTTGCTTTTCCGAGCATTGGCTAGTTTAGTGAGCCTGGACTAATAACAGTCACTGTAATGCTACCCATACTGCTGTCCTTTTAACATGGTGACAAAAGTTGATACCTATGCTACATGTGTGTAAACTTTCTTTCACCCTGCTAAATGGACAGCAATAAGGTTGTAAATACAGTGACTGTAATTAACATGGCAAGAGCTATGAACTCTACATGTATTCTAGCTAAATCTAGCAGCTTCAGTAGGAAACATTTATTTTTCATCTCTCTTACCTCCATCTCTGCAGCAGGTTTTTGTAGCAGAGGAATTCTATCCCATCAGCAGAGGAAGCACCAGGCTGTGCAGTGATGGACAGTGCACCCTGTGTTGCCATTGGCTAAGGAGGCAGCAGGAAACGGATCAGCCTGCCTCCTGTTACCTCCTCAGCCAATGAGTAGCTGAAAGGCTCTTAAGTCCCTCCCTCATAACATCTCCTGAGTCCCAGCCCTGCCAGCTAGTTTACTGTGCTTACTATGCATTTAGCCTAGGTAGGTGGACATGTGTTTAGGTATGCAACAACACAAATAACACCACCCCCCCCTCCCCTCCCTCTTGCCCTACCTTTCCTACCTCCATTAAGTGTCTCTTCACAACCTTTATTACTAATATGTACATTAGTAATTTTTATGTTTCTTTTTTCTCTTCTGCTTCTAGCCAAAGCGGACGGGCGACACCCTCTTGTGCTTTTGGTGAAGAAGGGGAGGAGGAGGACGGCCACACTGCGCTATGTGTTCCGAGAGAGCGAGCCATTCCAGCAGCTCCAAATTGTGGATGGTAAGTAGAAACATTTTAATTGTAGAAATGTCAAATCTCTATTCACATTTCACAGAGCCCCCTTTACATCGGAGTCTCCAGACTTACTACACTGTAAGAGGGAAGTCTGAAGACTCTGATGTATAGAGAGTTCTGGGAACCATTATTTGAGGGGGGAAGCTGGGGACTCTGGTGTAAAAGGGAACTCTGTGGTCACCAAAGCTCCCCCATACATCTGAGCTTACAGAGACCCCCTTACACTTCCCTTTCTCAGTCCACCACAGTCAAGGGCACAACAAGTCCCACTGCAGAAGGCTACCTGCTTGGACTTGTACTGCTCTCTGTAGGGGACTGAGGAACTACTGCCTGCTATGGTGTCTGTTAGGGACTAAGGATTCCTCAGTCCTCCACATTCTAGGGCACTATAAGTCCCAGCATAGTGGGCTGTTCTACCTCAGTCCCTCACAGCTCGGGGCAAAAACAACAGAGTTAAACATCTAAAGGACAACTCCAAACAAAACTACCAATAATGGACAGAGTCCATATGCTATATAATGTCAAATACCCGCCCCCCCTCACCTTCCACCTCGGGTGCTGTCATTGTGTAGGGCAAAGGGCTCCATCTCCACCATGTTTGGCTTTCATGTCAGATATGCAGGACTTGCTCAGCTCCACTCTTTTCCCTGGCAACTGACTCTGGCATCATTGGGGGTCTTTCCTCCTCTAGAAAACACCCAGGGGCTCTCTCCTTGTCCCCCAGCCACCCAGGGCCTTCTTCTCCTCCTCCTCCACCAACCATTTTCGGACTCTTCCAACTTCCCTGGGGCTACTCACCCCCTTTGCATAGTAGACACCACAAATCTATGACCAGCCTGCAAAATATCAAGTCTGGGCCTGGTTACCTGTATGTTCCTGGTCCAGGGCAGAGCTCTCCTCCCAGAGCAACAACCGATGATAGCAGAGTGAGTTGACCGGGCAGTCACTTCCTACTGGTGCAGGTACACACCTACCAATTCCTCAACATCTTAGGATAACATGATCAGACGGCCAATCCCCAGTCAGAGAAGGAGGGCTAAGTGTCAGCGGACAACAGACACCTGGCAGCCGCAGTGAAGGGACTGCAGCACACTGCTGCAACTTTTAGATCCGAGGATTGAAAGCAATCTTTTACTTGGGAGATTTCCCTGACTGCGCCCTTCTAAATGTTGTTGCTCCGCCACTGGCCGCAAGGCCCCTGTAGGTGCGAGGCCTTAGGCAACCGCCTAATTTGCATGGTGCCCTCCTGTTTTAAAACATGGTCAATGCATCTCATTGGTGTAAGTGCACTTCTATGTTCTGAATTGTAGGGGGAATTGAGTATGGTGCTAGCATGATGAGAGGTTACTGCCTATTTGTGTCCATAAATAATATATAATGTTTTTTTTTTTTTGTTTGTTTTTTAGAAACCAGTGATGAGGATCTGGAGGCTCAGCCTTCTCAGGCCCACTGTAAGTAATGTGGATGTGCTGGTGTGTTGTGTATTAGGTCTAACTTGGAGGAATGATTGTTTGTTTTGTTTTCTTTTGTGGTTGATGTAGCTTCAGCAAGAGAGGAGCCTCAGGCAGGGCCAAGTCGCCTGGATCCGGGGCAGGAGGACGTTGGTGCCCAAGAACAGGCCAATTTGTCCCTCAGTGATGAGGACCTGGGCTCTCCTCAAATGGGAAGTAAGTATTCTACATGTGTTTGTGTGTTCAATGTGTCCTGGGAAATATAAGGGCTGTAATATATATATTTTGCCATTGGGGTTATGTAGCAGCTGACATTGAGGATGTTTGTTGTGGAGGACTGGGGAAGAGGGGCCGCTGCTTACCCAGTCCACTGTAACTACTACCTTCAATGTTTAGGGACTACTTTCTGTGTGCCTTTATCAAATAGCTTTTGTTCAAGGATTGTATTCGTGTCTTTGTGTTTCTAGGAGATACGACACCATCACCCCATGCAGGGTCTCCCCCATCCTCCCCCACTCAAGGGGTGGAGGCAGATTACTCCACCAATGTTTGTGGCTCCCCTGAACTATTCTGTAAGTACATAAAATTAGATTATCACATGTATTGTGTGTGCTAGGATGATGTGTATCTGTGATAATCTAAGTTGGAGTCAAAGCAAGTGCAGTTTTGCTATATGTGACAGGAAGGTTGGTCATGAAACACTCTTGCTTAACCTTAATGTTTGGAAGGTGGTATTGGGGAGCATTACAGGACATGTTATTATTTTTAAGCTTTCTCAAGCCACCCTCTTCTAAATTGGTGTTAGTTTCCCTACATTGGAAATGGTGTGCTTTGTACTTCTAAATTATTTGGGGCCATGTTAATTAACTCATGTCCTGATTTAGTCAACACTGAAAATGCGTGTGGCTTGGCTTGAACATTGTGTGTGTTTCTCAACCTTTCAGAAATACTCTTCCCCGGTAATGTACCACATTCCAGTTCACAATTTGTGTTCTTTTTGTGCAGCTTCTCATGAGCCAATACCATCCGGTTCTGGGGGCCCAGAAAACATTGTTGATGGTAAGTTGTGTGCTTTTGCAGTAATGTGTCTACTTAGTAGGTGGAGAAATGCTACATGTGTATGTCCCCGATCAGGCTTCAAGTTGTTCTAAAGGCAGCAGGTTCTTTATGTGAATGCATTCTATGCATTAGTATTCCAAGTGATAGGTGTGCATATTCCCCCTAAGACTTACCGGGAACATTTTATTACTGTCCAAAATTTTGCACAAATACTTGTCTGGAACAGACTCCCCCTCCTCCTTAGCTGAGGTGACAGCATGCCAATATTGCCTCCTGATGCTGTCACTCCTAATCATTGAGACCATCGGAAGGGAGGGGGGCAAGGCTGGCTCACAGCCTAGTGCCTGAACAGGCACAGGGTGCTTGGCTTCATCTCATGTGCCTCCATAGCAAGCTGCCTGCTGTGGGGTCAACCAACAGGAGAGAGGTGCCTAGAGGGGTGTACAGGGGCCATTTTAAGAGGAGGATCTTGATTTCTCTCGTCCCAAAAAAGCTAGAGGGGGTAAGTCTAACCTGATTAGTTTTCCCCAGCCATCCAAAAATGAGATGTTCCCAACACTTAGAACAGGCAGGGCTGAGGCACAAAAAACATCAGAGAAACACAATCAGCACAAAAGCAGGGAGTACGTATCCTTAACACTACAAGCTTCACCCAGAAGAATGAAGCTTGCACTGTACAAATCTGCATCACCACCGTATCAATGTCTAAATAAAACTTTCAGGGAAGTGTGGAGGGGGAAGGAGTGGGTGTTAGAGCGTTTTCATGACTGCGTAACCTACAGTTAGCGTGAGTCCATTTGTTGAGAAACTTTTTATTCTCTCTTAACACAGCTGTGATGGAGCAAAAGGGATCTGGGGAGGAGAGGCATCTACCCCTGCCACAAATGGTCCTCAAAATTCCAAGTGGTGAGTCTCTACTATGTGTCAGGTTCAATCTATAGACAGTAAGAGGGAGAGAGAACGCTACACAAATTCCAATGGTGATAAATGTGTGCACATGTATCGTGTTGACCAATTGAACACAACACCTTACATTCTTCAAAATGATTGGTTGTGTTGACATGAAGAAAAGCCTTTTACTTAGCTTTGGTGGAACTGCTACTAACATTCCAAGCCATCTTATGTAACCTTTTGAACAATTTGCTGTGAAAGTTTGAGTTCAAGGTTTACAACAGCAATTTAGCATATTTGCTTCAGAGTGTTGAGAAAAGCCAACCAATAGACTCCTAAGCATATTTGTTGAGGCACATTAATTACAATCCTTGTTTGGATCATTTTGCATAAAACTAATTTTCATGTCTTTTTCTACCCAGGGCACACCCACCTCACCAGCGAGGTGATGCTGGAATATTTACGCTGGTGTGGAGCAAGAATAGCCTTCTTGGAGCGGCAGTTGGGGGTTGATCCGGACCCTTCGGAGCCGTTGGAATTGATGTTTTTTCTTTTATTTGTATGTTGCACGTTGCAACACAAGTTTTAAAAGTTTAACATTTTTCAATAATATATTTAAACAATATATTTTTTATGCAAAATTTTTTATAGACCTACATGTGGTATTAAAAAAAATGTATCTTTTCTTACCAAAGTATTTTTTTTGGTGTACACATCGAATGTCTTTTGTGTTGTATTTGTTTAGTCGAGTGGTGTGGTCTGTAATTGTTAGCATGTTGGCTTTGGTTTATGTTATCCATGAGACTTGTTTTGAAGCTGCATTTGAAGGGAGACCTTTTCTTGGGTCATTATGTGAACATTGAGTTATGAAAATGTAAATGAAACCATATGTTTGGAGATAGAGAAGCACGTGTGTAGAAATGCCTACATTAACCAGGGCCCTTACTTGGCCACCAACACTCCCAAAAAACCAAAGATCAAACAAAAACTAATCATTTTCTAGAAAATGTTATTGCATCACCAAAAAAATCACAATAAGAAATCATATCGTGCCACCCTCAAATTAAACCAAACAATGCCCCCACAAATTGGCCAATGTATCAATCAGTAACAAATCAGTAACAAAAATATCACAAATCAATAAAACAAAGATCAAATTAAGGTGGTGGTGGCTGATGCAGTGTGGTGAACCCTGGAAATGTTCCGGATATCAAATCTTGGGCCAATAGTACAGTCTGCTCTGGGCTCAGCCTCAGAGTTTGGGTATAGTGTGCCATTACCATAAGATTTTGTCCATGAGGCTGCTGCTGATGCAGTGTGGTGAACCCTGGAAATGTTCCGGACATCAAATCTTGGGCCAATAGTACAGTCTGCTCTGGGCTCAGCCTCAGAGTTTGGGGATAGTGTGCCATTACCATAAGATTTTGTAGCTGCTGAGGCTCTGGCTGTGGCTGCTGCTGTGGCTGCTGCCCCGAGGCTATTTGATGCTGCTGGTGGTGCAAGGGTTGTGAAGATGTGTGGGGAGTTGTGCTTGATTGTTTGATGTTGTGGGCCACGGTGCGGGGGGAAACAACATGTCGGGCTGGTGACAATAAAGGGGGACGGCCTGGGAAGGAGTGAAGTGATAAAGGTGTGGAGGGAATATAGTCAGGTGGAAGGGGTATTGTGGAACCAGTGCGCAATGAGGTTGTGCAGGAGGATTGCTCATTGAGGGGTGTGGAGTCCGAACGGAGTGTGAAGTGCTAGGAGTGGCTACAGGAGGAATTGTCCCATCCCCAGCTGCCTGCCAAGTGGCCAACACTGGCATTACCCTCCCACTACCACAACCTGCAGTGGCAGGTGATTGAGATGTTTGGGAGGGCTCTGCCAATAGGGCATCTTCAGCTCCAACCAGGCGTTGGCGTGTGGCCAGCACCTGAGTGTCAACACTTTGCCGATCCCGTTGATGCTGGTCTGCTAAACTTACCAAGCTGTCACGCATATCCTGTTGAACCCGTACCATCGTTGCTACAGATTCCTGTATGAGCCCTAGCAGCCGTACTACCTCACTAGATTGCTGAGTAGGCCTCCTTAACTCATTTTGGATCTGATACTCGGCAAGCAGCCTCTCGGCCACATACAGCAGAGATGGACGAGGTGGGGTAGGTGACAATCCCGCTGCATCCAAGGCTGCCTGAAATCAGAAAAAATAGACCAAATCATTATAAAACATCATGACTAAATAGTTCTGATTAGTTTGACAACTTAACACCCCAAGCAGAACGTAGAAAAGTTTGATGTGCTTCTAATAAGTACTTGTTCATTGTAATATTATCCAAGCTAGCAACACTTCTGATAATGGGTACATATTATGTTGGTAGGACTAATATGACAAAGGCAAAAAAGTTTCGACATGAAGCTGTTCCCAATTGGGGGTGTGGCTTGCGCGCGTACTGGAATGGACGCCTGAGCGGTGAGCTCCCAGTACCCGGCCGACATTTACCTCAGCGACGGGGAACCACAGCGACCGACCGACCTGCAAACGCTATCATCCGCTGCCCAGCACACCCGGGGAGATGGCCAGCCGCAAAAGAAAGGACGAGAGAGGTCCTAAGAAGCTCACGGCTTTCTTTTTCAAGCCGCCCTCACAGCCTGGAGGTTTCCAAAATGGCGCCGGCGTGCTCTCTGATCCCGGAGGGCCTGCGGCCTACACAGACTTGCCTGATGCGGCTCCCTTGCCGGCGGAGCCCGCACCTCTCACGGCGATGCCGGACTCTTCACCCGCATCCCCAGTCTCCAGGAGCCCTGAGAAATCTCGTATGCGCATGAATCCAGCAGATTCCTTTGATCCCACAGTGAGTAACTCCTTTACTTCTATGCTCCCTATGTCTGAACTGCAATCCTCCATCGCTGCCTTCCCTACCACGGGCCAACCTGTCCTGGATACCACATTGAAAAACATGCTTATCACATTCCAATCTTCCCTGATGGCTAACCTCACCACTGTAATGCACAAGTTCTCTTGTGAGATGAAAGGTGTGGGTAATAGGGTGTCACGCATTGAGCACAGCATGGAAGAATGCACTGAAACAGTAAATGAGCTAGTTGATGCCTATACTGACCAGAAGGAAGATACTGAGTGGATTAAACAGAAACTAGCGGATCTTGAAGATCGCTCTCGCCGCAACAACGTTAAGCTGCGAGGCATCCCAGAATCTATCCCTCCTGCTGAACTCCTACAGTATGCATCTACTATGTTCTCCACAATGGTGCCTGAGTTAACCCCCATAGAATTAACCATCGACAGGATCCACAGGATCCCAAAGCCGCGCCACCTTGAGGACTCAGTCCCTAGAGATGTATTATTGCGCCTCCACTTTTACCCTGCTAAAGAAAAAATTCTACAGGTATCCAGGCAGATGGGCACGCTTCCAGCGCCATATACAGACATACAGCTGTACGCGGACCTGTCCCAACATACGCTACAGCAAAGGAGGCAACTGAAGACGCTCACTAAGGCTCTTTATAACCATAAGATCATATACAAATGGCGCCACCCTGCAACGCTACTCGTCACCTATAATGGGATACCTCACACCATCTCCACTATCGAGGGTGGCATGAAGCTCCTTCACTCCTGGGGTATTATACCGGAACCTCCTCAAAACTACCGCGATGGACCGAAAGACCCTCATCCATCTCACTCGGGGGGCCCCTCGGGGCAACCACGGCAGAAGTATCGTCCATGACCTTCCCCTGCTTCAACAATGCCTAGCCCGGCCGGGCTACTACTTGCTGTCATCTTCTGTTCTTTGGACAAACCTTATTCACTTTGGTGAATAGCCTCCACCTTTTTGTCAGTAAGCCCACCAAGGGATAAAACTTGCTGACTGCAGTTCATTAGTTTTTATTCGATCCACTACTTTGTTGATCAATACCAGTTCGCCTCTACACCCACACGAGCCTAAGCGTTTTATGTGCATTTATTCTTGCTTGGCTGTGGGATTTGTTCTTTTTCCTTTGTTTTCTTTTTGTTTCTCCTTTTGTGTTCCCGGCACAGCACCTTCCTCCAGCGGCAGTAACACTTGGATCCCAGGACAGTAAGTGTACGTCTCCAACTCTCGAAGTGCGCCTCGCTCTGCATTGCTCGTCATATCGACGTACGGACGTTCTCATCCAACATCACTCCAACGTTTAAGGTACCGATTACTCCATTAACTCAAACCTCCATTACCATCTTGCTGCACGTATAACTCATAGACTATGTCTTTTACTATCCTTTCACTGAACACTAGAGGACTTAATCACCCCGCAAAACGGACCTCTCTATGGTCTACAGCCAATTCCCTAAAATGTGACATCTTGTGTGTACAGGAGACGCACTTTTCACAGTCTGCAACCCCTAAATGCAGCCATGTACAATTCCCTGTTCTCTACATGGCTTCTGGAAAGAAGAAGCGTAAAGGTGTCCTTATAGCTGTCAGACAATCCTTGGCCTTCCAGCACCATGAATCCATACTGGACACTAAGGGTCGCTACATTATTCTTCGGTGCTCTATTGACAATAGGGACTACACCATGGTCAATCTCTATGCTCCCAATAGCCATCAGTTGCCCTTTATCCGTTCGGTTGTGGGAAAAGCGAAGTCCCTACATTGGGGCAATCTACTTGTCTGTGGTGACTTTAATCTGGTTCCTGATAGTACTTTGGACTCATCTGCCTCTCCTAAAAGGCACAATGCATCCCTCTCTAAATACTTGTGGGACAATGATCTATTTGACGTGTGGAGGTGCTGCCACGCGGAGGAGAGGGATTATTCTTATCTCTCCCCTCGTCACGGCACCTACTCACGCATTGACCTTTGTATTACCGATAAGAACTTATTAGAACATGTTTCTGCTGCAGAGCTCCACACGGCCACCTGGTCGGACCATTCTCCACTTACGATTTCGGTAAATTGTGGTCCCCCTACTCAATCCGCCTATGTGTGGTGACTTCCTAACCATTTGTTGACCAACCCATCCTACGCCGCTGAAGTCCAGTCTCACCTAACCAATTTTGTGTCCGAAAATTGCCTTCCTGATTCTGATCCGTTGGTCGTGTGGAACGCTCATAAAGCTGTCCTAAGGGGTGTGTTTCTCCAATTAGGAGCTAGGGACAGGAAAAGGAGGACGCAGCAATTAGACGACCTGACCAACAAATTGTCTTCTCTGGACTCTAAAAACAAGAAAAGTCCTTCCCCGACGTTACAATCGCAAATCTTTGCGCTCCGACAAGAACTTAGAACCCTTTTGCTGGAGAAGCATAGCTATTTCATTAAAAAGCGGAAAGCTACCACATACTCGACAGGTAATAAGGCTACCAAAGCCATGGCCACTCGCATTAAGGGACAACGTCTTAAATCTAGAATAGCCTACATGTATCACCCCAAAACGAAGGAAAAACTTCTCAAACCTAATCTAATCGCTGATGCCTTTAGCTCGTACTATGAATCTTTGTACAATCTTAAGAATGACCAAACGACACACCAACCTTCTCCTTCTGACATCCATGACTTCCTCGCCCATATCAATTTGCCATCAATACCTCCCCAGGCCACGGAATTTGTTAATAGACCCTTTTCAGACATGGAAGTAGAAGGGGCTATTACCCTACTCCCTAACTTAAAATCACCAGGACCAGACAGGTATTCGGCCGAATACTATAAACATTTTCGAAACACCCTGACTCCTCTATTAAGTAAGGTTTTTAACTCTGCTGCCTCCTCCTCCACCTTCCCGAAAGAGATGTTAAGCGCCTTGATTGTGACTCTTCCCAAACCGGGTAAACAACCTGACCAACCTCAAAACTTTCGGCCCATTTCTCTTTTGAATCTGGACGTAAAAATCTATGCTAAGGTTATAGCCAATAGACTAGTAAATCTTCTCCCCTCTATCATCCATAAAGATCAATCGGGTTTTACCAAGGGTAGGCAGGCCTCGGACGCTACGAGACGAGTAATTAATGCTATCCACCATTCGGGGCTCTGTGGAACGCCTTCTCTGCTCCTATCTTTGGATGCGGAGAAGGCGTTCAACAGGGTTCATTGGGGATTCCTCTCGGCGGTCCTGCAGAAATTCGGGTTCCAGGGTTTCATCCATGATGCCATTATGGCCTTGTACTCCACGCCTTCGGCAATAGTCCGTACGACGGACGCAATCTCCACCCCATTCACCATCTCTAATGGTACCAGACAGGGTTGTCCCCTCTCACCCCTGATCTTTAATATGATCATGGAAACTTTGGCCGAACATATTAGGTCCAATCCAAAAATTTCGGGCATACGCATGACAGACCAACAGCATAAAATTAGCCTTTTTGCCGACGACGTAATCCTTATGATTACGGACCCCTCTAATTCCCTGCAGGAAATTCAAAGGATACTGAAATGGTTTGGGGAGGTCTCACTTTATAAGGTAAACGAATCTAAATCCAACATACTGGGAATAGGTATTAATGCTACAATGTGTAACCTTCTCCAGCAGCAGTTCCCGTATGCATGGGCAGAACACAGTATCACCTATCTGGGAGTGCAACTAACAGCATCTACTAAAACACTATTTAAGCATAATTTTATCCCGGCACGCACCAAATTACAAGATAATCTTAAACAGATAGCATCCTTTGAATTTTCATGGTTGGGTAAACTCGCGGCTTTCAAAATGATGTATCTCCCTCAGCTTCTATATCTGTTCAGGACTCTCCCAATCCCAATACCTAAGCAGTACTTTAAATCTCTCCAATCACTATTGTCTACATATATCTGGCAAGGGAAAAAGCCCCGATGTGCACATGCTAAGCTTATCAAACATAGATCAATGGGGGGAGCCGGTTATGTCGATATTTATGACTATTATCTGTCATCGGTCCTCACTCCGTTGCAGGATTGGTTTAATCCGACCCCCTCTACTTTGTGGGGCACCATGGAAGCCACTTATTGCACAGGACGGAGTTTGTCCGATTGGCTCTTGGCGACAACCCTGAACGACAAATTACCTTCTTACTTACCCCCGTTTATGATCGCTGCGGCTAGGGCATGGAGAGTACTAATAACGCAGGAAGCCCCTCCTTCCCTCAGAGCCCCTCTCAAGATCCCCTTGACAGCCCTACACTCACTCATGGACCAAATTTGTCTTACAGACTGGCAGAAAAAAGGCATTGCCTATATTGGAGACTTATACCATGGCTCCAAACTTATCCCCTTTGGCACCCTGCAGACCAACTTTAATTTACCCCATACTGCTCTCTTTACATATATGAGAGTGTCTCATTACCTGACTACCCGTCCACCTTGGCCACAATACATCCATTTTCATGCTTGGTTGTTTCTCACTACTAGGAATCCTCCTAACCAAAAAGGCATAACCACTTTCTATAACCTTTTACACCATAAAACGTCTTTCACCAAAAATACATCGCATCTTCTATGGGAACAAGACCTGGGAGTTCAGTTTACGGACAAACAATGGCTTCAGGTTATTCAATCCGTGTACTCGGCTACCAGCTGCTCCAATCTGTGGGAACTGGCAATTAAAATCTCTCTTCGCTGGTACCTGACACCTTCTAGACTTCGCAAGTTTGACCCCCAACACGATGGCAAATGCTGGCTACTATGTGGACACAATGGCACATTACTGCACGTGTTGTGGCAGTGCCCACATCTCACCCAATACTGGCAGGCCGTATTTGAGATTATATCTGCAATCACCCATATTACTGTTACACCTTCACCGGGCCTGGCTCTACTAAGTATCGACATAGGACAGATTCCTAATCATTTTAGACACACCGTGACCCATGTTCTTCTCGCGGCCAGACTAAATATAACACGAGCTTGGAAGCAAGAACTCCCACCTACAATCCCGGGCGTTATTGACCTTACTAATTTACATTGCACATATGAACGTGCCCTTTCTCTTAAAAACCACTCTGTACACAAAATGTCTAGCCACTGGCAACCTTGGATTGATTGGTTTAAACACTTGACGGTCCAATCTCCCCCTTGAGGCTATACTTGTTTCCTGATGTGCTTGTATTATGAACAGCTGACGGAGGGATCTTTTCTCTTTCCCCCTCCGCGCTTGGGCACAGTGTTGATCCCCTTGGGGGTGTCCAGGCGTGGAGTGGGTCACAAGATTCTACTAACGGAGTAATCTTTGATATGGTTATTCAATTATCTCCTATCCTCTTTCTTGGTTTACCAGTGTTTAAGGTACTATATATTCGGAGTTATCCTGTTCTAAATGACTCGCTATTGCTCACAACTGTGTGCCTTTCTGTTTGAAATATTTGCTGATAATTTATGCTAATAGTTAATGTCTACCATACTTGTCGTTCAATCTCTGGACCCATACGGTCCTGAACTTCCCTGAACGTTTCGTATTGTGCTACTTCATATGCTGTGTTTTATTGCACACCTGTTACTTGTATGTTTTGTATCTCTTATGTTATTGAAAACTCAATAAAAACATTTAAAAAAAAAAAAAAGCTGTTCCCAATTAACCCTGGTGTGGTAGGTTGTTTCTGCTTTTGGTAAATCTGTTACTACACCAATGACTTTCTACATCTACGTATGTTGTCTAAAATCTCGCCATCAATCGGCTACAGGACAACCCAACAAAACGATACACATGAATTTGGACCTGGAAAATCAAAGACTGGCCAGACTTTAAAGGTCCTGGATGTTTTTGGCACATTAGTGGCACCCCAAATTATAACATAATTCCCTGATGTTCAAGATGTAACTCTTGTTGTGCTGGTGCATCGTCAGAATGTCATAGCACTAATTTAACACACACAATGTAAGCCACATCTAGCCCAAAAACATTACTACCATTGAAATGTTACATGTGCACCTTGTTCCCTTATATCACATACCACAGCATTGGATGCAGAATCGTCGCCAGCTCCTGATCCAACTCCAGCTGCTACGTCAAGAGGGGCCTGATGTTCTTTGAAAAAAAAAAGTACAAAACAGGTTTAGTACATAACCTTAGGCAGTAATGATTATGGCCAGATTTCCCTCCTAGCTTCAGGAATTAAGCATTGAGGCCAAACATTCAAAAGTGCTTTCCTGGGCTCATAGGACACTTGCTAAACCCTCCCAAAGGTTAAGAAGGCTTGGTCTGAATACTAATGACGGCACCCATTGATGCTGTCAACAGTGTTTTGCAGGGTAAACATCTAAAAGGCAACACTCTTTCTAAAGAAAAAACATGTGTGTTAACTGGGTTAAAAAATATAAATTTGCTATACATACCCACACCTTCCTCCAGGCCTTGCTGCACTGGGGGTGTTCCCTGCTGCGGATCTTCTGTAAAGAGGACATAGCAATATGAGCTATCTTGGAAAGGATAAAATATACATCTACATTGTTTGGCACAGTACGATATGGGACCTACCAGGAGGAGGGTCAGCACTGATGTCAACACCCGTGAGTCCGTCTGGGTCGCCAAGCTGCATGGGCTGTGGAGGGGCTGAGATCCGTGCTACAGATGAACAAATTGCAGGTTGGGGAAAACAAAAAAGGACAATTGGAAGGCCAAGTATAAAATTCTATTCATGTCACTCACACAATTGACATCCAAGTTAATATCCTACCTTGGCGCAAAGCATCCGAATCTACGTCCTCTCTGGAAAAGATGGTATCGGGCCCTATGATCTGCAAAAAAGGTACTTGATAATTCCAGAGAGAATGTTGTGCATGTGGATCCAGCCGACCTTGTCGGTCATAAAGACCCTCCGCAGCCCATGCAATTAGCTTCTTCCGAACGGACCCACAGATGTCGTTGACCTTCTTCCGCACACTGTCAGTGTGGCGAGGTCGACCACCCAGTGCATTTACAGCATCCCGGATTTCATCCCACAATCTGCACTTCTCTGTTACAGAGTTAGCCGCGGCCCTGGTCCCATGTATTGCCTCATATCTGGCCATATAGGCCTGGACCAGGACACAGCACTGATTGTGGGTGAAACGGGGAAGCCGGGGAAATGTGGACAAGCTGGCTCTGGTGGACGGACCCTCTCCAGGACTACTGTCAGAAGAGCCAGCTTGTCCACTTGGTGTGTTAACACCTCCCCCGGCTTCCTCCTCCGGGCTGGGGACGGTGGACTCCCTCCTGGATACAGCTGGAGCCTCCCTCACACCAGAGCCAGATGATCTGCCCACCCTGCCCCCCCTGGCCGCCCTACTACTTCTCCTTAGCCTTCCAGTGGGTGGGGCCATGGGAGCACGAGGTGGGCAGAGAATCTGGCTGTCCAGCAGCAGCAAATAGCCCCAAACGCCTAAATCTGAAATGACAAAAGAGAAAACAGAAAAAAACATGATTTGCAGATTGCTCTTCATATACAGTATAATTAGTGAACAGTTACAGAACACACTTACCAAAGCTAGCCACTGCTTGTTTTAAAAAAGACGCGTTGGTGGTGGTGGTGGTGGCAAAAGAGCCTAAGAGGCTGCAAAGAAATGAAAAAAAAAAACACATTAGAAAACGCATATGGTCAAACATCACACGAGACCCTCCAAACACTTACCTAATGGCACAAACACGGTGGTGGTGGTGGTGGTGGTGGTAGCAAAAGAGCCTAAGAGGCTGCAAAGAAATGAAAAAAATAAACACATTAGAAAACGCATATGGTCAAACATCACACAAGGCCCTCCAAACACTTACCTAATGGCACAAACACGGTGGTGGTGGTGGTGGTGGTGGTGGTAGCAAAAGAGCCTAAGAGGCTGCAAAGAAATGAAAAAAAGAAACACATTAGAAAACGCATATGGTCAAACATCACACGAGGCCCTCCAAACACTTACCTAATGGCACAAACACGGTGGTGGTGGTGGTGGTGGTGGTGGTGGCAAAAGAGCCTAAGAGGCTGCAAAGAAATGAAAAAAATAAACACATTAGAAAACGCATATGGTCAAACATCACACGAGGCCCTCCAAACACTTACCTAATGGCACAAACACGGTGGTGGTGGTAGCAAAAGAGCCTAAGAGGCTGCAAAGAAATTGAAAAAAAAACACATTAGAAAACGCATATGGTCAAACATCACACGAGGCCCTCCAAACACTTACCTAATGGCACAAACACGGTGGTGGTGGTGGTGGTAGCAAAAGAGCCTAAGAGGCTGCAAAGAAATGAAAAAAAAAAAACACATTAGAAAACGCATATGGTCAAACATCACACGAGGCCCTCCAAACACTTACCTAATGGCACAAACACGGTGGTGGTGGTGGTGGTAGCAAAAGAGCCTAAGAGGCTGCAAAGAAATGAAAAAAATAAACACATTAGAAAACGCATATGGTCAAACATCACACAAGGCCCTCCAAACACTTACCTAATGGCACAAACACGGTGGTGGTGGTGGTGGTGGTGGTAGCAAAAGAGCCTAAGAGGCTGCAAAGAAATGAAAAAAAGAAACACATTAGAAAACGCATATGGTCAAACATCACACGAGGCCCTCCAAACACTTACCTAATGGCACAAACACGGTGGTGGTGGTGGTGGTGGTGGCAAAAGAGCCTAAGAGGCTGCAAAGAAATGAAAAAAATAAACACATTAGAAAACGCATATGGTCAAACATCACACGAGGCCCTCCAAACACTTACCTAATGGCACAAACACGGTGGTGGTGGTAGCAAAAGAGCCTAAGAGGCTGCAAAGAAATTGAAAAAAAAACACATTAGAAAACGCATATGGTCAAACATCACACGAGGCCCTCCAAACACTTACCTAATGGCACAAACACGGTGGTGGTGGTGGTGGTAGCAAAAGAGCCTAAGAGGCTGCAAAGAAATGAAAAAAAAAAACACATTAGAAAACGCATATGGTCAAACATCACACGAGGCCCTCCAAACACTTACCTAATGGCACAAACACGGTGGTGGTGGTGGCAAAAGAGCCTAAGAGGCTGCAAAGAAATGAAAAAAAAAACAGATTAGAAAACGCATATGGTCAAACATCACACGAGGCCCTCCAAAACAGCACAAATGAGGTATATTTGGTGGTGGTAGTGGTGGAAGCTTTTAGAGGCAAAAGGAGGCAGCAAACATTAAACATACATGAGAAATCGCATGACCTACATACATGCACATAATAAATTACAGTTATGATGAAAGCAAAAATGGGGTCTTTGGAAGCTGGGAAGGTAAGGGGACAGGTTTAGACGCCAAATCTAGACTGCACACCTTTACCAAACATGCGAAAACACATGTCAAAACCACATGCACATGGGGCCAACTGACAATGATTAAAAGACACTTGAGGGGTTCCCAAGGTATTATGGGTTGGAGGGAGATTCACCATAGACAACTTAAGCACCCCCAAGATAAGTACAATTTATCTCCTTCAGGAAACAATAACGGTGAGCAAGAATACACAGACAGACATATCTATCTATATATATATATATATATATATATACACTTTTTTTAGTTTTTGAGAGAGAGATACAATTGTCTTACCTAAAGATAATGTACGTTGTGGGTCACAGGGTTTTGCTAGCACATAACAGACATCCATCTATAACATCCAGCAGCCATATTGGCCATGTGCTCATTTTATAGCTGGCTCACAGGTGTGACAATTAGCGGCCGTTTCTATATATGTCTGCGCATGTGCGATTTTGCGCGCTCAAAATGGAGAACAAACCATCAAATGCTTTAGATGCTGCGATGTTAGCCTTTATCGGTGCCCTGTTTGAGGAAGCCCTAGCACAGGAGGCAGCAGAAGGTGGGGAAGCAGGTGCTGGGGAAGCAGCTGCAGCAGCACCTCCAGTCCGTGTGCCCTTACCTCGCCAGCCACGCATTTTTGCTCCAAGGATCTATTTGGACAAGCTGCGGGATTCTGATGTCAGGAGGAAGTTCCGGCTCTAGCGAGGAACTATTCTACACCTCTACCAGCTGATAGAGGACAAAATTCAAGCAGACACACAGCGCGGCCATGCGGTGCCCGGCAAGGCCAGATTTCTGGCCACTTTGTACATCTTAGGGCGTGGCAGCTTCCAAGCCACTTCTGGAAGTATAATGGGCATTAGCCAGCCCACAGTTTCAAGGGTGTTCATGTTGGTCATTAATGCCATAGTGGATATAGTGCCCAATTTTATCCACTGGCCACAGAATGAAAATGAGTGGAATGAAGTTGGGCTTCTACCTGCGGGCACACATATCCTAGGGGCAATAGATGGCACCCACATAGCCATCAGGCCACCAAGGAGCCACGAAATGGAGTACCGGAACCGCAAGCAGTACCACTCCCTGAATGTCCAATTGGTGTGTGACGCCAAACAGCGCATAATGAGTGCCAACACTGGTCACCCAGGGTCGTGCCATGATTCCAGGATTTTAAGAAACAGTGCTCTGTACCAGGAGTTTGAAAGTGGCCAAATGCCCGAAGGGTGGCTTATTGGTAAAGTATTTTGTCTTAACATCATAAACTGTAAGATTACATAGACATAGGAATAAGCTACATCGGTGTACACCCTGATTTAAGCAAAGCCTAACTAAAATGGATGTGTTAGGATTTGGCAGACTGTTCGCACACAACCAGATCATCAGCCTAGCAGCTCACAACAGAAAGATTTCCAAAGTTGTCTTTGAGTCAAATGAAGGTGGTTAACCAATGTTTAAATGGTGTCCTATAGCCACCTAAACAAAACATAAAAATGATTCCAATGGTATTACCATATCCCAAAAGTACTTTGCATAAGTGAGTCAATATTGGTTTCCTCACTCTAGTTGAAGATATATTCCAGAAGTAATGCCTATGCTAATGTAATAGGAACAAAATACGGGACAAGTTGGAACTTGCAAGAGAAACACACCACTTTGTGTGTCCTTTTTCCCATTTGTATTAGTGATTTAGGCAGTTAGACAGAGTTGAGATTTTCATATGAGTTTTTGCACACAGATGAGCAGGTTGTTTAGTAAAATGCATCATTGTCTCCCATTTTGAGGAGTCATCTAAAGTCTCATGATATGAAGAACTAATGTATATATTTTTTTTTTCAGGGGATGCTGGTTACCCGCAGCTGACGTGGCTGATGGCTCCAATCAGGTACCCCCAGGGCCGAGCACAAATGAACTACAACAGGGCCTTGCGGAAAAGCCGGAGTATCATAGAGTTGACCATAGGTCTTCTCAAATCCCGGTTTCTGTGCTTGGCCCAGCCTGGGGGTGAACTCCTGTACTCTCCTGAAAAGGCTTCCAAGATCATCCTGGCGTGCTGCGTGTTGCACAACATGTGCGTTGCCCGGGATGAATCTTGGGAGCTGACGAAGGAGAGGGAGCCAGAGGTCCGTCAGCCGGCGGCCCCCAGGCAGCGGAGCACCGCTGCAGGTATGGCCACCCGGAATACCCTGGTTGCTAGCCACTTTACATGTAAGTACTGTAACCGGTCAAGATAGGGCATGTGTATTAATTTGCTAGTTAGCAGAGGTGCCACTCACAGGGAGACAGAGGGTAATTCTCATCTGCCAATGACACTTGCCATTGTAGATAAAGTGTAGTCAACATTTGTAAACTGTGTTACTTGAGCAAGAACATGCACCTCTAACCATAAACATGTTGGTATTGTGAATAGTGGAAAGGGCTGAGAAGAGCTGGCAGGTGTTCAGTTGTGTCTATGCCACCTGTGTAGTTATTGATAACATGAACGGCTGCTTGGTATCTTATGGTGTCCTAATTTTTCAGAATCTGGACATCTTGGAATCATGGCACGTACCATGAGAAGCCTGTGGCTGTCTGGCGTCACAGGTGTGTATTCAAATGTTTCTTAATGATTTCTGGTTTGTGTAAGTTGTGTGAAAATGTGTTATTTCACTCGTGATATAGAAATTGAATGAAGTTCTGAATGAAGCAAACGGGCATTAAGATGTGATTTTCATAATAAAATGTCTTATCCTTTGGTTTATTTTTCCAGGAGTGGTACTGCTTGCGGTTGTAGAGGTGCAGAATTGCTTCTTGACTCTGCATGAAGTTGGTGAAGATATCAGAATCCCATATCCTTGCCTAATGTAGCCATGGAGCAAAGATCGTGGGCTGGCGCTGTAAAGGCACATGGACTGGAGACTGTCAATATTAGCTTGCTGCATCCCTCCTTATGCTGTAATTCCATAAACAATAAACACTTTTGAACGGAACCTGTGTTTTTTTTTTTTTGGGGTGGGTGGCTACAGACTAAAGGGCCATACACACTCTAAGATTTTGAGAAGACGGTTATCCTTCATATTGACCTTTTCTATGTAGCGCAATGGCCTGGCTGATTGCATACAAGTTTAAAGTGTTTAGGTTTGACATCATATTATATGGTTTTGGGAAGTCTACAGGAAAAAGTCTTGAGAAAATCTTATAGTGTATGGCCCATTAAGCTGCCAAGGCCGGAGCTTTGCACTTTGCATGCTGTTTGTACTGGTAATGTGAGGGGTTGAAATGTAGGGTAGGGATGTGACAGTGTTGTGTTGAGGTGTGAGGCAAATGTAGTGTTGGACTATGAGGGTCTGTGTTGTTCAAATATGGAGAGAGTCCAATATCAAACACCTATGTTTCTTGGTCCAGAAATTGTAAGAACCATGGTAAATGTGTAAAGAATTGCAGCTCCAGAAAACTAGGACCACACTCATAGAATAAATATTGTGTTGGTTCCATTAATGTGCTTGAAATTTGGGTAGAACACACCCCCCCCCCCTCCACCCACCCCCAAAATTAGATATTCTTTACAAAATCTATAAAATAAATGAGAGTGTAAAGAGATCCCAAGTGTAGTGATTTCAAACCATGACGTTGTTAACTGCAGTGAAGTTGCAAAGCACTTAGCTATTGTGCAGAATAGAGCTGTTTGGTGAAAATAAAGGAGTGTGTTAAGGCTAAAAAGCACATATAGCTAAAGTACTAAACATTGTATGTAATCTCAGAAGAAGACCATGGGTGTAACATTATTAAGCAATATATATGATCCAATCCGTTACATTTTAAAAATATACAAAAAAAATAAAATAAATAAGTTGGTGGAGATGGTAAGCCTCGAACCTACAGCAGAGGGAGATGAATTACAGATGAGATGTGTGCACTAATCCACTAGACCACATCGCTATGTGAAACTGCTGTGAGCAGAAAGACATAAGTATGCGAATTTGCGAAGTACGCGATCGTAACTGAATACCGCTGACGGCGGAATTCATTGTTGCTGTCCCGCTGTCCAAATCGCCAGTGTACAAGTTAATTGATTTTAAAGCGGAGAAACTGAAACAAGTCATAGGTGTCTGAAGCTGCAGTTTCTTTAAATCCGGCCGTATGTCTCTGTGTTTGAAAAGGTTCTATTTCCTCCCACCTGGGGCTTATGGTCTGGGGGAACCAAGTTTAAAATTTTGCAAGGATTGAGGTAATATAATAATTCTTAAGTATTACCAGTCCCACCTCTCCTGCTTTCCTAGTTGTAACCAATTTACTAAATGCACATCTCGCCTTTTTACCTTGCTGCAAGTATTGGTTTATCATAAATTGGGCTGTTACAAAAAAGGATTTAGGTACAGGTATAGGTAGTGTTCTGCATAAGTACAGGAATTGGGGGAGGAGGACAATCTTGAAAGCTGCAAGGTGGCCTGACCAAGAAAGTTCAACCTTAGCTATATCCTGAAGTTTTAAACGTAGTTTGTCTTAGAAAAAGGATATGGTTAGCTTTGAACAATTCTCCAACTTTTGGTGTTAGTGTAATACCCAAGTTGTTTATCCCTGTATCACTCCATGTGTAAGGAAATTATGCACTAAGTTTCTGCTTGGTGGGTGGAGAGATGTCTAGCCCTAGGACATATGATATCAACTTGTTCACTTTGTAATAGGAAATGCAATTAAACAGTTTTAAAGCAGAATGTACCGAAGCCAGGGAATCTTCTACATCTGTGAGCATTAATATGATATCCTCGGCAAAGGGGCTGATGGTATGTGATGAGTTTCGGGCCTGAAAACCTGTAATGCCGGGGTGGTTTTGAATATAAATTGCCAAGGGTTCCATAAGTATATTAAAGATTATCGGGGAGAGTGGGCACCTCTGGCGGATCCCATTTGTAATAATGAAAGGAGTAGGGAGGACACCAGAAGTGTATACCTGAGCTGAGGGCTTGATGTATAAGGCCATAATGTCTGAGTATATTGGGCATGCAAACCAAAAGCTTGACAATACTTTAGCTAGATAGCCCCAATTAATTTGGTCAAAAGCCTTCTCTGCATCTAGTGCTAGAAGCAGAGAAGGCGACCCTCGAAGTTTAGCACAGTGGATGATATTTATTAGGCGTTGTGGCGCATCTGTGGTCTGGCATCCCTTGGTAAACCCTAATTGGTTCAGGTTTATAAGCAGTGGGAGAACATCCATTAGACAAAGGGCGATAAGCTTTTAATATAGTTTTAGGTCATTGTTAAGGAGTGATATAGGCCTAAAATTTTGAGGAGTAGATGGATCCTTCCCTGTCTTGGGTAGGGTTATTATCAGGGATTTAACCTCCCTGGCGGTCTGATCAGGCCAGTATTTTTGAATGTCAAAGTGGTACATTGTTTTGCATGTAAATCTGTTGTTTTATATTGTAGGCCTGTAATTCTTAGGAATACCTCACTTAAATCTGTCCAAACAAGAGTCTAGTTTACACCCCGGGTATGAAAAAGTTTGAAACACAAAATCATAAATTATAATATAATAATAATAATAATACATTTTATTCAATAATGTAATCAAACCAAAAACACTGAAATCTGTTCAAACAAGGGTGCAATATTACTTATCACTGTAATACTAGACACTGCATATTGGTTTAGTAAACATCCTGGGTATAAAAAATTTTGAAACATGGGACTGCATAAAGTCCGACGTCACAATTGGGACAATGGAACCTGGTTTCCATTCTGATTTTTCTTCCACTGTCATCTCGCTTCGAGCAACAAACCATGCACATTCTTATAGGTGCTGACTTTTTCTCGGTTGGTGGGATGTAGTCCATGAAGTGACGACCAGTCAGGCATTCTAGGTTGACAATGCCAACAGCATGACGTCCAGCTCTATTCACAGCCATTGATGGTGTTTGGTGGTTAACAAAGATACATTCGGCAACTTTACAAATTAAGTCTGAATGAATCACAGGCTTGTCACTTTTTTTTTTTTTTTGAGCAGAATGTAGGCATTCCACAAGCATTGCTCAAAAATATGTGAGTCTGAAGATCTTCTTGTAGTACTTATTTTGCTGTTTCCTCATTGCTGGGTAGAATGTCATTGCTTGGTCAGCTCTGTCGACACCGCCCATGGTGTTATTGCAGTCTGTCACTACCTGTGGCTTCATGATTTCTTTCCCACTTTTCATGCGTACCATAACAGTGGGGGTACTATGAACTGTACTCATTAGGCACACATCTTTCTTGTCACGCCATCGCAGTGCCATCATTTTGCCTTTCTGCTAGGCAACCATTTCTCCAGTCTTCAGCTTCCTATTGCCAAACATTGGCAGCATGTCGCCCTAATGGTTCCATAGGCATCTGTTTTGTTTTGCAGAAGAAACTGATAAAGTTCAGGAGACGTATAAAAGTTGTCGGTTGTTACGCAATAGCCCTGATTTAGCAATGGCTCAGTGAGTGAAAGAACGGAAGATGTTACAATTCCATAGTTGCTGTATTTTGGATTGAATTTCGTTCCTTTTCCAGTGTATATGACTGAATTCCAAATGTAGCCAGTTGACGATTCACATAGCATGTAGGATTTTATGCCAAATCGTGCGCTCTTTGATGCAATATATTTTTTTTTTGTCAGAACATTTTATTGAAATAAACAACATACATAGTGCAAAAAACATTAAGGGTTGATAAAGGAGCCCTTGGTAGTGAACCAAGTACAATGACGATACATATGTAAACAATGGAAGAAACATATGAATCAGCGAGAAATCACAGATAAACCCAGGTGAACTACAGTACAGAATGGTGCGGCTAACATGAGGGCACGTGGGAATATCACGTGAATGGGAGCCAAACTGAGGGGTCTGCAGGGTAAGGTGACCATCCAAATGGTGAGAACCGGAACAGGAAGGCTAAACACAAAGTAACAGAGAGGCCCCCCAAGCCCGACACCCCTTAGGGGGAACTTGCTGTATCAGGGGATAGGGGGTCCACATCAGGAGAGCAGGGGATCCGGCATAGACATCTCTGAACATGGGCACCGCAGTCAATGGCAGCGGAAGCAGTGCCGCCACCAGGTGGAAAATAGAGAACCCCGTGCAGTGCATGGAAAGGAAGGGGAGGAAGGGAGTGAGTAGGGGAAAGGGTGGAGGGAAGGAGGGTGGGAGAGGGGAACATGAGAGGGTGAGAGGGAAACAGAGAAAAGGGGTGAGAAAGAAGACCAGGAGGCAAGAACAATACACTAGAGCACAAAACTAGCACGAGGAAAGCTAGAGAGGCCTGGACATCCAGGGAAGCACTCCAGGGTAGACAAGTCGTCACTGTAGAAGAACCATATAGTTGCGGAGCAGCCATCAAGCTTCAGGTGCTCAATCTCTGAAATTCAGGCAAGGATTGGAAGTGTATCCAGGGTGCCCAGGTTGTATAGTACTTGTGCTGAGAGTCCTTGGCTTGAGCAACAATGTCCTCCATCTCGGCCACCCGCCGAACCCTTCGCAGCCACTCGGCGACCGTGGGAGGGGAGGTGGACAGCCAATGGCATGGTACACACATCTGGGCCGCATTAATTAGATGTAATGTCAGGGATCTTTTATAGCTGGCGTACGATAACAATGTGTGGTGTAAGAGGTATTGTGCCGGAGTGTAGTCTGGCGTATATGTGGTGATACGGCAGATCAAGGCATGGACCTCCCTCCAGAACGGCTGTATGATGGGACAATCCCACCAGATATGCTTCAGGGTCCCCTCTTGTTGCAGACATCTCCAGCACTGGGGGGGAGTTTGTCGCGGAAAACTTGTGCAAGAGGTCGGGGGTCCTGTACCATTTAGAATAAAGCTTATACCCAGTTGCCTGAGTCAGCACATTCAAAGATCCTTTATGCAAGTGAAAGAGTACACATGACCAGTCCTCTTCCGAGAGGTCCACACCCAACTCCCGAGCCCAACGCGCTTGAAGCGCTTCCGTGGGGGCGTGCGTGGTGGGGAATAGCATGGAATATAGAATAGAAACCATGTGGCGGTGCGGGCCGGGGGCAGCACAGAGGCGTTCAAAGGAGGTCAGGGGCCAGCTCCAGTCCGTCAGCGGCTGAGTGTGGGTCAAGAAATGGCGAATTTGGAGATAACAATAAAAGGGGATAGAAACCTTAGGGTACTGCCGACATAGATCTTGATAAGAGAGCAGTCGGGATCCATCAAGGAAGTGGCGAGCCTGAAAGGGCATATCCGAGGAAGGACCCTCGGTAGGCACAAACGGGAGGCCAGGGAGGAAATCGGGGGAAGAATGCAAGGACGTGAGAGGGCTGCGTTTCGGGGATAGATCTAACTGCCTACAAATCGTGTGAAATACCCGTAGGGTCGCCCCAGTCAGGGGATTTGCGAGGGTGGGGCGGGGAATCTTAGACATAGCCGTCCAAGGCAGGTGATGGCCAGGGAATGCAGACAAGACCCCTTCGAGGTGCACCCAGTCTTTGAACGCCATGTGGGCATGCCAATCCATCACTCTGGAGAGATGGCACGCCCAATAATATTTAAGCAGGTGCGTGAATCCCAGTCCGCCTTCCTGTTTGGGACGCGTGAGCAGGTCCCAACTAAGCCTGGGCTTCTTAGAGGACCAGAGGAACCTGGAGCACATAAGCCGGAAAGATTTGAAGAAGGCCAGAGGGACATGTATGGGTAGGGCCTGGATGATATAGAGCAAGCGTGGGAGAATGTTCATCTTAACAATAGCAACTCTGCCAAACCAAGAGAAGTGACCCTGCGACCAAGAATGCAGATCCCTATCAACCGTGTTTAGGATCACCAAGTGGTTTTTGGAGTAGAGGTCTGACAAAGTACTCGGCAGCTGAACTCCAAGATACGTAATAGAGTGGGGGTCCCATTGAAACTGGAAGTTGGTTTGGCAGAGTTGCAGGAGCGAGGAAGGGAGGGAGATATTGAGAGCCCGTGACTTGGAATAATTAATTTTCAAATTGGAGAGATCCTGGAAACGTGAAAGAACAGAGAGAAGGTTAGGGACGGAAAGCAGGGGATCGGTGAGAAAAAGCAAAATATCATCAGCATAAGCTGCTAATTTGTACGTTTTGCCCTTCAGAGATATCCCCTTGATATCCGAATTAGCTTGGATCTGGCGTAAAAGGGGTTCCAGTGTGGGAATGTAAATCAGAGGGGACAGTGGGCAACCTTGTCTAGTACCGTTCGACACGGAGAAGGCGTCCGACAGAGAGCCATTAACCTTGACTCTGGCCGTGGGACTAGAGTACAAAATAGAAACATAGCGTAAAAACTGGTCCGTCAAACCAAGGGCTTTAAGTGTTTCAGACATGTAGTCCCACGCAACTCTGTCGAACGCCTTCTCCGCCTCGAGAGACAAGAAGAAGCCAGGGGTACGCGACGTGGACAGCCAATGATGTAAGTGGACCGATTTGGTGGTGTTGTCCCGGGCCTCCCGGCCGGGGACAAAATCAACCTGGTCAAGGGAGACCACATCAGGAATAGAGGGGAGAAAGCGGTTCGCCAGTACTTTAGCAAATAATTTGACATCCACGTTGAGCAAGGAGATGGGACGGTAATTGGGTACCAATGCAGCATCCTTACCCGGTTGGGGAAGGACAGCAACATGGGCCTCCAAGAAGTCCGACCCCAGGGAGGGCGTATCAGGGAAAGCGTTAAAGGCCTTAACCATGTGCGGAACCAATTGATCTGTGAAGGTTTTATAATAGCCCACCGTCAGACCATCCGGGCCAGGGGACTTCCCGGGTTTGGATTGCTTGAGGGCCGTCAGAACTTCCGTTGCGGAAATGAGAGAGGAGGGGGGGAATATTGGGACAGGAATTGTTTAATCTCATGTGCTTTGGAGTTCAAAAGCTCCGGTGAGTCCGCTCGTGGCAGATTATACAGTTCAGAATAGTATCGAACAAATTGGGCCGCTATATCGGGGGTAGATACATAAGTCTTACCCGAGGAGTCAGAAATGGAGTGGATGGTATTGGCTGCTCTCTTCTTTTGAAGAGCTCTGGCAAGAAGTTTACCAGATTTGTTAGAGTGTTCATAAAAGAAACCGTGAGAGAGAGCAAAGTTCCTGCGGGCAGATCTCCCAAGGTCCTCCAGCAACTCCTGGCGGGCCCTAGTGAGTTCCTCAAGGGTACTAGACGCCAGGGACAATTTATGGGAATGTTCCAAATGACGTATTCTCGACAAAAGCACCTCCGTATGAGCCATACGTTCCTTTTTCCGCTTAGAGGCCAGGGCTATGAGTTCACCACGGATCACACATTTATGGGCGGCCCACAGGGTGATAGGACTGACATCTGGGGACGCATTCTCTGAGAAGTACAGCACCAAGCGATCCGAAAGAGGCGTAACGCACGCAGAGTCAGATAAGAGGAAGCCATCCAAACGCCATGCTCTGGAGCATTGCGGATGGACCGAGAAGGAAAGGGTAGCACTAATGGGGTGATGATCCGACAAGAACATCGGCTCTATGGTCACCGAGGAAAGAGCCAGCAATAAAGCTTGAGATACGAAAATGCAATCAATACGCGAATAGCGGTTGTGAGGGGACGAATAAAAGGTAAAATCCTTGACACCCGGGTGAAGGGTACGCCAAGAGTCATGAAGGAGCAACTTTGTGAGCATCATTTTGATAGATCGTAGGGCAGCATATTGGAGGGATGAGGAGCCCACAGATGTATCCAGAAGGGGGGACAAGGCCACATTGAAGTCCCCACCCAGGACGAGCTGTCCGGAGAAAAAGTCAGACAACTGTTGGAGAGTGGAGCGGAAGAAGGGGACAATGTTTTTGTTGGGAGCATATATATTAGCCAGTGTAAGGGTTCGGCCATGTAGTGAGCCGGGAAGGAAAAGGAAGCGACCATGTTCATCAGCCAAGGACTCAGACACAACGAAGGGGCAGCGCCTGGACAGGAGAATGGAGACCCCCTTGGATTTAGATTCCTTAGAGGTCGCATGATATGCTGTAGGGTACTGTTTCGCGTAGAGTTTTTGGATGCTATCAGAGCGGAAATGAGTCTCTTGCAAAAAGATCACATCAGCCTTCGTCTTGCGAAGGGCAAGGAGAAGTTTGGAACACTTTTCGGGGATGTTCAGTCCTCTCACGTTAAGAGAGTAGACTTTTAGTGTATCGCCCATGAAAAGGAGAGCAAGATGTCTTCGGACGGAGGAAAGAGAATCAGCACAACAGAAGACAAGGAGAGGGGAAAAACAAACAAGACAGGAAGGGTCACGGGGGGGAGGAGCACTACGTCAGGGAGGGGGGAGGAGGGGGGGAAGTAGTGTGGGTATGGGAAGGGACCACCACCAGACTCGGCAAGCCGAAACCGGGGGAGGTGGTAAGGTGAGTAGTCTAAAAAATTAGCGGTATGGTAGAGCGGCACAGATGTTACACAAACAGATGAGGAATAGAAACCGCTAAGCGGGGTTGGAGTAGGGCAAACCGGAAGACGGGGTAAAAACCAAGAACTCGACCGGAAAGAGCCTGTCCACGAATCCAGAGATTGCTAGCCTATGTTCAGAGATTGTCAGGGGTGAGGAGACCGGTAAGAGAAAGAGAGGCCATAGTAACAATAAAAATAATAATAATATTAACAATAATAATAATAACACCAATACTAGGGGGGGCCCCGGCCCAACTAGGTGGCGTAGTAGCGAGCGGATGCGCCTAACAGCGGAGACCTGGCGACCATGCGGGCAGCCGTATACTAAGGAAGGTAGGGGCAGTACACCTGAACATTAAACCAAGGAGGATATTGGCCAAAAAACCCCCAAACCCCCCCCCCCCCTCACCAGGGTAATCGGCCGCTAACATCCCTTAAGCTAAACGGAGGAGAGGCAAAAAGAGGAGGAGCCGGGAGACTCCTCCAGTGACCGTGGTGGAGGATTAAGGTGGGAGGGGGATGGGGGGAGGCATGGGGAAGAGCCAGAGAACTACAGCATTGAACATAGCATTAAATATACACCAATGGCAGAAGGAACCAAGGGGTTCCAGCCGTAACCAAGGGTCAGAACCTGCGCCCCCAGTTTGCATGGAGCAACCGTACCCCCCGATGCACCCTCTCAAGCACCCCGCCCCAAGAGTGCCAGGAGCCTAAAGGGCCATGTAGAGGAGGGCAAGGATGACAAGAGGCACAGCCGAGGGTGAGAGCACCGGGTATCAATGGGTGTCATCGGAGGGTACATGGTCACATGTGCAAAGCATGGAATGGCATGTGTTATACAATACCCGCAGGTCCTACCTAGGAAAAAATAATCCACAAATAAACATGTGTAGTTTGTGGTGCCTCAAGTCAGGTGGGGGGATT
Organism: Pelophylax lessonae; assembly: GCF_965119305.1. Taxonomy (NCBI): domain Eukaryota; kingdom Metazoa; phylum Chordata; class Amphibia; order Anura; family Ranidae; genus Pelophylax; species Pelophylax lessonae. The sequence goes on from NC_138771.1 coordinate 365,631,718, forward strand.
TTATGGGCAGGAGTAAGGATATAGAAAAATAATAATATATAATATAATGTAATATTTGTTAAATTATAGAGGGGAGAGAAAAGCACAAATTATATACAACATTGGAGTGTGAATGGGTAGAGGCCCATTGAGTGCTGGTGAAGAAAAGGTAGAGTGTGTTTACACGTGAAAATTATGTGACTTCATTGTTTTTGAAAACAGGACAATCCTGCACTGTTGATCCCTATAGGATAGGGATTGGTTCAGGGCGGGTGTCCAATCGGTAATCCGACGCGTTTCGGCCAGGATTCGGCCTTTATCAAGGTTGTATCACCGATTCTATAATTATTGAGATATAATGTGTAAGTAGCTCAGTAGCACTACATATGTATATATACAAAAGAATTTTTCTTAATAAGCATTTTACATACACTTTTGTATCCGATTTCTTGTGAGTGTGTCTTCCCGAAATTTTCTTCAGGTGCTGCAGGTGCCCCTTGCTTCTATATAATTTACTGCTGCTAATTATCGCTTTTAGTGAGACTTAGGTGACCACTAATGTGTATCACCACCATTTTTTGCTCTTTTTGTTTTTTGTTTTTCATGTACTTTTCTGTATTAATACAATCATCATGTCAAATCCTCTTTCTTGGTGCCCTTCCCGAAACTTCAGGAGCTCCCGGCACGGTAAGCCCCGAATCCTTGAGATCGGGGCTTTTAGAACCGAGGGTCGATGCCTTGGTATCCTCCCAGATCCCCACAGGATCATTCGGTTTCTTCCTCCGTGTCGGCGGCCCAAGTGTCACGACCGGAGGGCGTCAAGGGATGCGCCGCGTCATACACGCAGGCGCGCCACTGACCGTGCACGGTTGCTGTCACAAGGCTTCACACAGCGCCTATGCGCATGCGTGACAGCCTATTTAAGGCCGGGGAACGCTCCAGGAACTCCAGTCTCTCTCCAACCGAGGGAGAGGAAGCATCCCGGAGACTTTCATGCTGCGGACGGACGTCTTTATCCCTTACTACTCTACAAAACTGTAAGTTTTTCTTTGGAGGAGAAGATTCTCCTTGAACCTATCTCCTCCTCAGAACCAACGGCTTTTGCAGCCGTTTCTTTTTCCTTGTTGGAAGTCACCAATTCTTATGTTAAATCACCACACATGCGGACTGGTACAAAACCAAAACCTACAACAAATTGATATCTTTTCAGATTGGTCCCACTGCTAGATATATCCTGGACCCTCCTCTGGACTTTGAATTGAATTCTCAGATCCCAAGTAAATAAAACCATTACTAAAATCACTACTCTCCATTTGGTTGTTTTTCTCCAGCCCATATACTCAAATTATCCGTCTATCCCACCCAGCATATAGTTCCTGCAGCACCTGAAGAAAATTTCGGGAAGACACACTCACAAGAAATCGGATACAAAAGTGTATGTAAAATGCTTATTAAGAAAAATTCTTTTGTATATATACATATGTAGTGCTACTGAGCTACTTACACATTATATCTCAATAATTATAGAATCGGTGATACAACCTTGATAAAGGCCGAATCCTGGCCGAAACGCGTCGGATTACCGATTGGACACCCGCCCTGAACCAATCCCTATCCTATAGGGATCAACAGTGCAGGATTGTCCTGTTTTCAAAAACAATGAAGTCACATAATTTTCACGTGTAAACACACTCTACCTTTTCTTCACCAGCACTCAATGGGCCTCTACCCATTCACACTCCAATGTTGTATATAATTTGTGCTTTTCTCTCCCCTCTATAATTTAACAAATATTACATTATATTATATATTATTATTTTTCTATATCCTTACTCCTGCCCATAAAATCCCCCCACCTGACTTGAGGCACCACAAACTACACATAAATTGTTGGGATGGTGGCAGAAAACTACTAACTAACTTCCAATATAAGATCCACAACCTTTATCTTTCCACAAATAAACATGAACGACCGGCCTACACGTCACCGCAGCGATGTGAACGGGCACCACGAGCGGCAACGTATAGCTCGACCGACAGCAGAATATTGAACAGTCTCCAAACATGTGTAAACGAGACCCCTCATCCCACCCAATGAACAAGACCTCCCCTCTAGGCGTACAACCAGAAAATTAATAAAGGAAAGGCCAGAGCATCCCTATCCGACCAACCAGCCCCCGTGGCGGCTCCATCGCAGTCACCTGGTCATGCCAGGGTTCCACAACAGAGCCCCCCCCGCTGGCAAGGGGCCAGGGAGGGACAAAGCACTGTAGAAACCCACCCTCTGCAACAGTATTTGAGATGTGACACAACGGCCCAGAAAGCAAGGTCTGCAGGCCTGAAGTAATGAGGAGGGTGATTGTGGAGAGCCACATAGTCTGAGTCAACGGAGGGCCAGAGGAGGGCGTGGAATTCCTCAGGAGCTGCGAGAAGGGGGATAGAGGGTACATTACCAGTTCACACAGCATCCCAAGGGTATAGTGGTGAGGCCATTCCAAGGAATCAGTTGAGCGTAGACAAGTCATCACGCCGTCCCGAGGTTCTGACAGGTATCACTGGAGCATATGGGTGAGAGAAGGGGGAAACCAGCATAAAGTACGGTTAATCTGACACTGAACATGTACAAAGTAAAGGGGAGAGGCAATGCAACACAAAACAGCAGAGATCTGAACAGATCAGCAGAGGGCACCATCAGGCATGTATTGCGACAGATCAGTTACTCTTCCGAGCCCTGCTCCGTTGAGGTGGCTTAGTAGGGCTGAGAGCATTGATGGGGCTAGCTTCGTCCAGAGCCAATCTGTTCCCAGAGGGCGAACGGGGTCTCCGAATGCGCACTTCCTGAGCATCCATGGGTTCTCCCTCCCGAGGTGTTTTGAGGTCAGCTGCACTCCGAAATTCGGCGTACCAATTTGGCAATGCCATGAAAGGGATCCCCAGCGTGGAACAGAAGTGAGGCAAGTCTTCTGGTACCCTAAGTAGGGCCGTGCAACCCTGCAATGAAGCAGACAAGCAAAACGGGAACTTCCACTTATATGCGATATTCCTTGCTCTCAATACATCTAGCAAGGGTCTGAGTTTGCGCCCTCGTTGCAGGGTAATTCCAGACAGGTCCTGGTAAAGCTGCACAGGGGAGCCCTCACACTCCAGGTTTGGTCTGCCTCTAGCCTTCCGCAGTATGTCCTCCTTGAGGCGGTAGTCCACTAGGCAACATACCACGTCTCATGGGGGGTCGCCCTCCCGCCCCCGGGGCCCCAGGGCTATGTGGATACGCTCCAGATCAATGGGAGATAGCGGAGGTCGGTCCAACAATGAGTTGAATAGCGCGGTCACAGTGGGGGTAAGGTGTTCCCCTTCCACCGTTTCTGACAGGCCCCTGATCTGCAGGTTATGGCGCCTGCCCCGATTGTCTACATCCTCCATGTGGCGCTGCATATCTCTCATCTGTAGAAGGTGGGAGTCCGATTTATGATAGAGATCTCTAATAGCCATATCCTGTTGGGCTGAGGCTTGTTCCACCTCCTACACCCGACCTGTGAGGGTTCGGATGTCTCCCCTCAATTCCAATATGGCCGCCCCTAGAGTGTTCTTAATGTCGGCTGCGATGAACTGGAAGTCATCCATACACAACTGTTTGGGGGTAATCGATGGAGGAGAGTTCAGGTGTATGGAAGGAGGCTGTGCATATGAGTGAGTAGTAGGAGTTGGAGAATGATAACTCGTGAGAGCTTAGTGAGAGCTAACATGTTAACTCCTGATGTATACTTCAGGGGTTTAACACCATGGAAAAAAAATTAAAACCTTTGCACAACACCATAAAACATATTGATACCCAGATAGTGACTTCATGATAACCGCAAAAAAAGTACAAAATACAAACTTTGAAATATAACAAAAAAAATTTCCTGATGGACTAATGAACTCGGGGAGAGTGTTAATAATCACATAGAGGTTACACGTGGATCAAATGGTAGATAAGTAAGAGACATGCTCCTGTATTTCTAGGAACTATCAGGTCTAGAGAAATGATGGTGGGATTTATAAAGGCAGAGGTTGTAGTACTACAACTGTGCTGGGTAAGCGGTCATGAGGTAAGGAAGCGAGTAGAAATGGGGTGGGAAAGCAAATTTTGGAGCGTGTCTATACCTTGAAGAGAATGGGTCTACATGTAAGATTATGGATTAAGCAAGAAGGATGTAGGGCATAAGGATCATGAGGATGTAATCTTTCTTAACTCTCCCCTAGTGATGATACCCATGCCTAATTGGGGATAGATGTCAGTAGGTCCCAGGGGAAAGAAAACTGGTGTCTCGGGGAGAGTGGAATCTCATGGCAGAGATGCTGCGGGATAAGGTCCCCATCTTACAGTATCTCTCAAAAGTGAGTACACCCCTCACATTTTTGTAAATATTTTATTATATCTTTTCATGTGACAACACTGAAGAAATTACACTTTGCTACAATGTAAAGTAGTGAGCATGCAGCTTGTTAAACATTGTAAATTTGCTGTCCCCTTAAAATAACTCAACACACAGCCATTAATGTCTAAACCACTGGCAACAAAAGTGAGTACACCCCAAAAAGAAAATGTACAAATTGGGCCCAATCAGCCATTTTCCCTCCCCGGTGTCATGTGACTCGTTAGTGTTACAAGGTCCCAGGTGTAAATGGGGAGCAGGTGTCTTAAATTTGGTGTTATAGCTCTCATTCTCTCATACTAGTCACTGGAAGTTCAACATGGTACCTCATGGCAAATAACTCTCTGAGGTTCTGAAAAAAAGACACAAGGATGTCACCGAGCGCCCGGCAATTACAATTAAAACTGTCCATTTACATAGATGCATCAGACAGAAGCTCCTGGGCATGAGAGGATGTATTGATCATAGATTCACCTCAGAACCTGGCTGGATAATGACAGAGCGGCGGATCATCCCGCTGTAACAGTTTTAATTGTAATTGCCGGGCGCTCTGTGACACACACAGTCCCGCCTCCTAGCCTGGCTTCTTTGATAGACGTCTCACGTCCTGGTTGGCCAGGTGTTCTGTCTATCAAAGAAGCCGATACTGAATTTCTGGTTTTCACTAGCTGTAAGCCATGATCATAAAAATTAAAAGAAAGAAATGCTTAAAATATATCACTCTGTGTGTAACGAGTCTATATAAAATATATCAGTTTCACTTTTTGAATTGAATTACTGAAATAAATTAACTTTTTGATGATATTCTAATTTTATGAGATGCACCTGTGTGTGTGTGTGTGTATATATATATATATATATATATATATATACTGTAAATATTTATAAAAAGAAACACTGGGAAAAATTCAGAGGAATTTGTGCTAGGCTGAAATGCCTCTGCTTTTATAATCTGTTTATTCCCACATGAATCTTGTGTTTTTAGTTATCTGTAAGACAGCCGATTTGTCCATTCCCACTGAAAATTACAAAGCTTCATAAAATAAAGGATAGGTCACAACAGCACAAGTAAAAATAAATTAAGCTGAATGTGAGGTTAATCAGCTGAAAACAGTATCACATAGCTATTTGAAGTCTCACGCTGAGTTTATAATTATCCTTTATTCTATCATTACAGATCTCTTGCAGTTCATTATTTTAAGTCAACAATGCTACAGGGATGCTTCAAGGTAAAAAAAAAAAGACTTGTATCATATGAACTGATAGCAGTATGTGTATAATTACAGCTTGGGAATTAGTGCATAAATTAACTAAAAGCAATACATGATTAGTGCTTTCATAATATCACATCTACTTGTCCGGATACATTTTTTTCTATTAAAATTTTTTTAAACCTTTAATAGAGTTCACCCCTTAAACAAACCACCCTTCTTCCTATATGAACTCTACAGATGTGACATAAGTTACAGACAACTATAGTACAGGTAAGTATATCTTACTTACCTGTACTGTAATGATCTGTAATTTTTCACAAATCTGCAGTAGTCACGAGAGAGTGCATTGTTTAAAGGTTGAAATACCTGGGGTTGATTTAAGTTGCACTTTGCAAGGGAATTTTCCCTAAAGCTTATGCCTCGTGCACACGCAACGATTATCGGCCGACCGATCGGCCGACTTTTGTCCAGTGCTGTTGTGTTGGTTGAAATGTGCTCTAGACTGCACACAAATTTTCTCGGCCAACAAAAATCTACTTCAGAAGTGATGTCATGTGATGGTTTACTTTCCGTGTGTTTTTTTATCTCTGAGCATGCCCAGACTTGCTCATCAGATTTTTCCCTGTCGAAATCTGTACTGACTGATGGAAAATCGGCAGTTGTGGTGACGGCCAACAAAAATTTTATAGCCTGCACACCAGATTTTATTCGGCCGAAAAGTCGGAGTCGGTTGTCGAAAGCATCATACTAACAAGCCGAAAATCGGCCGATCGGACGTTGGCCGAAAATTCACGGCCAACTATCGACGCGTGTGTAGGGGCATTAGTGAAGGAGGTGAAGCTCTGCTGATTTCTATAATCCAATCATACGAAAACAAAAATGCTTGTTTTTTTTTCTCTGGGGGGAGGGGAGTAAGGGGACATGGCTAGTACACAAGCTACATGGCCGCTTAACTTGAGAGCTCTGCTGCATCCTTGGTGCTGGCTATCAATAGCAGTACCTCTATACATTCTCAGCAGCACCACTGTTTGTCTGCACACTCGAGACACTGAAATGGCATGACCGAAAAGAGGAAGGCAGAGCAGGGCCCACAGAAGCTGACAGAGTTTTTTCCTTGGTCAGCACACAATAGCAGTCAACATGATGGTGGCTCTGACTCCTCTTTACTGCACAACAGCCCATCACTGACCACGGCCCAGACAAAGCCTCAAGGGGATCTCCAACCTGCTTTGCCTCATCTCAGCCTGAATCCCCTGTTCCCTCCACACCACCCATAGGTAACCCAGCCAAATCCAAGCCCAGAATGGCCACTTCAAGACAACATGATGCCAGGACAAACTTCCATCACAAGTCTTTAAATGGTACTAGTGAGCTTAATGTTCCCATCACTGACTTTCCCACTACCAATCAGCCCATAATGGATATTGTCCTACATTACATGCTAATCTCCTTTAGGAGTTATCTGCAATCTGACATGCTTTCCTGTATCCCTCAGTTTAAAGCAGAGGTTCAACAGCTGGGGGACAGGATGGATCATATCGAATAGAGAATGTCAATTTTCTTCTAACTTTAATACTCTTGTAGACTCCCATAATGATAGAGAGGAGAAACTGACATTGCTCAAAAATAAAACTGCGGATCTTGAGGACAGGTTGTGAGGGACAACATTACATTTTGTGGGATCCCTGAATCTGTACAGTCTAAACATTTAATGTCTCATGCCAGGAATGTCTCCGAACGCTACTACCTGATGTTCCTACCACATAAATTGTCTTAGAGTGCATCACTTACTCAAGCCTACATATCTCCCTGATAAGGTACCACATGTTGTCCTTATGGGAACACTTTTTCTATATAGAAGGAGCAATTATTAGAGGTGTCTTGCAAACCTCAAGGCCTCACTGGATTTTTTTGTGCATCTCTCTCAACACACCTTGCAGCTTTGGAAAAACCTCCTCCCAATAACAAAAGCATTACACCATTATAGGATTCTCCTTCTCCTAAGTCTACAGCTGGTTATCCCACCAAGCTGATTATGACAGAAATGGCACAATCACTCTAGAAGCCAATCTAGAAGAAGTTCCTAAACTAGGATATTATACCTGAAGCTACCACTACTGAATCTAATTGGCAACTGACAACTGATCCCTCACAAACAATGGGCTTAACATTGATCCTATTAAGGCCAACTAAATACACTCTTCTACTGCCTAACTATTAGTTCCGGCACTGTGAGATTTACTATAATACTGTAGGTTGTCATTGGTAGAGCTTTAAGCCTTTGTATGTTTGTCAATTTTTTGTGATTTTTGCTTTATTATGTCATTACTTTTCTTCTTTAGAGTTACCTGTGCAGTATTATTTGCTGCCCTTTTGGAGAGCTGCACAACCCTGGTTCACAACTCTCCTACTGCAGCATATCCTGCGTTCAACAACTTTATCAGTGGGTCACGTAAGCAACCAACTACTGCAGGTCTTACATACACACCGTGGGGCTAAAATAAATTTCAGTCAACGCTGGACTGAACTACCCTACACAAAGATCCCCTATGTGGAAAGAAGCACTTGCTACTAAATGTGACTTTCTTGCTGTCCAAGAGACTCACTTTCTTGCTTCCGCTCTACCCAATTGTTTACATACATTTTTCTTGCACAACCCCTACCTATTCACAAATAAAGTGAATAAAGACAGTATACAAGTTTTTAATGATTCCTTTGTTAAAAAATAAAAAACAATGTCCCCCCAATGTATATCCACCGACAATTACACCCCCCACTACCACTGCCGGATCCAAAAAAAGAGAAAAAAACTCCGGCTTTGTCGAACGCTCCTCGCTGGCTGCCTGCTCCTCCCTCTGATAATCATTAAATAGCTAAGGGGCTCATGATGTCAGCAGGTGACTCCGCCCCTTTGTGACATCACCAATCGTGGCATGCTGGGCCGATGACGTTAAAGGGGCAGGGAGAGTTCCACGAGGTGGGATGTTTTGTTTTTTTCTTTTTTCTGGTCCAGCAGTGGCAGCTGGCAGCGTGATTGATGATAGATCTACATCCGGGGACATTGTTTTTTATTTTTTTAAAGAATTGTCAAAAACTTGTGTGCTGTCTTTATTCACTTTTTACACTTTTTGGGTGAAAAGGTAGGGGTACTATGTACCCCATACTCATTCACATTGGGGGCGGGATCTGGGGGGTCCCAAAATCCATACCAGACCCTTATCCGAGCACGCAACCTGGCAGGCCAGGAAAGGGGGATGAGAGAGTGCCTCCCCCTCCTGAACCATACTAGGCCACATACCAGACCCTTACCGTGTCCATACCAGACCCTTATCTGAGCATGCAGCCTGGCAGGTCAGGAAGGGGGGATGAGAGAGCGCCTCGCCCTCCTGAACCATACCAGGCAACATGCCCTCAACATGGGTGGGGTGGGGACAAGGGCCTCTTCCCAAAAACCCAGGGAGATGGTTGTGGGGGTCACATGTAGGGGGTTTATTGGAATCTCAAAGCCCCCTTTCACAAGGGGACCCCCAGATCCTCCCCCCATGTAAATGAGTACTGGGTGCATTGCACCCCCACTTATTCACCAAAAAAGTGTCAAAAATAAAGAAAATCAGTACGTTTTTGACAAGTCCTTTATTAAAAAAAAACAAGAATGTCCCCGATGTAGATCCATTGTCAATTGCGACGTCCACCGCACCACCTGACCCGACAAAAAGCCCATAACGAAGACTGACCGCCTAATGTCTGCTCTGCCAAGTGACAGCTCTTAAATAGGTAAGGGATGGGGCCACTTGGTGACCCCCGCTCCCTTGTGCCATCATCCATCCAGCATGTTCTGGTCAATGACGTCACAAGAGGGCGGGGTCACTCTGTGACATCATCGGATGACATCGCCCCTTAGCTAACAAATGTCAGATGGAGGAGCAGGCATTTAGAAGGGAGCATTTTACGAGGCCGGAGGTTTTTTCTTTATTTAGTTTTTTCAGGTCAAGCAGTAACAGCAGGGGATGTGATTGACTATGGATCTTTATCGGGGGAAATAGTTTTTTCTATTTTTTAACAAAGAAATTGTCGAAAACTCATGTACTGTGTTTATTCTTTTTACACATTGACATATACCGAACATGAAAAGTCTTTTAGTCAGAAATCAAAGAATTCAATGTATTACATAGTTATACATCCACCTCATTCAACCATATGTACATATACCAAGTAACTTAGAAAAATGTATCCTGTAGGGGAAAGGGGGAATAGACATGGAAAGAGGGGGATGGAAAAAAAAACAGGACATAAGACAATTACAGATGTAAGATACAGAGCACTTACAAAAACAACATTGACGAGAAGAGAGAATGTCAGATCCTCCTAGGCTGTGGGGAGGCATATAGGGAACATTCTTCAAAGTCCTTAAAGTGGGGGGGGGGGTAGGTGCTTTGGGGCAAAAGCAGCTTGTCCTCATGTTGATGGGGACAAGGGTCTCTTCCCCACAACCCTAGGCTGTGGTTGTTGGGGTCTGCGGGTGGTGGCCTTATCAGAATCTGGAAGCCCCCCATGTGAATGAGTATCATATCTCACCCCCCATGTGAATGAGTATCAGATACATAGTTCCCACTACCCATTCACCATAAAAGTGTCAAAAAGTAATAAACATGAGAGACAAGTTTTTGAAAAATCCTTTATTAAAAAATAAAAAAGTAGTGTCCCCCCCAAGTAAATCCATTGTCAATCACGCCGCCAGCTGCATCGCCAACCCCTGGCCACATCACCCGGTGGCACCTCCCCCTTGCATGCCCAGCATGCACCAGTCTATGACGTCATAAGCGGTTGGTGCCACTGGGTGCCATAGCCAGTTGGCCCTGCCCTGTACTTATATAAGAAATGAAAGAAAAGAAAAGTGCAGAGCAACCATTCGACTGAAGGGGATAGCTGCCATAATGGCTCCCCACTCGACTCTATGGCCTTGGAGGATCGGAGCGACATCATACGTCGCTTCCTCCCAATGGCCTTAAAGGGCCCATTTTTTTTCATCATGAAAAAAATGACATTTTTTCTTGCTTTTTAGTATAGATGTGAGATCTCAGGTCTTTTTGACCCCCAGATCTCACATTACAGAAGACCTGTCCTGCTTATTTCTATTACATTTCTTGTAATAGGAATAAAAGCGATAAAAAAAATGTTTTTAAAGGGACAGTGTAAAAATAAAAAATCAACAGTAAAATAAATAGAAAACATTTTTTTTTAAAGCGCCCCATCCCTCCGAGCTTGCACGGAGAAGCGAACGCATATGCAAGTCGCTCCCACATATGTAAACAAAGTTCAAACCACACATGTAAGGTATTGCTGCGATCGTTAAAGCGAGAGAAATAATTCTAGACCTCCTATGCAACTCTAAACTGGTATCGTGTATAAACTTTTAAAGCGTCACCTATGGAGATTCTTAAGTACCAATGTTTGTCGCCATTCCACGAGCGTACGCAATTTTGAAGCATGATATGTTAGGTATCTATTTACTCAGTGTAACATTATCTTTCACATTATAGAAAAAAATTGGGCTAACTTTACTGTTTAGTTTTTTTTAAATGCAGTGAAATTTATTTTTTCCCAAATAATTGCATCTAAAAGACCGCTGCGCAAAAATACCGCGTGATAAAAAATATTGCAATGACCGCCATTTTATTCTCCAGAGTCTTTGCTAAAATATATATATATATATATATATATATTTATATATATATACAGTATATATATAATGTTTGGAGATTCTAAGTCATATTCTAGTAAAAAATATTGATTTTACCTCGTAAATAACAATTGTCAGAAATAGGCCTGGTCCTTAAGTGGTTAATAAAGAATTTGTCAAAAACTTGTCTCTTGTGTTTATTACTTTTTAACACTTTTTTGGTGAATGGGTTGGAGTACTATGTACCTGATACTCATTAAAATAGGGGGAGCCAGGATCCCCCACCCACAGACCCCCACAACCACAGCTTAGGGTTGTGGGGAAAAGACCCTTGTTCCCATCGACATGAGCCAGGAGCCACTCGGTCGTTACCCCAGACGCCCCCCTCCTGCCACCTTCCGTGGCTCTGCCTGGATCTCCCGTACCACCGGGAGACCCGAGCAACCAGCCCGCATGTCCGCAGGCTGGTTGGAGTCCCGAATGAAGCCGGATTCGGCTTTGATCGGGTCTCCGATGATGTAACCCGGAAGCGGCGTTCATGATGTCACGTCTGGGTTACTCGGCGGCTAAAGGTGCCAAATTTAAAAAAGAAAAAGTATTCAAAATTTAAGTTTTCAGAATTTTGAATACTTTGAAGTGCAGTGGAGGGGTCTGGCGTTTTTTAGACACCCGATCCCTCCATAAAGAGTACCTGTCACTGCCTATTGCTGTCACAAGGGATGTTTACATTGCTTGTGACAGCAATAAAAGTGATCAAACATTTTTTTTTTTTAAAACCTGTGCTAAAGTTCAAAAATTAAAAAAAATAAATAGAAAAAAAATATATTTTTAAAACGCCCCTGTCGCGCACAAAAGAAAATGTATGCGGAAGTCGCACCCGCAAATGAAAGTGCTGTTCAAATCACACATGTGAGGTATCACCGCGATCACAAGAGCAAGAGCAATAATCTGTAACTCCAAACTGGTAACCTTTAACATTTTTTGAAGCGTCGCCTATGGAGATTTTTATTGACCGTATTTTGTCGCTATTCCGCGGTTGTGCGCCATTTTAAAAAATAACATGTTAGGTATCTATTTACTCAGCGTGACATCATCTTTCACAATATACAAAAAAAAAATGGGCTAACTTTACTGTTTAGTTTTTTTTTTTTAAATGCAGTGAAATTTATTTTTTCCAAAAAATGGCATTTGAAAGACCGCTGCGCAAATACCATTTGACAAAAATTTATGCAAGGACAGCCATTTTACTCTCCAGAGTCTTTGCTAAAAAAAGTATATATAATATTTGGGGGTTCTAGGTCATTTTCTAGCAAAAAATACAGATTTTAACTTGTAAACAACATGTGTCAGAAATGGGCTCGGTCCAGAAGTGGTTAAGGGGACCCCGAGGCACTATTTAAAGGAATTTTTCATTTTTTATTGTTGCACTTTAAGCTTTTTTAAAATCACTGGTCCTGAAAAAACTATCATTTTTTTAAAATTTTCTTTTATCGATACATGTCCCTCAGGGCAGTACCCAGACCCCCATACCCTTTTATGGCCAATTACTTTCATAAAAGTCTTCAAAATGGACACTTTTGAATTTTACCGTTCGGCTATTATAAACTTCAATGGAGTTTGTCATTCGGGTTAGAACATTTCCCCTGTTCGGGAGTTCTGCTCCGAACCGAACGAGGGGATGTTCGGCCAATCTCTAATTGTTGTTAAGGACATTAATATGGACTTTATGCAGCACTTTTACATAATCTACATTTATCAGTCAATCAATCTATCAATGTAATATCTCAATTACCCATGCCTTACACTAGTGTGAGCAACCCTGATGAAGCAACATACAGTATACATCGGAGATGGGGATGAGAATGTTAAGCAGTCTCCATATCTGTTTTTATCCTTGTAATTTTGTCGGGTTTTTTTTAGCATAAAATATATATAAAATTATCTATAAGGACTTTACACTGGTAAAAAGTTCTTTTCATGGACATGGGCATATATCTTGTATGGGATTTTATTCTAGTGACACTCTATAAATATCGCAAAAGGTTCCTTTTTCCTTCAGGAGGCTTTGCGGTTCCCACTGGTTATTGTACATTAGCCAATGTTTATAAATTGAGGTCAAATAAGTAACTGGGGAACATAACCGTTTATTTCTTTCTTTTTTTTTTTTTTTCTAGTGGTAACATGAAATATCTGGAAAATATTATACACTATTTAAGTGCTGGATTTTCTGTTGTGCATTTGTGTAGTAAATTTCACAAAGTCACAGCAGCCTCTGGTGAATTATTATATTGTAAGAACCAAGACTTTACTGGGCATTCAGCTTTGTGTGCAGTTCATATTTGTTACATATCTCACGCAAACCAGATTGCTTTATTGTGAGAAGCATTTGTATAGAATATAATATGCCCTTTTTAATAATGGGAACATTTCTGTTTTAAATTGTACACCAATGCCCAAGGGTACTTGGTTGAAATTATATGACTTGAAGTGAACCACTTTTGAGGAAAGTGTATATGGTAAATTCCCTCTATAATAAAAATGCAATATAAAGCAGTCAGAATCATGATTGTTTTTAAATTGGTTTGAGCAAAAGTCAAACCTTTTAATCACATACAGACAAAAAAAATGTTTTTTTTCGTTTTCGCATAACATTTCAGAACCATATCAGTCTTTACTTCTTTGCATAACAGCTTTCCAATAAACATGTATCTACTTTCAATAAATGTTAATTGCCAGATTTCCACTTAAAGTTTGTAAAAGATTTTATGATCAACTTATCACTAATTTAACAAGAACAAATCAAAGAGCATAAATATACAAAGGATAGTGGCCTTACATTTATAATATACAAAGTTAACAGACTGCCTTTGCTCAAAGTTTTTCCCTTTCAAAGATATAGTACTTGCATTCATTATTGATGTGAGAAATTAAAGTTTAAAATTAAAGCACCAGATCAAAAAATATATCCTAGCTTTACACAAGCATGAATAAACTTCTGGACATTTTAAGCAATGTTGCAACTTCATATATTATTCTTTGAATATATATATATATATATATATATATATATATATATATATAGTTTAAGGTTATGTTAACCTGTCAAATGCCATGCAGCATCAAGACACACTTAAACTTTTTCCAAAAAAAAAATCTTTATTGAAAAATGAGTATTAAAGAGTTATAAAATTTTAAACTTTATTATATGACTTTTATAACTTTTATACTACTAACATTGTTCTTCTGTTTTCTTTTTTTTAAAGTAATTTCAGAAACTAAAATAAGGATGAAAATGAGTTCACCTACTTATAAGACAGTGATAGAATTTATTAGGGTGAAATCAACAGTTGCCCAGAGCCCATAATTGTAACTTTGTCCATGTATGGACATCTTAAGCAGCATGAGGATCAGAATGGGTAAACATCATTTATAGCAACACAAATGTTAACTCTTTTCCACTTTATTGGACTTACAAAAAATATCTTTTGGCTTGGAGTAAGGCTTTAACATATGCAACTTTTCTTATCTTTAATGTGAAATTCCAGCTTAAGGCTAACTGGCCTCAAAAATGTCCCCTCCACCTTCTGAACACCTATGACTAACCTGGGTAAAAAAATTCTTATACTTACCTATTTTCAGCCTGCTGCGGTCCCATTTCATGAACTGGTTCCCCTTTGTTATTGGTGGCAGATCTATTCTCAGACAAAAAGTAGAACTATAGGCACATTTTTTTTTTCTTTTTGGATAAAGGAGGGTTATAACCCCTTCCAGTCTATTATTTGCCATCTGTGTCTCATCGGGAGATTTCCCTTTACTTCCTGCCCCATAGCCAAAACAGGAAGTGAGGGGAAATCCCTGAAAATGAAGGGAATGCCTTGGGGATCAGCTGGTTACCAGAACTAGTGTCCCCATTGGAATATTTCCCTCCATTTATTTTCTAAAGACAACCTTAAATGTGGGTTTTTATTTTACGTTCACTTTTAACCACTTCAGGACTGCTCACTGTGCTGCTACTGCGGCACAGTGGCAGCCTCTAGGAATCCTATCCTAGCTGTCTCGGCAGTGCGTGCGGGTGTCGGGCCGGAGGAGGAGAGCCGGTGATCACCGCCTCCCCTCCCCAATCATCGGGGAAAGTGTGAGAATATCCGCCCGCTTGTGTAAACAAAGCAGGCAGGTCTCCTCTGTGACAGACAGGGAGAGATCACAGGATTCAGCATAGCTGAACCTGCGATCTCTGTCTCTGTCACAGAACCCCCTCCCCCCCACACACGTCAGTAAGCATGAGGTATACATTTAACCCCTTGATCACCAACAGTGTTAACCCCTTCCCTGCCAATGTCATTATTACAGTAACAGAGCATATTTTTAGCCCTGATTACTGTAGTAATGTCACTGGTCCCCCCAAAAGTGTCAAAAATGTCAGTTAGGAGTCCGATCTGTCTGCCGCAATGTCGCAGTCCTGCAAAAAAATCGCAGATCGCCGCCATTACTAGTAAAAAAAACAAAAAAAACTATTAAAATGTCAAATCTTTCCCGTAGTTAGTAAACGCGATGACTTTTGCGCAAAACAATCAAAATACGCTTATTACGATTTTTTTTTTTACCAAAAATATGAAGCAGAAAACAAATTGGCCTAAAATGTTAAAAAATTTTGATTTATAAATTTTATTTGGGTAATGTTATATAGCAGAATGTGAAAAATAATGTTTTTTTTTCAAAATTGTCGCTCTTTTTTTCAAAAATTAAAAATCGAACAGGTGATCAAATACCACCAAAAGAAAGCTTTATTTGTGGGAAAAAAAGGGACATAAATTTCATTTGGGTACAGAGTCGCACAACCGCGCAATTGTCCGTTAAAGTAATGCAGTGCAGAATCACAAAATATGGCTTGGTCAGGAAGGGGGTAAAATCTTAAAATCGTAAAATCTTAAAGTGGATAAAAATATGCTCGTTGAGAATTTTTTGGTCGAAGACATTTAGCTAAATACATTTATTATATGACAAAAATTGAATATATTGGATATTTTTTAACAGTCAAAGTAGAAAAATGTCAATTTTTTGCAAAATTTTTGCTCTTTTTTTATTAATATCCCAAAAAATACCACCAAAAGAAAGCTCTGTTTGTGGAAAAAAAGTAAATTTAGTTTGGGTACAGCATTGCATGACCGCGCAATTGTCAGTTAAATTCATGCAGTGCCAAGTTGAAAAAAGTGGCCTGGTCATTGAGCAGCCAAATCTTCCGGGCTAAAGTGGTTAATGATAATGGTAAAGAGGGAAAATAGAGAGGGTGAATCTCCTTAAAGGGGGCACAGACAGCAATTAAAACTGACAGGTGTTCTAATCCCTCCCCACTCTATCCAAAAATTAAAAAGACAGTTTTGCCTTTAGGTCCCTTTCACACTTGTGCAACTTGTCCTGCGACTTGGGGCTGAAAAGTCGAATGACAAGTCGTACCCCATGATTTCTAATGAGTACCATTCATATCTGTGTGACTTAAAGTCGCAGGGACTTCAAAGTAGTCCCTGCACTACTTTGGTCCGACTTTGATGCGTCTTTAGGTCAAAAGACCTCATGATTACACAGGCATTGCTTCAAGTCCAATCAAAATTGTATCAAAATTGCAGCAAAGCAATCGTGCAAAAAATTTTGACAAACTGGGGCAAAATTGCGTGATTTTCAGGTAGCACAGGTGTGAGAGGGGCCTAAGATGTACTTTAAAAAAACAAATGGGGCAGGCTTGATGGACAACTTGGTCTTTTTTCTGTCGTCACTTACTCTATCAGCAGTTACAAATATTTTATTATCATTACTTACTGCATTTCACCTGCTTTTGCATTCCTATAGACTTTTGTGGGGAGAGAGGCAGTTCAGAGATGAGAAAAAGCTCATTTACACAAGCCCTAGAGCAGTGTTTCTAAACCTTTTTTAAGTCAATTTTAAACCTTTAAAATTATGGACGGTCCCGAGGCACCCCTTTCTATAATGTAAAAAATGATTCTAATAATTTTACATAATACATCAACATCCATACACATAGGACACCTAATGTTAGAGGTGATTTATTCTTTCAAATCCAATACACTTTTGCACACTAGTACTGACTAGTATTCCAATGTTTCTCTTCTCCCTCAATTTTTCTCCATCAATCAGCTATGTGACCTCAGTGACAGAGAGGGGCAGGGGTGAGTCATTGGTTTGAGGAAAGAAGGGTGACCCCTGAATGCCGCACATCTAAGTGGAGTGGCAACCTCAGCCTGGACTCTGACCAGGACACTCCCCTACTCCCACTCCCAGAATGAGAGTGTCATTCTTTTGTGTTCCCCAGAGCTGTCACTTGTTCCTCACATTTACCTGCACACCTGCCATGACTATGCTCTGGTGGTGGCGCAAAACAAGTTGGGGGCATGGCCTGGTCAGAGTCAAGGCTAGGGTTGCCACTCCACTACTCTCTGTAGGGCACCATAGATATGAGGCATCCTCGGGTCACCCTTCTTTCCTTGAGCTTCAGCAGGAGCCAGGACGGGCTCCATCCCCTGCCAGCACTCTGAGCAGCAGTTGTGGACACACTGGTTTGCATACCCCCTTTCTACCGAGCCTGAGCGGCACACTAACCATTTACAGGTCATAGAGAGTCATTGGTTGTTAGGAAGCTAGTGGCTAGAAGGTGGTAATGGTGTACAATAAAAACCTGTGGCCTTGTGTAACTAAATGGCAGGCTTCATCCATTTGCTGTCTTGTATACAATTTTGGGACAATTTTTAGGCATTTTGCTAACGCACCCATGAAGAAACCTCAAGGCACCCTGGTTAAAAAGGCTGCCCTAGAGATCAAGGTAGAAGTTTGTTTTAACCACTTGCCGACCAGTCACGTTGACTGTACTGCGGCAAAGTGGCTCGTTCCCGTCCAGCAACGTAGACCTACGTCACTGGACTCCTCCCCCTGTGGGTGGCGCGTGCGCGCCGCCGGAGGCTTGCTCCCGCTGTATTCAGTCACAGCGGGAGTCGGGCCAGGGGAGGAGCGGCGGTGATCACCGCCACTCTTCCCCGATCGTCGGGGAATCGAGTCTGGAGATCCGCCCGCTTGTGTAAACAAAGCAGGCGGATCTCCTAAGTGACAGGCAGGGTCAGATTGCAGGGTTCAGCTTAGCTGAACCTGCGATCTGTCCCTGTGTCACTCCGTCACCTCCCACCACACACGTTAGTAAGCACCAGGCATACATTAATCCCTCCCTCTCCAATAAAATTAACCCCTTCCCTGCCAGTGTCATTTTTTACAGTAACAGTGCATATGTATAGCACTGATTACTGTAGTAATGTCACTGGTACCCCCAAAAGTGTCAAAAATGTCAGTCAAGGGTCCGAGCTGTCCGACGCAATGTCGCAGTACCGCAAAAAAATCGCAGATCGCCGCCATTACTCGTTAAAAAAAAACACCAAAAATGACAGAAATCTTTCCCTTAGTTAGTAAACGCAATAACGTTTGCGCAAACCAATCAAAATACGCTTATTGTGATTTTTTTTTACCAAACATAGATAGCAGAAAACAAATTGGCCAAAAATTTGGGGGGAAAAATGTGAAAAATATTGTTATTTTTTCAAAATGTACGCTCTTTTTTTGTTTATAGCGCAAAAAGTAAAAATCGCACAGGTGATCAAATACCACCAAAAGAAAGCTCTGTTTGTGGGAAAAAAAGGACATAAATTTCGTTTGGGTGTGGAATTGCATGACCGCGCAATTGTCAGGTAAAGTTGCACAGTGCCGAATCACAAAAAGTGGCCTGGACGTAAGACAGCAAAATCCTCCGGTGGTAAAGTGGTTAAAATACGTGTATATTACCTATTATGGTGTAGAGGGGAGGCATATTTTCTTTTTGGTACCATGCTGTGTGCTGAGGTTTTTTTCTAAAAACAAAATCTCACAGCTTTTACCAATAAAACTGATTTTTGTTGCCATTTTATTCTGTGCAGAGTTAAAAAAAAGCTATGGCTTGATCTCACGCTCTTAGAAGCTTTTTATGACACTTTTGTGCAGCCTTCTTAAGAATAGAAAAAAAAAAACACTATTTCCTCATTGCAAATCCCCCAACCCCCTCCTATGCCAATATTTCAAAATAAACATGTGTTTAAGACTTCAGTGATATATTTAAAATAATTTAATAATAGATAACAGAGATAAAAGACAAGCAGTTGACTTTAGTCCAGCAGGGTCATTCTATACATTGGATTACTTGTTTATTCAATTAATCCTCTACCTGCTGACACATATTTTTCTTTCTTCTCTAAGAGTGATAAGCAGATCTTGTTGTTCCTTAAATAGGAAAAAAATATGCATCGGATTTTGGATTAAATAAATAATCAATTGAAGCAATACATTTATTAGTACTGAATACAATTTATCTAAAGAATTGTGGCACATTCAAAGAATTTCTGTAAAATAAATTGCTATATCAAGAAAGCATGATAATTCTCTAGTTTCCTTGGCTATTATTGCTTTTTTCCAGGCCTTCAAAGAAGTCAATAGGTAATTGATAAATTTTCTGTCACCCCAGGCAATAATAGGAGTTACACAGCATAGGTCACATCAATTTTAATCTCTGTAAAGAGAAAAAAATTGATTTCACAAACTTACTGGAGCCTATTGATCCAAAAGCTCTCTCTAGGCCTTACCCAGTTAACACCTTTGTGCAGCCATTGAATAAAAAGAAAATCAGACTTGTCAAATAAAATGTGGTTTCACAGAGTCTTTATCTCCTACACATCTTTGCTGGAATGTTCAGTTTGAGTAATATGTTTCCATATCTGAAGAGTTGAGGAATTTAAGAAACTAGGGCTTTCTAAAGAACATTCACTTCATTTTACAAACAAAATTTAATATTTCAAGGTCCTATTTGCAAAGATCAGGTTTGTAATTGGTTTCTGTTAAGTAACAACCCCCTATTTCACTACCAATATTTTATTAAAGTTTAGAAAAGTATAAAATGCAAAGTTCAGAAGTTGAGGTAAAGCAAAAAAGATAGATCGTTGAAAAACATGCAAAATAAGTGATAGAACTGAAAAAGTACCACCTTGGAGATAGGAAATTCTCGAGTCCCTCTGCTCGAGATGGATTATGCCATGGATTGCCAAGATTTTGATGACATTTGTTTCAGAAAAAGGAAAAAGCCAGCAAAATGATTATTATTCAACCTACAGAAATATTCTACATCATTATTTTGTTATCATAATATGTAATTTTTTAGTTTGGGAAGTTGAATGGCCTAGTATTTGGTATCTACTTCCTACCCAGGTGCTTGTGGCTGGTAGTCCCGCTTTAAATTGACCCTGCCATTAAATCTAAACCCCCACAAACAGCCATACCCATCAAAAAAGACTGTCAATACTTGCCTTCCCAGCTGCCCATGCCATCAGAATGCCGCTCTGTTCATGAGCTTATGCGTGTGTAGTTTGAAGGAAAACACACTTTGAGAGTGTCATTCTCCAGTGTTCCCCAGAGCTTATCCCTTTTTCCTCCCATTGACCTGCACACATTGAACTGCTTAACCAGCCGATTGCTATACAATTTTGGGCCACGATAAATTCTGAAACTAAGGAATTCTGCTAAGGCAGGTGGTATGTTGCTCAAATTAGCATCTATGCATTATAGTTTAAACTACAAGCATCATTTGTTTCAACTGAAAGAGAAGATCTGCAGAGAACCCCCTCATCTCCTCCTTGTGGACATCGAATGCTGGGGCTCCTGATTTCCCCTTCAGCTCATAATATATATTGTTGCGTTGTTCTCTAAGTGTGTATGTAGTTTAGTTTCTAAGTAAGTACAACTGACTGATGTGTTTCTTATTGTAATAGGTGATAATCTATGCTGTATTTTCCACTTCTACAGTAGCAGTAAGGAGTATGGGAAGTAAGGACAATCTTGACTAGTTGCTTATGTTGTGCAGGGTGATATGGACTGAAAGCACATCGAACACACAGCTTCTGTTTACTGTCTTGTACTGTTCACTTTTAGGCAAAGCTGTATATTAGCTTGAATAGGCAAAATGTCTGCAATACAGGACAACATAGTATTTTTTTCCACTGACATACAGTGGAGTGTGATGCAACAATATTTACAAAAATGCATGATTAAGTATTCTTTTCAAAGTGAAATGTCACCGCATCAACTAAGCTCTGAAGAAAATTATCTTGGAAAGTGCAATTTTCCTTACAAAATGAAGAGCCTATTTGCCTTTATTAAATTAACACCATTGAATGTAATGTCCTTAGCCCTCAAATATTCAAGACTCAGTAAGCATACTAGAGTTACATAGTTACATAGTAGGTGAGGTTGAATAAAGACAATAGTGCATCCAGTTCAACCTGTGTAGGTGTGTGTGGACGTATTCATTTCTCATACCCCTGAATGTTTAGATTCTTGAGATGTACTCCCCATTTGTGGCAGGGAATTCCACAGTATTGTAGCCCTTACTGTAAATAACCCCCTGTGTAGCCTGTGGTTAAATCTCTTCTCCTGTAAATGCATTGTATGACCTCGAGTCCTCATGCATTCCTTGCGACTGAATAGTTTTTTTTCTATGCTCTGATCACCGTTAAGGTATTTGTAAATTGCTATCATGTCCCCTCTCATGCGTCTCTTCTCCAGGGAGAATAAATCTAGTGCTTCTAAAGGAAGTAGTGAAGTAGTGTAAACAGGCTCTTTGGTTTGAAGTGAGTAGAAGTGAAAAATATTATTGGTGGGCACACTGTGTGCAAATGTATGGAAGATTTTAATTCTCTCAATCAATATGGTCAAAGCAAAAAAAAAAAAAACAGTGGTACTTTTACATTTATCCCCACATCCAAGGCACATTGTGAGCTTTGCATTTAAACTGCATGACCACAAAGGAGGACACATCTAAAATTCAAATGACCATACACTACTGTCTGGACACTGATAAAAAAAGAAAATGTCCGGATAAGAACATTCTTGCTAAAGTGATTATTAGCTGGAAACAAATAGAGAATGCTGAAATAAACTTAAGACAGGGAGTAGATCTCCATGGCAATTTTTGAAAGTATACAAGCAGAAGAGAAGAGCACACAGGCACTGGTGCAATACCCTTTTTTTGTGATAAAAAAAAAAATAGATAAAAATGCACTCACAAGCAAAGATAAATCAGAGCTTATCAATAACACCTCTCCACCATGGTATTGTGCACCAAAATCCTCTCACCACCCTTAATAGGAGCTCCCGCTGCCAGTGTGGATATGGCAGCAGTCCTGGACCGAATGTAGTCGGTAACTGTTCACATACACAGGAAACCTCTGGGGTCACGTGATGCGAGCAGCTGGCTGCTGTTGGGGTGTGTGAACCATTGCTATGACAACATGTTTCGGAGTGCTTGGCCTCCTATATCAAGTCCACCCAGCACCATTGTGCCATTGTGGGCATCCTTAAATTGCCTGACTTGGTATTGAGGGATTAACCCTTCACAGACCCACTAGTGGCAAGATACTGACAGGGCTAGGATTATTATAAGCAACCTTACAATATAGTGCAATTCATATAAAAACGTATTAGTGTCAGCTTAACCTTTTCAAATTATAAAACAACATATAACATATAATCATACTGTTGCATAACTGGATTTAAAAACGCTAGTAAGAAAGCAACTATTACAATGTATATGTATATACACAAATTAATCATATGAAATAAATAAAATAAAATTCCCTTAAAAAATTAATGATTAGAAAATTCAGAAAAGTTAACAATATAGTAACTTGCAATAAATGTCAATTTTAAAAGCAACGTGCAGCATAAAAAATACAAAGATTTCTGGTAACTACATGACTCAATTATCTTTTACTACAACCTCGGAATCATCATCAAAACTTACTTGGTTAACAACCTCACTCTAATATATGATCATAGGAGCTATTTACTGCTCACAGACCTACAAATGTGATGATGAAGGACAATCCCAAAAGCATTTCTTTAACCACTTGCCGGCTGGCCCACGCAGATTTACTGCGGCAGGGCGGCTCAGCCGCGCATAATCACGTAAATCTAGATTAGACACGGTGGGAGCCAGACCACGGGAGGAGCCGACACAATCGCCACCGGCCTCCCACAATCTTCAGGAAAACTGACAGGAGAGCCGCTTGCCTATGTAGGTAGGCAGCTCTCCTGTCAGACAGGGGCAATGAGATTGTGTGTCTCAGCTAAGCTGAAACACTGATCTCTGTGTGCCTGTCACAGAGCCCTTCCCCCCCACAGTTAGTAAGCACAATTAGGCTTACACTTAACCCCCTTGATCACCCCTAGTTTTAACCCCTTCCCTGCCAGTGTAATTTATACAGTAAAAGCGCATATTATTTAGCAATGATCACTGTATTGGTGTCACTGGTCCCCAAAAAGTGTCACTTAGTGTCAGATCTGTCCGTCGCAAGGTCGCAGTCCTGCTAAAATTTGCTGATCACTGACATTACTAATAAAAATAGCAAAAAATAAAAAGTCCAAAAATCTATCCCATCGTTTGTAAATTCTATAACTTTTATGCCAATTAATATAATTGTTACCAAAAATATGTAGTAGAATACAAATTGGCCTAAACTGATTAAAAATTTGATTTTTGACATTTTTATATTGGGAATGTTTTATAGCAGAAAGTAAAAAAATATTGTGCTTTCTTTCAAATTGTCGCTCTTTTTTTGTTTATAGCGCAAAATCTAAAAAACGCAGAGGTGATCAAATACCACCAAAAGCTCTATTTGTGGGGATAAAAGGACATCAAGTGTTTTTGGGTACAGCGTCGCATGACCGCACAATTGTAAGTTAAATTAACGCAGTGCCAAATCACAAAAAATGGCCTTGTCATTAAGGGGGTAAAACCTTCCAGAGCTGAAGTGGTTAATGATGTCTGATGAGACGTCTGGACTAAAACAAAAATAAAAAATTAAATAGATTCCTTCATTGAATCTTGTTCACATTGTACAGACAGTACCGCCTACATAAAACTTTAGGCCATATACCACAAATAGCATACCACATATGATGAACTGGTTGATCATGTAAAACCCTTACATTTTTGCGTGTAAAGAATTTATGGCCGTGTTTTACAAAAGCACAAGCTTTACACTTTAGTTTCTTACACTGATAGGTACCACGCATATGAAAGAATGAAGGGATATTACCAATCTTTACCTCTGGCATCTTCATCCTACTGGGTGCTATGCAAATTTAACATTCATGCCCCATCTCAAAACCACGTTCGTTGTTTTTGGGAGAATTTTGGCAAGGGCAGGATCCTGTAATAGGATAGATCAGTCTTTGTCAATTGTATTCCTTTTTGCCCAATGTTGATTTTTATACCCTGTGATCATTTTCATGAGAGCTCATGAGAAATCTCATGACATATTTTCTACTTTGTGGGTAATGGGTTGTCCTTATACCTACTGAAGGCATTTTTAATGTGTTATATTATCCTTCTCTAAAAATGTTTTGTATAAAATTTGTCCCTAATCCAAATAATCTTTTGTACTTGTACAGTTTTTCCTTAGTCTATTAAGTTGACTATAGGGAATATTTTGCTTCCAGCTGACTAAATGAATTACCAGCAGTCTCCTTAAAATGTGTCTTGGATATGATATTTCCATCTCTAGCCCATGATAACTTGATCTTATACAGGTTTTGGTTACAGTACTCAACAAACCTATTGATTGTATCTGGAAGGCCAAAAAGTTGGCATATACCATGGAGTAAAATGTTTGAATATAACATAAAAGAGAGACTTTGGTCTGTAAGCGGTGTGTATAATAAACAAATTTAAAAAAGGGGTGGAAAGTATCTCAGTAACCTGGCTATCCTTCTATATATACCTTCTGTAATGTATCAAGTATCTCTAACTTACCTCCAGTGCCCCCCCCGCCCCCCCCCCAAGTCAACTGTTGGCGCTATATAAATCCTGTATGATAATAATAATAATAATAATATAGGGGACTGGGAGCATATATTTCCCTCTTTAGTAATAGCTTTTTATCTGTGTTATCGCTATAAATTTGTTTATGTTTTTAAACAACTGAAATAAATTGGCCTTCTAGCTAGGTGAAAAATCAAGTCTGTTCTTTAGGATAATGAATGAGAGGATAAATTCAAAATTTAATAGTTTTATTGTAGCATTGGATCCCTTTAATTTCTTCTTTTTCTTTCTATAACCTCTTCCTCCTATTTATCCTCTATGCTTTCCTTTTTTCTGGGAGGACAGTTTTGACTAAAAAAATTGTATTTGCATTTGTATCAATTTCAGGAACAGGTCCCAGAAAATCATTCTTCAATACCTGGAAGGAATTAGACATTAGAAGATCCTCAGCCAAGCCCTCCCCCCCCCCCCTATCTTTTCTAATTTCACAGACCTCTAGGCAGTAGCCCTTCTGACAGTTTTAAGGAAGGCTAATTTTGCAGAATTCATCCTCCATATATACTATTTACAGTTAACTTTTCTGATATTTCCTAATCAAAATAGTCTTTACAATAATGAATTTTAATTTATTTATTTCATATGATTCATGTAAGTATATTCATATATATTTTAATAGAATAGTTGCTTTCTTACTAGCTTTACTACATCCAGTTATGCAACAGTGTGATTATATAGTATATGTTATTAATGAAAAAAATGAGCTGTCCCTTTTAATATCATCCAACTGTATAGACTGAATATACTGTATATAAATGAATAAATGGTTAATAATTAATAAACCACCATATCGTATACAAATGAATGCCCTCAATTAAAGTGTCAAATAATGAATATAAATGTCAAAGCTTTAAACAACAAACAAATGAGTAAAAATACAAAATTCATAAATAAAAAAAAAAAAAAAATGAAAATAAAGTCCATAAGCAAATATTCAAGGAGCCTTTAAAGTGCTCAGTGCTCAAAAAGATGATGAAATATAATTCAATTGCTAGTTAAAGTGGAGTATGTAAATTGTGCCCACATCCCTAAATGATATAGAACAACAAAGAAACCCCCTACTAAGTGGGACTTCCCTAGGCAGACGCTTGGATGAAAATTGTGTTATAAAAGTAAAAGTTACTTTTATAAACACGGTTTTCATCCAATTGTCTGCCCAGTACAGTCCCACCTAAGGGGGTTCCTTTGTTGTTCAAAAAGATGATGAAAACATGGGTATTAAATTATTAAAGATGTACTATTCCAATTACCCACAGGCATCTTCCCGCATCAGGCAACTATTACACACTTGAGCCCCATACCACATCTTCTTTTTGGGCAGGGTTCAGGCAGTGAAAGTGCCCATACTTCCGAAATTACTTTTTTTCTTTAGAGCTCTCCTCTTGTATGTTTCTTACCAGACAATAGAGATGATACAAGGAGAGGTGAATAGGTTCATATGATCTACAAAGAAACCTCCTTTAAGCAAGATGATGATGTATAGACCACAAGCCAGGGGTGGGCTGGGCTTGCCAAATCTCTGGTTATACTATCTCTCTGCCAGACTGATTCAACTGGCACAGTGGCATGCCCCACCAGGCCAAATTCCGTGGCTTCACTTTGAACGGACCTCCATTGATCCCTACTACCTCCTGAGCTTGTTGTGGCTGGCCTCGGTCTGCCCAAGAGATCTATCTCCTCTTAATGCAGTGGTTGGATAATCACTTAATTTATGGTCCCTTTAGAAGTCAAAATTCTCACTGCTTCCGCCAAAGCCTAGGTTAGCTAAATTTTTGGGGGACCCTAGTTTCCATCTGGCTTTTTCCTCCTCCCGCAACTTCTTTCTTTGGGTTGTGAATGACATTGTCACCCTAGACTCATTGACAAAAGATACCGCATTTTGCTCATTCTCCTCCCTCCAGTTGAACTTTGTCTTTCCCAGAATAGAATTTTACAAGTACTTGCAGGTCACGCATTGTATTGCCGCTCATTTCTCCTTAGACCTGTCGAGCACAGGTTCCACATTCGAACATACATGCCTGTCCTCCTCCAGGGAGAAGGGTACAATTTCTATTATGTACCGCTACCTTAATGAGAAGAATCTCCCTACCAAGTCTTCAGTTATGTTGGCCTGGGAGGAGGAGACCGGCCAGGAAATTTCCCCTGAAGACTGGATGGATGTGCTTTCTAATATGCACAAATGCAGGAAGTCTATGGTGGTTATATTTTAATTTTCTTTGAAAATCCCCAAAAGGGTTAATGGCCATATATTTGTATGTTCTTTATTATCTTAGTGATACATTTACAACATTCTTACTTGCTATGTACTGCCTGATGTGTTTCTCCACAAAAGGCATCCTCTGGCATTGGAGATTGGAGACCATAGATTATATGTTGTTTTCTGATATAAAAGGGTTAAGCTGACACTAATGAGTTTTTATTTGAATAGCACCTTGACAGTGTGATGTTGCTTATAGTAATCCCAGCACTGTCAGTATTTAGCCACTAGTGGGTCTGTGAAGGGTTAATCCCTCAATACCAAGTCAGGTTATTTAAGAATGCTTACAATAATGCTAGGGGGACTTGATAAAGGAGGCCACGCACTCTGAAACATGTTGTTGTAGCAACATCTAACAGAGCCCAGAGGATTACTGTGTATGTGAACTGTCAGTGCACATGTGATCAAACATAGTGGCGGGTGCATTCAGTCCAGGAGTGTACACACTGTCAGCTGGAGCTCCTATTAAGAGAGGTGAGAGGATGTTGGTGCACAGTACCATAGTGGGGAGATGTGATTAATAAGCTGTGATTTATCTTTGCTTGTGATTGCATTTTTAGCTAGCTTTTTATTACAAAAAGAAAAGGGAATTGCACCAGAGCTTATGCACTCTTTTCTTCTGTTTGTGTACTTGCAGTTTCCAGTGCCCACTTGTTGTGAGAGCAGCAAAATTGTGGTGCAATTGAAGATTAACCCTTTCAAGGCTGGAATCATTTTGAACTTTTTGACCTTCTTTGTGCAGCTCACCTGTGGCATTAGTGCAAGTACTGGCATATATGTGTACACAACTTTTGAAAGTGTATACGCATGAGTGCACATACACATGCACAGTATACATACAATAACTGTATCAAATCAATGGTACAACTAGAAATGACATCTATAAAAGCATAGGTAGATGATGTTTTAGAGGTCACACATACCTTGCTCTGGATTTTTTGTAGGACTTGCAGTACACCAACATGGAATAGCAAGGCAAATAATACACAAATAACCAAAGCTTGGGAACACTGCTCTGTCCCCGTGACTGTGCAATGCTATCTTAATTTTGTCTAAAAATATTGTTCTGCGCATCTATAAGTTGTAGCATTTGGTTGGCCGAAACTCAGTGTGGTTTATTTACTAAAACTGGAGAATGCAGAAACTGGTGCAGCAGTGCATAGAAACCAATTAGCTTCCAGTTTTTTTTTTTTTTTTTTTGTCAAAGCCTAATCAAACAAGCTTAGGGTAGAAGCTGATTGGCTACCAAAAATGTATAGCAAAACCTTTCTTTTTTTTTTTTTGTTTGTTTTTAATAGGATATGGAAGGGTTAAAATCCCTGTCAGGTTATTTGTTGCTTTCTGTTTACTGCTTCTTGGAGATGAAACAGGAGGTGAGAGATAACTTCCCAAAAATGAGGGAAATCACCCTCTCAGAGAGTTGTCACTGGAACATTTGTCCCCATTAGAAGATTTCCCCCTTCCCTTCGCTCTCATGACAACTATACAATTTAGGATTTTCACTTACTTTCTATGTTGGGGATAATGGGCACCATGTCATGCTGAAAGAGTGATTTTCCCCGGGGGGACACAGATGGTATTAAAAACTTGGGGGGGGGGGGGGTCTAACCAAATCAAAGAATCAAAGTTTTGCCTTTACATATAAATAAACACTTCTTTGGCATGTGTAAAAACCTTTCTTCAAAGTTACTTAAATGTGTTCTATAGTCACAGCATGCATTTTTTTTAATAATAGTTTTATAAAATAGCATTACAATAGCAATGCAAACGATAGTTACAGTATATTTGACAATCCCATTTAAACTTGCTTGAAAAATCTCCTTTCACAATTTTTTTTTGCTGCTTGTTTGCTTTTCATCTCTTTCTGCAACTTCCTGGGTTCTCTGTATGGTTTGCAGCTTCTCGTCTGCTAACTATCATCTACATTTAGCTTCTAAGGACTATATATTCAATGGTATATTGCTGCCTGCAAGCAATGATTCCTATATGGACTCCGCCTCCTAAAACTCCTCCTCTCAGCATCTCTGTAGTCCAGAAGGCAGGCTCTGTGAAATGCAGCATCTACTGACAAGGTATAATGACTATGTGTAACAGAATTCAAGGGAGTCAATGTGTGGGGATCTTCACAAAGTAAGTTTACAAACTTCAAGATCATTACTATTAATAGGCGTCAACGAGAAAAAATTAAAATTCCATGTGGAAATGAATTTTTATATTTTGACCATAGATACGCTTTATTTCTGAATAGATGACATTGGTTCAATATCACCTGTATGCCCAATGAGTTCAAAGGTAATAAGCTTTGAAGAATAATTAACCACTTGCCAACTGCCGCACGACTATTTACGGTGGCGGTCAGCCCCTCAAAGGCAAAGCGACGTAGGGCAATGTCGCTAGCCTGTGAGGCTCTAGGGAGCGAGCGCGCACCACCGGAGGCAGACTCTCCCGCGCGTGTGCCCGGCGGACCCGATGTCCGCCGGGCACTCGCGATCGTCCATTACACGGGGAGAAAGGCAGGCGGCTAATGTAAACAAAGCCGCCTGTCATTCTTCCCTGTGTAAGAATAGGGATCAAACGGTTCTGCTAAGTAGGACCGTTGATCATTGTTCTTACACATCAAGCCACAGCCAATCACAGTTAGAAACACGCCCCTAGGGACACACTTAACCCCTCCCTCTCAAAGAAAGTTAACCCCTTCACTGCCAGTGTAATTTTTACAGTAACAGTGCATATGTATAGCACTGATTACTGTAGTAATGTCACCGGTAACACCAAAAGTGTCAAAAATGTCAGTCAAGGGTCCGATCTGTCTGCCCCAATGTCGCAGTCCTGCAAAAAAAATTGCCGCCATTACGCGTAAAAAAAAAACAACAAAAATGACAAAAATCTTTTCCTTAATTAGTAAATGCAATAACTTTTGCGCAAACCAATCAAAATACACTTTTTGCAATTTTTTTTACCAAACATATGGTAAAAAAAAAATTGGCCTAAAATGTTAAAAAATTTTGATTTTTACATTTTTTTGGGGGAATTTCATATAAAAAAATGTTAAAAATACTGTTATATTTGCAAAATTTACGCTTTTTTTTGTTTATAGCGCATGATCAAAAAATCCCACAGGTGATCAAATACCACCAAAAGAAAGCTCTGTTTGTGGGAAATAAAGGACGTCAAATTTATTTAGGTACAGCATCGCACGACCGCGCAATTGTCCGTTAAAGTCATGCAGTGCCGAATCGCAAAATAGGCCCTGGTCAGGAAGGGGGTAAAATCTTCGGGGCTTAAGTGGTTAAGGGAAAATAGGCTATACTGCTCATTGCATTATTGTCTGCCCCACATACAGTAGAAAGTAGATTAGTCCCTGTCTGATTCTATGCTTTTTTTTATTTATTATTATGAAATGTAATTGGGACGTTCACTATTTTCACGCATTTATGTCTCTGTTAACAATATTTGATACACAATTGTATATGGCTCTTTTTGATTGGGGATCACCTTATGAACCTAGAGGATATTTTACTAATGAATTATTAATCGTGTAATATGAAATGGCAAATTTAATAGTAATTATTATATTTATGAAAGCTGCACATTAAAAGCTTTAGAAACTTCTTCTTCAGTCACGTTCAGAGAAGAACATAAGCCTTATAAAATGTAATTAAATTCATGCATTCTTCAGACAGTCATTGTAATCCCTTTTACTATTCTCCTTATGAAAAAGGTCAAGCACTTGTTGACGTCTATATCATACCGAAGAGTCCACTCCAGATATTCTGGACCAAAGGAGTAAGAGCGGGAAGATTGTATCTATATTATTCTCTTCATATTCCTATACATATTTATAAACAATTTTAAATTGCAGGACAAGTATTAAATTACATTCACAGATCATGAAAGAAACAGCTGTCAGTTATACTGAGGAGGAAATGTTTATCTATATTGATTTCCATCGGACATCTTGAATGATTCATTTGCTTGACCATAATTGAGAACGATTAGATTGATTGCTTCATTTTCTGCTTCCTGCATAATATTACAATTAACAATGTTTTTTTTTTTGTTTTTTTTTTAAGTTCTATGTTCTATTACCATATGGGTCAGTTTTAGATTGTAAGAAATAAGCAAAGCAATTCTTCCAGTAGTTCAAATATGCAAATCTATCCTGTCACTTTTTCAGTATACTGTATTTCTATAATATCTGGCAATCATAGAAGTTTCACTTTTAGGGAGCTTGTTAAAGGCTTACAAAAAGTTTATTGGGTTCAGCTATTATATTATTTCCTTTTTTGCTTTTGTTCTGTCAAACTGCAGTCTATACAAAGGAAAGAAAAAAAAATTCTGAATTCAGCTAATCCTTAGGCTAAGCACTGGCAAGTTCCAGAGAGAATTTTTAATTGAGCTTGCACCTGCTTGTTGGCATGTATTGCACAGCAACTGGGAAATACAATAAACAATACAGTAAGAGAAGAAAGAGTATAGAGAATAACAATGCTGTAATGAACAGCGGGAAACTTTCTTGACAAGAAAAAGGGAAAAGAGGGAAATTCTAAGATAAATAAAGAAGAAAATTTTATTAAGAAAATAAGGCTCTGGAATACACACAACCATATTAAGAAAATGCAGATTTTAAAAGTAACAGTGCACAGTATATACAATGTATTCTAAATGCAATGATTATAATACAGTCTAATAAAACAATGTTTAAAATGGTAACTAAGAGGTTGATTTACTAAAATTGGAGAGTGCAAAATCTAGTGCAGCTCTGCACAGAAACCAAACAGCTTCCAGGTTTCAGTGTCAAAGCTCAAAGCGGAGTTCCACCTGTTTTTGTGTTTATTAAAAGTCAGCAGCTACAAAAACTGTAGCTGTTGACTTTTAATAAACACACACTCACCTGTCCCCCAAGCAGAAGTGGGAGCGGGTACCTGTCAAATCTAGGTATCCTCTCCCCTCCAAAAAAAATGACATGCCAAATGTGGCATGTCAGGGGGTCAGGAGGCCTTAAAGCAGAAGTTACATTTTTGGGTGGAGGTCCGCTTTAATTTAACACTCTGAATTTAGAAGCGGATTGGCTACCATGCACAGTTTTACCAAATTCTGAGTGCTCTAGTTTTAGTAAATCTCCCCCCTAAGGGTAGTCATAGATGGTGAAGTTCTTGCAATTTATGTACCTGAATCAAGCATCACTATAGTCAATGGTTGGGGAATGAACCATTAGGATTTTCTCTGGGGGCTGAAGTGCTTGGTATAACACATATTAAATGTTGTAAAATCTGTATGCAAAGAGACAGAAACCATTTCCTTTGCTATAGAAAAAAAGGAAACCAGCATTTAGGCGATGCATGCTAAATTTCTTTAGTGGCCTAGTAAGAGAGAAGTTAATTGGGATCCAGGTAGTGTGGTGTTGTGTAGACATGTGTGATTCGTTTCAATATGAATCAAAATTTGGATGAAATTTTTGGTATTCTGAGATTTGGATTTCAACAAATCCGAAATAAATTATTAGTGAAACAACAAATTAATTCATATTCATTCTTTTTTATTTGAATGACATGATGCAATAGTTTGGACCTTTTGTTAATGTTTGAAGCATCCAAAATAATATAACAGCACAACAAATGATCCAAATGAGTTTGGATCCATTTTGTTTTTATGTCACATTAACATTTTTCATTATTATAAAAAAATCAGTTTGGTTGCTCTTCTCTGCATTTTCTCCAGTTCCCCGATATCCTTTTTGAGAAATGGTGCCCAAAACTGAACTGCATATTCCAGATGAGGTACTAATAATTTGTACAGGGCCAAAATGATATCTCTTCCTCTGGAGTCCATGTCTCTCTTATTACAAAAAAGGGCGTTGCTTGCTTTGAAAACTGCAGCTTGGCATTGCATGCTGTTATTAAGCTTCTGATCTACCAGAACACACAGATCCTTCTCCACTATGGATTCCCCCAGTTGTACTCCCCCTAATATGTATGATGTATGCATATTCTTAGCCCCCAAGGTCATAACTTTACATTTATCAACATTAAACCACAAAGTTGCCCAATTCATGTTGTTCCATTAGTTATGTTATGGTTTGGAGATTCTGATGGATTCCCCTCGATCCAATCTCAAAAAAATGTGTTAGTAATCTCCTGAAATAACAAATTAAGATATTAAAATGAATATAGCAAATCTTCCGAAATATAAATACATTTGGAACAATGAATATACAAAGCAAATCCAAATATACAAATCAAAATGTGAAAACAAATCATTTTACCACAACAAATATTACAAAAATGAAATTATTAACCTAACGAATGAATCCAAAATGAAACAAATGTTTTCATTGTGCACATCTCTAGTAGTCTTTTTTCCTGGTATTTCAGCTTTGGTTGGACATTGGTGGATTATATAATCTGGATGTTTGTCTCTGAAGGACTTCAAAGAGATGATTCCCCTATTTTCATTCCCATATTTTTGCTTTTTACATAAAGGCTTTAAACAAAACAAAACAAAAAAAAACGAAAAAAAAAAAACTAAAATTAAATTAAGTGCATTCTATTGAAAATTGGTTATCAGTTTAAGATTGATATACTACACCAAAGAGAGTTGTGTTACTTTGTCATTTGGGTAGAAATTGATCGGTTTGACTATGCTTCTTTACATACCACCCAACCCTATCCTGTGTCTTTTACATGCCGTTGCAGTCATCCAGGATGGATTTTATGATGACACACAACTCTCCATGTAAATGCATTGCTTCATCATGTGATTTTGATTGGCTGCAAATGGACTTAGTCAGGTGACCACTGAATTGCACACTTTAACCACTTTACCACCGGAGGATTTTGCTGTCTTATGTCCAGGCCACTTTTTGCGATTCGGCACTGTGCGACTTTAACTGACAATATCGCGGTCGTGCGACACCGTACCCAAACGAAATTTACGTCCTTTTTTTCCCACAAACAGAGCTTTCTTTTGGTGGTATTTGATCACCTGTGCGATTTTTACTTTTTGCGCTATAAACAAAAAAAGAGCGTTTATTTTGAAAAAATAACAATATTTTTAACATTTTTTTATATGAAATTCCCCCCCAAAAAAATGTAAAAATCTATTTTTTTTTTACATTTTTGGCCAATTTGTTTTCTGCTACCTATGTTTGGTAAAAAAAATCACAATAAGAGTATTTTGATTGGTTTGCGCAAAAGTTATTGCATTTACTACCTAAGGGAAAGATTTCTGTAATTTTTGGTGTTTTTTTTATTTAACGAGTAATGGCGGCGATCTGCGATTTTTTTTGCGGGACTGCGACATTGCGGCGGACAGATCGGACCCTTGACTGACATTTTTGACACTTTTGGGGGTACCAGTGACATTACTGCAGTAATCAGTGCTATATATATGCACTGTTACTGTAAAAATGACACTGGCAGGGAAGAGGTTAATTTTATTGGAGAGGGAGGGGTTAATGTATGCCTGGTGCTTACTAACGTGTGTGGGGGGAGGTGACTGAGTGAGTCAGGGACAGATCGCATGTTCAGCTATGCTGAACCATGCTATCTGTCCCTGCCTGTCACTTAGGAGATCCGCCCGCTCTGTTTACACAAGCGGGCGGATCTCCACACTCGATTCCCCGATGATCGGGGAAGAGCAGCGGCGATCGCCGCTGCTCCTCCCCTGGCCCGACTCCCGCTGTGACTGAAAACAGCGGGAGCGCGCCGCCTACAGGGAGAGGAGTCCAGCGACGTAGGTCTACGTCGCTGGACGATAACGAGCCACATTGCTGCAGTAGCAGCAATGTGAGCAGACGTCAAGTCGTTAAATTCACATGTACAAATTGCTTACAATTTTTTTTTATTTTTCTAAGCCGCTTTCACTGAGCTTACAACATTACCAGTGTTTCATACTAAAGCCTAGTACCTATTAGCATTTTTTTTTTACATTCAACCCAGCAGAGCTGGCAGCTTAGGAGGAGCTGCTGTACTAACTTCCTGACGTTAGTACAGCAATCTCCCCTGCTGTGCTATTGTGTCCTGACATGGGGACCGCTAATCCAGGGCCAATTGGCAGACATTTTGTCATGCCCCTCAACAGACTTCTCTTGGACTGACTGCAGTACACACAGATCGAATGTTGGCCAGTTTCTATTGAACCAGCCGATGCCACCCACCGTTGTCCCATGTGTACTATGCTTAATGTTTAACCCTTTATTACCTCTTTGCATTTGCATCACACTCAGTCTATTAGCAGATCTGAACCTCTGTAATAGTAACAACGCTTGCTTTTCTCTATCTTCTTTTTTTTTACATGGGAATGTAAGAATAATTTCAGTAACTGTTTAATTTTTGATCTTGCTAAGCCCTTTATTTATACTATTTGCTGTCACAAATAATTTGCTCTTCTGACTTGGTTTTTGTTTCTCATTTTGACTAGGCCACTGTTGCTTATAAATGCATGAGTTTTAAAACAATATTATATTTAGAGCCTTTTATCTACCAGGGATCAGAGGAGTGGGGGACATGGTAAAAGAAGAGAAATGGGCATGGTCAAGGGATTAAAGATTGTTTTCTGGTTTTCCTGTATGTTCGTGAACAGCCTAACCTTCTCTAGATAAAAAAAAAAAGTTAGTTTTTTTTTTTAAACTGACCACTGCCCTGTCAAAATATAACTTATTTCTGACACAACTTTTTCTTATAATTTAATTGGTGTTCCACATTTTCATGTTTTGTTTATCAGAATACAGTATAAAAACATTTTTCTTACTATGTCTCTCAGCCAAACTGAAAATCAATTTTATAACAGGCTTCACCACCAGAGGCTTAATTAACAGAGCAAGAAAAAAAATATGAGAAAGGAATATGTCATAGTATATTACTTACTTTTGGTTAAAAAAAGAAAAAACATTTTTGTTTGGTCTTTTTTGCCCAAAGCATTACCTTCATAGGTTAAAGCTTTTCATGTATCTCACATCCAGTTGTTAGGCCATGCAGAAAAAAAAAAAAAAACTTTCTGCAGACACTGAAATGCAAACATCATTTGTGAAAAACTAGAAAAAATAATTATTATTTTCCTTTATAATTCTGTTGGCCAAAAAATAAAAGATCGTTTTTCCCTTTCAGCTTTCAAGTATTTCCTCTCATATTTACCTTTCTTATATCACAAAAAAACACTTTACTGAAAAATGTATAAGAAGTCAACTTCTTACTACAATTTATTAAAATTCTTCAATACAAAAAGAGTATCTTAGCAACATTAGCAGAAGGTAAACATACAGACCATAAAAGATTAAATGGAGAGAACCTCTAAAGATGTTAGCTTGCATTATTATTTAGGGATAGCATTTCTGTGACTGTAAATATCATGGCTAATTTAAAAGGGAAGTTGGGAATCTTTACTGAAATAAATGTGTAAATATTCACTTCAATTATTCAATCATGTGAAAAGCATGTGTGTATGAGTGGGTATTTAAAGTGATCATGAATTCGATTTTTACATGATTGGGTACATCAAATAAACATTCCCAAAATTGTTTTGGTTAAGGTTATCAAATCTTTTTAGTAAATTATACACAATGTGTACCTATACACGCTAACTATAATACATTCGCTGGCTTTTCATATATTTGCTACCACTTACAGCAGGTGCGTTGAAAGCAAAAATTGCTTCAAAGCTGCCATGAATACTGTATCATTAGCATGATTATGCATCACAGCCAAGCAACTTACATTGTCAACTAGTTAGCTTGTTTGCAGTCATATTTGGGTGATAAACCTTTAGAATGTTTTTCCAAAAAGATTTAGTTACTCTTCTTCCTTGATCATTTTTTATTCTATGAGTCTTCTAAGAGAGGTTTAATCCTAATGTCTACTTGTTCCCTGTCATGCAAATTCCTTTGTAAACTATGTGGCACTGGTACTAATTTAAAAATTTATTTTTCTTCATTAGCTAATTGAGAAAGTTAAGAATGTGTCCAACATTTAGAATGCTTTAATGAGTTATCCATTGCAGAAGGATGTGATAATGAGGGGGAGAGAAATGATATTCTAACCATTAAGGTTAGGAGAACTGAGTGTATGAATGTTGGTAATGGTTGTACCCATGGGAATTTCAGAGCTGGTAAAGCTAAATGCAGGCAAGGGGTTGCATTCTAGTTTTAGTGGTACTACTAGCGACTAGTATGTCTTTGAGTCCGCTCAGGGTTATTAGGAGAAGACTTCAAAAAAGGAAAGTATTAGCTTTCAAGGAAGTGCCGTGAAAATGTTAAATTATCAGGAGGCAAAGCTGTTTTGAATGTGATCAGTCCTATATTTTTTTTCTATGGGCTTGCTAAAGGTAGATTTCATAAGAAGCGCTTAGTGTTAATAGTAGGAGCTACTTCTACCAATCACCAAAACTTAAACTTTTTAGAAGCATAAATAATTCAAGAGCGGCAGCTATATTTCCTGGTCTAGTTCTGTTTCTAATAATTATAGAGCCAAAGTGGGATGTGTATGTTTGAGAACAGTGGAGGCATTTATTAGTTATCTTCAGTCATGGTACCAGATGATATATTCACCTCAGACTTCAACATATGCAACTGTGTCCCATCTAGCATTTGAAAAGAAATCACACCATTTTGTGGTAAAAACATAGTGACCATTAATGCCAGAACTTCGCACCTCTTCACCATCATCTGTTTGGTGCCCAATACCTAGAGGAAATCTGATATTGCATTTGTTGCCCATGGTGACCACTCATCCACAAACTCAAGCTTCTCGAGAAGAAGGGATTCTAAAAAAATAACTTGCTACACTATAGCTTAGATCAGCTTTACCTCCATCAGCAATGTGTAACCTAAACTGACGATGTCACTTCAAATTTTAACATCAACCTGTGAGATCAGGTTCTAACAGCATTTACTGTTTCATCACCTTCTCCCTATCATCTCTGTCATACCATTTTATACCCCAAAAGCCAACCCCATACAGTATATGCACAAAGTAGCAAAAGGTGGGATTAAGGGAAAAATGGGGAGGGAAGGGAAATTGGAAAAATGGGGGAAAAAAGGGGGGGGGGATGGGACTTTATATGAGACTTGTGCAACGGAGTCTCCATCCCTAATATTGTATACATTGAACAGAACTAAGGGAACACATAGTGTTCAAATATAAAAACGTGGGACTTTGTATGAGATGTGGCCAGTATACACATGATGACATAGTGGTAATACATATACAACTGCTGGTAAGCATTTCGAAGCATATGATTAATCATCACGTGTTTATTGAAGAATCAATAAACACGTGATGATTAATCATATGTTTCCAAAATTTACGTCCTTTTTTTCCCACAAACAGAGCTTTCTTTTGGTGGTATTTGATCACCTGTGCGATTTTTACTTTTTGCGCTATAAACAAAAAAAGAGCGTTTATTTTGAAAAAATAACAATATTTTTAACATTTTTTTATATGAAATTCCCCCCAAAAAAGATGTAAAAACCAATTTTTTTTATAAAGCCCAATAAAAACGTTTGTATTAAAAAAAAAAAAAAATTTTTGGCCAATTTGTTTTATGCTACATATGTTTGGTAAAAAAAAATCGCAATAAGCGTATTTTGATTGGTTTGCGCAAAAGTTATTGCGTTTACTAACAAAGGGAAAGATTTCTGTCATTTTTGGTGTTTTTTTTTAACGCGCAATGGCGGCGATCTGCGATTTTTTTTGCGGGACTGCGACATTGCGGCGGACAGATCGGACCCTTGACTGACATTTTTGACACTTTTGGGGGTACCAGTGACATTACTGCAGTAATCAGTGCTATATATATGCACTGTTACTGTAAAAATGACACTGGCAGGGAAGGGGTTAATTTTATTGGAGAGGGAGGGGTTAATGTATGCCTGGTGCTTACTGACGTGTAGGGGGGGAGGTGACTGTGTGAGTCATGGACAGATCGGATGTCCAGCTATGCTGAACAGTCCGATCTGTCACTCCCTGTCACTATGGAGATCCGCCTGCTGTGTTTACACACAGCGGGCGGATCTCCAGACTCGATCCCCGACGATCGGGTAAGAGCAGCGGCGATCGCCGCTGCTCCTCCCCTGGCCCGACTCCCGCTGTGAATGAAAACAGCGGGAGCGAGCCTCCGGCGGCGCGCCAGAAGGGGGAGTGTCCAACGACGTTAATACTACGTCGCTGGACGATAACGACCCGAGGGGCCTGGTATGGACTGGAGGGTAGGGATGATCGAACTTTTGAAAAGTTCAGAACATCCGAACTTCCCGAAAGTTCGGCCCGGATTTCAGAACCCCATTGAAATCAATGGGACCCGAACTTCGGTAATCAAAAAACACCATTTTTAAGCCCTAAAACACAATAAATGCCCCTAAAAATTTCCTAGGGTTCTGGGTCATGCCCCATTAACTATTAATCACACAAAATAAAAGTTCTTAAAAATTGTCATTTTTGATAAAAAAGCCAATTATTGAAAAAAAAAAAAGAGAGATTTTTTGATTTTGACTTTGGATTTAGTATCTGGGGGGTCTAAAAAGTGTACATGTGACGTTTCAGCTCTGTAGCATGTCCAGAACCATGAAAAAAAAAAGATAATTTTTCAGTAGAACAGGGATGTGGGACCCTCCTTTTACACCTATATGATCTTTTTTTCTGGTTCTGGACATGCTACAGAGCTGAAACTTCACAGGTACACCATTTAGACCCCCCAGACACAAAATCACACAAAAAAAGTTCTTAAAAATTGTCATTTTTGATTTAAAAAAAGCCAATTATTGAAAAATTAAAAAAAAAAAAAAGAGATTTTTTGATTTTTATACTGTGCACAAGTTCTAATGTTTTGCCTGCCTCCAAAAACCCCCAAAAAATGCCAGCAAAAACACACCTGGGCATTTTTTTTGACGCTAGCGTTTTTTTTTGGCATTTTTTGGGGTTCTTTTGAGGCAGGCAAAACATCTGAACTTGTGTATAGTGGTATATATACACATATAATTATATGTATATAGACACCTAGCCATATATAGGTGTGATAGTAGCAGAAATATATTACTGTAAATTATTTCATTAGAGCAAGCATATATTTCTGCTACTATCACACCTATATATGTCTAGGTGTGTATATAAATATATGTATGTGTGTATATACACCACTATACACAAGTTCTGATGTTTTGCCTGCCTCCAAAAACCCCCAAAAAATGCCAGCAAAAACACACCTGGGCATTTTTTTTTGACGCTAGCGTTTTTTGGCATTTTTTGGGGTTCTTTTGAGGCAGGCAAAACATCTGAACTTGTGTATAGTGGTATATATACACACATAATTATATGTATATAGACACCTAGCCATATATAGGTGTGATAGTAGCAGAAATATATTACTATAAATGATTTCATTAGCGCAAGCATATATTTCTGCTACTATCACACCTATATATGTCTAGGGGTATTTATACAGACATATATGTGTATATATATACCCCCTATACACATGTTCAGATGTCATGTCTGTCATCAAACATGTCCTCAAAAAAGCACTGGCAGTGGCAGCCCCTGCAGCATGAAAAATGCTTGGCTGGTGAGAAGCCATATTCCTGTCCCGAAGCAACTCAGAGAAATGATCATTTCTCTATAGCGGTCACCCTGCTATGGAAGGGTTTTGTCACCCTTCCATAGCAGTCACTGTCAGTTAACCCTACACTACACTACGGTCCCTTTACACTTAACACTTTCCCTACAGAAACTAAATTTTTGAAGCTAACTTAAGTGTAAAGGAGCACTCTAACTACACTAGATATCCCTTTCCTCACACTAAAAATAGCTAAATGACACTTTGTAACACATTAGAACAGAACTGCTTCCACTTTCTTCCATGTCCTGTACAAGAATGCTAGGAATTTGGCGGGGGCTATCTTATATACTGGGGGGCGTATTCACTAATGATTGGTCTAGGGACCCCCTAGTCACTCCAATCACATTCCTAGCATTCTCCTGCCCCCTCAATTGGCTTTTGCTAATGGTTCTGGTCCAATCACGGGCTTTTAAAGCCCATTTCCTGAAGCATTGCATTTTGGTCGGTTCTGGTTGCCGAATTCCGAACTTTTTGGGCAAAAAGTTCTAAATTCGGCCGAACCTCGAACACCCAATGTTCGGGCCGAACCGATGGTGGACCCGAACCGTTCGATCATCCCTACTGGAGGGAGACCCCACGCCATTTTTTTCAACAATACTGACATAAACTGATATAAACTGATATAAAGTAAAGTGCCTAAGAAGTGCCATAGCCCATGATAATACGGGAACTCGAATTTCCCACGAAGAAGCCCATTTGTTCATCATTTGACGAATGAGTGAACAGCCAATGTTCGACTCGAACTCAAAGCTCATCCCTAGTGACAATGTAAATCAAGTAAGCTTTATAGAGTTATAAATGAGAACACATTGTGGTTGAAGGTTTAATTTAATGAAGGGGTAGAGGCTGTTGACTAAGCAAAATAAGGTCCTTTGCACACGGAAGTAATAATTTACTGATGTTTACTTTAGGAACTTGTTGACAGAAACACCTAACACCTTGAGTATTGTTGAGTATAGGCGTGCAAAAGTGCATAAGTAAAATCATCTTCATTGCTACTGTTGTAATATGCTTATTTATATTTGCATAAATATGCTTATAGATTCGTAAAAATGTGTATGCATGTAAATTACTGCACTCATATGTAATATTTTGCGGTCCTGTACTCACCACTATATTATTGATCTTTACTCAGCTGTGTGCAGTGTTCCTTAGAGAACAATGGATCTCATTTAAAATCAGTAAAGAATATGGCTTTTTTTTTTACTACTGTATGCAAGAAGCCTAAAGGTTAAAATTTAAAAGTAAATATTCACTTTACAAAGCAATTGACAATAAATAACGTGAAGCTATTCTCACTTTGAATACCCGCAGCAAATGCTAACATATGACTTTGCTAAGTGAGTAGTCTACATTCCTTTTGTAAATCAATCCTAATATGTTGCACTGTGTTTAAAAAAAGAAAAAAAAATATTACTACAAGGCTCAAAATAATGTGGCTTAAATTAACATCAAATCTAAACAAAACAACCCATGTGTGTGACTACTACATATAATGAAGAAAGAAATATTATTGGAAAAGAGGCCACAAGAAAAACGTATGGACGAAATGAGCATAGCAAAAGGAGAATATGATGGAAATGCAAAATAAAAAAAAATGGCTTGACTTTTTTATGAATTCAGTTCCTCTGATTTTGCTTATGTAATTTTGCTTCTATTTTTTTCTTTTATCTGTAGTAGTCATATGCTTTGATTGTTAATAGATGCAGGAGTCACCTCTCCAAGCCTCCACCACTGCAAAGGTGATCATGTACCAGTCCAAGGAGCCCATCCTTGCTCCATGAAGATGCACAGACAGAAATGGAAAAGGCACACATCACTTGGCTCTGTAGTCATAGAGAACTGTTTGACTAAAGGCCCGTACACACGTACCGATTGTCGGCCGAAAATGTTCGGCCGCCAAACGATCG
Organism: Pelophylax lessonae; assembly: GCF_965119305.1. Lineage (NCBI taxonomy): Eukaryota > Metazoa > Chordata > Amphibia > Anura > Ranidae > Pelophylax > Pelophylax lessonae. Next base: position 365,674,735 of record NC_138771.1, read on the forward strand.
GCCGATTTTCGGCTTGTTAGTATGATGCTTCCGACAGCCGACAGCGCACTTTCGGCCCGAACAGAATCTGTCGTGCAAGCATTAAAATTTTTGTATGCTGACACCAGAACGGCCGATTGTTCGCCAGTCAATACAGAATTCGGCCGACAGACAGCAGATTAGCAAGACTGGGCATGCTCAGAAAAGAAAAAACACAGGGAAAGTTAACCATCACATGACATCACTTCTGCAGTCGGCGGACAAAAGTCGTGTGCAGTCTTTTGCACTTTTCAGCGGACACGACAGCCCGGGGACAAAAGACGGCCGATCGGTCGGCCGACGATCGGTACGTGTGTACGGGGCTTTAGACTGCGATGGTGAAATAATTCACGTGGGGATGAGCTGTGTTGTATGGCTGACATCACTGGTGTGCAACCTTTCCTTTTCTGTCAGCACATACACATTGTTGAATCCTCGCTATCTTTTTTTGCATGTAAGGAACATTGTGCAACCAAGCCTATTTATCTTTTGACTTGGCTGTCACATGTTTTTTGTTGCTGAAAGCTTTTATCCACTTAAAGTTAAAAAAAATATCTCTGTGACTGTTAAACCTCTTTATGCATCTTGCAACAGAAAAGATAGTCTGCAAGGTGTGGAATCCTTAATGATTTATAGCCTAGGCCAGGGCTCAAAATTTCAAGTCCTGAGCTAATTCTCCAGGCCTTAAGAGTTACCCGCCACCCCCTCCCTCCCACCCCAAAAACTCGCTCATAAATTATCTCATATGAAATTACACTGTTAAATGTTTTATGCAGAATTAAAGTGGAGTTCTAGCCTATTTTGCAAATTTAGTGATTCCTGGAGTGCTCGCTATGTTGATCAACAGTTGGGCATTTTCAATTTTTTTTCGGGGGTACCTTATTTTCAGGGCATTTTTGATTGTACTTCCTCCTTCTCCCCCCTCTGTGGCCATGGCCACGGACATCACTTTCGCCTTTGCAATGCATGCTGGGAGCTGTTTGTCATCACTCCCAGGAGGCTGGAATCAGGAAGAACTCTCAGAATACTCCCTGGAATCAGGAAGAAGGACACATCAGATTACACTGCGGCTTCAGATGCCCACATCCAAGATGGCCGCGCTCAGACAGCGTTTTTAAAAGTAAGATTTTGACTAAAATCCAATACTGTACACCTTGTAAGTATGAGAATAGCGGTTCTGTAAAGGGCGATGGATTAGTATTATAGGGATATTTTTGGTTTAAAAAGGTATTTGAGGCCAGAACTCCGCTTTAAGTTACAAAAATTAATATTAACATCAACAACGTTATCAGTGCCCATCAGTGCAGGCTCATCAGTGCCCGTCAATGCAGATTATCAGTGCCCATCAATGCAGCCTATCAGTTCCCATCAGTTCAGCATATCAGTGCCCATCAGTACAGCCTCATTAGTGCAACTTATCACTGCCCATAGGTACTGCCCCATCAGTTCCCTAAGTCTTACTGCCCCCTTGAAGAATTGACATGCCAGAGTATGGCTAGCCCAAGAAATATACAAATGATATAGAATATCAGCGCTCGACCCTAACAACTAGCAGCTGAACACTAAACAGGCACAGAAACAAAACCTGGATAGCAAATCAAAATAGGTAAAACAGTGCAGCGCTCTAAAACTATACTAAACAGCAATCAGATCAAATCACAATAAAAAGTCAATCTTCAAGACAGTCAGATGAAAGATCGGGTATAGAGATCAAATGAGAGGTATCGGAGTTAAAGTCCTTAATATGGTACAAAGAATCCCAATGAATTCCAGAGGAGCCAGGTGCAGATAGTAGAAAAAACACACACTCCCTCCACCTTCCAGAGTGGCCTCTCACCTCAGTATGGTATTAAAAGGGCATTGCAAACATGTGTACAGATCACAGACTCCGACCTCTTGATAATCCTTCCAGTGGTTAGTGGTGGAAACCCATCGGCAGTAAGCATAAACCTACACCGCTTTATACTGCACACTCCTGTATGTATCTCCGATGGCAGGGTAATATAAGGAAAGAAATGCCAGGATAGTGTAATACTGACTTTAATACAGACTTAAAACATAACAAGATGGCCTCTTACTTGATTATGCCCGATTTTATCTTAATCAAGTAAGAGGCCATCTTGTTATAGCCTCTAGCCTCACTCCATACCCTGCAGCAGCTGGGGCTTATTGGAGACACTCAATACCAGGCTGGCAGTCCTCCATCTCCTGGGATCCAAACGGGTAGGATACAGGTAATCCTTAGGAGGACAAAAAAGGAACATGTGTGCTGAACAGGTGCAAAGATTTATGGGAGTGGATGTTATATAGGGTAGGTTTGGAGACGGGACTAAACTCGATACATATGCTGCCATGGAGTCTTTCAGGAAAGCGCTATTTGTGGAAAAAAAGGACGTAAATTTCATTTGGGTACAGCGTTGCACAACCGCGCAATTGTCAGTTAAAATCACGCAGTGCCAAGTTGAAAAAGTGGCCTAGTCATTAAGGGGGCAAATCCTTCTGGTCTTAAAGTGGTTAAGAGGGCAAATCCTTCTGGTCTAGAAGTGGTTAAGGACCGGAAGGTTTTACCCCATTAATGACCAGGCCATTTTTTGCAATTTGGCACTGCGTGATTTTAACTGGTAATTGCGCAGTCATGCAATGCTGTACCCAAACAAAATGTATGTCCTTTTTTTCCCCACAAATAGTGCTTTCTTTTGGAGGTATTTGATCACTACTGGCATTTTTATTTTGTGTGATATAAACAAAAAAAGACTGAAATTTTTGAGAAAAAATTGAATTGTCTACTTTTTCATATAAAAATATCCAATAAACTCAATTCTTGTCATACATTTAGGCCAAAAAGTATTTAGCTACATGTCTTTTTGCAAAATTTATATAATCTACAAACTATGGTGTATGTATTTGAATTTATGCAGCTTTCTGACTCTTTTTTTTGAAGTGCTAAAATGACAGGGCAGTACAAAACCCCCACAAATTACCCTTTTTTGGAGAGTACACACTTTAAGGAATTTGCTGAGAGTCATGTTGAGCCCATTGAATATTTAATTTTTTTTCACAAGTGTTTGAAAAACGACAAAAAATAAAATAAAGTTTTGGGGTTTCTATTACATAAAGGTGTCATTGAAATGATATATTGCTCACCATGCCTCTTGGGGTGCCAATTTAAAAAAAAAAAAAGGATATTTTTGGGGGCTTTTTGCTATCTTGGCACTTCATGGCCTCCAAAACTGATAGGTAGTGAGGAGTGAAATCAAGAATTTACGCCCTTAGAAAGCCTAATGGCAGTGATTGGTTTTCAGGGTCTCATATGCAACTAGACTCCCAAGTGTTACTGCAGTGCTGGTTTGTCTATGACCAGGATGTACTAGGCTGCTTGTGCTTGCCAGTTCACCAGAAGGTTGAGCAGCATAGTACTGAAACTCTGCTGCATACGAGAACCATGCGATTTTTGCACCTCAACAACAGAAGAACAGGGTTGGGTATGCCTGACCTTAGCAGGGACCACTACTCCGTCATAAGAGCTATCTGTCAAGTTGCTGCTCCTCTCTACAGGTTCAAATACTGAGCTTGATTCTGACAGTGAGGCTTCCCCATCGCTCTCATCTGTCAAGCTCAGCATTGTGTAGGCCTCTTCACTTGTTTACCTCTGTTTGGACATTTTGGCTAATAAATGTATAGATACCTAGGGTGACTTACAGGTAAAAAAGCACCTGGTTGTCAAGGACTGTTTGAACTGCTACCACAAAATGTAACTACTAGTGCTAGCAGAGATCAGGCTTGACTCTGCCAATGCTGCCGTTTTGTGTGTTGTGTATCGGAAGGGACAGTGATCTGCTGATATTGCACTTCTTGGGGCTGGGCGGAGGGGCTAAATGCAGGTGCTGGCAGGTGCCAGGGCGGATCCTGCTAACGCTGCTTTGGGAACATTATACTAAACTATTGGGGTGGACACTGGTATTGTTCTGAACTGATCAAAGATATTGATCCATCCAAACACTATACTAGTGATGGAGTTGTTTAGTGTGTGTGTCACTGACAATCAAAGGGTTAAAATTTATTACTAAATAAGTGGCAGGCAATCCTATACTATCCTGAATTGACGCTAACATTAACGCTAACTGACGTCACCTGTAACACCAATACAGTGATCAAAAGAAAGATCTGTACACTATAATAGTGACACTGTGAAAGGGCAGTGAAGGGGTTAGCTGGGGGTGATCAGGGGGTTAAATCTTTATTGGGGAATATATATTGCAGGTACCCTAAACCTATCTGGGACAGACACTAACAACCACTAACTGCCGCTCACACTAACTGGCGTCACCATTGACACTAATACAGTGATCAGTAAATTATCTGTACACTGTATATAGTGACACTGTGACAGGGAGTGAAAGGGTTAACTGGGGGGTGATCAGGGGGTGAAAAATGTGCTTATGTGTTCCGGTGTCAGTGTGGTGCTCGTGTACTCACAGTTGATGCTCTCCTTGCTCGCTGGAACCAAAAAGGGCTTCAGGAGGGAAGATTGCATAATTTCCTGTGTCTGTGTTTACATTACAATTACACAAGCACAGGATGTTCTGTAATTCACCAGAACCGATCAGCAGATCCAGGCCATAAATCATTGGCGTGGACCTGACGAGTGATTGGTTCTGGAGCGTCAATTCACGCAACCGAGCCACCTTGCTGCAGTAAAACTGCGGCAGGTGGTCGGCAAGTGATTAAACAATATTCCGAAAAGTGTTAAAGAGTATGTACACCCAATATGTTATTTTCCTGATATGTGCCTGCTGTTCTGTGTACTTGTATGAAAAAAAATTATCCTGTTCTCTTTGTATTGCTTCCTTTGTGTAACATCCCTGGTGTTCTTGCCAGTCCCTTTGCTTACCTATTAACAACTGACCACACTAAGCAGGAGAACACACCCTAGTCAGTTCTCGAGCTATGCTGGGAACTCAATGTGCTCTCCTCAGACTTGTCCTGACCCCCCCCCCTTGCCTTGCACAGCCATTACCTGGGAAGTTTAGTGTAGTGCTGTTTCTCCTCCCCTAGCAGTTATGCAGCTAAGAACAGAGGGAATGTGATCAAAAAAGGGAAAAAAGGGTTTATAATGTTTATATATAATAGCAGGTTTTCCAGGCCTGTGGCCTGATATGGGTCTGCCATCGTTACCTCTCCAGCCCATATGAGCTGCGGCCCTGGGTGTGAGAACTGACACATGGACAACCCCGACATCTTTGTTTTGTTGGTTTTATTGTATTTGAAGGGGATGGGAGAAGGGAATGAGTGGGATACTCCTTTCGGCTCAACTAAGTACAACTTGGGACTTTTTCCTGAAAATGTCTGTTAACGCTGTATTGATGCCAGCCGACGCTAGCCAACGCTCACTGACGCTTGAACACACTGTAACCTGGATGAAGTGCTCAATCCACGACTTTATGTCCAGAAGACCCAGGACTGTGAAGTATTGAACTACTGCCACTGCTGCACTGCAAAGTCACTGACTACTCCCTCCCAGCCTTGCACTGGCTTGAGGTAGCTTGACGTGAATTCCTGTATGGCTGCAACTCTCTCCTGACACTCTGCACAATTCAAGGCCCAAACCACAGGTGCCCCTTTAACCTTGCACTCTTCGGGGTGACTATGTACCCCCTCAGTAACTTCAGGGTCCTCAACCTAGGTACCCCCTTTCCTCTGCTAGCTGGCACTGTATCCTAGAACCTCCTCTGGAGCGGCCTCCTCTAACACTTCAGGCAGACCCCAGGGGGCAATCCTCAGTACTCACAACCTGTGTAGGCTTTCCTGGGACTGGACCCCTCTCACTCTCCGCTGGTTTTCGGCACACCGGATCCCCTCAGCTCAACTCAGCACTCTCTGGATTTCTCAGGCGACACACGAGATTTCCGCTTCCTCAGACAGGAGCAGAGACAGCCTTACTCTCCCTCCCTGGGACTCTGCTTCCCACCAAAGACCACAAGTCATGCGCCCCCTTCAGACTTATATCCCTCCCAAGAATCCTCTACGGCAAAATCTGCCTTCTGGGGTAGATACAAGTCCGAATGTAGCTATGATTGGGTTTTCTCCACTGCCCTATCAGAAGCCTCTAATAGAGCCAGTGGGGAGACTCCCCTCTCAGGAGACACACTTGGAAACCATGACAACCTACCTAGCAAAGGTAACCTGGCCCTGCTGTTAGGCAGACAAGGCCCACTATGTGTTTACCTAGCACCTACCTGTAGGGTGCTACACAGATATATATATACACATATATATATATATATATATATATATATATATATATATATATATATACAGTGCATTGCGAAAGTATTCGGCCCCCTTGAACTTTTCGACCTTTTACCACATTTCAGGCTTCAAACATAAAGATATAAAACTGTAATTTTTTGTGAAGAATCAACAACAAGTGGGACACAATCATGAAGTGGAACGAAATTTATTGGATATTTCAAACTTTTTTAACAAATAAAAAACTGAAAAATTGGGTGTGCAAAATTATTCAGCCCCCTTAAGTTAATACTTTGTAGCGCCACCTTTTGCTGCGATTACAGCTGTAAGTCACTTGGAGTATGTCTCTATCAGTTTTGAACATCGAGAGACTGAAATTTTTGCCCATTCCTGCTTGCAAAACAGCTCAAGCTCAATGAGGCTGGATGGAGAGCGTTTGTGAACAGCAGTTTTCAGTTCTTTCCACAGATTCTCGATTGGATTCAGGTCTGTACTTTGACTTGGCCATTCTAACACCTGGATATGTTTATTTGTGAACCATTCCATTTTAGATTTTGCTTTATGTTTTGGATCATTGTCTTGTTGGAAGAAAAATCTCCGTCCCAGTCTCAGGTCTTTTGCAGACTCCATCAGGTTTTCTTCAAGAATGGTCCTGTATTTGGCTCCATCTATCTTCCCATCAATTTTAACCATCTTCCCTGTCCCTGCTGAAGAAAAGCAGGACCAAACCATGATGCTGCCACCACCATGTTTGACAGTGGGGATGGTGTGTTCAGGGTGATGAGCTGTGTTGTTTTTACGCCAAACATAACGTTTTGCATTGTTGCCAAAAAGTTCGATTTTGGTTTCATCTGATCAGAGCACCTTCTTTCACATGTTTGGTGTGTCTCCCAGGTGGCTTGTGGCAAACTTTAAATGACACTTTTTTTGGATATCTTTAAGAAATGGCTTTCTTCTTGCCACTCTTCCATAAAGGCCAGATTTGTGCAGTATACGACTGATTGTTGTCCTATGGACAGAGTTTCTCACCTCAGCTGTAGATCTCTGCAGTTCATCCAGAGAGATCATGGGCCTCTTGGCTGCATCTCTGATCAGTCTTTTCCTTGTATGAGCTGAAAGTTTAGAGGGACGGCCAGGTCTTCGTAGATTTACAGTGGTCTGATACTCTTTCCATTTCAATATTATCGCTTGCACAGTACTCCTTGGGATGTTTAAAGCTTGGGAAATCTTCCACTCCTCCATGATGACATCAGGGAGCTGGTTGACGTTAGAGACCTTAGGCTCCTCCAACTTCTGTTTTTAGGATGCCCCACAGATGCTCAATAGGGTTTAGGTCTGTGGACATGCTTTGCCAGTCCATCACCTTTACCCTCAACTTCTTTTGCAAGGTAGTGGTTGTCTTGGAGGTTTATTTGGGGTCGTTATTATTTGAAATACTGCCCTGCGGCCTAGACCATGACACTCCCACCACCATGCTTGACTGTAGGCAAGACACACTTGTCTTTGAACTCCTCACCTGGTTGCCACCACACGTGCTTGACACCATCTGAACAAAATAAGTTTATCTTGGTCTCATCAGACCACAGGACATGCTTCCAGTAATCCATGTCCTTAGTTTGCTTGTCTTCAGCAAACTGTTTGTGGGCTTTTTTGTGCATCATCTTTAGAAAAGGCTTCCTTCTGGGAGGACAGCCATGCAGACCAATTTGATGCAGTGTGTGGCGTATGATCTGAGTACTGACAGGGTGACCTCCCACCCCTTCAACCTCTGCAGCAATGCTAGCAGCACTGATGCGTCTATTTTCCAAAGACAGCCTCTGGATATGATGCTGAACACGTGCACTGAACTTCTTTGGTTGACCATGGTTTGGCCTGTTCTGAGTGGAACCTGTCCTGTACGGTCTTGGCCACCGTGCTGCAGCTCAATTTCAGGGTCTTGGCAATCTTCTTATAGCCTATGCCACCTTTATGTAGAGCAAAAATTCTTTTTTTCAGATCCTCAGAGTGTTCTTTGTCATGAGGTGCCATGTTGAACTTCCAGGGACCAGTATGATAGAGTGAGATCAATAACACCAAATTGAGCACACCTGCTCCCCATTCACTCCTGAGATCTTGTAACACTAGTCACATGATACCGGGGAGTGAAAATGGCTAATTGGGCCCAATTTGGACATTGTCACTTAGGTGTGTACTCACTTTTGTTGCCAGCGGTTTAGACATTAAAAGCTGTGTGTTGAGTTATTCTGAGGAGACAGCAAATTTACACTGTTATACAAGCTGTACACTCACTACTTTACATTGTAGCAAAGTGTACTTTCTTCAGTGTTGTCACATGAAAAGAAATAATAAAATATTTACAAAAATGTAAGGGGTGTACTCATTTTTGTGAGATACTGTATCTGTTTGTGGTAACAGTGTGTGTTATCGCTACTATTGTGAACAGTCGATAGGCCAAACCCTATCTGGTGGCAGCATGACAAATCTAAACCCAGTGACAATAGTTCTCAGTCTGCTGACACTTTGATTGTAGTCCTGCAAGCTGAAAAATCATTGTGCCGGGTGAGGCTGAGAGTGTAATTGTTGCAAGCAGTGACAGCACCATGTGAGTATGACTGGCCATTTGTCATAGTGGGTGAGGATGACCAAGGTCAGATGCTGCATCCATCACAGACAGGTCTAGTTGTGTTTGAGTCCCCTTCCAGATGCAAATAAAATCTTTTTCATAGGACAAGGCCCATACCAAATCCACATATGCTAAAGACGTGATTGGACTCCCAGTGGGCCCGGAAAGCATATATCTTGGTGTGAAATGCATCTCCACCACTGTCCCAGTTGTTTACAGGAAGATGGTGTCATCTACTGGAAAGTAGTTGTGTTAAAATGAACATTATGCCCTCCAGAATAAACTCTCTAGCTTCTTTACAAACCGTGTGATCCATCCTTATTCAAGGGTTTTGCATCCTTGGTTATGATCTACAATGGTATATAGAGAGTCAACATTTAGGGTAGTTAGCTTGAATTCCAGTGACCATGTGACAGAGGATAGAATGTCAATAACAGAAGAAAGGAGGGGATAAATGTTGCCTATTTTTGTGGGTGCAAAATGTAGTGTATATAGCAAAAACTTGAAGGTCAGAAAGTATATTCCCAATATTATTGGGAACCCTTGTGGATTAGTAAAACTCTTGTGCATGTTAGGTAAATAATAAATAATGAAGTTTAGGATGTGTTATTGGTAATAAAGCAGAATTCTGTTTTGCTTAAAATTCCCTATTCTCGTCCTTTTATTGTAAGAAAGTTTTGTTCTCAAATAAACCTGTCAGGTGGATCTTTCTTAAGTTTATTATATATGTGTATGCCTCTCAGCAGTTTGTAGTTATAATCTTTTCTTTTGAGCTGTACAATCCCTCCTCCCTTGTCCACTGGGTGTATTATAAGGTTTTCATTAGTTGACAAAGATCTGATTGTTATCTTCTCTGATCTAGTTTAATTATCTGTTCTTATTTGATAACATCTAATTCTCTATTGTTCTGTAAGGTTAATTCTTGAAAGGCAGCCATTCTGTCCCCTATTTCTGCCGTTTGATGGAATGTTGATTTTCGTCTTAAAATTTTATGTTTATCATCCATACAAACAATCTCCCATAGATATTTCATAAAGTATTTTTTAACCACAGTTTTCTCATAAATTGCTTGATCTGAATAAATGTATGAAGTTTATTTCGTTTGCATGATCATGTGAATTTTAACCCATTGTTAACCACTTGCATCCTGGGCGCTTTCACTTCTTTCCCGCCCAGGCCAGTTTTCATCTTTCACTGCTGTCGCACTTCAAATGACAACTGCACGGTTCATGCAACACTGCACTCAAACAACACTTTTGTCATTTTTTTGAGACCGCTGGGGCTTTCTTTTGGTGGTATTTAATCACCTCTTTTAAAAAAAGACCTTCAATTTAGAAAAAAAAAAACACACAAGTTTTTCTTATTTTCTATTATAAAATGTTGTAATAATTTATTTTTCTCCTTAATTGAGATGTGTTGATGAAGCTGCACTGATGGGCACTGATAAGCTGCACTGATGGGCAATTATAGGCTGCACTGATGGGCACTAAAGAGGTGGCACTGATAGGCAGCACTGATGGGCACTGATAGGCAGAACTGATGAATACTGACTGGTGGAACTGATAGGAGGCACTGATGGATAGCTCTGATGGGCACTGACAAGCATCACTGTGGGGCACTGTCAGGCATAACTGATGGGCACTGGAAGGTAGTACTGATGGGTACAGACAGGCATCACTGATGGGCACGGAAAGGCAGCACTGATGGCCACTGAAAAGCAGCACTGATGGGCACTGAAAGGCAGCACTGATGGCCACTGACAGTCATCACTGATGGACACTGAAAGGCAGCACTGATGGACACTGAAAGGCAGCACTGATGGGGCTGCACTGATGGACACTGAAGCTCATCCCTACCCATCACCACACCAACTCTGACCAATAAGTTCCCTTGTTAATTTCTCACTTCCACCACTCTCTCTTAGTAAATAATTGTTTTTTTCTCCACTAGATCAAAATCTAGGATCTTAGATGTAAAATATAGCATATAAAAATTGTAGCAAATGTAAAAAAAAAAAAAAGAAAAAAATAGATAAAAAGTAAAAATAATATATGGTCACTCCCCATATTCTAAATTGACATCTTGTATACACCCAATTAGGTAATAACAGTTTTTTCCCGTGCTGTTAATGTTTTCTTACTGTAGTGCCCAACATTGATTTATTTACTTTGACTTTTGCTCCCCCATCATCTATTTTAATTGATAGATTGTGGACCCGTTCTGTATTACATTTGTCTGACTGTCTCCTTGGCTCTTCTGGAATGCTGTAACCACAGATCTTAGATGCATACTTTAACCACTTTTGGACCGGAGGATTTTCCTGCTTTACGTCCAGGCCACTTTTTACAACTTAGCACTGTGCGAATTTAACTGACAATTTCACTGTCATGCAATGCCGTACCCAAACGAAATTCACGTCCTTTTTTTCCCACATATAGAGCTTTCTTTTGGTGGTATTTGATCACCTCTGCGCTTTTCATTTTTTGCGATATTAATAAAAAAATAGCGACAATTTTGAAAAAATAACAATATTTTTCTACTTTGACAGTTAAAAAATATGCAATATATTCAATTGTTGTCAAATATTTAGGCCAAAATGTATTTAGCTACATGTCTTTGACAAAAAAATTCTTAATGAGCGTATTTCTAACCCTTTTAAGACCGGAAGATTTTACCCCGTTCCTGACCAGGCCATATTTTGCGATTCGGCACTGCGTTACTTTAACAGACAATTGCGCGGTCGTGCGACGATGTACCCAAATTAAATTTAGGTCATTTTTTTCCCCACAAATAGAGATTTATTTTGGTGGTATTTGATCACCTGTGCGATTTTTACTTTTTGCGCTATAAACAAAAAAATAGCGTCAATTTTGAAAAAATAACAATATTTTTCACATTTTTTATATGAAATTTCCCCCCAAAAAATGTAAAAATCAAAATTTTTTAACATTGTAGGCCAATTTGTTTTCTGTTTGGTAAAAAAATCGCAATAAGCGTATTTTTATTGGTTTGCGCAAAAGTTATCGTAGCTACTAACTACGGGAAATTTACAGTTGTGTTCAAAATTATTCAACCCCCACTGAAATTGATTGTTTTGGCCAGTTTGACATTGATTTTGATCATTCAATCATCCTGCTTACAATTAAATCAAAGAGGCACGTGTAGGTCAGACAAATATAACATAACATTTATAATGAAATAACCACAAATGTCTTTTCTGTGCTCACATCATTATCAGTTTTATTCAACCCCCAAGTGACATTCAATCTTAGTACTTAGTACAACATCCTTTTACAGTTATAACAGCTTTTAAACGTGAAGCATAGCTTGACACAAGTGTCTTGCAGCGATCTACGGGTATCTTTGCCCATTCGTCATGAGCAAAAGCCTCCAGTTCAGTCACATTCTTAGGCTTGTGCACTGCAACTGCTTTCTTTAAGTCCCACCAGAGGTTCTCAATCGGATTTAAGTCTGATGACTGTGATGGCCACTCCAAAATGTTCCAGCCTTTAATCTGCAACCATGCTCTAGTGGACTTGGAGGTACGCTTGGGATCATTGTCCTGTTGAAAGGTCCAACGTCTCCCAAGCCTCAGGTTTGTGACGGACTGCATCACATTGTCATCCAATATCTCCTGGTACTGAAGAGAATTCATGGTACCTTGCACACGCTGAAGCTTCCCTGTACCTGCAGAAGCAAAACAGCCTCAAAGCATGATTGACCCCCTGCCATGCTTCACAGTAGGCAAGGTGTTCTTTTCTTCATAGGTCTTGTTCTTCCTCCTCCAAACATAGCGTTGATCCATGGGCCCAAACAGTTCTAATTTTGTTTCATCAGTCCACAGAACACTATCCCAAAACTTCTGTGGTTTGTCCACATGACTTTTGGCATACTGCAGTCGACTCTTCTTATTCTTTGGAGACAGCAAGGGGGTGCGCCTGGGAGTTCTGGCATGGAGGCCTTCATTACGCAGTGTGCGCCGTATAGTCGAAGTCAGCATTTTCTTTCTGCCATGACCAGGTAGCGTTTCAACAGTGCCCTTTGCCTTGAATTTGCGAATGATGCATCCTGTGGTGTCTCTTGGTATGTTTAACATCTTTGCAATCTTCTTATAGCCGTTGCCCTTCCTGTGAAGAGTAATCACTTCTTCTCTTGTCTTCCTGGACCATTCTCTTGACTTCACCATGTTTGTAACCACACCAGTAAATGTCTAGAAGGAGCTGAGTATCACAGTCATTTTAAAGCTGGTTAATTGGTGCTTATTAGGCTTTATTGCTGCTCCCTGACATCCACAGGTGTTTTCAATACCTGATTGAAAACACTTCAATGAACCTCTGTTCTTCAGAGTGGTATTTAAGGGGTTGAATAGTTGTGTTAATGAAGAATTCACAAAATAATCATTTACTACTGTATTACAAAAACAATTGATGTCATTTTAGTTGCATATGGTTCTTTAAAAAGTCCTTGTAAGATTTCATTCTGAATACAATTACACTAGATGTACACTAAATTCCCTAAACCCTTTACAGCATTGGGGGGTTGAATAATTTTAAACACAACTGTATGTCATTTTTATTGTTTTTTTTTAACTAGTAATGGCGGCGATCTGGCGGCGATCTGCCATTTTTTTGCGGGACTGCGACATTGCGGCGGACAGATCGGACCCCTAACTGACATTTTTGGCACTTTTGGGGGTACCAGTGACATTACTACAGTAATCAGTGCTATAAATATGCACTGTTACTGTAATAATGACACTGGCAGGGAAGGGGTTCATTTTATTGGTGATCAAGGGGTTAATGTATGCCTGGTGCTTACTGACGTGTGTGGGGGGAGGGGACTGTGTGACACAGGCGCAGATCACAGGTTCAGCTACGCTGAATCCTGTAATCTGTCCCTGCCTGTCACATAGTTTACATGTTTACACAAGCGGTCGGATCTCCTCACTCGATCCCCGACGATCGGGAAAGAGCGGCGGTGACTCACAAATATAATGAAAACACACGCATGTAGAACACGGCACGGTGGTTCGCTGCTCCCGCAGCGTGCGCTCCACTGGCCGGATGTGACGTGGCAGTCCGCTCGGCCAATCGCTAGATGCGTTTCGCTGTCAATCACAGCGTCATCTGTAGCGGGAGCAGCGAACCACCGTGCCGTGTTCTACATGCGTGTGTTTTCATTATGTTTGTGAGTACATCCTTGTTTTTTTGAATAAAACTTGTTTAAACAATCCTCACTATGGATAGTTCTTTCTTTTATGAGGAAACTCGGGAGTAACAAGCATCAGCAAGGATCTTACCAGCAGCATCAGAGAGCTTTATGTACAGAGTGTGATCAGCAATACATGCCTGTAAAAACCACATTGTGGTAAGTAGATAACCACAAGGGGGTAACCCCTCTTCAAGCACGGATTAAGCACTGAAGCACTTTATCTGCATTTCTTTGATGGACTGGAATATGGACGTTATATGATATTTTTGATATTTTTCTATATTTTTAATATTTTTTCTAAATTTTTCATTTATTCCATTCTTATGAATTTTATGAATTTTGAATGCATCACTGTTCAGTATTAATTTATAGGGGAATTGCACAGTCTATTTTTATCTCTATTTAAGCAGCGCTGCAATCACTGACCTACACATTTTAAAAGAGCACTAGCACTTTTTCTTGCAGCAAGCAGCTTTCACATGCACAAGCACCATTATTCATCCCCCATATCTGGTGTAGCACGAATTCAAGCACCTTATTCACCTATATCATTTAGTTACCACAAGCGCGAGGTTTTACTGTTACACATTCTTTGCCATGAGTTGCCATGTTGAACTTCCAGTGACCAGTATGAGAGAGTGAGAGCGATAACACCAAATTTAACACACCTGCTCCCCATTCACACCTGAGACCTTGTAACACTAACGAGTCATATGACACGGGCGAGGGAAAATGGCTAATTGGGCCCAATTTGGACAATTTCACTTAGGGGTGTACTCACTTTTGTTGCCAGTGGTTTGGACCTTAATTGCTGTGTGTTGAGTTATTTTGAGGGGACAGCAAATTTACACTGTTATACAAGCTGTACACTCACTACTTTACATTGTAGCAAAGTGTAATTTCTTCAGTGTTGTCAGATGAAAAGATATAATAAAATATTTACAAAAATGTGAGGGTGTACTCACTTTTGTGAGATACTGTGTATATATAAATGTGTGTATATATATATATATCTATATATTTATATATAGATATATATATATATTTTTTTTTTTTCTTCAATCCTTTTAAACCAGTCTCTGATTGCAGGTTTCTCTGGCTCTTGCCATTTCTTTGGTATTACTCCCTTTGCTGCATTTATTAAATGTGGAACTACTGTACTTTTATATTGTTTTTTTAGTGATATTTATGTTATGGAATAGACAGGTCCATGGGTCATCTGGAACTTGCATCCCCATTATTACCCTTATGTATTGCTGTACCTCCTGTCAATAATCCTCTATCTTCTTACATTCCCACCAAAGATGTGCCATGGTGCCCTTTTGGTTACATCCTCTCCAACATATTGGTAATTTATAAGGCTGATATTTTTGGGCCTTATCTGGTGTAATATATATTATTTTAGAAAAAAAACAAATTAGAATCCTAGGAGTGTGGTGAACCGGTGCCTGTACCCTATCTATAAAGGGGAGGTGCTCCCTAAATTAAACATATGCAAACAAACCACAAAAGGAAAAAGGGCACCTACAAGGGCTCCCATACACATCCCATACTTTAAAACCTATTCTGGTTATTCTACATGTATTGACATCAAACCTTCTATATTTTTGTGGTATCCAAATATTCTTATTTAATTGTGTTCTGCTTAAATATTTTTTTTATCTTCACCCAGTTTTTTATCACTCTTTATATTAGACCATTTTATCATTTGTGTTAAAACAACATCATTTTAATATCTTTTATTATCTGGTGCTGATAATCCATCCTGTGCTTTCTTTACTCAACACCGAAAACCGTATTCTTGGCTCCTTTTTTTGCCAGATATACTTTAGCATCATTGTCTTTATTATTTTGAAAAAAAATGTGTGGTATAGCAATTGATAGCATCTGAATCTTGTACAGTATTTTTGGGAGTTACCATCTTTATCATGTTTATGCGTCCCACCCATGACAGTGGTCTCATTGGTATTTTTTTCATTTCTGTTTTTATCTCATTACCAAATGGTAAATAATTTGCCTGGTATAGGTTCCCAAGGTTCACTGTTAGTTTTATCCCAAGATATTTTAGTTGTTTTCCTTCCCATGTAAAAGGGAATTCACCCTGTAAAGCAAATTTTTCCTCTTCACTAAGATTTATATTCAAGATTACCGATTTTACGGGGTTAATCTTTAAATTTGACAGTTCTCCATACTTTTCCAGTTTTTGTAATTCTGGGGTTTGATATATAAAACAGGACAACATCTGCATATGCTGCAACTATGTGTTCTTGGTCTCCTATCATCACCCCTCTAATGTCCCTACTATTTCATATAGTGGCCAGAAATGACTCCAACGACAGTACATATAATATAGGTGATAATGGACATCCCTATCTTGTTCTTGAATGCTGTGGGATGATTATATAAGGATTTGATCCACTGGGCCATTCCCACTTGTTCAACTGTGTCCATCATAAATCCCCAATCTACCCTGTCAAAAGCCTTCTCTGCATCAATTCAAAGAAATATAGTTGGGGATCCAGTGCATTTTATTTTATGAAGTAAAAATGAATGTTCTTATATTATTGTCCTTACCTTCCCTGCCTGGGATAAACCCAGCCTAATCCATATGGATTCATCTGGGAATTACTTCATTTAATCTTGTAGATAGTACTTTTGCATATAGTTTTGTGTCGGTAATTAACAACGCAATTGGTACACAGCATTATGTCTTTCTCTTCTTTAGGTATTTTTGTAATATATGCCTGCAGTGATTCTTTCCTCATCTCCTCCCCTTCTCCAAGTTTGTTCATTTACGTACACATTTTTGATATTAGTTGTTATATAAGAGTGATCCTGTGAGATACTATGTCTTAAAACCGCAGCCTGCACTAATCACTCCACAATCAATCAGTGTGAAAAACAAATGGTAATCATTAGAAGTGCTGCGCAGTAAGTGCTATACTATGTAAAATATTGTGTGATAAATAAATTCATTAATAAGATAAATAACAACACACATGATAAATCATCATAAACAAAACTAAAAATAAAAAGTAGTAGCAATATCAATAAAAATAATTAGTGAATGATTATAAAAATTGATGAGAAGGTGATGTATGGTCCCAAACACCAGTGCTGTGAAAATAGTTCAAACAATATGACAGCTTGTCAGATGTGTCACCTCCACTCTTGTGACCCCCCTAATGGGTGGCTTCTCACCTCATTGAATGTGACCTCGCAATTAAGCTTGGTCTAAAAGAGCTGGTATACCCTCACAGGGTGGTGGTGGTGGATGGTTTCCTCTTTTAATCCAAGCTCCCAGTGTTAGATATATAGCTCTAGCAGCTCTCTCACATATGGGGAGAAACATAAAACCATGGTACAAATAACATATGGTAAAATCAGCTTTATTAAAAAACGTAAATTCACTCACATGCAGTAGGTGCTTGGTCTAAAAGAGCTGGTATACCCTCACAGGGTGGTGGTGGTGGATGGTTTCCTCTTTTAATCCAAGCTCCCAGTGTTAGATATATAGCTTTAGCAGCTCTCTCACATATGGGGAGAAACATAAAACCATGGTACAAATAACATATGGTAAAATCAGCTTTATTAAAAAACGTAAATTCACTCACATGCAGTAGGTGCTTGAGTGCACCAATCTATCCCAGTAAGAAATATAATGATGGTATATGTGTATATGATGGATGGCCGAGTGCAGAATCATGTAAGTAATGTAAGTAAGCTTCTTGGCATGGATTATTCTCACTAATTTTTCCCTTCCTGTCATATGATGATATGGAGTTCACTTGGTGATTTAATATACTTAGTGATTTTCTACTACAGGGCTTTTTGACCCTCTGTCCAACTAATTAAACAATCTTTTCACTGGAACTCTGAAATAAGGCTTACTTGGTTGATTGCCAATCTGTTCAAGAAGGCAATTCAAGTGCAACTCACAATGTTACAAACCCCCCCCCCTTTTTTTCCACGCCTTCTGGGCACATCAGCTCTTTCCCCCAACCCTCCCCCTTTACCCTCCACCAATCCCCCCCTTCCCCATCCCCCTTTACCCTCCACCCCTCCCTCCCCTTCCCATAAGACTGATCTTGAAAGTTGATGATTTGACCTTCTCCTTCTATCCTAGCATGGTTCTCTCAGTCCTGGGAGCTGTCCATCCCAGTATTTTTATTTTAGGAAGATCTAATATTTTGCAAAAATCTGATATTTCTTCTGGGAATCTCAGTTTTGCCAAATGGCCATCTTTACAACCTACCAGGCATGCTGGAAACCCCCAATAAATTGATTATCATGGTTTTGCATTAATTCCAATAGGGGTTTCAGGGTTCTACTTCTCCTTAATGTTACCTGTGATAGATCTGCAAAAATCTTCCGGTCACTTTGAAAGTTCATTTTAAAGTGTTGCAAACTTTCAAAATGCATAATTAACCAAACATATCCCCATAAAGTATGTATCTGCCTTAGTCAAAAGCATTTAGTTTGTATCCTGACTACTTCCAGAACCCCATTGAAATCAATGAGACCCGAACTTCGGTAATCAAAAAACACAATTTTGAAGCCCTAAAACCCAATAAACGCCCCTAGGGTTCTGGGTCATGCCCCAGGGACTGTTAATCACACAAAAAAAAAGTTCTTAAAAATTGTCGTTTTTGCTAGAGAGCCAATTATTGAAAAAAATTATTGAAAAAAAAATGAGATTTCTTTGGATTTAGAGTCTGGGGGGTCTAAAAAGTGTACCTGTGAAGTTTCAGCTCTGTAGTATGTCCAGAACCAGAAAAAAAAGATAATTTTTCTTAGGGTTTTTAGTAGCACAGGGATGGGGTTCCGCTCCTTTCACACCTGGGCGTTTTTGTTGCAGGCGTTTATTGGGCATTTTTTGGGCATCTTTGGAGGCAGGCATGACATCTGAACTTCTGTATAGGGTTATATATACACACACACACACATATATATATATATATATGTATATACACATACACACATATAGGTGTGGAAGGAGCGGAACCCCATCCCTGGGCTACTGACATAATTTCAGTAGCACAGGGATGGGGTTCCGCTCCTTTCACACCTATATGTATATATATTTATATATATATATATATATATATATATATGTGTGTGTGTGTATATATACCCCTATACAGAAGTTCCGCTCCTTTCACACCTGGGCGTTTTTCTTGCAGGCGTTTATTGGGTGTTTTTTGGGTGTCTTTGGAGGCAGGCATAACATCTGAACTTCTGTATAGGGGTATATATGGTAGGGGGATGAGATGAGTGGCAGTGGTGGTGGGGGGATGGGATGAGTGGCAGCGGTGGTGGGGGGATGAGATCAGTGACAGCGGTGAGGGGGTATAGGATCAGTGGCAGGGGTGGTGGGGGGATGGGATAAGTGGCAATGGTGAGGTGGGGTGGAATAAGTGGCAGCAGTGGTGGTGGGGATGGTTTCAGTGGCAGTGGTGAGGGGTTATAGGATCAGTGGTAGGGGTGGTGGGATAAGTGGCAGCAGTGGTGGTGGTGTGGGCATGGAATGAGTGACAGCGGTGATGGTGGTGGGGGGATGGGATGAGTGGCAGTGGTGATGGTAGTGGGGGGGGGGGGATTGGGGGGATGAGATGAGTGGCAGTGGTGGTGGAGGGGGGGATGAGTGGTTGCAGTGGTCTTAGAAGTGGGGTGAAATGGGGGATGGGATAAGTGGCAGCGGTAGTGGCAGTGAGGGAATGGGATGAGTGGCAGCGGTCGTGGTGGTGGGGGTGGGATTGGTGGCAGTAGTGAGGTGGTATAGAATCTGTGGCAGGAGTGGTGGGGGTGGGATGAGTGGCAGAAGTGGTGGGGGGAATGGGTTTAGTGCCAGCGGTGAGGGGGTATAGGATGAGTGGCAGGGGATGGGATAAGTGGCAGAGGTGGTGGTGGTGGGGAAATAGGATGAGTGGCAGCGGTGTTGGGGGGATGGGATGAGTTGTTGTGGTCATGGTTGTGGGGGGGTGGTATGAGTGGCAGTGGTCATGGTGGTGGGGGGGTGGGATGAGTGGCAGTGGTCATGGTGGTGGGGGGTGGGATGATTGGCAGCAGTGGTGGGGGATGGGTCTAGTGGAAGTGGTGAGGGGGTGTAGGATCAGTGGCAGGTGGGATAGGATAATTCGCAACAGTGGTGGTGGGGGGGAATGGAATGAGTGGCAGCAGTAGTGGTGGGATGGGATGAGTGGCAGCAGTGGTGGGGGGGTGGGATGAGTGGTAGTGGTCATGGTGGTGGAAGATGGGATCAGTAGCAGCAGTGGTGGGGAGATGAAATCAGTGGCAACGGCGAGGAGGTATAGGATCAGTGGCAGGGGTGGTAGGGGGATGGGATAAGTGGCAACAGTGAGGTGGTGTGAGGTTGGGATGAGTGGCAGCGGTGGTGGGGGGATGGGTTCAGTGGCAGCGGTGAGGGGGTAAAGGATCAGTGACAGGGAAGGCAGGGCGATGGGATGAGTGCAGCAGTGGTGCTGGTGTGGGCATGGAATGAGTGGCAGCGCTTGTGGTGATGGGGGGATGGGATGAGTGGCAGCAGTGGTGGTAGCAGGTGGACGGGATTGGGGGATGAGATGAGTGGCAGTGGTGGTGGCGGAGGGGGGGGTGAGTTGCTGTGGTGGTGGTGGAGGGGGGATGGGATAAGTGGCAGCTTTGGTGGCGATGAGGGAATGGGATGAGGGGCAGTGGTCATGGGGGGGGGATCAGTGGTAGTAGTGTTGGGGTGATGTGATCAATGGTAGCAGTGAGGGGGTATATAATCTGTGGCAGGGGTGGTAGGGGATGGGTGGCAATAGTGAGGTGGTAGGATGAGTGGTAGCGGTGGTGGGGTATGGGATGAGTGGCAGCAGTGGTGGTGGTGGGGAGATGGGATGAGTGGCAGTGTTCGTGGTGGTAGTGGGTGGGATTAGTGGCAGTGGAGAGGGGGTATAGGATCAGTGGCAGGGGTGGTGGGAGATGGGATGAATGGCAATGGTAAGTTGGTGCGGTGTGGGATGAGTGGCAGGGGAATATGTTAAGTTGCAGTGGTGTGGGGGTAAAGGATCAGCGGCAGGGTGATGAAGGATGGGATGAATAGAAGCGGTGGTGGTGGTGGTGGTGGGGGGGTGGGGTGAGTGGCAACAGTGGTGGTGAGGGGTGGGATGAGTGGCAGCAGTGGTGGTAAGGGGAGCGATTAGAGGCAGCGGTGGTGGGGAATGGGATCAGTGGCAACGGTGGCTGTGGGGGGGGATAGGGTGGGGTGAGTGGCAGCAGAGGATGTGGGGTGGATGGGATGAGTGGCAGTGGTGGTAGTGATGGGGGGTGGGGATGGAATGAGTGGCAGCGATTGTGGTGGTGTGGGGGATGTTATGGGGGTGGCAGCGATGAGGGGGATGGGATGAGTTGCAGGGGTGATAGGGGATGGGATCAGTTGAAAGGGTTGTTTTGGGGTGGTATCAATGGCAGCGGTGGTGATGAATGGGATCAGTGGCAGCGGTAAGGGGGATAAGATCAGTATCAGGGGTGGTGGGGGGATAGGATGAGTGGCTGCGGGGGTGGCAGTGAGGAAATAGGATGTGTGGCAGTGGTCCTGGTGCTGGGGGTGGGATCAGTGGCAGTAGTGGTGGGGGGATAGAATCAGTGGCAGTGGTGAAGGGGTATAGGTTATGTGGCAGGGGTGGTGGGTGGATGGGATAAGTGGCAATGAAGAGGTGGGGGGTGGGATGAGCGGCAGCAGTGATAGTGGGATGGGTCTAGTGGCAACAGTGAGGGGGTATAGGATCAATGGCAGGGGTGGTGGTGGGATGGGATAAATGGCAGCGGTGGTGGTGGTGGGGGAATGGGAT
Organism: Pelophylax lessonae; assembly: GCF_965119305.1. NCBI lineage: Eukaryota > Metazoa > Chordata > Amphibia > Anura > Ranidae > Pelophylax > Pelophylax lessonae. The sequence continues at coordinate 365,696,668 of NC_138771.1, forward strand.
GAGTGTCAGCGGTGGTGGGGGGATGGAATAAGTGGCAGCAGTGGTGGGGGGTGGGATAAGTGGCAGTGGTCATGGTGGTGGGGGGTGGGATCAGTGGCCGCAGTGGTGGGTGGATGAGATCAGTGACAGGGGTGAGGGGGTATAGGATCAGTGGCAGGGGTGGTGGGGAGATTGGATGAGTGGCAACGGTGAGGTGGTGTGGGGGTGCGATGAGTGGCAGCAGTGGTGGGGGAATGGGTTCAGTGGCAGCGGTGAGGGGGTATAGGACCAATGGCAGGGCAGGTGGGGGGATGGGATGAGTGGCAGCAGTGGTGGTGGTGTGGGCATGGTGATGGGGGGGTGGGATGAGTGGCAGTTGTCATTGGTGGTGGAGGGTGGGATCAGTTGCAGCAGTGGTGGTGGGGGGATTAGATCAGTTGCAGTAGTGAGGGGGTATAGGATCAGTGAGAGGGGTGGTGGTGGGATGGGATGAGTGGCAACAGTGAGGTGGGTTAGGGGTGGTATGAGTGGCAGCGGTGGTTGGGGGGATGGGTTCAGTGGCAGCAGTGAGGGGTATAGGATCAATGGCAGGGGTGATAGGGGAAGCATGAGTGGCAGCAGTGGTGGTTGTGTGGGCGTTGAATGAGTTGCAGTGGTGGTGGTGATGGGGAAATAGTATGAGTGGCAGTGGTGGTGGTAGTGGGGGGATGGGATTTGGGGATGAGATGAGTGGCAGTGGTGGTGATGGTGGGGGGGGAGGAATAATCGGCTGCGGTGGTGGTAGAAGTGGGATGGGGGATGGGATAGATGGCAGCGGCGGTGGTGGTGAGGGAATGGGATAAGTAGCAGCGGTTGTGGTGGGTGCTGGGGATGGGATCAGTGGCAGTAGTGTTGGGGTGATGGGATCAATGGCAGCAGTGAGGGGGTATAGAATCTGTGGCAGGGGTGGTGGGGGATGGGATGAGTCACAATAGGGAGGTAGTAGGATGAGTGGCAGCAGTGGTGGGGGGTGGGATGAGTGGCAGTGAAGGTGGTGGTTAATGAGTGTCAGTGGTCATGGTGGTAGGGGTTGGGATCAGTGTCAGTCGTGAGGAAGTATAGGTGGTGGGTGAGTGGCAACAGTGGTGGTGGGGTGGGTGGGATCAGTGGTAGCGGTGGTGGTTGGAGGGATAGGATGGGGTGAGTGGCAGTGGAGGACGTGGGGGTGGGATGAGTGGCAGCGGTGGTGGTGATGGGGGGGTTGTGATGGGATGAGTGGCAGTGCTTGTTGTGGTGGGGGGATGTTATGAGCGGCAGCAGTGTTGGAGCGGGGATGGGATGAGTGACAGAGGTGAGGGGGGGTGGGATCAGTTGCAGGGGTTGTTTGAGGGTGGGATCAGTGGCAACAGTGGTGGGGGGATGGGATCAGTGGCAGCGGTAAGGGGAGATAAGATCAGTGGCAAGGGTGGTGGGGGGGTGGGATGAGTGGCAGCGGTGGTGATGGGAGAGGAGAGGGATGAGTGGCAATGATGGTATTGGGGGGGATTAGATCAGTGGCAGTGACGAAGGGGGATAAGATCAATGGCAGCATTAGTAGTGGGGGGCTGGGATCAGTAGCCGTGCTGATATGGGGGGGGGTCAGGATCAGTGTCACTCATTTGCAGATCACTCAGTTCCCCCTCCTTTCCTAGTCTCTGTGTACCTTCGGCCTCCATCCTTTGTCTCCAGTAATGCCTATCTCGACATGGAGTCTCCTCATATAGCGGAGAGCTCCTCCCCCTTCACTGTACTGGTCCAGCTCGACTCAGCTGACCTTTTTTTTAGTCTGCACCTCCAGACAAGGCATCTCCCTACCCTAGTGAACTCAATGGGCGGGTTGAACCGATGTGTGGATACTGTGTGCTTGTGAGTGCACACCCATCTGATATTCGTAGAAGAACCTTCAGGCGGTGGTGGGCGGCATGCAACAGGCAGTAGGCGGCAGGCGTCGGTCCCCCTCTAAAGTGGCGAAACACCAAGGCCCTGTCTTAACTGCAACCTTTGTGACTCTGGTAGTTCTGCCACTGGGCAAAGGACAGGAAGAATTTTACTAAAGTTTGGATGTTGTCCATTTATCTGGTGTCTCACCCCGAGTTGTGTGCATTCTTATAGATACTGTTTTAGCACTAAAAGTCTCAGTATAACTCAAGGTGGTGCACCTGTGCAGAGAAAGACAAGCTTGACGTATTATTAGATAATGCTTTTTGGCAGGTTACACTTGCTATTTGATTTGACTAGGAGAGAACAGAACAGATTGGCAAAGTGCTGCTTTTATACTGAAATAAAATTGATGATAACTTTAACCAAATGAATTCTTAGATATACCCAACTGTATGTGTAAGTTAGGGAATATTATAGAAAATCGAATATTCTACAAATGTGCAAGAATAATTCCCACTTTACACTTCCTAGCAACTAAAGGAAGGCAATAAGGGTCACTGATAATACTGCATAATTCTGAAATGTTATGTCCTTTATCTATAAGTCAAGACAACTGGATTCTAGCTCCTTAGGTTTCTAGTTTGCTTAGCGGAATTAATGTGTTTTGAAATTAAATTCTACCTTGTAGATAAAATGGTAAATCAGAGTCAGGGAAGGTGAAACTTTTCTTAAGAGGAGTTGAAAGCTCTAAAGCAATGTAAAACCTTAAACAATAAAATGAAATGCGGGTCTAAATTACAGGAGAAAATAACAACGTCTGTAGGATTCTATTATTGGTTTCAAAATAGTTATATAAAAAAGATATTTGAGAAGTAATTTGTTCATATTTTTTTAATATGTCAAATATAATTTTTTATTACCATAATGTATACTGTATAACACACTATAAAAATATATTTAAATACATTTTATATAAAAAAGTTAATAAATTAAGACTGAAAAATCCAGGAAGGTACAAATACACACTTGAATCCAGCTTTGCACTTAATAAAAAAATAAGTAAATATATTTTACATCGCACCAACCTAAGTACCTGATATCTGCTTCCTGAAATCCCCTGCACAGCAACATTCAAACTGGGAGAAAAGGGATTATCATTCTGAATCAAACAAGGCTACAAGAAGGGAGAGCAGAAAGATGAACACAGTAATGTGTTGATGCTCCGACCTAGTATCGGATTTATGTTTTTCACCGTAAATGCATAAATGGTAAAAAGTGCAAGTATACCAATTATAGGTATCTGTTACCTCTCACAGTGATCCCAATAATCACCCTAACATTACCTTTGCCTGCTTTTCTCTGCAGTGGAAGGCACAACCTTTGTTCAGGGATCACCCAGGGTCACCATCTACTTCCTGGACTCAGATGATGGATCAGAGATAGCACAGTCATTTCATTTCTTGTGCCAGTGCATATTTTTGGTGTTTTTGGTTTTATGGACACATATCAGCCCTTGTTGTAGCCTTTACCCTGAGAGCTGCTAAAAAGTTGCACTGGGGAGAGGAGACCTGGAAATGCTTCCTCCTATTTGAAAAGGACTGCTGGCATCGTTTTGGATTAGATAAAAGCACTTTATGCTAGGGATGTTTTTTTTTTTTTTTTTTTAAATAATAAACTGAAGTTTAAATAGTAGTTAAATAATTTGTAGGGTTTTTTTTTTTTTTTTTTTAAATAATACTATTGCTATATTTTGTGACATTCCTGGAATGAATTCATGTAGAGTTTAGTAAAATTATTTAAAACTTCACTTTATTTATTATGAGAGCAAGGGGATATGCACCATCAGGTTACATAGTTACATAGTTAGTCAGGTTGAAAAAAGACACAAGTCCATCATCTGGCTCAACCAATAAAAAACAAAAATAAAACTGTAAAGAAAACCCAACCATACAATCCCATATACACAATCCAATACCCACAGTTGATCCAGAGGAAGGCAAAAAACCCCAGCAAAGCATGATCCAATTTGCTAGAGCAGGGGAAAAAAAATAATTTCCTGATCCCCTGAGAGGCAATCTGATATTCCCTGGATCAACTTTACCTATAAATATTAGTACCCACTTATATTAAGTACACCCAGGAAAGAATCCAGGCCTTTTTTAACCGGTTGCAGACTACACGCCATGTATTTACTGCGGCAGTGTGGCTCCCCCAGGCAAACCGACATAGGGCTACGTCGGTGGTGAGCAGGGAGCTAGGGGGCGAGCTCGTGCCACCGGCGGCACGCTCCCAACCCCAGTCGGCAGCATTGAAGCCGATACATGGGTCCGGCGTCTCTGATTGCCGTATGACACCCGCGATCCTCCCCGCTGAGAGAGAAGAATGGGCGGCTGTTGTAAACACAGCTGACCGTTCTTCTCCTTGGAATGATCATAGAGCGCCTGTGATCCTTCTATATAGGATCACAGATATCTATGGTCATTTCAGAAGCTACACCCCCCACAGTTAGAATCACTTACCCTAGGCTCACATTTAACACCTTGATCACCCACAATGTTAACCCCTTCCCTGCCAGTGTCATTATTACATTACATTTTTAGCACTGATTACTGTAATAATGTCACTGGTCCCCCCAAAAGTGTCAAAGATGTCAGTTAAGGGTCCGATCTGTCCGCTGCAATGTCGCAGTCCCGCTAAAAATCGCAGATTGCCGCCATTACTAGTAAAAAATAAATAAAACAATATAAATGACATAAATCTTTCCCATAGTTAGTAGACACTATAACTTTTGCGCAAACCAATCAAAATATGCTTATTGCGATTTTTTTTACCAAAAATATGTAGCAGAAAACAAATTGGCCTAAAATGTTAAAACATTTTGATTTTTATTTATTTTCTTTTTTTGAGAATGTCATATAGCAGAATGTGAAAAATATTGTTGTTGTTTTTTTTTTCAGAATTGTCGCTATTTTTTGTTTATAGCGCAAAAAATAAAAATCGCACAGGTGATGAAATACCACCAAAAGAAAGCACTATTTGTGTGAAAAAAAAGGACATCAATTTTATTTAAGTACAGTGTCGCACGATCACACAATTGTCCATTAACCTTCCTAGCGGTATTCCCAAGTGTGACTCGGGGTAAGATTTTAGTGCCAAAAGCGGTAACCCCGAGTCACACTCGGGGTAGCGCTAGGAAGATCGCTGGATGCTGGAGGAGGTTTTACTTACCTTTTCTCCGGGATCCAGCAAAGACTGCGAGCGGTATGCGGCGGCGGAGCTCTCTCCCGATCGTCTGCGAGCCCCGGCTTCCGTCTCCGGCGACGTGACGTCCGCCGGGGGGGGGGGGGAACCGGCGGCAAATTCAAATGTAAAATGCACCAAAGACACTGATACCGTTCAAAATAAAATCACATTACATTGCCCCCCAGTGCCCTTTCCTGCAGTTTTACTGTACTTTTTATGTAAATATATATATATATATATATATATATATATATATATACAGTATATATATATATATATATATATATATATATATATATATATATATACACATATACATATATATATATATATATATATATATACACACACACACATATATATATATATATATATATATATATATATATACACATATATACATATATATGTATATATATATATATATATGTATATATATACACACGTATATATATATATATATATATATATATATACACGTAATTCTTGTGAATGAGCAGCCCAAACCAACTGTATACATTATATATATATATATATATATATATATATATATATATATACGTATATATATATATATATATATATATATATATATATATATATATATAATATATGTATACATAATATATATATATAATATATATAATAAATGTATACAGTTGGTTTGGACTGCTCATTCACAAGAATTACATGCAAAATAATGGTACCGCTTTCAGCACCTAAAATCCAAAAGAATCATACCGCCAGGGAGGTTAAAGTAACGCAGTGCCGAATCTCAAACTAGGGCCTGGTCATTAAGGGGGAAAATCTTCCGGTCCAGAAGTGGTTAAAGCAATCTAGTGAGCTAGCCAAAACCACCTCTGGAGGGAGTCTATTCCACATTTTCACAGCTCTTACGGTGAAGAATAGGGATGATCGAACTTTTGAAAAGTTTGGTTCGGCCAGAACATCCGAACTTCCCGAAAGTTCGGCCCGGATTTCAGAACCCCATTGAAATCAATGGGACCCGAACTTCGGTAATCAAAAAACACAATTTTTAAGCCCTAAAACCCAATAAATGCCCCTAAAAAGTCCCTAGGGTTCTGGGTCATGCCCCATTAGCTATTAATCACACAAAAAAAGTTCTTATAAATTGTCATTTTTGATAAAAAAGCCAATTATTGAAAAAAAAAAGAGAGATTTTTTGATTTTTGACTTTGGATTTAGTATCTGGGGGGTCTAAAAGTGTACATGTGAAGTTTCAGCTCTGTAGCATGTCTAGAACCATGAAAAAAAAAAAAGATAATTTTTTAGTAGAACAGGGATGTGGGACCCTCCTTTTACACCTATATGATCTTTTTTTTCTGGTTCTGGACATGCTACAGAGCTGAAACTTCACAGGTACACCTTTTAGACCCCCCAGACACAAAATCACACAAAAAAAGTTCTTAAAAATTGTCATTTTTGATAAAAAAGCCAATTATTGAAAAATTTAAAAAAAAAAGATTTTTTGATTTTTACTTTGGATTTCGTATCTGGGGGGTCTAAAAAGTGTACATGTGAAGTTTCAGCTCTGTAGCATGTCCAGAACCATAAAAAAAAGATCATTTGTATTAGAACACTTTCAGCTCGGGGGGTTGGCTTCTCTTCTCGGTTTTCACACCTTGCCGGTTTAATAGAAGGCATTTTTTTGGGTTCTTTGCAGTCAGGAAAAACATCTGAACTTGTGTATAGTGGTACTGTGCACAAGTTCTGATGTTTTGCCTGCCTCCAAAAACCCCCAAAAAATGCCAGCAAAACCCACCTGGGCATTTTTTTTTTTGACGCTAGCGTTTTTTTTGGCATTTTTTGGGGTTCTTTTGAGGCAGGCAAAACATCTGAACTTGTGTATAGTGGTATATATACACACATAATTATATGTATATAGACACCTAGCCATATATAGGTGTGATAGTAGCAGAAATATATTACTGTAAATGATTTCATTAGCGCAAGCATATATTTCTGCTACTATCACACCTATATATGTCTAGGTGTGTATATAAATATATGTATGTGTGTATATACACCACTATACACAAGTTCAGATGTTTTGCCTGCCTCCAAAACCCCCCAAAAAATGCCAGCAAAAACACACCTGGGCATTTTTTTTTGACGCTAGCGTTTTTTTGGCATTTTTTTGGGTTCTTTTGAGGCAGGCAAAACATCTGAACTTGTGTATAGTGGTATATATACACACATAATTATATGTATATAGACACCTAGCCATATATAGGTGTGATAGTAGCAGAAATATATTACTGTAAATTATTTCATTAGCGCAAGCATATATTTCTGCTACTATCACACCTATATATGTCTAGGGGTATATATACAGACATATATGTGTATATATACCCCCTATACACATGTTCAGATGTCATGTCTGACATCAAACATGTCCTCAAAAAAGCACTGGCAGTGGCAGCCCCTGCAGCATGAAAAATGCTTGGCTGGTGAGTGCAACGCTCCTGCGTTTTTTGAACAAGATGGATTTGCAGCTGCAGAAAAACTCCACTCAGTAGTCATGCAGAGATACGTTGAAATACCAATCCCAACTCCCAAGACTCATCACAGTGGTCTGTCTGATTCAGCATACAAATATACACACTCAATAAGATGTTCCTAGAGTGATATATGTATTTGCAGTATAGTGATGATGAGCTAGAGAGACAGGTTTGAATGGAGACAACAGGAGACAAACACTTGAGAGGAATGTTCATGAGAGTATAGATGGTAGCAGGTGGGATGCAGATAGGTTAGCAATTATGTATGGCAGTAGGTGGTAGGATAGCAGATGACATACAAGAGAGACTAACCCAGTGCAAGGATAGATGTTAGTAGGCTCAAGAGCTAGCAATCTAAATAGTGCAGATGATAGTAATAGTCCTTAGTATGCAGAGCTAAATAGTGTAAGCATGGTAGGAAGGTTATGGAGGATTCCCCTGCGGGTACTTATCACTAATAGCAAGCAGTAGTAGAGTGGTTCGGTATGAGCAAGTGATCCGGTAGCAGGATACAGGGATCAGCAGCGAGGTTCCGACAGCGAGGTACGCTTGTAAGCATATGAGCTTCACGGCAGGTTGAACGAACGATGTGAGTGAGAACGCCGGCGGTTGAAATAGCCGCTCTGCGGCGCTCAGTGATGACAGCATCGGTCTTAAAGGTGTATGCGCACCTACCAGAAGAGAATGGTGGGACGCATACACGGAATTGGAAAGTGGAATAAGGGTACCAAAGGTACCAGAACATTACAGTACCCCCCCCTAAGGCCGGCTCCTGAAGGCCTCTAGAGCTGGTTTTTCCGGGTATTTTGCGTGAAAATTGCGAATCAGTCTAGGGGCATGTATATCAGAGGTATCCAGCCAGGTGTCGTCTTGGGGCCCATAGTTCTTCCATCGTACTAGATATTGGAGTCTTCTTCTGTGGATACGAGAATCCAGAATCTCCTTTATCTCATATTCTTCTCCGCCTTCAACTTGTACAGGAGGTGGAGGTGGGATGGTAGGCCTTAGTCCTTGGTCAGGAACATGGGGCTTCAGTAGCGACACATGGAAGATGGGATGTATCTTGAGGTCTGTTGGTAATGTGAGCTGAACTGCAGCTTTCCCAATAAGTTTCCTGATTGGGAAGGGTCCCAAGAATAGAGGCCCAAGCTTTTTGCTAGGGATCTTTAATCTTAAGTTTTTTGTTGATAGCCAAACGAGGTCCCCAATAGCATACTGAGGAGAAGGTCTTCTACGAAGGTCATAGTACTTCTTTTGTTGACTATGAGCGTGTGAGATGGTAGTATTAAGTAAACCCAGAGAGTCTTCTTTTATTTGGGTAAGATAGTCTGAGGCTACTGGGTTACTTGAGGGAAGGATGCGTGGTGGAAGAATAGTGGGATGAAACCCATCGTTCAAGTAGAACGGACTCTGTTTGGTCGTACTGTGGGTTGCGTTGTTGTAGGCAAATTCTGCCAGAGGGAGGAGATCCACCCAATCATCCTGTAGGTATGATGTGTAGCAACGTAAATATTGCTCGATGCACTGGTTGACTCTTTCAGTCTGTCCGTTAGTCTGAGGATGGTAGGGAGAAGTGAGCTTTCGCTCAATTCGTAGTATGTGACATAATTCTTGCCAAAACTTGGAGATGAATTGTGATCCACGGTCAGACAAAAGAGTTTTTGGAATTCCATGTAACTTAAAGACATGTTTCATCAGTAGTTCCGCTGTTTGTTTGGACGAAGGTAGTCTGCGAATAGCAACGAAATGTGCCATCTTTATCAGATGGTCCACTGACACTAAAATGGTATTAAATCCTTTGGAAGGTGGTAGTTCTACTATAAAGTCCAAGGACACAACCTCCCATGGAGTCTGGGGTATTGGTAGACTGCATAGTAGACCCGATGGTCTCGTAGTGTCGATTTTGGACCTGGCACAGACGTTGCATGAAAAGACAAATTTCTGTATAGATGTCTTCATATCAGGCCACCAAAACTGTCTGGTAAGCAAATTAAGAGTCTTTGTCATACCCATATGTCCTGCCATAGGCACATCATGTGACAATTCCAAGATTTTGGTGCGCATAGTAGGGGGTATGTAGAGTTTGTCGTTGTAGTAGAGGAAGCCTTCTGCATCAGCACTTAGTTGTGGTGGAGGTGAAGATAATAGGTCGAAGGTGGTGGTCTCCGTATGAGACTCGTTAGTAGTGACTAGGAGTGCTTGTGTCTGATTTGTGATCGGGCCAGAAGATAATGGAATACCGTTAATAAGACTCACAAAGACAGGCTTAGGTTTTGAAATAATAGGTACTTTATTTAAAGTAGCAAAACGTATATCAATATAATTTCCGCAAGATCCTGTGTCGATCATGGCCTTAGTGGTAATCCTGGTCTGGTCCCACTGCAATGTCAAGCGAACAAAAAGGTAAGGGTTAGTAAGTGAAGTTGTCAATCCCCCTAGGAGGACATGTGAACACTCACCCTATTTTTTGCGGACAAGGGGACAGACGCTTATCATGTGATCCGGGGATGCGCAGTACAAGCAGAGATTACTGGATCGTCTCCTGGCTTTTTCAGTAGTTGATAAAGGTGGGCCTATGGTTCCTACCTCCATAGGAGTAGGGTCAATGGCCGAAATCTGAGAAGGACTGGATAATGGCATTCCCATTTTTTCAGCCTTTCTTTCACGTAGCCTCCTGTCTATGTTGATACTGAGTTGTATCAAAGCATCCAGGGTGTCCGGTAAATCCGCTCGGGCGAGCTCGTCTTTAACGGCTTCTGATAGGCCAAGTCTAAATTGAGTTCTCAGAGATGTATCTTTTCACCCTGAATCAAGGGTCCATCTTTTGAACTCTGCTACAAAGTCTTCTACAGGTCTCCTACCTTGTTTCAAGGACCTCAATTGAATATCGGCAGTACTCTGCCTATTGGGGTCATCATATAGACTAGCAAGTTCCGCTAGGAATAAAGCATAGGAGTTGAGAAGCTGATCGTTTTTCTCAAAGAGAGAGTCTGCCCAGGCCCGTGGATCACCCGTTAGGTATAAAATAATAGTGCAGACTTTGATATGATCAGTAAGGTAAGTACGAGGTTTTAGCAAAAAAAGTAACTGACATGCATTTTTGAATTCACAAAATTTTTTGCGATCACCTGTGAACACCAGAGGAGGATTTATTTTGGGTTCAGGGGGCTGAGCAGCGGCAAGTTGTGACAGACGGGTTACCTGCTGCTTCAGAGCCTGATTGTCTTGTTTTAATTCAGTAAGAGCGTGTATTGACGCAGTTACTTGTTGTTTTAGTTGTGTCACCTGAGTGGGTAAATCTGCTGAATCCATTTTAGGTTCGTTCAATCTGTAACGCTCCTGCGTTTTTTGAACAAGATGGATTTGCAGCTGCAGAAAAACTCCACTCAGTAGTCATGCAGAGATACGTTGAAATACCAATCCCAACTCCCAAGACTCATCACAGTGGTCTGTCTGATTCAGCATACAAATATACACACTCAATAAGATGTTCCTAGAGTGATATATGTATTTGCAGTATAGTGATGATGAGCTAGAGAGACAGGTTTGAATGGAGACAACAGGAGACAAACACTTGAGAGGAATGTTCATGAGAGTATAGATGGTAGCAGGTGGGATGCAGATAGGTTAGCAATTATGTATGGTAGTAGGTGGTAGGATAGCAGATGACATACAAGAGAGACTAACCCAGTGCAAGGATAGATGTTAGTAGGCTCAAGAGCTAGCAATCTAAATAGTGCAGATGATAGTAATAGTCCTTAGTATGCAGAGCTAAATAGTGTAAGCTTGGTAGGAAGGTTATGGAGGATTCCCCTGCGGGGTACTTATCACTAATAGCAAGCAGTAGTAGAGTGGTTCGGTATGAGCAAGTGATCCGGTAGCGGGATACAGGGATCAGCAGCGAGGTTCCGACAGCGAGGTACGCTTGTAAGCATATGAGCTTCACGGCAGGTTGAACGAACGATGTGAGTGAGAACGCCGGCGGTTGAAATAGCCGCTCTGCGGCGCTCAGTGATGACAGCATCGGTCTTAAAGGTGTATGCGCACCTACCAGAAGAGAATGGTGGGAAGCATACACGGAATTGGAAAGTGGAATAAGGGTACCAAAGGTACCAGAACATTACAGTGAGAAGCCATATTCCTGTCCCGAAGCAACTCAGAGAAATGATAATTTCTCTATAGCTGTCACCCTGCTATGGAAGGGTTTTGTCACCCTTCCATAGCAGTCACTGTCAGTTAACCCTACACTACACTACGGTCTCCTTACACTTAACACTTTCCCTACAGAAACTAAATTTTTGAAGCTAACTTAAGTGTAAAGGAGCACTCTAACTACACTAGATATCCCTTTCCTCACACTAATAAATGCTAAATGACACTTTTAAAGTAAAATTAACAGAACTGCTTCCACTCTCTTCCATGTCCAGTATAACAATGCTCTGGAATATGGCGGGGGCGATCTTATATACTGGGGGGCGTATTCACTAATGATTGGTCTAGGGACCCCCCAGTCACTCCAATCACATTCCTAGCATTCTCCTGCCCCCTCAATTGGCTTTTGCTAATGGTTCTGGTCCAATCACGGGCTTTTAAAGCCCATTTCCTGAAGCATTGCATTTTGGTCGGTTCTGGTTGCCGAATTCCGAACTTTTTGGGCAAAAAGTTCTAAATTCTGTCGAACCTCGAACACCCAATGTTCGGGCCGAACCGATGGTGGACACGAACCGTTAGATCATCCCTAGTGAAGAAACCTTTTCATATTTGGAGATGAAATCTAAAGTGAATAACTCAACACCAAGTTCACTATACGGACCCATTAATGTATTTGTACCAGTTGATCATATCCCCCCTTAAAGTGGAGTTCCACCCTAAAATTATACTTACCTCCATCTTCTCGCTCCGGGTCACCTGAAAAACAATTGGATAATTACAATTTTTTTTTTTTACTTACCTCGTTTAGAAGAAAATATACTTACCTTACCATCTACTTCCTCCTTCCTCAGCCGCGGCCCGCGCCGTCACTTCCGCTTTGCAATGATTCCTGGGAGCTGAACGTCATCGCTCCCAGGAATCAATGCGCCTGCACCGGCCCCGACGTCAGTTCCGGTGTAGGCGCATCATACCTTGCAAAACAGCTTCTGGGCATGCCCAGAAGCTGTGCAGGGATGACGCTGCGGCACCGGAAGTGACGGCGGGGCCGGTGCAGTGAATCGTGGGACCGAAGAAGACGGAAGAGGACACAGAAGATGCTTCAAGATGCCCAAACCTGAGATGGCAGCGCTGGAGAATACATTTTCAAGGTAAGTATTTCTTCTTGCAGGTAAGTGCAACCCGGGACAGATCAGAGGCTAGCCATTGTGGAATGCACTAGCCCTGACTGTCCCGGGGGTATTTTTATTAAAAAAAAACGTTTACTGGGTGGAACTCCGCTTTAATCTCCTCTTCTCAAGAGAGAATAAATTCAGTTCCTCTAATCTCTCCTCATAGCTGAGCTCCTCCATGCCTCTTATCAGTTTGGTTGCCCTTCTCTGCAGGTTACCTGCCATAAGAGTACACAAACATGCCCTAATAGTCCCCCTCCTCCCACATCCACATCAGAGTAGAGTTGAAATTTACTAGCGGGTATATTATAAAAGCAGTGAATGTGACATTCACCAAACTCTCACTGCAATATAGAACTCAAGCACCAGAGAGATACAACTGCCATAAATGTTTCATGAATATAACATTTACTGCTTTTTAAAAATGCTCCTAATTGTTGTCTCACTTTTCTAACCAAAGTAAATCTCATGGTAGATGTAAAACAAGACAAGAAAAAACTGGCTGAGCAAAAAAAAAAAAAAAAAAAAAAGGACAGGTAGGTGGGCATATATTTTAGTTGCAGTTTTTCCTTACGGAGAACATTGTATACTGCAATTAAATACAATTTACCTTTGTAATTTGGTCTGCAAACATGTATTGTTGCTACTTTAAAGAAATTGTCAGAGAAGCCATTTCACCTTTCTTTTGCCTATATGAGAGTCTTGGCCGTTTCCCCCCAAATTTTAACATGAATTATGCTTTTGGGGAAAATTTGCTTGCAAAGTGCAACATCCCCTGCAAAGTATACAGTCTAATTGCCTTTAGTAAAACAACCCCATGGACAGGTTGACAAATAAAGAGTTCTAGTTATTTAGTGGCTGCATGCTTGTGCATCAGCGACTCAAAACATACTGGGGCCAGAGACAGTCTACAAGCTAGTATTTTCAGAAAGTAGGTCAGCAATATAGGCATCATATTTTTCTTCCTTTTAAATCTGTTGTGAAGTGCATGCAGACAGTAGTTTTATGTTGTAATCGATTTAATTCCAGGAAAGGGCTACAGGGATTTTTTTTTTTTTAAAGCAGTGACATTTGCTATACATTCACTGCACACTCGGTAGTGAATCATTCAATATATTTATGCCATGCATTTCATGGGACAGTTTACCTGTACATTTTACCAGGTGGAATAACATGAATTATCATCATCTGTTACATAGTAAAAAAAAATCTTACTAGTCTTTCATATTGTAATATAATATGTGGCGATTGGTATCGGCGCTACCTTGCAGTATATAAAAGTGACCTGCCCAAAATGTGGGTGAAAATAATATAAAAGTGTCACCAAATTGTTTTATGAGTGAACTCCATAAGAAATAAGTGAAATAAATAAACAACCCGTGTGTTTATTGAATGAAACAAATATCAAATAAATAACTGATATAGTGATGCGTGTGCATATTACATTACATACAATAGTGATAAACGTGAAAAGAAAAAAGGGGGGGTTCCCACAACCACAAGTGTTATATCAGGTATACACTTTCCTGATATATATGCCACACATGTGATAAAAGTAAATAAGTGCTACTGTGCAGAGTCCAAGTTGGCCACAACCACAAGTGTTATATCAGGTATATAATTTCCTGATATATGTGCCACACATATGATAAAAGTAAATAAGTGCTGCTGTGCAGAGTCCAAGTTGGCCACTAGGTGGCGTCTGCAATACAACCTGTGCAGCTGTATGGGGGGATCTCTTCTCCGTGATGGGGGAGCAATTTCAAGCCGGTGGTCTGGCGCCCTAAATGCTCATAATGAGAGAAGGCCCCATAGTGAATAGATAATCCATACAATAGCGGCAAAAAAGCACAGTACACTCACTGTTAGGTTACGATGATCAGGATCAGAGTGAAAAAACAGTCCGCGCCGGGATGCTTCGTTTTTTCACTCTGACCCTGATGGGTTAAAGCTTCACTTTGCAAAGAGTACCCAATCAAGGGAAAAAAATGCATTTTTGCTTGCACATGATTGGATGATGGAGTACAACTGCATTTTGCAAAGTGCACAGTGTATTTGCCTTTAGTAAATCAACCCCAATGATGCAGCCTATATGGGGTTAAACAGGTGGTGAGGAGGCAACAAATCAGCTTCTCACAGCTTGGCAAACACCTCTGAAAACACTTTTTAGAGGCTTGGAAGTTTAGATGCATGTCTAAACTTTGCCTAAAAGTTTGTATTCCTCATGAACTGGTATTTTATCTCCACCTTAGTTGGCTCCATTTTCATCTTTCCTCGGTGGACACCGCAGTTTTTGGAAGAAGTGAGCCTGTATGATAATCTTTATGAATTGAATTTTAAATACAACTTCGTGGTGTTCTTATAGATAACATAAGGTAATCTGCTCTGCGAATGAGCTATTACTTTATTACAGATGATAGAAATATTGCACAGTAAAAAACACACCAGAACACTTTGTGAACTGACCTTCTTGCCAAGGACAGGCAACGAGACTGGAAACGTTGATATCCTTTGCTTTAAAAAGATTAACTCCACAGTCACTGAGCATTCATCTTAAATGTTCCCACTGCACAATAAAAAATCTATGCACATTCCCGAAAATCATATTCACAATAATCTGTGTCATAAATGTCACTGGTGAATGTGTAGTGTAAGACAGTGAATGTCAGTTATTCAATCATAGTAAATCTGCCTTGGTTTAGAAGAGTTTTATAAATGAGGCCCTAAGGTGACTGCAGTATCCTCCAAATTTCTTACTTAAATGTTTATCTCTCCCTGCAGTCACTTCTTTATCTGAAATATCTTTCGGTCGAATACATTCCCATAACATTTTATTTTTGTACACTCATTGTAAAAACGCATGTTTATTTATAGAATTAATTTCAGCAACACCATTTAGTCTGGAAAGCCACATAATAAATAACCCGTTAAGGGAGTTATTTTTGTCTCTTATTCATCATTGCTTCTATTAACAAATCCCGACACTGGATGTCACTGTTTTTCTAGTTTTAAGGAACAGATCTCAAATAAACTGCAGTTTTCCTGTCATCTGTAGAAATGTTGTCCTTAACGATACAGCTGCAGTTGATTTTTTTTTCTTTCTTTTTTCCTTGTGTCTGTACACGTTTAATAGAATAACTGATATACAAAACATTTGGTCTGAACCTTAAGTTTTATCTTTGTGGAATTATGCTTTTGTTCAGTTTCAGAGCTAAGTACACTGTGCTTCTGATAACTGAAAGGACATTATTGGAATTATAGCCTAGGGCGAGAATAAAAACTATAAAATGTTTATATGTCTTCGATAAA
Organism: Pelophylax lessonae; assembly: GCF_965119305.1. Lineage (NCBI taxonomy): Eukaryota > Metazoa > Chordata > Amphibia > Anura > Ranidae > Pelophylax > Pelophylax lessonae. The sequence goes on from NC_138771.1 coordinate 365,712,944, forward strand.
TGATGAACACTTGGAAATCTAAAACAACATACTTAGGTCATAGAATGCATAGAGGCATAGCTTGAAGATAACAACACTTTGAAAATTCTAAGGGGGCTTTCATGGCTTCTTTATAAAAGGTAAACAAAATCTTCATATAGCATTGACCATTCTAGTAATGGATACAAAGCTTCCTCTGATTGGCTAAGTCAGAGGCTGTGACATCATCAGCCTCACTCTCGGACTACATTTAGAGGAAGCTTTGTATTCATTGCTAGAATACATCACTTTCACTGAATGGCTGAGCGCAGATCAGATAGATTCTACTTTGTTCTGGGTATGAGACTGGAAGGTCTCAATTTGAAGAGAGAACACAGTACGGTATGCTGTTTGTAAACTCAGCTATATACAGTTCATACTGCACATCCAGCAGCCTCACATGTTAGTGGGGCACATAGTTTGTTTGGGCCAAGCTGGCCCAAACAAACTATGTAAAGAATATCAAAAGCTGGGGTTCAGCTTTAAAGGAGATGTAAAGCCAAAGGTCGTTTGGTTGTACATCTCCTATGGATCAGAGGAGCTCAGTTCATTCTGCACTTCTGTAACGCATTTTCAACAGAAAGCGGTCTGAAGTCCTTTCTCCTGACGTCACAAATGTCAGTCCAGGCACCGCGTCATCATGACCACAGAGAGTCAGGATCTGCCAGGTGCCTGGACTGACACCTGGCTCAGCCTCTCAGCGAGCCGCTGAGAGCCTGAGCCAAACACTCCTTGCCCCTCCACAGCCTAGAGCTCCAATGAACGAGGATAGAGCAGAGCAGAGAGCTGCTGACTAAAAAGTCAGCAGCTCTCTGCTTGGGGAACTGTCGGAACCGAGCGATCGGTGGTGTTCGATCGCTCATTTCTCAGTGCAGAGGCACTGGGGGACAGATGCAGCATCGCACCAATGCTGCATCCACCAAGGTAAGTATAACTGAGCAATAATTCCAAACCCCTATACTTCTAAGTCCTCTGTTGTGGTTCATTACTGATTTGAAGTAATATGTGTTCTTAATGAAAAGGCAGCCAAAGTACCACAAGAGATGCAAAATGAGCATAGCCTATTTTTTTAGGAATGTAATACATCACAATACATGGTATTACAGTCTGAAACATGTTGCACTCTACTGTAAAGTGCATCGGGGTGTTATTCATAATGAAAGTCTTTACAAGGTATCACACATGGAGCAGAAGCATTGCAAAAATGCTTAGCAATGTGCACATTTGACTCTGCATTGCCACAATGCACAAGTGTAAATAGACCCTCAAAGTAATGAGCCAGGGATCATTGAGAAATCCCCATGAAGACAATAAGCACATCTGTGTTGCAGGTGTTCATTACTGATTCATTTACTGTACATAGTGTAGCTTCCTTTAGTGGTACATTTATAAATCTGTATATTTAAAGCTGAAATCTAGGCAGATATAAATAACACAAAGTCATAGGTTGAACTGGATGGACTGATGTATTTTTTCAACCTCACTATGTAACTATTAAATTAGGCATGCCAATATCTTCTATGCAGGATGTGGAAACTTTGCAAGCGGACCTGAACAAAATAACGGGGTGGGCAACTACATGGCAGATGAGGTTTAATGTTGAAAAATGTTAAGTAATGCACTTGGGGGCCAGAAACCAGAAAGCAAGCTACTCACTAGGGGGGGAACCTCTGGATGAGTCTAGGATGGAAAAGGACTTGGGGGTACTGGTAGACAACAGGCTTGGCAGTGGCATGCAATGCCAAGCCGCTGCAAGCAAAGCCAACAGAATACTGGGATGTATAAAAAAGGGGATTCACTCCAGAAATAAAGAGATTATTCTCCCGCTCTACAAGACTCTGGTCCGGCCACATCTGGAGTATGCTGTCCAGTTCTGGGCACCGGTCCTCAGGAAGGATGTGCTGGAACTGGAGAAAGTCCAGAGAAGGGCAACAAAAATAATTAGGGGAATGGAGGACATCAGCTATGAGGAAAGACTACAAGCACTGGACTTATTCTCTCTGGAGAAGAGACGATTGAGGGGGGATATGATATCAATGTACAAATACTGTACTGGCGACCCTAGCATAAGGAACAAACTATTCAGAGAAAGGAGATACAATAAGACACGTGGCCACTCACTAAAACTTGAGGAAAGGCGGTTTAACCTTAAAGTGTGTAAGGGGTTCTTCACTGTAAGAGCGGTAAGGATGTGGAATTCTCTTCCACAAGCAGTCGTATCAGCAGGGAGCATTGATAGTTTCAAAAAACTATTAGATGGACACCTTAAAGACCACAACATACATGGGTATACAATGTACGGTTAAAAGCAAACACACACACATCATAGGTTGAACTGGATGGACTGATGTCTTTTTTTTTTTCAACCTCACTAACTATGTAACTATGTAACTATGTATTTTTCAAATATTTTTTTTTATGTAAAAGCCACCTCCCGAATACCAGTCTGTAGAGACAGTATGGCAGCTTGCTGACTATACATCATCCACAGGAAGTGACAACTCTCTAGGAAAACTCCATTGAAATCCAGTGTAATTTATTCTGCGCTAAAAAGTTTGAAAAAATGCTGCTGAATATTCTTAGAGGTAAAAAAACATTTCGGTAGTATTTCAAAACCTCAGTGCTTCACCATGTGACCAAAATATGTTGGTAATACAAGAGATATATTTCCAAAAACATCAAGTGTAGCCTCATTATTTTCTCTTGAACCAAAAGCTCTATTTATCAGTGTCATTACTCAAAAGTTCTTCAAATCAGTCTTTCAGAATCACACCTGCCATGGAAGTCTGAATCCTCATAGATATGTTCCCCAGCATTCTTTTTGTAAACTAGTGTGCAAAACGAACTACTATTTAAAATGTGTTCATGCTAATGGTTTGATTAAGAGCAACCTATGTCATTCACTTTTTGCAGTTATTAACCACTTAAGCCCCGGAAGATTTTACCCCCTTCCTGACCTATTTTGTGATTCGGCACTGCGTGACTTTAACGGACGATTGCGCGGTCGTGCAATGCTGTACCCAAATGAAATTGATGTCCTTTTTTTCCCCACAAACAGAGCTTTCTTTTGGTGGTATTTGATCACCTGTGCGATTTTTTGATCATGCGCTATAAACAAAAAAAGAGCGACAATTTTGCAAAAATAACAATATTTTTCACATTTTTTTATATGAAATCCCCCCCAAAAAAAAAATGTTCAGGCCAATTTGTTTTCTGCTACATATGTTTGGTAAAAAAAATTGCAAAAAGCATGTTTTGATTGGTTTGCGCAAAAGTTATTGCGTTTACTAACTAAGGGAAAGATTTTTGTCATTTTTATTGTTTTTTTTTAACGAGTAATGGCGGCGATCTGCGATTTTTTTTGCGGTACTGTGACATTGCGGCGGACAGATCGGACCCTTGACTGCCATTTTTTACACTTTTGGGGGTACCAGTGACATTACTACAGTAATCAGTGCTATACATATGCACTGTTACTGTAAAAATGACACTGGGATGGAAGGGGTTAACTTTATTGGAGAGGGAGGGGTTAAGTGTGTCCCTAGGGGCGTGTTTCTTACTGTGATTGGATGTGGCTTTGTGTGTAACAGCACAGATCAACGGTCCTACATAGCAGGACCGAGTGATCAGTGCTTTTACACAGGGGAGAAAGACAGGCGGCTTTGTTTACATTGCCTTTCTCCCTCTCCACCCGACGATCGCGAGTGACCGGCGGACATCGGGTCCGCCGGTCACACGCGCCGGCTTCTTCGGGTATGAGCGGGGGCGGGAGCGCGCCTCCGGCGGCACGCGCTCGCCCCCTATTCGCTCCCAGGCTAGTGACGTACCGGTACATCACTTTGCCTGGGAGGGGCTGACCGCCGCCGTATATGGTCAGGTGGTGGTTGGCAAGTGGTTAAGTCTGCAATCTACTAGGATATCCTTCTCTAGACCATTCAAGGTATGAATCATTAATGAGACCCAGTTTTGTCTCACTTTTTCCACCCCCAGTGCTTCCCTAGTATGTATTTTTGCATTTTTTATTATAACCTTTTTCATGTGTCCTTTGGTCATGTGACACAGTGCGTAGTCTTCCTTTTTGCCCTTTCTTAGGGTGGTGGGTGGTTGTCAATGGTATAGAGAGTGGCATTGGTGTAATTGCCTGGAGCTGGACTTTAGTCTTTCTGAATGCATTTTTTAGTTTAGCTTTTTGTCAATTTACAGACTGAATGCATTAAGCCCATAGATCATAATTTACCCATTTGCTGTCTGTGCAAAGCTTGTGAAATACATTATAATTAAAAAATGTTCTTCCTGCATATGCCTAAAAATGAAAAATGAATTTCAGCTGCTGCAGCAAGCTTGCAATACTTTAAAGCATACTGTATCTATAGTCAAAATATAAAATCTTATATTCATTTCCCCATTCAATAATTTCCAGCCTACTCCTGTTACTCTGAATGATCTTGAACATATTAATCTTGAATGATCTTGACACATATTCACTTTGACTGTGAGCGAACACTGTTGTATCACACATTTCACAGAGCCTTCTGAACTACAGAGGTGCTGACAGGAGAAGTTTCAGTAGGCGAGTCAGTACAGGAATCACTGTTTTCAGGCAGCAATGTACCATGGAATATGTAGTCCTTAGAAATTGAAAGTAAACAGCAGAGAAGAATCATTCTGAGAATCCAGAGAGTAAGGAGATGGCCAGCAGACAGACAACACTCACAACACCGAAAGAGATTTTTTTTAAATTAGCTTATATTGAATTGTCAAACATAACTATTATTTGTATTTCTATTATATTGCTAATGCTATGAATTGAAAGTGTCTGCTGTGGCCATAGAACTCATTTAAATGATTCAATATTTAATAGGTACAACTTTTTAATCATTCATTACACATCAATGGCATGTTAAAAAAGAAACAGCTAGCCTGTCAATGTATTAACACAAAATACTGCGTGTGACTGGCATAACAGCAGTGTTCTGTGATATTATAAAAATAAAATGTCAAGTTAATGTTTTGCTCAGTTTTATCGATTTACAGTTTCTTTGAGAGAGACACTGATCTTATAAGCAGAACAGGTCTTTGCTGTTGATAACTCGTGTTCAGTTCACTACAGGAGGCTGCAGGCTATCAAGGATATACGTTACTCTATTAATTAATAAGCCATAACAGTGATCTATTGTTTTCAGAACAATGAAAAGTGATAAAAACCCATGGAGAGGTAGAAACAGGAAAAGCTGTTGAAACAATATCTATTTCTGTACAATGTGCAGAAGACAAATGCAGCCAAGCAATGAAACATTAAAAATAAAGAATAGATCAAATAAACATTGGTTAAATATTATTCCAGATATAGGAACTAAAATAATATTGTTTTAGCCAGGTAAATATGGAATATTGCATGTTATTATTTTGTATTCTCCTATTGATCCAGCAGGTGGATGTTTAGCTTTATTTTAACATTTGCTTCTATAGTTTTCGTTTCTCTGTTGTAAAAAAAAAAAAAAGCCTGTTTACAGTACTAAGTGGCTCAAGCTAGAATTTATACACACAAATTAATGAATTAGGGGAATGACTCATCACAGTGACTCTAATTGGATGTATCCATCTGAGGATTCAATCAGGAAAGTAAAGCAGACAATGCCTGCTGTGTTGTTTTTTTTTTTTTTTCATTAGCACCCCAGAGCTTTTTCATAGATTAAATGCTAATTTAAAAAAGGCCCATAAAAATAGTTAAACAATTACAAATATAACATTTATGCAAGATGCATACAATTCCACTTATTATGAGACTACCTACACCTGTTGCTATTCATTTCCTCATCTCCTGTCCAGTGACATCCCCATCCACTCATGAAACTCTCCTCCCATCACTCCCTCTCCTACTACCCAGGGGTGCTTGGATTTAGGCAGTACAAGAGGCCACCCTTGCCATTTTCAAACAGAGAGGCTATTCAATAGTACTTTTGAGTGTCATTACTATCAATGATTTCACCCTCCACTCATAACACTTTTTGTCCCTGCACTTCCTGTCCTCCAACCCAGGAGTTCCTGAACTGGAGCAGTAATATAGACCACCCTTGTCACCTTAGGCTACACATCCAGGTACATGAAATATGAATGGGTATCAGAAGGTAAGTTATTATGCATTACTAAAACTGACTAAGTGTCTAGTAATAACAATACCCAAATTAAATAATAAACTAATGAGATTGTACACAGTAGCATTTCAGATAAACATTGCATTAAACGTATTATTGTAAAACTTAAAATTGTATGCGATACTACTAAGTAGCTGATGAGTATTGCCCAAGTAAAAGTTAATAAGTAAGTACAAGTGCTGATAACATTTGATTTAAAACTGTTAGCAAGGAATTTTATTAATGTCCGAATAAGAGCTAAGATTAATTGGGATGTCTTTTAATGTCCTGTGGTCATGCCCACACAGTGTTTGTTTTTTTACCATGCCCTCTATCTTGTGAAAATTGTGCCTGAAATATTGCATATGCTATGCAGTAGAAAAATAGAGAACATAACTAGTAAGGAATAGATTCATGCCCAAACCAAAATTATAAGTAAATTGGGACAATCCCTTCCATGTGTTGTAGTATACTCTATACGAAATAACTATACCATAATACTAGGACAACATCTAATAAGGAAAAATAGGGTATTGAGTGTAATTCTGTTAGTAGAGTGCAATAAAACCTTTTACTTGTTTACTAAATACCAAATGGTCACTAGTGACAGGGCAACTGTAATAGCATTCTTCTCCTCAGTTTATACAAAATGAAAAGGAGGGTTTTAATAAACAAGACGGTAATGCTAATAAAATTATATTGAATGTACCATTGTGGCTGACAGAGACCAGTGTTAAAAAAAAAACTAGAAAAACCTGAACAATTCAGGACCAAGCCTATTTATGACACTTGTTGCTTACAAGTTAAAATGATTTTCTTTTGTTAGAAAATTACTTAAAACCCCCAAAAATTATATATATATATATATATATATATATATATATATATATATATATATATTTTAACAAAGACTTTGGAGGAAAAAAATACAGCTTTGCTCGAAACTTCATCCAGCTAGCGGATGTTCTGGCTGGACACTGGGATACCTGGGCGGAACAGCGGAAGGCCGGGTGCGGGGGGGGGTTGGGGGGACACCTGCTCAGCCTGCTCCTTATGATAATGGCTGAGCAGGTGCTGAGCAAGGCACCTCGGTTGTTATCACTAGAAAGCCGACTGCCAGCTCTAACAAATGGTACTGCCTCTAGCTGCAGGCATCACCCCAGTACAACCACTTCCTTAAACCGATATACAGGTACATCGGTTTGTGGGCAGTGTTTAATGTAAACAAATCACTATGTCCTGGTGGCTTACACCCAAGAGTCCTCAAAAAACATAGTCATGTTATAGCCGGACCATTGTTTCTAATTTTTAAGGAAAGCCTACTGACTGGAATGGTACCAGCTGATTGGCACAAAGCCAAGATTGTACTAATATTCAAAAAAGGGTAAAGATATACTGTATACTTAGAAACTAGTCAGCCTAATATCAAGAGCTTGTAAACTATTGAAAGGAATGATAAGGGACAATGTCCAAGATATTGCTGATGAAAAAAGTATCATTAGCAGCAACCAACATATTGTTATGAAGAACCATTTTGCCAGATCAACCTTTTAACATTCTATGAGGAGATAAGCAATTTTTGACTAAAGGAAGGCCTGTGAACATAATGTATCTGGATTTTTCTAAGACATTTGATACAGTACTGCACAAACACTTACCACCATTTTCAGTCCCACTAATTTAGTCTAGTTTCTGGCCTTGGTTAGGATCTTTGAGCTTATGAGTAATTTGGATTGGAGGAAAGCGTGGAAGCTACTTCCTTAGAGTTTTTGCCGCTAGTGTACCACTGCCTTTAATATATAGATAAGTTGGAATTTTCTGGGCTTGAAAATCAGTTTCCTAAAATTACAAAATCTGAGCCTTTTGCTTGTGCAGATGGTAGCGCAGTTGAGATCTCTTTTGGGATCTTTAAAATCCTGGACATTAAAGAAGCTGAGGACCATAGTTATTACGCTGTTACAAACAGGGAAGAGGTATTAGGTCGAGAAATTACAGCAGGATGAAAGTCCCCCAAAGAAAGATGGAGAATGATTAGGGATGCAGAGAACGAATGAGAGATGACAGAGAGGAGAAAAGAAAGAAAAAACAGCGCAGTAAGAAAGATGTCGGAGGTCAGTAGTCTGAAAACTGCAAGAAAAAGATAACACTGTGGGACAAATCCCATCAAGCAGAGTCCAGGTGACAAAAAGGACATCAAGGGAGTGCTTGCTATAAGGGAAACAAGGGTAGTGATGTCCCGGAGTGGGCCGATACATAATTATTACAATGTAATAAGCACAGTGAACAACAGAGAACTGATTATATAACAAACATGATTAGACTTGAGCAAAACCATTAAAGACTTATGTGAGTGCAAGAGAAAAATATGCACTTGAGTGAATAGACAAATGACACAGGCATGACTAAAGGAATTTGTATACAGATGCAAGACATTTAAACTTAGAGAGTAAGAAAGGGGCTCAGGTTGTGGAGGACACCTAGGAAAATATATATCTGGGAGAGTAGGATAGTGAAGTAGCAGATAAAGGGCACATTCAGGTGATGTGTGATATAGGGTGTTAAAGATACTAATCACAGTGGGTTTGAGATTGTCTGGACTGGTCACTTAGGGGATTCCTCTGAGATACATGTTGTTGGTGGTGGAGGTTCTCCAGATTCGAAATCTGTGTCCAAAGTGCTTAAATATAAGAATGTTGCAGCTGAGCCATTTTTTAAAGATCGGCCACTGCAATAGTTTTAGGTGATACTGAGTTCTGTGATGAAAATTTTGGAGGCTATCAAGCAGGTCCACCATATCTTTTTTTCAGTGTCATAATGTTGAAAAAGCATTTCCATGTCCTGTTTAGTATGTAATAAAGCAAAATATCTGCAAAAATAGCCTGGCTGATTGCTGTCATCAGTGTCCTCCTCACTGTGCTCCAAAGTGTCTCTTTCTTTGCCAGAGCAAATGGGGGGTGTGGGTTCAGGTAGCAAGGAGGGACAAACAAATGTGTGACCCCATGTTCAGTTAGCAAGCAGTCTGAGGCCCTTGAGATTTCCCAGTCCTCAGAAAAAAGGTCTCAATGTCTCATTTAGCAATCAAAGATACTCTAGAGTCCCATGAGTTTACACTTGGATTGCTGCTGCAGCCCATATCGGGGGGGTTTTGGAAAGAGAAGGGTCTTTGTAAGCAAATCTTGGCCCAGTTTTCCAGAGCTCTCAGCACACAGATCCACTCTGTGCCATTGCCACACCATGCTCACCCAGTCAGCTTTTTTATTGCTGTCTGACTGTGACAGTATATAATGGGATCTTTCTAACAGAGACCCAAATGGCAGTAATGCCTAAAGGTTCTAGTCATTCTCAACTCTATCACAAAAAAAAAAAAATGGCTGGATATACACTTAAAAGGAAACCCATATTTCAGTCAGTGAAAACTAAATGACACTTTCAGCTCTTTGACTCGTTCTATGGGCCTCCCGTATAAAAATGGACTCTACTCAGAAGTCCTCCCTGGTTTTAGAGTGACTTATTTGCATATGTTCCCTGTGACCACTGCTCAAAGTCTTTTCTACTGATTAAAATTTCAGAGAAATCATTTCTCCCTTGAAAAACTGTAATTTTTTGCTTTTCCAACAATGCGGATATTACTTTTTTCATACTATAACTCCAACACATTTCTGATTGCATGAGAAAAGTTATTTAACCTTTTAAGGAAATAAATAAGTTTATGCTAAATATAAAATGTCACTGTTAGCAGAACATAACTTTCTCTCATGCTGTTTCCAGTCTGCTATTTTGCTTTTGATGTATCAAATTTTATGCCAGTGATATTTTGTTTTATTTATTATGCACTACCATTTAACTTTTATCATTAACATTTATTCACACCATTTAAATTGATTAGTTGATTAAGTGCAGAAAGTCATTTATGGGAAACCATTTATTCATGTTCCTTTCAATATGGACTATCATTATTTATTTTGAAATGGTGATTGTATATAGCTTTGAGGTTGCTGGAGAGGCTTTTTTATACGATGGTAAAAGGTTCCATTTCTGCCAATTAGATAAACTGTCATTCTAATACAGATTATTAAGCAGAAAGTAAAACTCGTTAAGAGCACACTCATAATGAACTCCGCTATTTGCATCTAAACTGGCCACCTAAAATAGTCATAGTTTCACAAGAGTAACATCTCTCTGTGAAAAACTACTTTGCTCTCCTATGGTAGCACAAACGTTGGAAAGGATTCCTTAATTTGAATCCTGAAAAGATTATACAAACAACAAAAAATATATAAAAAAAACGATAAAATAACCCATCATTTAAGACAGGTTTCAATTCACACATATTATAAAATGTGTAAGTATTACCTTTAGGTACATAGAGATGCCTGCATATACAGTATCTCACAAAAGTGAGTACACCCCTCACATTTTTGTAAATATTTTATTATATCATTTCATATGACAACACTGAAGAAATTACACTTTGCTACAATGTAAAGTAGTGAGTGTACAGCTTGTATAACAGTGTAGATTTGCTGTTCCCTCAAAATAACTCCACACACAGCCATTAATGTCTAAACAGCTGGCAACAAAAGTGAGTACACTCCTGAGTTAAAATGTCCAAATTGGGCCAAAAGTGTAAATATTTTTTGTGGCCACCCTTATTTTCCAGCACTGCCTTAACCCTCTTGGGCATGGAGTTCACCAGAGCTTCACAGGTTGCCACTGGAGTCCTCTTCCACCCCTCCATTATGACATCACGGAGCTGGTAGTTGTTAGAGACTTTGTGCTCCTCCACCTTCTCTTTGAGGATGCCCAATAGGGTTTAGGTCTAGAGACATGCTTAGTCAGTCATTCACCTTTACCCTCAGCTTCTTTAGCAAGGTAGTGGTCGTCTTGCAGGTGTGTTTCGGGTCGTTATCATGTTGGAATACTGCCCTGCGGCCCAGTTTCCAAAGGGAGGGGATCATGCTCTGCTTCAGTATGTCACAGTACATGTTGGCATTCATGGTTACCTCAATGAACTGTAGCTCCCCAGTGCCGGCGGTACTCATGCAGTCTCAGACCATGACACTCCCACCACCATGCTTGACTGTAGGCAAAACACACTTGTCTTTATTGAAGATAGTATTGAAGTTTGCTTGTCCATTCCTGCCTTCTGTGTATTCCTATTGGCCAGTGAGGTATCCCATCATGGAGGCAGGAGGCCCAGTATGGAGGCTGTCCTGGCACTCCTGGAGGCTGCTAAAGGTGCTTGCACATTATAACTACAGAGAGAGTCTCTTTAAAATAGTTGTAAAGGTACACTTTTTTTAAAAAAAGTAATGAACATGTCATACTTAACTGCTCTGTTTTGCACAGAGCAGCCCTTATCCTCCTCTTCTTGCTATGGGAGCACTTGTGCAGGCTCAATTCTGAACCAGGATGTGTACGCCTATTGACACAAACAGGGCGGCTTATCCCCCCCCCCCCCCTGCACCCTCCTCACTGGATTTGATTGACAGCAGCAGGAGCCAATGGTTTAAGAGATAAATGTCGCTAATATCTGTAAATATCCTGAAAGTTGTTCTGTAGGAAATGCTGCTATATTTAAAAATTGACATTTTTATAAAAAAAAAACAAAAAACAGCTTAACCAATAGAAAAAAAATAGATAAATAAATTGATAACCTCCTTATAGAGGACCCCATGCACACAGTTGATCCAGGGATCAGGAAGGAAAAAAATCCTTAAACATCCTTAAAAATCTTTCTGAGCCCTGGATCAACAATCTCTGGTGTTATAACTTGAATGTCAATAGCCAATTATATTTTGTGCATATAGCTTTTTTATTCAACTAAAACGACTAGTTCCATATTTTCACAGTTTTTACTGTGAATACGTCTTTCCATATGCTGATGTTAAACCTCTTTTGCCCCCAAATATAAAGAATGCCCCTTGTCTTTTGTAAGGACCCTAAAGTAAATAAAATAGGGGAAACATGATCTCACTTTTCACTTGACCCTTCCTTTTCCATTTAGTTGCTTATGTATGAAAGCTAAAATGTTGATGTAATCTAAATGTTATGAACAGATTATATTTTGATTCTGTTTTCTAGCAGGCTGCCTTGTTTATAGGACTGATAGCTAGAGGAATTGTGTTTATTTGCTGTGAATTGTCTCTTTTAGTTATCAACTGATAAAGCTGCTGGCATTTTTGGGTTTTGCAGTGTTTAGTTAAGATACACAGAAGAGCCAGCTGCCTTGAAAAGGTTAGAGACTTAGGTGCTCACTTAAACTACTGTAGGACCACAATTTACAGGGTGCTTTGATGTAGCGGTGTTTAATAAATAATAATTTGTGCATTATGTTAAAAACAGATAGATTATAGGTAGGTTCTATGCACAGGATCGAGAGCAGGAAACTCCAGCTGTTGTGCTCATTACTAGCTGCTTCTGCTGCAATCCTTCCAATCACCCTGAAAATAAACACGTTGTATTGCTTTCTCACCTAAACAGCGGTGTCTCATTAATATGTTACCAAAAGAAAAACTAGCTAAAGCAACAAAAGAAGCAAACATTTTGTTTCCCAAGTTAACCGCTTACCGACCAGCCAACGTAGTTTTACTGTGGCAGGTCAGCTCTGTCCCCCAAAACGACGTACCTGTACGTCGCTTCGGGGGACCACTAGTAGGGGACATGCGCACGTGCCGTTTGGCCACAGGGGGAGCCAATTAGCAGGTCCAGTGGCGCCGATGTCCGCCGGGCACCCGTGATCACTCCCTGCGGAGACAGAATGGCAGTCTGCCATTGTAAACACGGCAAACCGCTGTTCTGCCAGTAATAAACACAGGGATCCTGTATTCCTCCAATTTAGGCACACAGGTCTCTGTGTTCATTCAGAAAGCCCATCCCCCACACAGTTAGAAAGCACTCACTAGGGACACATTTAACCCTGGTGTTAACCCCTTCCCTGCCAGTGTCATTAGTACAGTAACAGTGCATATTTTTAGCACTAATTACTGTAGTAATGTAACTGGTCCCCCCAAAAGTGTCAAAAATGTCAGTTAGGTGTCCGATCTGTCCTCCGCAATGTCGCAGTCCCACTAAAAATCCTTGATAGCCGCCATTACTAGTAAAAAATAAATAAATAAATAAAAATATATTAAAACTCTGCGCTTATAGTCTATTTGGATATAAAATTGTAAAATAGATAAATAAATATATAAGAGTATTAGGCTGCAGCCTCCCTGAACTATAGTCAAAAGACTATATGGTAAATGGAAAAGACATCCTCACCAAGGACCTGCAGAGGACACCAGGATCTACCTACCTACAGGATTTATACACATACCCGCTCTATACCCCTGTGTGGGTATCTCTGGTGAGTGTGTTATTCACTAGAGGGGTCACCAAGCATCTCACTGCCCACCACGGGGTCACCCACCACAGTTTGTTATACGAAGATTGTCACCTGCTATCAATATTGGACTTTTCTTATCACTTTATATTTATTTTACTAATTTATTGTCACCGCACCCCTATATAGGCACCTGCTATCAATATTGGACTTTTTATCACCTCATATATATATTTTTTACCTATTTTTTACCTGTTTCAGTGTCACCCCACCCCCATATTATAGACCATAGTCTTACTTTGGGCCCTCTGGTCACGTTTATATTTATTTTTATTCATCTATTTTCCACTTGTCCTCGTGCACAGGCCACTTTAGATGCACAGAGCACTTTCATTTGCTTAAAGTTCTATATTGTATGATTTATACCTTTTAATGCAGCATATCATCTTATATATTTTTGAACAATAACTTTGTGGAGTCACCCATGCACATATTACTTTGAGTACTGGCACTTACTTTTATTTGCACCTTCATAGTTTGTACAACTTTCTAATATATTTCCTAACAGTAACATTCCTTTAGAACATATATGCACACGTCACTTTAATTTTTATTCACCAGCTACCTATATCTGAACAATAATTGTACATTATATATCTGTGACACTCTTGTCACATTATGTTTTTGGTTCATACTATATAGCTGCACCTATTGTGCTTTCTTTTACATTGGACTTACAGTACATTATATTTTACTTAGCATATCAGCACTTTATCAGCACCTTATAATATTTTTCCTCACTAGTCAGCACCATTTCCCTACCCTTCTTTTCCAAATAAATAAAAATGACATAAATCTTGCCCCTAGTTTGTAGATGCGATAATTTTTGTGCAAACCAATCAATTTACAGTGTCTCATAAAAGTGAGTACACCCCTCACATTTCTGTAAATATATTATTATACCTTTTATGTGACAACGTTGAAGAAATTACACTTTGCTACAATGTAAAGTAGTGAGTGTACAGCTTGTATTTCTGTCCCCTCAAAATTAACTCAACACACAACCATTAATGTCTAAACTGCTAGCAACAAAAGTGAGTACACCCCTAAGTGAACATGTCCAAATTTGGCCCAAAGTGTCAATATTTTGTGTGGCCACCCTTATTTTCCAGCACTGCCTTAACCCTCTTGGGCATGGAGTTCACCAGAGCTTCACAGGTTGCCACTGGAGTCCTCTTCCACTCCTCCATGATGACATCACAGAGCTGGTGGATGTTAGACACCTTGCGCTCCTCCACCTTCCATTTGTGGATGCCCCACAGATGCTCAATAGGGTTTAGGTCTAGAGACATGCTTGGCCAGTCCATCACCTTTACCCTCAGATTCTTTAGCAAGGCAGTGGTCATCTTGGAGGTGTGTTTGGGGTCGTTATCATGTTGCAATACTCTCCAAAGGGAAGGGATCATGCTCTGCTTCAGTATGTCAACAGTACATGTTGGCATTCATTATTCCCTCAATGAACTGTAGCTCCCCAGTGGTGGCAGCTCTCATGCAGCCCCAGACCATGACATTCCCACCACCATGCTTGACTGTAGGCAAGACACGCTTGTCTTTGTACTCCTCATCTGGTTGCCGCCACACACGCTTGGCACCATCTGAACCAGATAAGTTTGGTCTCATCAGAACACAGGACATGGTTCCAGTAATCCATGTCCTAAGTCTTCAGCAAACTGCTTGCGGTCTTTCTTGTGCATCATCTTTAAAAGAGGTTTCCTTCTGGGATGACAGCCACACAGACCAATTTGATACAGTCTGCGGCATATGGTCTTAGCACTGACAGGCTGACCCCCCACTCCTTCAACCTTTACAGCAATGCTGGTAGCACTCATACGTCTATTTCCCTTAAGACAACCTCTGGATATGATGCTGAGCACGTGCACTCAACTTCTTTGGTTGACCATGGCAAGGCCTGTTCTGAGTGGAACCTGTTCTGTTAAACCGCTGTATGGCCTCCATGCTGCAGCTCAGTATCAGGTCTTAGCACTGACAGGCTGACCCCCCACTCCTTCAACCTTTACAGCAATGCTGGTAGCACTCATACGTCTATTTTCCTTAAGACAACCTCTGGATATGATGCTGAGCACGTGCACTCAACTTCTTTGGTTGACCATGGCAAGGCTTGTTCTGAGTGGAACCTGTTCTGTTAAACCGCTGTATGGCCTCCATGCTGCAGCTCAGTATCAGGGTCTTGGCAATCCTCTTATGGGCTAGGCCATCTTTATGTAGAGAGACTTTTTTTTTCAGATCCTCAGAGAGTTCTTTGCCATGAGGTGCCATGTTGATCTTCCAGTGACCAGTATGAGAGAGTGAGAGCGAACATTTTGTGAGATACTGTACACTTATTGGGAATTTTTTTTTATTCCAAAAATATGTAGCAGAATACATATTGGAATTTTTACTTTTTTTTTTTTGGGAATGTTAAATAGCAGAAAGTAAAAAAAATATATATATATTTTTTTGCAGAATTCACGTTCTTTTTTGGTTTATAGCGCAAAAAATAAAAATCGCAGAGGTGATAAAATACCACCAAAAGAAAGCTCTATTTGTGGGCAAAAAAGGACATTCATTTTATTTGTGTACAGCATCGCACAACCGTGCAATTGCCAGTTAAAATAACGCATTGCCGTATCGCAAAAAATGGCCTGGTCATTAAGGGGGGAAAACCTTCCAGTCCAGAAGTGATTAAAATGTAATATACTATTTTTTTCTCTGTGAATGGATGGACTACACTAACTATGTAACTATATGTAACTTTTCTTAGCTTAGTATTTTCGTTATCAATATGCTGGAAAGAGCATAATTTATACAGAATGTTGGGAAATAGAAAATGGGCTGTATACAGAATCTCCATCCCCAAGAGAATTAAAATCCCACAAAAATATACTTTTGGTGTCCTGACTACCAATCTGCTAAAGCAAAAGTCCAGAGAAAACTTTAAATAGTTTGTTCATCAATATATTTAAATACTGTCATAACATTGTACATATTTTTCCATAATGTCTTAAAACTAGCAATAGTCCAAAAGCTGATGATAAGGTAGCTATTATAAAGCAAAGCAGCTGAGCATTTAAGTGAATATATTCAGTTAGTCACTTCCTGCAAATGAGGTGTGAAATTTAGTAACGCATTGCCCTAAAACACCAGCTATTTTACCTTTAAAATAATTTCAGTACTGGTGTGCATTTGTAATTGCTTAGACTACAAATTGCTCTAGTACGTACAACCACATTATGCATCATTAAGCATTACGCTACCTAGTAAATAATGAGCAAATATTTCAAGGAAAATATTATGTTTACATATTTGCTTGCAGAAAATAAATAAAAAGCTGCTAACTGTTCTTTCAGCTTCTATTCATACAGAAGATGAGCATATAACGACAACATTTTATTATATTTTTTTTTAGCATGTTCAAAACTATATCCAATTCTACTCAAAATCTCAAATCTTATTGGGTTATAGTGATTGTGGTTGCATTATATGTTATATAAATGCAAAAAACTGGATTGAATTTTTACTTGTATAGTGGTCGACCTGGCTTATACAATACCAAGGACAATTGCTTGCAGTTTATTGCCACTTCAGGAATAAGGGACTTGCAGTACAATCTCACAGAATAGTAAATGCAGGCAATACCATAACAGCATTTCTTAGAGGTGGATCATGTGGACCACAATACAACACTATACAACATTGAGCCTAAAAGGCTCCTTTACCTTTGCTAAAATGCGTGTTTTTGCCTGTTGAGATGTATTAAGTTATGTTAGCTCATTCAGTTTAAATGGACTCTCAACGTGCCCCAAAAACACACCTACATTTTTTTTGGCAATGCAGGGCATTGCAATGCACATTTACTCATGTATGTTGTGGTGCATTATAGCATAGGTGCATTTGCTTTTACTCTATATGTGCATTAGGGTGCCGTTAAGAGTGAATTGCAGTGCACCACAATGCACATATGCTGTTGATTTTGACCAGCTGTTATTGCAAGTGCAAAGGTTTTGAGCCAGCCTTAACAAAACCTTTCATGTGAACACAGTTTATCAATGTACAGGAGCTTCAGTATACTTAGAACCAAATATTAGAGAGTAGAGAACACTGCTGCCCATCAACAGTTGGGTTTAAGGTGTATGGACCCACAGCAGGTTAAACGTAAGCACATTTTTAACAGAATAGGTAATTGGCCAAATGATCTGACAGAGAATAACTGTAACTTTCACTTTACTAAACAGGAACAAAGTTAGAAGCAAAAAGGCAAAATAGGTTCAGGATGGCAAAAAAACTTGCATACATTGCAGAAAATGAAAGCTGCACAAATATATGAAAGCTGCACAAACATGGACTCTTCAGAGCAATGTCTCTGTGGATCAATCTAGCTAACATGTGGCTGCAAAGCACAGTCTCTATAATAAGCTGAGAATTACCATTTCCATAAAACAGTTCAGAACATAGCTACTTGCAATTATCCTCATAAACTACAACCCTACAGTGAAATCTAAGGTAGCTGGTAATACAGGTGAACAGTTAGGAGGGCCAAGGAGGAGGGGCCACCTCACTCAGCCTGGAGTACTCTGGTAGCAGTCAGGAAGGTGCTCCCCACAGTAGTTGGGTCTTCTGGAAAAGCTGGACTTTCCTGACTGCAGATCCCTTGCCCAGCTATCATTGCCTCATCAGGTTTGGCCTTTTTGACAGAGGGAAGCTGAGGAATTCATACTGCTTTGGCATATCCAGGGAGCTGTTGGAAGTGCTTGTGGGGAGTTAAAGGCGCCTGCACCTGCATCTTAGCATGATGAGTAAATGGGCACTCCGTTACACATATATTATTACACCAAAAAAATGTGGACAAACTGTGATGGGAGAAAATAATGAGATCCCAGCTGGACTGTGCTGGAACCTTTAATTACACATGAGAATTTGTTACTGAAAACCAGCGTGGGTGGACGTATCTCCTGGCAGACCTTGTTACACCTTGTAAAGGTATTTGAGCTAAAAGATGATTTACACAAACCTTTTGGAAGCAATGAGCTATAAACGGATGCAAAGTGAAAACTGACCAAAAGAACATAGTTAGGTAACAGAGAAACCCACCTAAAACTGGAAAAAACAGTGCTAGTTATGAGTTTGGATAGAGATGAGTTTAGAGGATACTCATCTCAGAGCTCCCATCATTGGAATAGCAAGATTTCACTTGTCAGATGACAAGTTTGTAACCTAAGACACAAAGCTGCCAGAGCTATGCTTTTCCATTGTATTTTTGTGTAAGGTTTATTACACCATGAACATTTTACCCATATCAGTATAAGAGACATAATAAGAGACATGTAATCTAAATTAAATGTGATATTTTCCTGCGTGTTTATTACTTTGTTCCTGCAATCACATGACAATTACTTTCATTGCACTGTAGAGTCAGGTTGTATGTTGATGGAATGTAGCTGTCTGCAAGATTGTGCAGGGATTGAACTTTGCCAGTCCAGTAATAGGGACATACTGATGCAGAGATTGGTGGAATCAAGGTAATAATTAGTGATGAGCAAAATTGGGAGAGGGGCTTATCTGAATCTGAAAGCCCCCTTTAACAAAAAGGGGTACCCCCATGTGATATATATATATATATATATATATATATATATATATATATATATATATATATATATATATATACAGTATCTCACAAAAGTAAGTACACCCCTCAAATTTTTGTAAATAGTTTATTAAATCTTTTCATGTGACAACAATGAAGAAATGACACTTTGCAAAAATGTGAAGTAGTGAGTGTACAGCTTGTATAACAGTGTACATTTTCTTGTCCCCTCAAAATAGAACACACAGCCAATAGCGTCTAAACCACTGGTAACAAAAGTGAGTACACCCCTAAGTGAAAATGTCCGAATTGTGCCCAATAAGCCATTTTCCCTCCCCGGTGTCATGTGACTCATTAGTGTTACAAGGTCTCAGGTGTGAATGGGGAGCAGGTGTGTTAAATTTGGTGTTATCGCGCTCACTCTCTTACTGGTCACTGGAAGTTCAACATGGCACCTAATGGCAAAGAACTCTCTGAGGATCTGAAAAAAAGAATTGTTGCTCTACATAAAGATGGCCTAGACTATACGAAGATTGCCAAGACCCTGAAACTGAACTGCAGCATGGTGGCCAAGACCATACAGCAGTTTAACAGGACAGGTTCCACTCAGAATAGGCCTTGCCATGGGTGACCAAAGAAGTTGAATGCATGTGCTCAGCATTATATCCAGAGGCTGTCTTTGGGAAATAGATGTATGAGTGCTACAAGCATTTCTGCAGAGGTTGAAGAGGTGTGTGTGTGTGTGGGGGGGGGGGGGGTCAGGCTGTCAGTGCTCAGACCATATGCCACACACTGCATCAAATTGTTCTGCGTGGCCGTCATCCCAGAAGGAAGCCTATTCTAAAGATGATGCACCAGAAAGCCCACAAACAGTTTGCTGAAGACAAGCAGACTAAGGACATGGATTACTGAAATCATGTCCTGTAGTCTGATGAGACCAAGACTTAGCAACCAGGTAAGGAGTACAAAGACAAGTGTGTCTTGCCTACAGTCAAGCATGGTGGTGGGTGTGTCATTGTCTCGGGCTGCATGAGTGCTGCCATCACTGGGTAGCTACAGTTCATTGAGGGAACCATGAATGCCAACATGTACTGTGACATACTGAAGCAGAGCATGATCCCTTCCCTTCGGAGAGAATTCCAACATGATAACGACCTCAAACACACCTCCAAGATGACCACTGCCTTTCTAAAGAAGCTGAGGGTAAAGGTGATGGACTGGCAAGAATGTCTCCAGACCCAAACCCTATTCAGCATCTGTTGGGCATCCTCAAATCGAAGGTGGAGGTGGAGGATTTATTTTGAGGGTACAGCAAATTTACACGGTTATACAAGCTGTACACTCACTACTTTACATTGTAGCAAAGTGTAATTTCTTCAGTGTTGTCAGATGAAAAGATATAATAAAATATTTACAAAAATGTGAGGGGTGTACTCACTTTTGTGAGATATTATATATATATATATATTTATATATATTTATATATATATATATATATACATAAATATACTGTATATACATACATAATACCAGTAGCGGCTGGTACTCAAAATTTTTTGGGGGGGGGGGGGCGCAAAAAGAAAAATGTAATAGGTATTGCTTCGCGGCAAAAAGCGTGGTAAAAAATTGCGTGACTTTGAGGTCATGGTACAGGCATGGCACAGATGGTATAGGCATGGCACAGGTGATGGTACAGGCATGGCACAGGCATGGCACAGATGATGGTATAGGCATGGCACAGGTGATGGTATAGGCATGGCACAGGTGATGGAATAGGCATGGCACAGATGGTATAGGCATGGCACAGGTGATGGAATAGGCATGGCACAGATGGTACAGGCATGGCACAGGTGATGGTACAGGCATGGCACAGGTGATGGTATAGGCAGGGCACAGATAGTACAGGCATGGCACAGGTGATGGTACAGGCATGGCACAGGTGATGGTATAGGCAGGGCACAGATGGTATAGGCATGGCACAGGTGATGGAATAGGCATGGCACAGATAGTATAGGCATGGCACAGGTAATGGTATAGGCATGGCACAGATGGCACAGGCATGGCACAGGTGATGGAATAGGCATGGTACAGGTGATGGTAAGGTCATGGCACAGGTGATGGAATAGGCATGGCACAGATGGTATAGGCATGGCACAGGTGATAGAATAGGCATGGCACAGATGATGGCGGCGGGAAGCTGACCGGGCGGTGACGGTGAGTGACTGATGCACGCACCGGCACCGCCCCCAACAAGGTCAGCATGGATGTCCTTAATCATGATTGGTCCAGGCTGGAGTCTGGACCAATCATGATCCAAGACATCACAAAAGGGGGGTGGTGTAGCGCCGTGCTCTGCGCTACAGTTACGCCCCAGAAGGCTGCCATTTGGCGCCTCTGCGGGTGGAAAACCCCACCCCCCCCCATAGGCACCAATGGAGCGGGCTACAAAAGGGGGGTGAGTGTAGCGCAGTGCTCTGCGCTACAGTTATGCCCCAGAAGGCCGCCTCTCGGTGCCTCTGCGGGTGGAAAACCCCACCCCCCATAGGCACCAATGAGGCGGGCGCCCCTTGTGGGCAAAATTTTTTTTAATCTTTTTTTTTCTTTTTCTTTTTTTTTTGGGGGGGGGGGCGGCTCCCCTGCGCCACCTATGGGCCGGCCGCCACTGCATAATACCCTTAATCATTTAAAAAAAATTGTAAACAGCGAGTAGTGCTTTTATAAAAAAGAAAAAACTCTAAAAAAATGTCCCACACTGTTCATGTCAGTCTGAATCTCACCATAAGAAAAAAATAAAGCCACCCTCCAACACACATCTTTTTCAAACTCTCCCCATGTGCC
Organism: Pelophylax lessonae; assembly: GCF_965119305.1. Classification (NCBI taxonomy): domain Eukaryota; kingdom Metazoa; phylum Chordata; class Amphibia; order Anura; family Ranidae; genus Pelophylax; species Pelophylax lessonae. Next base: position 365,734,902 of record NC_138771.1, read on the forward strand.
AAATGACAGGTGTGAATTTTGACAGCTGACATATATAAATGGGCAGGTCTCCTGGGTGACATCATTGACCATGTACATGGACATGGCCATATACGTTCAATGAAAACACTGGGACATATTTTGGGAGGCTGTTTTATTTATTTACTTGTCAAAACTGTTTTTTTTTTTACTGTTTACATTTTTTTTACTATGTAAATGTTTTACTATGTACCCATTTACATGAGCAGGTGGTATCTCGGAAACCCTTATTGTTAAAGGGAACTTTCAGATTCCCATAAGTCTCCCACAGACCTCCACAGCCTCTGGGGAAGAGGCCCTTGCCCTCATCAACATGGACATCAACACATGTTTTGCATGTTTAGGGTATGGATTTCCTTTCATGTAAGTAAATGTGGTCAGTGACACATTTGGTTTGTAACAACAATGGTTGTTAAAGACTTGGAGTGGCCTGCACATGGCTGGTGTCATTAACAACCATTGACAGAATGAAACTGTCATGAATAAACGTCAAAGTAATACCATTAGTAATGAGGAGATACACTCCTAAACCTTGTAGACATCCTTCTCTGAAGTGTTGAAGCTGTTATAGCTGCAAAGGGTGGGGAAGCTCAATATTGAACCCTACAGACTAAGACTGGGATGCCAATAAAGTTCATGTGCGTGTAAAGGCAGGTGTCCCAATACTTTTGACAATATAGTGTATGTTACTAAAGTAGTGGTGGCCATTAACTACCTACTACCAGTTCAAATCTAGTTCAATTCCAGTCAGTTCTTTTGTCCCTTCTTTTGGCAATCGGTTACTTTTGGCCACTTACCTTGCTGCTTCCTTCAGTAATGCCTCATTTTTTTTTAATTTTTCCTTTGCTACATGATGAACACAAAACCGCAGTCCAGAGGAGAATGGGCAGCACAGTGATTTTTCCAAAGAGCCAGTGTTATTAGACTTGGCACTAACAGAGAGGAAAAGTAAAAAGCAGGTGCATGCCGTGATCTTAAATTATAGAACATGATATATCTTATAGAATAAAAATAGACTTTTTATTGTTTTAAGATCAAGGTAATGTATGTAATCAATGATAATGGCTAAAAGATGTATTTTTATTAGTAGGGTGTTCTGTTAATTTATGAATAGTATACATTTGCTAAAAAATGTAAATTTAACAATTTTTTTTAATGCATGCAAACTATGTTATTGTGGCATTTGCCTGTAATTGTCAGCTGTATGTATAAGTCAGTAACACAGTTTACTCTCTGCAGTGTTGCTTGACATGTTCCTTATATGAATTAAAATATTTTCAAGACAAATACTGGAGATAATTAACATTGCATTGCTTGAATTCTTTTGAACACCTTAAAAACAGCATGACACGTAGCAAGAAAAAAAATATATACTGATTATTACATTAAATTACTCACCAGCTTGTTTATTGCAGAACAAGATGTAATGCTTTTTAGGCAACTTGTACTGCTTTGATGGACAATCAGCCAAATAATAATGAAGGTGAGTGGTATTGGCTTCGGAACCTTGGCAACTGGATGCAGACCAGCAGACTGTTTAGCACTGGGCTCATAGCAGCTATCGGATGCATTAAAATCATTGGGCGTATTGCAAGGGCTTGAATCAGTGACCTTACTGGGTTAGCCTGCTGCCAGTTGTCTGAACCAGCTATTTCCCCAATGTTTAATTAGACTTTTCTTTTTTAATAACATGGAATACTGACAAAAAAAAAATTCCAATACAAATGGTAAGTTGTTTTTCTAGTAGACTTCGGTGGTGGCAGCAAAGCATCACAAATATGATGCGATTTTCAAACAGATTTTAAATATGTACTATGAATTATTAGGGAGTACAAAAACTATGATATTGTGAGTGTTCACAATATTAGGGTCTACAATTAACAAACAGAATACAGATTTTAAAAACACTGCCAGGTGTTTAATGTATACTAATTGTGCAGTATAGAATAACCTGTAGAGAAATAGCGGTTCCTGGATTTTACAACAATTTGCAATATTCTTGCTTTTTAAATGATCATGTGATAATGCCACATTATAATTAAAACAGCCTATCTTCCTTTTCTACACCTGTCACATCCTAACTGTTTTACTATGTTAGGTATTATCTCATAATGCTGGACTGTACACTCTAGAAATGCATTTCAGGTGGCACTAGGATTGTTTGTTTAACCACTTCAATACAGGGCACTTTCACCCCCTCCCTGCCCAGGCCAATTTTCCCCTTTTAGCGCTGTTGCATTTTGAATGACAATTGCGCGGTCATGCAACACTGTACCTACACCAAATTTATGTAATTTTCCCCCCACAAATAGAGCTTTCTTTTGGTGGTATTTGATCACCTCTGGGTTTTTCTTTTAACCACTTTACCACCGGAGGATTTTGCTGTCTTCTGTCCAGGCCACTTTTTGCGATTCAGCGCTGTGCGACTTCAACTGACAATTGCGCGGTCGTGCGACGCCGTACCCAAACGAAATTTACGTCCTTTTTTTCCCACAAACAGAGCTTTCTTTTGGTGGTATTTGATCACCTGTGCGATTTTTACTTTTTGCGCTATAAACAAAAAAAGAGCGTTTATTTTGAAAAAATAACAATATTTTTAACATTTTTTTATATGAAATTCCCCCCAAAAAAGATGTAAAAACCAATTTTTTAAAAAATTTTTGGCCAATTTGTTTTCTGCTACCTATGTTTGGTAAAAAAAAACACAATAAGCGTATTTTGATTGGTTTGCGCAAAAGTTATTGCGTTTACTAACAAAGGGAAAGATTTCTGTCATTTTTGGTGGGTTTTTTTTAACGCGTAATGGCGGCGATCTGCGATTTTTTTTGTGGGACTGCGACATTGCGGCGGACAGATCGGACCCTTGACTGACATTTTTGACACTTTTGGGGGTACCAGTGACATTACTGCTGTAATCAGTGCTATATATATGCACTGTTACTGTAAAAATGACACTGGCAGGGAAGGGGTTAATTTTATTGGAGAGGGAGGGGTTAATGTATGCCTGGTGCTTACTGACGTGTAGGGGGGGAGGTGACTGAGTGAGTCATGGACAGATCGGATGTCCAGCTATGCTGAACAGTCCGATCTGTCACTCCCTGTCACTATGGAGATCCGCCCGCTGTGTTTACACACAGCGGGCGGATCTCCAGACTCGATCCCCAACGATCGGGTAAGAGCAGCGGCGATTGCCGCTGCTCCTCCCCTGGCCCGACTCCCGCTGTGAATGAAAACAGTGGGAGCGAGCCTCCGGCGGCGCGCAAGCGCCGCCCAGAAGGGGGAGTGTCTGACGACGTTAATACTACGTCGTCAGACGATAACGATCCACTTTGCCGCAGTAGTACTACCGTACTCAGACGGCAAGTGGTTAAGCTAAACAAATAAAAAAAGACCGAAAAGTTTGAAAAAAAAAAAAGTTTTTTGTTTATGTTATACAATTTTGTAAATAAATAAGTTTTTTCCTGCACTGATGAGCACTGATGAGACTGCACTGACAGGCACTGATGAGGAGGTACTGATGGGGTGGCACTGATGTGGTGGCACTGATAGGCGGCACTGATAGGCAGCACTGATAGGCACTGATATGTGGCACTGATAGGTAGCACTGATATGCAGCATTGGTGGGCACTGATAGGTGGCACTGCTGGGCACCGATAGGCGGCATTGATGGGTACTGATAGGTGGCACTTATGGGCACTGATGGGCACTAATGGGCACTGATAGGCGGCACTGGTGGGCACTGATGGGCACTGATAGGCGCCACTGATCGGCACTGACAGGCGGCACTGATGGGCACTAATGGGCAAAATAGGCGGCCCTGGTGGGCAATAATGGGCACTGATGGATGACACTGATAGATGGCAATGATGGGCACTGGTGGGCAGCACTGATAGGGAGGGCACTGGTGGGCAGCACTGATGGGGAGGGCAATGGGGGGCTCCCTGAGCCCTGATTGCCATCCCTGGTGGCCATAGTGGGCATCCCTGGGGTCACAGGTGGGCATCCCTGGGGTCATGGGTGGGCATCCCTGGTGGTTCTAGTGGCACCCCCCCCCCGAGGGTCTGCACTGGTAATCAATGGTCTGATTACCAGTGCCAACCCCCCCCCTGTCAGGGGAGCCACCGATCGGCGCTCCTTTACTCGTGCCTGTCAGGCACGAACTGAGGAAAGCCGATCAACGGCTCTTCCTGTTTACTATGTGACCAGCCGTGATTGGACACGGCTGGTCACATAGGAAAAAGCCTACATCAGTAGGCTCTTTCCCGAGATCGGAGATGCAGGGAGTCAGACTGACACCTCGCATCACCGATCGCCGCTCTGCGTGCCCCCGGGGGGAGCGCAGAGCTGTATTATCCTGCTGCCGTTATGTGACGTCCGGTCAGGAAAATACAAGCACAATCTCGCCGTCAATTTGCTATAGGGCGGGCGGGATGTGGTTAAACCCCAACAAGTACACTTCCTACATAGAGTTTGTATGTTCCCTCTGTGCTTGTGTGGGTTTCCTCAGTGTACTCCAGTTTCCTCCCACACTCCAAAATGTAGGTTTAATTGGCTCCTGTCTAAGTTTGCCCTGGTGGGGGGCGTGGCTAAGATGGCGCCGTGAGCGGACGTCTTCTCCGGAGCTCTGTGTAGATACCGGCTTCATTCATCCGTACAGGGTGGCTGATCTCTCTCTGGGCTGCCTCGGGTGACTGCGGATGCCGACCAGATCATCGGGTAGGACGAAGGGTGGCAGGAAAATCTGCTTCCCCCGGACGTGCAGGCTTTGTCTCCCGCTGCGGCCTGTGACAAGGCACGGGCCTCGCCTCACACTACCATGGCGTCCCCCAAGGAGGTGGAGGCGCCCCTGCCTCCTGCATCCCCGGGCATTCCGGAGGTCATGGCGGCGATAACGGCCTGCCAAATGGCTCTGACAAATAAGATTGAGGCCGTGCAGCTTGATGTGAGCCTCATTCGACAGGACCTGGCCCGAATCCGGACTCGCCTCACTACCGCGGAACAGCGCGTGGGGCAGGTGGAGGACACTGTGGCAGACCACTCGGCGGCCATCCGCATTCTGCAAACCAAGGACCCTGGAGTATAGAGCCGAGGACGCAGAGAACCGTTGTAGACGCAACAATATAAGGATCATTGGCCTAGCTGAGGGAGCGGAGGGTAAGGACGCTACTACATTTGTTGAGGAACTGTTTCGCGGGCTTCTCCCTGCTGCCCGCCTGTCCCATCATTTCACAGTGGAGCAGGCGCATAGAGTCCCCCCGCCAGCCGGGCCCTCCTGGATCCCCCCCGCTCACTCTCATCCTCCGTTTGCTGAACTTTCGGGACAGAGATGAAATTCTCAGGGCTGCACGGGCTGTGGGGGAGCTCCGCCATCAGAATAATCGTTTGATGTTGTTTCCGGATTACTCCATAGAAACGCAGAAGCCGCGAAAGTCCTATGACTCTGTTAAGGCCTCCCTGCGCTCCCGAGGGATTAAATACAGCGTCCTGTTTCCTGCTAAGCTCAGGGTGGTGGACGGAGAATCTGTTCGTTTCTTCACTACACCTAAAGATGCTGCGGCTTGGTTGGAGACTCTTCCCCCCCAGGACAGAGGATGACTGTTATGTCCCCCCCCTTATGCTACCAGGGTTGGGGGACCTGCCCTCCATTTGCGTCCTCACTTTGGGATTCTGTTTCATCCCTGCTGTTTTGAACTGCTGCCTGTACAGCATCTGGCCTTCTCGCCTGTTGTGGACTGATGGATATCCTGCGGACCTAGTTGCTGTTGAGGGTCTGCATCTATACCTGTACTGAACTTCCCCTGGTTTTTATTTTTAAAAGACTGTGCCCCTGGCTTTGCTGGGTGTTGTTTTGCTGATTTTTCCCCCTGTTTTTTTGGATTTTGTCATTTATTGCCGGATTCGGCATCTCCTTGGGAGTTAGACTGCCTTACGAACTCCGGACCGTCAGTTCTTCCTGGGTTCCCGGGGCTCCGGGGTCCCTTAGGACGGTCCGGGAAGCCATGTGCCTCCTCACTGTTTTTTTCAGCCCTCGGGCTTTTGTTTTGGGATTGTGCGACCCCAAGTTCGGGGGGGCTCGCGGGGTGGGGGTTGTCGGCCGGACTGGAATTCATGTGGACTTCCCTCTGGGTTATGGTTTTCCTTTTTTTTGTGTTTTACTTGTTTTTCTTACAGGTTCCTCAATGTACTGATTTTGACATGTGTATGGTGGTTGAAAATACTGCTGGGTGTTGGAGGTTGGGGGGTGTGTGGGGGACATGTCGTCCTCGATATTGTGCTCATATGATTTGTGATCGCTCCCTGCCCACCTCTTCTATGCTTCCCACCTTTCTTTTCTTTTTATGCTGTTCTGATGCCTGACATTGATATTCTCTCATGGAATGTCAGGGGACTGGGTACGGCGGTCAAGCGCTCTTTGGTGCTGAATTACCTACGTCAGCAGTCCCCTCACATTTGCATACTTCAGGAAACTCATCTATTGGGATCTAGAGTCTTGGGTCTGAGACGTGCTTGGGTTGGCACTCACTATCACTCTGTATACTCTAGCTATGCTCGTGGGGTCAGTGTCTTGATCCACCGCTCCTTATCCTTTAATCTTCTGGATCTTCACACTGACCCGGAGGGTCGGTATGTCATTATTCATGCTTTGGTGGGTGGTTCCCCTCTGGTTATGGTGGGCTTGTATCTCCCGCCCCCTGCTGAACTCCCCCTCCTGAACAAGATTATGGAGGTGGTTCTCGGCTATGGGGTGGCTGATTTTCTTCTACTGGGTGATTTCAACATGGTGATGTGCCCGGAGCGGGATAGACTTCATTCCTCTGCTGTGGGGCCTTCCCGTCTTGCGCAGTGGGCGGAGGCCTTTGCCCTGTCTGATGTGTGGCGGGAATTTCACCCTACCACTCGTGCGTACACCTGTCATTCGGCATCTCATCGCTCCCTGTCCCGGATAGACATGGCGTTTGCCTCCCATTCTGCGTTGCGCAGGGTTTCGGGGGTGTCTATCCTGGCCAGGGGTATATCAGATCATGCGCCGTTGCTGGTGTTGTTGAGGGGGGGTCCCTCGAGCGGGGGTCTGTGGAGGCTCTCCAGATTCTGGACCTTACATGAGGAGATCCAGGAGAAGGTTCAAGAGGGCATTGAGCACTTTTGGCAAGTTAATGTTGGAACAGCGGAACCACCTGTCCTCTGAAATTCATTTAAGGCTTGGCTCAGGGGTGAATACGGATAGCGTATTCCGGAGGTATGCAGGGCTTCTGAGAGATCTCTGGGGGAACGTGAGGAGGAGGCTCGGCTACGGGAAGCTGCTTATGTCGCTGACCCGTCCTCGTCCTCCTATGGGTGTGGCAATGTGCACTGCGGGAGGTCCAACTGTTACGCACCGAGATGACCCGCTAATCTATGTTATCTTCGGCTCAAAGGGTTTATGAGTACGGGGACAAGAATGGTAAACTCCTGGCCTGGTTGGCAAGGGGTATTGCCCCCCCGGTTCATATTAGTGGTATTAGGGCTGTGGATGGGGGTATCCTCCGTGATGCGGAGGCTATCACTGCTAGATTCCAATCCTTTTATGAAGAATTATACTCCTCCCGGGCAGTCTACTCTGACAGTGATTTGGGTTCATACCTGGATAGGATGGATTTCCCAGTGTTGGAGATAGGGGATAGGCAATTACTGGAAGCAGACATCACGTTGGAAGAGGTGCAGGAGGCCCTCGGCCTCTTGCAGTCTGGCAAAACCCCTGGAGTGGATGGTCTCCCCACGGAGGTGTATACGGTCTATCGGGAACTTTTGGCCCCCCATTTGGTCACCCTGTTTGAGCACAGTTTCTCCCACGGCTCTCTTCCGCCCTCTATGATGGAGGCGGTCATTGTACTGGTTCCCAAACCTGGGAAGGGTCCGGAGGACTGTGCATCTTATAGGCCAATTTCATTAATCAACGTTGATGCCAAAATCTTAGCAAAGGTGCTGGCACGCAGGCTTGCTGGGGTCCTCGATGTGCTGGTGCAGGCGGACCAAACGGGTTTTATGCCAGGGAAGGGGACTGATATTAATCTGCGCCGGCTCTTTCTTAACCTAGTGGCTGCTCATGTCAACAGTGGTCAACGTGTCATAGCCTCTCTCGATGCCGAGAAGGCTTTTGACTCTGTGGAGTGGAGGTTTCTATGGGCGGCGCTGCAGCTCTTTGGCTTTGGTCCTAAATTTTTGACCTGGCTACAGATGCTGTATCGCTCGCCGGTAGCGCGGGTCCGCACTTCGGGGGGGCTCTCCAAATCCTTCCCACTGCGGCGGGGTACCCGACAGGGCTGCCCGCTTTCGCCCTCCTTATTTGCGTTAGCACTGGAACCCCTAGCCATTTTGATCCGGAGCTCGCCTTCCGTTGTGGGTTTGCGGGTCGGCCCCCTGGAGAAGAAAATATCTTTGTATGCAGATGACGCTCTTCTATACCTGCAGGATGCTGACTCCTCCTTGAGGGCTGCCTTGGAGATCTTCGACGAGTTTGGTCGCTTTTCTGGTATTAGGATCAACTGGTCCAAGTCGGTCCTGTTTCCCCTGGACGGGGGGACCAGGGCGGGTACTGCTGTGACCCCTCTGTGGTGGGTGGATCAATTCCGCTATCTGGGTGTGGAGGTACGTAGGGACCCGGCCACCTATAGAACGTTGAACCTTGACCCCTTTGTTACCCATCTTCGGGAGCGCTGTGCACTGTGGGCCTCTCTTCCGCTTAACCTCATGGGAAGAATTAACCTGCTCAAAATGATATTTTTACCCAAATTTCTGTATTTTTTTAGGAATTGTCCGAGCTGGCTGCCTCTTTCTTTTTTTAAACTCATTGATGGACTTGTGAGCTCCTTTGTTTGGGCTGGGAGATCTCCCCGCTTGGCAAAGACTACCCTGTGCCTTCCCACTAGCTGTGGTGGTTTGGCCATGCCTGATTACCGGACTTATTACTGGGCGGCGGTGCTGGTTACTGTGGGCTGGTGGTATGCGCAATCGAGGGGAAATGCGGCTGTTTGTTTAGAGGCGGCTCTGATCGGCTCCCTACAGGGCCTTAGCAACCTGGTGTACAGAGGGCTGCGGGCTTGCCCGCCGGCTCTCCTGCCCACTAGGGTTACTCTGCGGGTGTGGGTGGGGGCGCTTTCTGAGCCCTACCACGTGGTCCCCCGTGTGCCCCTTATGGGGGAATCCCAACCTACAACATTTATGGTCCTTGCAGGACCCTCAGTTGTGGGCTAGACATGAGGTGCGGACTCTCCGGGATGTGTGCCCGGCGGGTTCCATCCTTCCTTTTGCTGATCTCCGTCGGACACGGGGTCTGCCGAGATGGATGTATTTTCAGTACCTCCAGCTGCGGCATGCTCTCCGGGCCCAGTTTCCTGAGGGTTTGACCTTGGATATGGACCCGATCGAGGACTTATTGGCTCATGAGGTGGTAACCAAGCCGCTCTCATCCCTTTACCTTATGCTGCAGTGCACTCATTCTCCACGTATGGACAAGCTCTGGGACCTTTGGAAGGGGGATATCCCTGACCTGGATAGAAAGGAATGGGAGGATTGCTTTGAGGCTGGTACTAAATTGATGATATCTGCCAGGGACAGACTGATTCAGACCAAATTCTTGCACAGAATCTATTATACCCCCCAGAGATTACATAGGATCTTCCCCCAGAGATCTCCGAATTGCCCGCACTGTCTGACCTCAGAGGGGACTTTCTTGCATATGTTTTGGGAATGCCCTGTGATAGCACAATACTGGGTACAGGTTTTTGATGTTATCAATCATAGACTGGGCCTGACTCTCCGGGTCTCACCAGCGCTGGCCCTGCTGGGTATTGTGGATGATGATCAGAGGCCTAGACCCACGAAACTGCTCATTGGTTACCTGCTGTACTATGCTAAGAGGGAAATAATTTTGAAATGGATTGCCCCTTCCCCCCCCCTCGGTAGTCTCCTGGGAACGCTCCATTGATGCTGTCCTACCGCTGTATAAGTTAACCTATATGTTGCAAAACTGTCCTAAGAAGTTTGACAGGGTCTGGCAGCCTTGGTTGGCACCTATGAGTTAGGTGCGGTGACCGGCCCTGGTTCTGCATGGGGTGTTCCCGGGTGGAGGTGTGGAGGGAGGGCTGAATGTTTATCTCTCCTACATGAATGTATTGGGTTGCTGCGGGATTATTTGCTCGATACTGTATTTCCTGTTGACCTGTTCTGTATTTGTTATATTTGTACATGTGTCTTTCCACTTTATTCAATAAAGGAATCGTTTGTATTGTAAAAAAAAAAAGTTTGCCCTGGTACATGTGAGATAGGGACCTTAGATTGTAAGCTACTTTATGGCAGGGGACTAATGGGAATCAATACAATGGTGAAGCTGCGCTCATCCAATACATATAACAGTAGGTCAATAAATGGTATATATAATACACAGGTATAGTAGGATTATGGTGATATACACAAAGTAATTAAAAGTGACTTCAGTGCTGTAAACAGGGTCTCCGTATAAGGTGCTTAAGTGGTGCTTTTGCAAATATTATAACTGCAGTGCCAATCCTACAATAATAATTAGGTGACACTAATGGCTAAAGTAAAACTAGAGTGATATAACCAATTTATAATAAAACAAAAGATGATGGTACAGGCGCTGTAGATAAAATCAGAGTAAGGTGCTTGGTAGTACTACTACAAAAACTGTAGTATGATACCAGTGATGGTCATCCACAACTGACTGGGTGACAACAAAGGTAGATCCAAGATAAAAGTGGCAGTGATATATAAATGCAATAAAAAATAGGAAGATATCTATCTATATATCTATATCTATATCTATATATATATATATATATATATATATATGGGATTAAAGCATAATAGGACTGGTGAAAGAGTTCATAACTATAAAAAATAAACCTGGTGCAAATAAAGCAACAAATAGAGTTCATAAAAAAATGGTGATCCAGGTGCGATCTTGTGAAAAGTGCCCACTTGGGTGATGACAACACCTATGGTGGTGAATGGTGGTGAATGGTGGATGACTCCGAAGTAAAATTTCTATGAGATGTTCAGGCTATACCCGGAGGTGCAGGAACATGGACGGCTCGAGACCCAGAGTTTCCAGTCGCTGGCTGTTTCGTTTTTAACTGTAAGTTGCTATATTATTATTTTTATCACTGTCACTTTTATCTTGGATCTACCTTTGTTGTCACCCAGTCAGTTGTGGATGACCATCACTGGTATCATACTACAGTTTTTGTAGTAGTACTACCAAGCACCTTACTCTGATTTTATCTACAGCATCTGTACCATCATCTTTTGTTTTATGATAAATTGGTTATATCACTCTAGTTTTACTTCACCCATTATTGTCACCTAATTATTATTGTAGGATTGGCACTGCAGCCACATTATAATATTTGCAAAAGCACCACTTAAGCACCTTATACGGACACCCTGTTTACAGCACTGATATCACTTTAATTACTTCGTGTATATCACCATAATCTTACTATACCTGTGTATTATATATACCATTTATTGACCTACTGTTATATGTATTGGATGAGCGCAGCTTCACTATTGTATTGCTTCTAGAGCTATTCAGTGTTTTTGGCAAGGCTGAACTAGGAGCTGCAGCTTTCCCTTGCTGTCTGCTATCTCCATATCGTCATCTCCTCTCTGTTGTGATAGCACAGGGGTTCTCACTCACTTGACTAATGGGAACGTACAATATATAAGGCACTGTATAAATTATCGGTGCTAAATAAATACTTGTAATAAATAAATAAACATTTGACAATGTGGAAAGTTGTTTAAAAAAAAAGAGAGAGAGAGAGAACAACAATGCAGATTCAGATTGAACCATTTTTGTTTTTTTGTAATTCAGCTTCTATTTTGTTACAGAAATAGGATTTGCTCAGATATTAGTTGCAGCATTATGTTTTTTGGGGAACAAAATTGTAAAAAATAGAAGCCTAATAAGGCTTTTTCCGAAGAACCCCTAAGCAAAGATGCTTTAAGGACCTTTAAATTCAGAATTACAGGAGAGAGCTGTCTGAGTACAAACAGGAATATACAAGTGCCAAGAAGTAGCCATTTCTGAAGCTAAGGTCATTGACCATGCTCATGTGACAAAGCAATAATCAAAAAAGCTTCATTTTCATGTAATAAAGCTTAATGAATCAACTTGTGGTTTTATCAAAAGGAAGTAGTTTTATTTAAATGAAAATTTTAAGAAGCTATATACACATTCAGAATTATGTAGACTAGCAGTAAACAAACCTGCTTGGGTTTGATTTGTGGGAACATTCAGCAAGCTTATCATAAAATCTGCAAATTGTGACCTTTGATAGAAACTCTGGTGAAGCCAAAGACAAAACTTGAAAGTCAGCTCTTTCAATTTGCGTGGTTACTTGTCAAGCAATTGACAAACTAAGGGCATTTGGGAGCATAGCACTAATAGAGGGGATTAGCAATGCAAAAAAAAAAATGAATAAACACGTTTGACAGGGAAAGGGTCTTCCATTTTATTGGAAAAACACAAATGCTTAAAATTACATTCTTCAGAGATATCTTTTTTTTTTTTAATTCTTTTTATTATTTTAAAGAAAACAACGTAGAAAAACAGAGCCGTTGGGCATACCTTGGCTCAGAACAATACAAGGTACAACAAAACAAATAAAATCTTAATTAAACAAGAACAGTCCCCGAACAAGGCTGCAACCATAAGCCACATAAGGTCGTGCTTCACCAGTGAAGGACAGTGCAAGATGGAAAAGTCAGATCACTGTGGAACACCTCAGTAGACCAGGAGGGTGGTACAGGCCCGCTCTCCCCCACCCATAAGGATAAGAGAGTAAACATACATCAGGGCCGTGAAGCTACAGGGTCTGGGCCCTCACCATCATTGGTAGTTTCCTTTGCCTCTAGCCATATATTCCAGACCTTATTAAATTTCTGAGGACAACCTTTGTTAGCATAGGTCACCTTGTATAGAGGAATAACCGAGTTCACCATAGTCTTCCACAGGGAAAGGGTGGACGCATCAGGCCTCCGTCATCTGAGAACCACCTATTTCCTCTCGTAGAACAACAAGAGGTCCAGTAGAGTGCGTGTTGCCACAGAATGGGCCAGATCATTTACAAGTCCCAGGATGCAGTATTCAAGTTTGAGAAGTACACAGATGGTGGTCACCGGATCCACAAAGTCCAAAACCACGGTCCAGTACACCACTAGAGACAGACAGTGCCAAATCATATGCGTATACGTGGGGGCAGTAGCACAGCAGCGCCAGCAAGTTGCAGGAGTACCAGGGAAGGCCCTATGCAGTCTAGTCTGAGTCAGGTGAAATCTATGCAGTATTTTGAACTGCACCAGGTGGTCCCTGGTGGCCACCAAGTGCCGCAAGGGGTAGTCCCAGACATCCTCCCAATCTTCCGTGTCCCTCTGGAGCCTTCGCTACCCAGAAAGTCTGCAGAGCCTCCAGACCAGAATGTACACTAGGGAGCTGTAAGAATTATTGGGGGAGGTTACATTTAAAAAAAAAAAATGAAATATGTTATATATAGAAATTTTGAGCAGTGGCGTCCATGTTGTAGAAGGTCACTGAAAGTTCAAACCTCCTTTTAGGCGAAAAGTGTCTATTCAGGAGATGTTTAAAAGGTTTACCCAAACATGCTGTGTTGACCTAAGGTAATAAATAAATAGTCTGTTTAACTTTCTTTAGATAAAGTCTAGCTGACACTATACCAGGATAAACTTGTTTGTGTGGCGATCATAAAACACAATCAGTATTTTCTGTGTTTAAATCCATTTAAAAATATGTGTAAAAGAATATTAACAATTATATATATATATATATATATATTTATATATATATATATATATATATATATATATATATAATATATATATATATGAATAACATACATAGAAATGTAGGAAAACTTTATATATTAAAGTTGTTTCATATTCTTGCTTAAGAAAAGTTTTAACTGATAATGATGACTCATCACTACATGTCAAGAAAGAAAGGCTTCAGTAAACCTTTGTAAATTGTAAGAAAGTATCATAAAACTTTTCTGTCCTTGCCAAAGGATCTAGAAGGTCTGGATTTGTAGGCTCTTTGTCAATATAAGGTTCAAAGTTTATTTGTAGGTAAATAATGCTGTTAAACTGAACCTAAGAGCAATACAATACTGCCATCTCTGGTGACTGACTACTACTAATTGAAGTCTTAAGTTTAAACAGTAATTTCCAATATATATAGATATATATATTAAATAAGATATATTAATTATATTATGGTGTTACCATATTTAATCTTTACCTAGATACATGATGGATATTAAATGGACATGTATTAGATGAGAGTATGGATAAATTATTATGTTGTTTTTATGATAGTCTTAAATGGAGAAATCATCATTTAATTTTAATATACTGGTCAACCAAGAGGTGTCACCCAATTACCTCACCAGTTAATGAATAAGATGTCCCAACCAATGGGGATGAGGTTACTCCCTCTGGGTTTAACTTATGGTAATTTTAATAGTACTTTGTTCAATACCATATAAAAAGGAGAACCCAGATGTGAGACAGGACATTACACAATATACATTACACATACAACACACACGCTACTACAGCCATGCATAGACTCATCTATACATACTCCATTTTGCTCCATCATGTATCTGAAACTTGGAAGGACGCCAAACGAAACTCTTCCCTAATTGGCCACCATCTTGGGAAGGCAGCCATCTTAAGGACTCTGGTAATGACCATTCTAAGCTAGCAGCCATTTTAAATATGGTAAATATACTTGCTGTTTATTTGATATTATTTACTATCATTTATTTCCTTCCTTAAATGTTTTACATTTCATATTTAAGGGTAACAAGATTACAGTCTCAGCCGTATTAACCATATGTAGATTTTTCTCTAAGAGCTGATTTTTGCTTTTTATACATTTTTATTAATATCAGATTTAGCGCATATTGGCGTATTAGTCTCACGTTTTGCATGGCCTATTCTCGCTCCATCTGCAGTGAAGTGACTAACGGCTGTGCATTATGCAGACAATTGTGGTCTGATTAGATAGAACATTCATTTATGGTTTATACTATACCTGGAGAGAACGTAATCTTGCTTTATTTTTACTTTCATTATTGAGCTATACATCACATTGCATTTATTGTTTGAAGTTTGTATTTTATGTAAATTTATATTTTTGTGTCATCTCAAGTCTGATCATTTATTGTGAATACATCTCTTGTGAATAAATATTCATATATATTCCATACTGTAGACTGTTTTCACTAAGATTGGTATATGCTTTTAAAAATAAATTAATCGATAAAAAGAATTTGCTACATATTGATTTGTGGAAATAAGTGGAGATTCTCCTACCTCACAGATCTTTGCTTATTGACATAAATAGACACTGTTATATTCAGAGCAGTATAAATATTCTGACAGAGCAGAGAACTGCAAATGATAGAGAGAGGTTTTTTTCAGCGTCTCATCCCTGAGGATGGCCTCGAGATCCGCCAGGGTGAAATCCCTGGGGTAATCTCCAAATTGCTTGTGAAATGCATGTCAGAGCTGCAGGTAGCGAAAAAAATTAGAGTTAGGCAAAGAGAACTTGGCCTTCAGTTGATCAAACGTCAGAAGTGTCTTTTCCTGACAAATGTGAGATAAGTAAAGAATTCCCCTGGTGGCCCACACGGAAGGATCCAGAATGGAGAAAAACTCTGACAACTCTGGATTCATCCATAATGGGGATTTCGGGGAGCGACGGCCAGAACCCGTACGGACGTATAGAGACTTCAGCGTCCAGGCCTTGATCACCGTTGCCATAGAGACAGTCAGTGGGTACGGGGCCCTCACTCCACTAAACAGTAGGTTACGCAGTGCCTCAGAGGAGCCAACCAGGGCCGCCTCAAGAGCCACTGCGGTGTTGGAAGTGTCTGAGATCAACCAATTATGTGCATGGGTCAATAGTCCCGCTACGTAGTCAGGACACGCCAGCCCCCCCGAGTCCAGGGCCGCTGCACTATAGATAGTCTAAGTCTGGGAGGGCAAGAACCCCACAGGAATATAAGTATGTGAATGTTAAACTGTCGGAACACGGGGAGTGACGTAGCACGTACAGAAGAGGGGGAAGCAGTTTAATTTTGACTAAATCGATCCTACCAATTAGAGTCAGGGGAAGATTAGCTCAGGAGCACAGTTTGGCCCTAAATTTCTGCATAAGGGGAAACAGGCTGAGGTCACAAAAATCTCGTATGTCAGGGGAGATGACAATTCCCAAGTATTTAATCCTATCAGTCCAACACAATGGCAGAGAGGAGTCCACCTGCAGGTGGGCCCCAGCGTCTATTGGAAGGATAAGTGACTTTAAGTCCCAGTTCACACGTAGGCCAGATAAGTCAGTAAAAGTCGCCAGTAGGTCCAGGGCCGACCGGAGCGACCGGCCGGGGTCCCGGAGGAAAAGAACAATATTATTGGCGTACAAGGACCCCACCCGGATCCCCCCCATCGCCCCGGAACCACTGCCAGAGGCTCCATCGCCAATGAAAACAGGGGTGGCGACAGCGGGCACCCCTGATGAGTGCCCCGAGTGATTGGAAAGGGACTAGACAGCTTGCCACCTAACTTAATCTGAGCCCGGGGTTGGCCGTAAAGAATGGATATCCATTTGCGAAAAATCGGGCCAAAGCCAAAGGCTTCCAGCACAGTCGCCATGTAGGACCAGGCAACCGAATCAAATGCCTTTTCTAAGTCAAGCGCCACCATCACTAGGCCCCCCTGTGCCTCCGCTGGGACTTGCAAATGAGTAAACACTCTACGTATATTGATATCAGTGGACTTACCAGGCATAAAGCCAGTCTGGTCAATATTGATCAAAAAGGGAAGTTCTTTCATCAGTCTGGTAGCAAGCAGTTTGGTAAACATTTTTAAATCATAGTTGAGAAGAGATATGGGCCTGTAGGCCGAACACAGGGTAGGATCCTTCCCAGGCTTATGAATCAGAACTATGTGTGCCTGAGACATGGATTCTGGCAGATCTCCCAACTCCAGGCAATAGGCGTATGTCCTCAAGAGCCTGGGAGCCAGGTCAGAGATGTATATCTTGTAACAGTCCAACGGCAGGCCGTCAGGACCAGGGGTCTTCCTGGGGGGGGGGGGAAGGAGCGAATGGCCAGCTCAACCTCCTCCAATGTAAACTCAACCTCCAAGAGGGCAATGTCCTCCAGCGACAGGGTAGGCAATGCTAGATCCCCGAGAGACCCCAGGTCCCGCCTGTCCAGCAGTAAAGGATATTGGCGATTTTTTTTGATCACTTACCTTATTATAGAAGAAAATATACTCACCTTGCTTCCACTTCCTCCCTCTGCGGCCGCGGCCCATGCCGTCATTTCCGGTTTGCGATGATTCCTGGGAGCTGAACGTCATCGCTCCCAGGAATCAATGCGCCTGCACCGGCCCCGCTCGTCACTTCCGGTGCAGGCGCGGCATTCACTGCTAAACAGCTTCTGGGCATGCCCAGAAGCTGTGCAGGGATGCCGCGCCTGCACCGAAAGTAATGAGCGGGGCCTGTGCAGTGCATTGTGGGACTCCGATGTCACTGAAGAGGACACGAAGAGGGACGCTGCGGCTTCAGCTGCCCACACCTGAGATGGCATTTTCAAGGTAAGTATTTATTCTTACAGGTAAGTGCGAACCGGGACAGTTCAGAGGCTATACATTATGGAATGTACTAGCCCTGACTGTCCCGGGGGTATTTTTAGCTCAAATTGACCCCCGAGGCCGGAACTCCGCTTTAACCACTTAAGCCCCCTTTTTACCCCCTTCCTGACCAGGGGGTAAATTTCCACATTTCCGTATATTTTGCGATTCGGCACTGCGTGAATTTAACGGACAATTGCACGGTCGAGCAACGCTGTACCCAAATGAAATTGATATCCTTTTTTTCCCACAATCAGAGCTTTCTTTTGGTGGTATTTGATCACCTGTGCAATTTTTTGATCATGCGCTATAAACAAAAAAACAGCGACAATTTTGCAAAAATAACAATATTTTTCACATTTTTTTATATGAAATTCCCCCCAAAAAATATAAAAATCTAAATTTTTTAACATTTTAGGCCAATTTGTTTTCTGCTACATATGTTTGGTAAAAAAAAGCACAAGTTATTGCGTTTAATAACTAAGGGAAAGATTTTTGTCATTTTTATTGTTTTTTTTTTAACGAGTAATGGCGGCGATCTGCGATTTTTTTTGCGGGACTGCGACATTGCGGTGGACAGATCGGACCCTTGACTGACATTTTTGACACTGTTGGGGGTACCAGTGACATTACTACAGTAATCAGTGCTATACATATGCACTGTTACTGTAAAAACGGCACTGGCAGGGAAGAGGTTAACTTTATTGGAGAAGGAGGGGTTAAGTGTGTCCCTAGGGGCGTGCTTCTAACTGTTATGGGATGTAGCTGTTTGTGTAACTACAGAGATATACGATCCTGCATAGCAGGACTGTATGATCTCTGCACTTAAACAAGGGAGAAAAAATAATGCGTCTTGCTGTTGTAAGAAAATATGAGGCATAATGGAAAAGTTCAAGCGACATTAAACCCTGTAAAAAAAAATAATAATAATATATAAAATAATAAACATGTCATACATACCTGCTTTGTGCACCGATCCTCCTTTTCTGAGATTCTCTGTCGGCGCATCCACCCTCTCTTTGGTGAGTGGCTTTCCTTGGGGGCACCTGGGTGTGATTGCTCCCAAGCTGCCCAGTCTGCGCCATTGACACAGACTGGGCAACTCGGCCCAGCTCCCTCGTCACAGCATTTAATTGAAAGCAGCTGGAGCAAATAGCTTCAGGAGCTAAGATAACAGGGCTGCAAGGAAATTGTCCTGAGAGATAAGAAAGTCAACTAGTGTCCTCTCTATCAAAGATTCAGTTGAGGCAGGGGACTTTCTATCAGTAGTGGATTTACTTACTAAAGATTAGTACTCAGATTGGAAGGTCAGTGCTGCTTCACTGCCCTGTGATTCCTGTGAGTCTGGGCCATGTGGATGTAACTGAGCCACGACCACCATCTTTTCGGCTGCTGCTGAGGGATGGGATGTCAGCAGTGGTCTGGCATAGGCTCGCCTCTTGATTCCTCTGGCCATTGGGTGGTACAGAAGTAGATCTGGGAGCTCTTTTTCCCCCAGGAAGGTCTGTTGGGCACCATGACTATCAGAATTCCACCGGAGCTCGCAAGCTAAGCAGCCATCTTGTCAAGCTGCGTTTATGTGCCCTTCTATTGCAGGGGTTTTAAGGGAAAAAATGTTTTAATCTACACTCTTAGGCTACAAAGATGGAGACAAAAAGTATGTTTTAGCCTGCATTAAGCAAATTGTAATGATAATGCTGTTAGACCTGAAGCAGTGGCAGAAGATGGTAATAGTGGCACGAGATATTAATGTACGGCAGGCCGGTAGCAGGAGATAGTAATGATGGCATGCCAGCAGTGATGGTAGAAAAATTGTAATGCTGTATTGTATAATAATATTTTTGGACCCAGATTTTAAATAAAAATGTAATAATTAACATCAGCTACAGGGGTTTGGCACTCATCACTGATCCAAGACTGGTTCATTTTTTTTATAAAGGTGAGCTGTCTGGAGACAGGCAGACTCTTTTTTTTACACAAAAGACGTGCTTCACTAAATGCTGGTTCTGATAAACACTGGCCACAGAGCAGCCCAGCAGTTTGACATCAATTATTCAAGGGTGTCGCCCAATGTTTGGGTGAATATATATATATATATATATATATATATATATATATATATATATATATATATATATATATATATATTTATTTATTTATATAAGAAGCCCAGCATGGTGGCCTGAATTTATGGGAGGAGTTTGGGGGTATATATATATATATATATATATATATTCCACTCACTCCCCTATCTCCTTGTCGGTTTCCTGTGCGTGATACCCTCCCACTCCTTTTCCCTTGCAAAAAGCTTTAATATTGAGTATGCCCCCTTTTAGGTGTACGGACCAGCTGACCACGGCACACCTCAGGTCTGTGTCACGTCTGTAAGCCTTTGTTGCACCTTTTGTGTCAGTTGTATCTGTGTCTGTCTCGGCTCGGTAAACTCTGCTCATAAATATATATATATATATATATATATATATATATATATATATATCTATACAGTATGTGTGCGACTCCACATATATGTATTTTCTCATGGGTAACATAGTTTATGATATAAATAATAATGGGTGCGCTAACCACTGAAAAAAGGTGGCAGCACTTAAACTCTAAGAGCCGGTTCACACTACCGCGACCAGAAAGATGCCCCATGAAGGAGCGACTTTTTAACGTGACTTTAGCGTGACTTTGAAGAGACTTTTGAAGAGACTTTGAAGAGACTTAAATGATAGGTGACTTGTCTGTGGGGAATGTCTGGGTAATCTTTTTCTTCTTCCTGGAAAGTCTGATCACAGTCGCGTCCCAAGTCGGAGTAGTGTGAACGGGTCTAAGAACTAAAGAGTACAGAAATAAAGGAAATTAAATAAAATAGGTGCGCTCTACCAAAAAGTACAAGGTAAATATATATATACATATAATTATATAATTATAATATAACCATAAACCTGCAACTTGAAAACTGTATGAATACAAAACACACGTAATGCCAAAAATTATTATTAAACAGTCTCTCAATCAACTATAGATAAAGGTGACTCCTTCACACAGGATCCCAGATAAAAAGATGATCCAGACACTTCAGTGTAAAAACACCAGTGAAATGAATTGAACATAGACAGTAAGGCGTCTCCTTACCAGACCCACATAAAACTGTGCAAAATTCAGCAAATAAAACAGTGATTCCTCAAAGTGACTTATCACCACCTTTTCGTGTATCCCCACGTGTTATGAAAATATAGATGGCTTCTTACCAAATCAAAAAAGGGAGATATAAAAACACAAATATTATCCGCGCTATAGCATAGGCATAAAATCTCTCAAGCAGCTAGCTAAATTCTGTTGATGGCAGAAAAAATGAAAGTGAAAAAATGAAAGTGAAAATGAAAGTAAAAAGAAAAGAAAAAATGAAAGTGAAAATGAAAGTAAAAAGTGAAAGTTTGATTTATGATTGTTAATCTGTCCCATTACTTTTGGTCCCTTAAAAAGTGGGAGGCACATATACAAACTGTTGTAATTCCTACACCGATCACCTGATTTGGATGTAAATATCCTCAAATTAAAGCTGAAAGTCTGCAGTTAAAGCACATCTTGTTTGTTTCATTTCAAATCCATTGTGGTGATGTATAGAGCCAAAAAGATTAGAATGATGTAGATTTCCCAATATTTATGAACCTGACTGTATATGTATATATATGTATATATATATATATATATATATATATATATGTATATATATGTATATATATATATATTAACCACTTGCCGACCGCCGCAAGTACATATACTGCGGCGGTCAGCCCCTCACAGGCAAAGTGACGTATGGGTACGTCACTAGCCTGTGAGGCTCTGGGGAGCGAGCGCGCGCCGCCGGATGTGCGCTCCCGCTCGGTCACGGACCCCCCCCGCACGTGTGCCCAGCGGACCCGATGTCCGCTGGGCACTTGTGATCGTCCGTTAGAGCGGGAGAAAGGCAGGCTGCTAATGTAAACAAGCCGCCTGTCATTCTCCCCTGTGTAAGAATAGTGATCATACGGTTCTACTATGTAGGACCGTTGATCACTGTTCCTACACCTCAAGCCACAGCCAATCACAGTTAGAAGCACGCCCCTAGGGACACACTTAACCCCTCCCTCTCAAAAAAAGTTAACCCCTTCACTGCCAGTGTCATTTTAAAGTAACAGTGCATATGTATAGCACTGATTACTGTAGTAATGTCACTGGTAACCCCAAAAGTGCCAAAAATGTCAGTCAAGGGTCCGATCTGTCCGCCGCAATGTCGCAGTCCCGCAAAAAAATCGCAAATCGCCGCCATTACAAACAAAACAACAAAAATGACAAAAATCTTTCCCTTAGTTAGTAAAAGCAAAAACTTTTGCGCAAACCAATCAAAATACGCTTTTTGCAATTTTATTTTAACAAAAATATGTAGCATAAAACAAATTGGCCTAAAATATTAAAAATTTTTGATTTTTACAATTTTTTGGGGGGAATTTCATATAAAAAATGTGAAAAATATTGTTATTTTTGCAAAATTAATGCTATTTTTTTGTTTATAGCGCATGATCAAAAAATCGCACAGGTGATCAAATACCACCAAAAGAAAGCTCTGTTTGTGGGGAAAAAAGGACGTCAAATTCGTTTAGGTACATTGTCGAACGACCGCGCAATTGTCCGTTAAATTCACACAGTGCTGAATCGCAAAATAGGCCCTGGTCAGGAAGGGGGTAAAATATTCCGGGGCTTAAGTGGTTAACTTCTGTATATGTATAAATACATGCTTACACAGCAATTGAAATACAAGAATAAATGCATAAAAAACACCATCAACAAGGAAGGTATGTCAAGGATCCCAGCAAAATCGGGGGTAGATCGACAGGGTAAGCTCTGTCCAGGGGCTGAGAGAGAAGCGAAGAAGGGCTGAGACACACAACAGCGCCCAAAAGAAAGAGACGCTGAACAGGGTGAATAGACATTGTGCGCAGCGATATGTAATATGTGCATTGCGATTTTCATTTTTACAGTTAGGCACCCTCGATGCATGCTTTTATGCCCATATGTGCGTATATGTGGGGGTGGTGCTCCTCAACATTTTTGGAGGAGGATTATATGTGTTTTGGTGTAACTTTATTTTTTTGCTAGTTTTTTTTTTATTTATTTTTTTTTAATTTCATCACATAGGGGACAAAAAGTGATGATTTATAGGTGACAGGTTACAAAGTTAGTCAGGTTGAAAAAAGACACAAGTCCATCTGGTTCAAAACCACCAAAAAGAAAAAAAAAAAAAACAGTATTGAAAACCCAACCATACAATACCATATACACAATCCTATACCCGCAGTTGTTCCAGGTTCTCTTTACATGGTGAAGGCATGCGCGTGGGTGGTGCCAGTACTGGGAGCGTGTGGAGACACTGCATCCACCTGACACCTGTCAGTTTTTGCACACAATCCTGGTAGCTGCAGCCACTGGTATGTTTGTGAACACCCCCCCCCTCCCCCACTGTGTGAGGTCCATACGGCATACAGACCTGGCAGCCAAAGAGTTAAAACTGAATATACTGCATTGTCCACTAGATGGCATGAAGGTAATAAACGTTCTCTGTGCAGAACCCCCCCCCCCCCCATAATACTTTTCTGAGCCCTCCCAATCCAGCAATGTGCCATTGGCTCCTGCTGCTGTCAATCACAGTCACTGAGCCAACCAGGAGAGAGGGGACAGGGCCGAGCTTTTGCTCTGTTTGTGAAAGGACACTCAGAGCTGCAGCTAAGGAGTCAGCCTGCCTGGGTTCCGCCATTGAAAGTTGCTTTCTTTGGAGGCACTCAGCAGGAAGGAGGGGCCAGGAGCACCAGTGAGGGACTGGGGCTGCTATGGGCAAAAGAGCTACACAGACATGATTGTTATTTTTTTATTTTTTTTTAAAGAGAGCAATATCCCTTTAAGGGAAATACATAAGCTAATAGGTCAAATAAACAGTCAGGCAACTAGTATCTTCTGAGATATCATTGAGCTGGTTGCTAAGGAGTGGGCCATGAAGCCGGCCGTTGAGTCCCTAACAATGGATGACTCATCAGCTGTCAGCGAGTTCCTTGCTGACAGGTACATGTTAAAAAAATGCAGACAAATAAAAAGTATGAAATAAATAGTGTGGGGTCCCCCCCATGCATACTAGGCCCCATGTGCATCTGTAGCATGCATAGACCATGCTGCAGCAAAAATTAGATGTCTAAAGAAAAAAAAATGAATGAGATGATACTTAAATTGACGGAAACACAATGCCATACCAAAATCCATACTAGATCCTTATCCGAGCATGCAGCCCGACAGGTCAGGAAAGGGGGGGCGAGATAACCCGAATCATACCAGTCCACATACCCTGAACACGGGGGGTGCTTGTGCTTGACAAGTACCTTAGCCCCACAACGCTGGCCAGTGGTTGTGGGGGTCTGCGGGCAGTGGGCTATTTGGAATCTGGAAGCCCCCTTTAACAAGGGGCCCTCAGGTTCCCCCCCCCATGTAAATGTGTATGAGGTACATAGTACTCCTACCCATTCACCAAAAAAAGTGTCAAAAAGTAATAAAAGCACTAAGACAGTTTTTGACAATTCCTTTATTAAAAAAAAAAAAACCACAGTGTCCCCCTATGTAGATCTATTATCAATCACATCACCCGCTCATTCACATGGGGGGCTGGGATCTGGGGGCCCCCACCAGGTTGTGAGCATGTGGCCTGGTATGGTTCAGGGGGTGTGTGCGCTGGCTCGTCTCACCCTTTCCTGACCTGCCAGACTGCATGCTCAGGTAAAGGTCTGGTATGGATTTTGGGGGGACCCCACACAGTTTTTCATTACATTTTGGTGTGGGGTTCCCCTTAAAATCCATACTAAGAGGGACCCCACACTTTTTTTTGACAAATACCGTATGTGATACAGCCAGCAAATCCCTGGTGATAAATATTGCATGTTTTTTTACTCTCTGGTACATTTGTGAATTAGACTTAAAGTGGAGTTCCACCCTAAAATTTAACTTCGGTCCATCTTCTTGCTCCGGGTCACCTGAAAAACAAATGGATAATCACAATTTTTTTTTTTTTTTACTTACCTTGTTTTAGAAGATAATATACTTACCTTACTTCCTCTTCCTCCCTCGGCGGCCACGGCGAGTCGTCAATTCCTGGCTTGCAATGATCCTGGGAGCTGAACGTCATTGCTCCCAGGAATCAATGCGCCTGCACTGGCCCCGACGTCAGTTCCGGTGCAGGCGCATAATACCTTGCTAAACAGCTTCTGTGCAGGGAAGTGACGGCGGGGCCGGTGCAGTGCATCGTGGGACCGAAGAGGACAGAAGAGCACGCAGAAGAGAATCGCGCTGGCTTCAGCTGCCCACACCTGAGATGGCAGCGCTGGACGATACATTTTCAAGGTAAGTATTTCTTCTAAAAGGTAAGTGCAACCCGGGACAGTTCAGAGGCTATCCATTGTGGAATGTACTAGCCCTGACTGTCCCGGGGGTATTTTTATGTATTTTTTTTTTTTTTAGGTGGAACTCTGCTTTAAGAGCTTACCGCATGGTTTCCAAACAATATTTACCGGCACATTTTTCATTTTGCGGTAAATACTGCATAATCTTTTTTTTTTATATAAATTGGACTTAATTTATTGCATGTGATAATTTATGCAAATGAGTCACGTGACCACGTTATTGCATGCGGTTAACCTCAATGAATTGACCCCTTTGTGTGGTAGGAATACAAAGAGCCAGGTTGATGGGCTGGGGCAGGGGTAATGATAGTAAATATAGCATTTAGGATGACATTTTGGAATTTTAGAAATATTTGGACACACTTATACCTCCAGTTGACTATTTGGCTTAAACATTGTGCTCAGTTTGTTTGTGACCATATTATTCAATAGGAGACATCAACCTTATATCATATTAATACCTTAGATTTTTTTTATTTCATAGAACTTTCCCAAAAGGTGTGAATGTGATGCATCAGAAGAACCCATTCTGATTTAGATACTAGGATATCTCCATTCTATTCAGTATGTTATTTCTGATTAAAATGAGGTAATCAAATCTACCACAAGTTAAGTGCCAGAAGACTGTACGTTCTTGATTGCACTTTAAACATGCTGATGACATAATTCTACCTTTTTAAAAGGAAACTATAGACTCAGTCCCCTACACTAACATGATTATTATTTAACTGATGTAAATTAAATATAAAATGGCACACTGATGGTTTCAAATGGAATCTCAAGTAAACGACTTATCAATCAGTAGGAGTTTTTGATAAGCCCAAATTTCAATCTTTTCTTATTATTATATTAACATAAATTCAAAGGTGCAGCAGACTTGATTGGACTCAGTTCGTTAAACATTGAATACAGAAACCAGCTGCCTTTTTGGTTACTATACCAGTCCATTTCAAGTTTTCCATTTTATTATTATCTAGAGCAGGATCTGCAAACAGTGGCCAGATGTGGCCCCTTGATTGTCTTTAACTGGCCCTTGGGGTGCTTTTCCTCCCATTGGTACAAGATACTATTCCTTCCATTGACATCAACAATGGGGCATAATTCCTAGAGGTGACATCAATAACAGGGCACTTTTTTTTCCCACTGACACCAATGATGGTGCACTATTCATTAAACCGACACCAATGATGGGGATCTATTCAACCCAATGACACCAACGATGGGGCACTATTTCTCCCACTGACACAAACAATGGTTCACTATTCCTTCCACTGACCCCAGTAATGGACACTATTTCTCCAACTGATACCATGGTGCCCTATTCACCCCACTGATACCAATGATGGGGCACTATTCCTCCCAATGATACCAATAATGGGGCACTATTCCTCCCACTGACACCAATGATGGGGCATTATTCATCCCACTAATACCAATGATGGGGCACTATTTCTTCCACTGCTATTTTTAGACTACAATAAATAATTATACAATAGTAATATAATAACAATTGTAATAGTAATACTTATATAATAATCATTTTATTTTGGCAATATGTGACAGTACCTGAGATATACAGTATCAATTTCCTTTATACCTTTCCTAATAATATAATGAGCAATATTAACAATTATTGATTAACAAACCAAGCAAGGTTCAGTCCACTGGGCATCACCTGAACACTTGATAAAATCAGCTAAACCAAAACATAGCAGCGAACCACATTGAATTCTTGGGAAGCCAAATCTTAAAAAAAATGTTGTCACCCAGTTGCAAACTATCACTAAAAAAGGATATGAGTAGCTGGGCCCTGCCATGGGGGACATCTAGCAATACATAAAAAAAAAAACTGTTTAAAAAATACCATACAGTAAGAAGTGGGTCTTTTAATGATACTTAAAGTGGTTCTAACGGCTCAAGGTTTTTTACCCTCATCTATTCTATGTATGAAGGTAAAAAATGTTCTGTGTGCAGCAGCCTCCCCATCTCATATTAATATTCACCTGAGCCACATCTCAATCCAGAGATGTGCACGAGAGCCTCGGCTCTCCAGGGACTCTCACTCTTCATTGGCTGAGGTCAATCACAGCCAGTGAGCCAGGAGAGGGAGGGGATGATGCCCGTGCCATGGCTGTGTATGTGAATGGACACACAGAGCCACGGCTTGGGAGCAAACCTGCTTGGGTGCCCCCAGAGCAAGCAGCACTAGGCAAGAGGGAGGGGTCAGGAGCACCAGTGGGGAACCTGAGATGAGGATTATCCTGGGCTGCTCTGTGCAAAACCACTGCACAGAGCAGGTAAGCAAAACATGTTTGTTATTAAAATTACTTTATATACCATGCTTGAAGGGTGCCTTAAACCTATACATAACATTGCATGCCAGTAGGATGTACTGCAAATAAGCATTAAAAAAACAATGTAGCTAAATGACAGTTCCCTGCCAGCTTCATTCTGCTTGTAAACAAAGCAGCCATGGAAAACCAGTGATGTCATTGATGAGTCATGAAAATATTTTGTCAATGACATTATCTGGGATCTCTATCAGCAGGATTGCGGTGGGCATTGCTTTTGTGATTAAAACTGGACCTGTATCACTGGATGACATGATTGGTGTAGGATTTACTACATCAAGGAACATAAAGAACTTTTTCTATGTATGTTCCATGTTTCTATGTTGTCTATTTTTATTCCCCATTTGTTTGTGAATGACTAACAAGTGGTACTATAGGAGGAGGGTTGAATATCTGGGGGCAACATTATACTAAAGAGGACTTCCAGATCCCAATAAGTCCCCCCAGCAAACTCCCACATTCATCAGACCAGGGATGTAGGAAACAGGCTCTTGTTTCCAACAACATGGAGCAGAGGATGGCCTGTAGAATGGTGAACAGACTAGGTTATTCTCAAACTCATGTTCAACCCAAACCCAAAACTCATCCACAACATTTTCAGCAATGACAGAAATGACACCTGAAAATAATTATTATGGATAATAACATACCCTTTATAGCTGGGAAAGTAAAGAGATTTCCTGTAATGTATTTTGAATACCTCATGCACAAGGGCATCCCGCGTCTAACACAGGAAAAATTGATCTTGTAAGTATAAACACGTTTTATACTTCTCAGATTAAATTCTCCTGCATTTAATTTACTTTCACTTGTGTTTACACCATTTTGAATGGGTTCAGCTGCATAAAAGCAGGCTGCATGGTTCCTTTATGCACATGTTGTCTTACTTTCAGTTCAATTGTACCTGAAAGGTGTATCTATAGGCACATCCTTTCTTATGGTGACAATGCTTACTCAGTTCAGCTACAAAGTTGTCAGCCTTTCCTGCACACTTCTAAGTTGGACGACAAGCAGCTCATCCATTGTGAAGTGCTTTGTCACATTTTTAGTTAATTCATACAGAGTTAAGACGATGTATTTAACATAGGGAGAGAAAATATGAATAAAGAAAAGGAAGAACAATTTTTCCTTAACAAGAAGATAGTCCTGTTTACATTACAGTGGTCTAAAAAATTATGTATATTATATTCTTCTGTGAGAGTTCAGTTCAACTGTAGGGAAGTTTATTAAAGTGGATCTAAAGCTAAAAACATTTTATAACTTGCTGTGCTCCCATCACCTCCCTAAATACTTACCTCAATGGATCCAGTGCTGTGTATGGCTGCATCTCTTCTCTCCTGTCTCCCTCTACATACAAAAAAGATAAATTCGAATTCTGTGTTTTAAACCTGGGATCTTGCCAACATCCCTAATGAATATGGAACAACAATAACCCCTGAGGATTGGGACTTTCAACGGCAAGAATCAGGACTTGAGTATGAAAATAAATAAATCTTATTTCACATATAATAAAGATAAATTATACATAATCACATATAAAGTATATGATAAAAACAAGGTCATAGATACGTCTTGGAACCAGGAGGGTCTGAGGTGTCTGGATCGGACTAGACGCGTTTCGGTCCAAATGCCTTTCTCAATGGTCCACAAAACACCAGAGCTCAGACTAGGAGCATAAAAGGTAACGATGAGTATAATACAAAGAATGAGTATGAGGTTAAATTTAACATGTATTAAACAATGTTAAAAGCAATGTAACACAAAATTCATTATACATAGTGTTTGTCGTATTTAGATGTAAAAAAGAGGGGGGGCAAAAAATGCCTCTATAATTACGTACCAGATATGTAAGACCTCTGTGAAATCCAGGACGTGAGACCAAAAGGATGGGCCTTGGTGGATGAGAAAAAGGCCTTCAATTGGCTATGGCCGCAAAGAGTATGTGCTAATCAAGTTGGGTCTATACAAGATAGACTCAAGCAATATGTTAATATTTGTATGGGTTTCCAGGGGAGATTTCAATATTTGTAAGCCAAATACACAGTGGTATAGCAAATGACAGTGAGAAAGGAGCTCCACGGACAGAAAATCCCACGAGGATCTCCAGAGTGAGGTCAGAAACGCACAGGTCATCTAGAAAGTTATGAAAAGATATAGAAGAAAAATTCAATAAAGTCTGTCTATCATGGAAAATAAAAGGGAAAGTAGGACAGGATATTATGGGTACAGAATACCTGTAAAGTAGTAGTAGAATAGGTATGTCCCCCGATGGATTTATGATGCTGGGACGTGTCCAGCCATGCATCCCTGTTGACATGGAATATGTCAAGCCTAAAATCATGAGGGATATCAAAGGGTAAATAGATAGGGAGTAAATGCAAAGATAGAAAAAGGTCTCGTTTCTCAACGTGAGTACTGCAGTTGGTAGGAAAAAAGGAAAAGACTAAGTAGGGAAAAATCTGAGTAGTGAGGAGGAATATGGAAGCAGTGTGTAGTCTGGGATAGAAGTTACTGAATAAGAGAAAAAGTGGTACTGGTAGGAGTCTCAAAGGGTGCCCAGGTATCGGAATGAATATTAGCCAGAGTTCAATGGCGGAGAACAGATATCCTAGGAATCAGAGATAGAAATAGCTAAGTAAAGGGAAAATAGTCCCAGTAGCAGTCTCAAAGGGTGCCCAAATACCAGGAATAAATATTGACCAGAGTATTGTGACAAAAGCGGGTCCTATGAGCAGTTTAGAAAATCCAGGGAGAAAGTAACTTACCTGTGTAGGTCTGTGCATAAGAGTAATGGCGGCGCGCTCTGAATAGAGCGCGGTCCGCCATTAAGTACGCCGGCGCATGCGCCGGAGCCTGCGTCCAGTCTCCTCCCAGGGCGAGTGCGGACCAATAGAGGTCCCCCGTGTCTGGAGCGCACAGACGCCGCCCACACAGGGTTGGCCGCGGCGTGCGTTCCGGGCACGCCGACGCACAATGTCCGGGTCTGAATCTCCGCCGATGGCGGGATCAGGTGACCGGTGACGGGGCGGAGGAACGCCCCCATGTGCGCCGGGGGGAGAATCTGTACGGGAAGCATACAGTGTCACTGACACTTGGCTGCAGCTGAGGGGACAAAGCCAAGACTATAGACATATAAACAAGGCAAACTCTATGTTTACATAAAGATACAAAAATGAAGAGGCGGATGTAGATTAATAATGGATATTTTGCAATAGCATTCAATAGGGACAGGAGCAAAAGACCACTGCAAGAAAGGTGTATTGAATGGCCACATATTTACATGAAGAAAAGGCAAATATAGAAAAAAGATGTGGATTGATATTGGATACTTTGAAATGGCACTCAAATAAAAAACCGGAGCAAAAAGCTACTGCAAGGAGGGTATATTGAGTGACCACAAAGTGGTGCTTGTATATAGTGTGATGTGGAAAAATTAATTTGTTCTATATATATAAATGGGAAGGAAAAAAGAAATCCTATCCCATATGTTATGGGTATGTGGATGTGTTGTGGTAATTTTAAAATGAGGCATGAATTATATTTAAAGACATTACCCCAGGATATTGTCATAGGATAATGTCCTCAAGGGGGAGGAAAAAAGGGGAAATAATGTCCAAAATGTAATGGGTATATATGTACTTTTGATAATTTTAAAATGAAGCAGATATTGCACAGAAGAGCATTACCTCATAGTATTGTCGTTTAACCACAGATAGATTATGGATCCCATCCCCCTGATGAAAACCCTTCAAGGAAGGGTTTGAAACTAATGTTTTCATTAAGTCCTGGGGGGATGGTAGCTCTAAGGTTGTGGATCCATCTGGATTCCCTCTGTAAAAGAGTTTTGTCCCAATCTCCTCCTCTGCTGCTGGGGTGCACACGGTCAAGGATGACAAAAAAACAGCGTGGGAAAATGCCGCTGTGTGTGGTCAGGACATGTCTCCCAAGAGGGAGATCAGGATTGCGTTGGCGCATACATGTAATATGTCGTTGAGCTCGTTTATGGAATTCATTTTTTGTTTTCCCGACATAAAAGCACCCACAGCAGCAGAGGAGGAGATAGACTACTCCTATCGTTTGACAATTGGAAAAATGTAGAGGTCTATATGGGGAACCGTTAGGCAAAATTATATTGGGGTCTGTACAGATGTATTGGCATATATTGCACCCTCCACACTTAAAAGTTCCTAGGCGTTTACATGGATCTTGGCGAAATTCACCTGTGTATTCACTTTTAACTAACTTGTCCTTGAGTGAACGGGTCTTGCGATAAGTTATCGCCGGTTGGTCAGTAACAAAGGGATTAAGATGTGGATCACATGTGAGTAAGTGCCAGTATTTGTTAAGGACATTGTAAACTCTGTCATGTTGTTTCGTGTACGAGGTTATAATACGTGCCTGATGTTGGATCTGATTATTGTCACGTGAAGTTTTGATCGATTTTTTGAATATGAGGTCTTGTCGTTGTTGCGATTTGGCCCTACGATAGGCCTTTTTAAGGCAAGTTTGTGTGTAGCCTCTAGAGGTCAATCTTGTTCTAAGTTTATCTGCTTCCAATTTGAAAATGGGGTCTTCAGAGCAATTGCGTCTAAGTCGCAAATATTGCCCGTAGGGGATAGACTTTATTAAAGGAGCTGGATGAGCAATAGTTGCGTAAAGTACTGTATTGGCGGCGGTGGGTTTTCTAAATAGTGTGGTAGTAATGTTTCCTAATTGATTTTTATTGATTGTGATGTCCAGGAAGTCAATGGAATTACTATTGTAACTAAGGGTGAATGAGAGGTTGAAGTTGAAATTTTTCCCATATTTGCCTTTTCTTCATGTAAATATGTGGCCATTCAATACACCTTTCTTGCAGTGGTCTTTTGCTCCTGTCCCTATTGAATGCTATTGCAAAATATCCATTATTAATCTACATCCGCCTCTTCATTTTTGTATCTTTATGTAAACATAGAGTTTGCCTTGTTTATATGTCTATAGTCTTGGCTTTGTCCCCTCAGCTGCAGCCAAGTGTCAGTGACACTGTATGCTTCCCATACAGATTCTCCCCCCGGCGCACATGGGGGCGTTCCTCCGCCCCGTCACCGGTCACCTGATCCCGCCATCGGCGGAGATTCAGACCCGGACATTGTGCGTCGGCGTGCCCGGAACGCACGCCGCGGCCAACCCTGTGTGGGCGGCGTCTGTGCGCTCCAGACACGGGGGACCTCTATTGGTCCGCACTCGCCCTGGGAGGAGACTGGACGCAGGCTCCGGCGCATGCGCCGGCGTACTTAATGGCGGACCGCGCTCTATTCAGAGCGCGCCGCCATTACTCTTATGCACAGACCTACACAGGTAAGTTACTTTCTCCCTGGATTTTCTAAACTGCTCATAGGACCCGCTTTTGTCACAATACTCTGGTCAATATTTATTCCTGGTATTTGGGCACCCTTTGAGACTGCTACTGGGACTATTTTCCCTTTACTTAGCTATTTCTATCTCTGATTCCTAGGATATCTGTTCTCCGCCATTGAACTCTGGCTAATATTCATTCCGATACCTGGGCACCCTTTGAGACTCCTACAAGTACCACTTTTTCTCTTATTCAGTAACTTCTATCCCAGACTACACACTGCTTCCATATTCCTCCTCACTACTCAGCTTTTTCCCTACTTAGTCTTTTCCTTTTTTCCTACCAACTGCAGTACTCACGTTGAGAAACGAGACCTTTTTCTATCTTTGCATTTACTCCCTATCTATTTACCCTTTGATATCCCTCATGATTTTAGGCTTGACATATTCCATGTCAACAGGGATGCATGGCTGGACACGTCCCAGCATCATAAATCCATCGGGGGACATACCTATTCTACTACTACTTTACAGGTATTCTGTACCCATAATATCCTGTCCTACTTTCCCTTTTATTTTCCATGATAGACAGACTTTATTGAATTTTTCTTCTATATCTTTTCATAACTTTCTAGATGACCTGTGCGTTTCTGACCTCACTCTGGAGATCCTCGTGGGATTTTCTGTCCGTGGAGCTCCTTTCTCACTGTCATTTGCTATACCACTGTGTATTTGGCTTACAAATATTGAAATCTCCCCTGGAAACCCATACAAATATAAACATATTGCTTGAGTCTATCTTGTATAGACCCAACTTGATTAGCACATACTCTTTGCGGCCATAGCCAATTGAAGGCCTTTTTCTCATCCACCAAGGCCCATCCTTTTGGTCTCACGTCCTGGATTTCACAGAGGTCTTACATATCTGGTACGTAATTATAGAGGCATTTTTTGCCCCCCCTCTTTTTTACATCTAAATACGACAAACACTATGTATAATGAATTTTGTGTTACATTGCTTTTAACATTGTTTAATACATGTTAAATTTAACCTCATACTCATTCTTTGTATTATACTCATCGTTACCTTTTATGCTCCTAGTCTGAGCTCTGGTGTTTTGTGGACCATTGAGAAAGGCATTTGGACCGAAACGCGTCTAGTCCGATCCAGACACCTCAGACCCTCCTGGTTCCAAGACGTATCTATGACCTTGTTTTTATCATATACTTTATATGTGATTATGTATAATTTATCTTTATTATATGTGAAATAAAATTTATTTATTTTCATACTCAAGTCCTGATTCTTGCCGTTGAAAGTCCCAATCCTCAGGGGTTATTGTTGTTCCCTCTACATACAAGGTCTGACGCAGCAGCAGAAGCCATTGGCTCCTGCTACTATCCATCAAATTCTGTGAGGAGGGAAGGGGGCCGAGCTACACTATATGAGTTTATGGATGCACAAAGCCCAGCTCAGGATTGACCCTGCACGTCTACCCAATAGCAAGTGGTTTGCAATGGGGGAAGACACAGAAGAGAAGGAGCGGACAGAGCCAGCGGGGGACCCCACAAGAGGAGGTTTAGGGCAAGTAGGTAAGTACAAGATGCTTATTATTTTAGTTAACACATATATATATATATATATATATATATCCTTTAGAAATGCTTTAACCACTTAAGCCCTGGAAGATTTTACCCCCTTCCTGACCAGGGGGTATTTTGCGATTCGGCACTGCGTGATTTTAACGGACAATTGCGCGGTCGTGCGACGCTGTACCTAAACGAATTTGATGTCCTTTTTTTCCCACAAACAGAGCTTTCTTTTGGTGGTATTTGATCACCTGTGCGATTTTTTTGATCATGCGCTATAAACAAAAAAAGAGCGTAAATTTAGCAAAAATAACAATATTTTTCACATTTTTTATATAAAATTCCCCCCGAAAAAAATGTAAAAATCAAAATTTTTTAACATTTTCGGCCAATTTGTTTTGTGCTACATATGTTTGGTAAAAAAAATCGCAAAAAGCGTATTTTGATTGGTTTGCGCAAAAGAAGTTATCGCGTTTACTAACGAAGGGAAAGATTTTTGTCATTTTTGTTGTTTTTTTTTAAAGCGTAATGGCGGCGATCTGCGTTTTTTTTCTCGGTACTGCGACATTGCGGCAGACAGATCGGACCCTTGACTGACATTTTTGACACTTTTGGGGTTACCAGTGACATTACTGCAGTAATCAGTGCTATACATATGCACTGTTACTGCAAAATTACACTGGTAGTGAAGGGGTTAACTGTATTTGAGAGGGAGGGGCTGTGTGTGTCCCTAGGGGCGTGATTCTAACTGTGATTGGCTGTCTGTTGAGCTGTAGAAACAGTGATCATCGGTTCTACATAGTAGAACCGTGTGATCACAGTTTCTACACAGGGGAGAATGACAGGCGGCTTGTTTACACAAGCTGCCTGACTTTCTCCCTCTGTAGCGGCGATCGCAGAGTGACCGGCGGACATCGGGTCCGCCGGTCACACGCGCGGGGGGTCCGTGACCACGCGGGAGCGGGAGCGCGCCTCTGGCGGCGCGCGCTCGCTCACTAGACCCTCACAGGCTAGCGACGTAGACCTTCGTCACTTTGCCTGTGAGGGGCTGACTGCCGACGTAGATAGTCGTGCGGCAGTCGGCAAGTGGTTAATGTGTCATGTATTAATGTGAAAAAAATATATATTTTTTCATGTAATTTGTAAATATTTGCAAACATTCTCCAATAATTATTTGAACATTTGTTTATGTATAGAATATGTAAAAAGATGAGTATTGAAATGTGGAGATTTGTTATATCTGTTCAGTAATTGTTGATCCTGTCAGACATTCAAAGCTGTCCTGTGTTCTGTGGACGTATTATCTTGAATTACAACCCCCCCCCCTTCACTTCCAAAAGGAGATGGGTAGAGAGTAAAAGAAGCTGGAGCTTGGCAAAAGACACATGAGCAGAGCTGACACCATTTTGTGTGAGAATTTCCATCCAGAAAAAGCATTGTACAGTATAGGTACTATGCATAAAAGTTATGTTATAATAATTGGCAGCTTCAGTGGATACAAGCAGTTATATCATGACATAGTTTCCACTGTTGTTCCAAGTGAAGGAGGGCTATTCGACTCATTTACTATATGCTGGATCAAACTGCGAAGCTTGCCATGAAGTGGGATCTTAGAAACACAGCAAACTAAGCCATATACTGTACAGTAAGCCTTGTAGATAAAGAAACAGAAGTGTAGGGTTTTCAGATAAGGGTATGGTCTGGGAGTTTTATCTTTTTCCAGGGTTTCAAATATCAGAAAAAAATAACCTCTAGCTTTCTGAAATGCATTACAAGAAATTAAAGTGGATCCTGTAGATAAATTCAAGGTGCTCCTATACTGTTCAGGCCCAATTCCCCTGAAAACATCACCTGCTGTTAGTTGGTGTAAAAGGTACCTCTAAAATGAATGTTAGATTTCATATTTACCTTACCCTATCTTCCACCCAATGGTGTCTAAGCAAGGGTGATGTCACACTTAGTCACACTTTGACCAGGTAGTCCTGGGGAATTCAGAGCAGATGAACAAAACCATAGAAAGAAAAAAGTGGGGTTTTAAGGGCCCAAATGAGATGGTCAAAATATATAATGCAA
Source organism: Pelophylax lessonae (assembly GCF_965119305.1). NCBI lineage: Eukaryota > Metazoa > Chordata > Amphibia > Anura > Ranidae > Pelophylax > Pelophylax lessonae. The sequence continues at coordinate 365,771,470 of NC_138771.1, forward strand.
CACGGTAATACAATTAAAAATACATATTTATTAATTAATTCTGTTCACATAAAAAGCATGTATAGACATGCTCTGAAGACACACATACATATAACATATACATATAATAAAATTGAGAACACAAAGTGGGTAATCAGGTGGTGGGGTCTCAATCAAAAAAGATGGTCCCTGTGCAGCCAACGCGTTTCGCTTGACTTCGCTTCTTCAGGGCTTAAGAGACCAGAGAACCAGCTAGTGTTCTATAGATTGTATGAGAGAATGATACAATAAATATACATATACAGTATATAATTCCCATTTCATAATATATTTCAACGTGTTGCAATATAGTATTTAAAAAAACAAACAAATCAACATAATAATAAGTAAATGTGTTGCATACTAACCCCCCAGAAGTGCAGACTCACAGGACAGACAGGAATTGATGAATTCCAATTACATGGCAGGCGTAGACCATGCATTAATATTTCAGTAATAATAAAGCATATACATGCATTTAGAGTAGGGGTACAGATCAGATGAAATATCACAAAACGATTCTCTTTCATTGGGCTGGAATGTCTTTTTGATAGTTTTGGCCTGCTCTGCATTCCCCGGGAAGTTTCTTGTATAGATGGTTGTGTCTAGTGTTGAGCGAACACGGACTGTATTATTCGTGTTCGTACCGAATAATTGGATTTTTTTTACCCGAACACGGACACGGACACTTTACTGTATGTTCGGGTAAAAATCCGTGTTCGGTCGTTTTATTTCCGGGTTTTGCATGCTTTGGCGCTCTTTTCATGGCGGGCTTTCAACAGCCAATCAACAATCGTTTAACTGGTGTGCCTTAAGCCATCCCAGCCATGCCTGCAAATGTCTTAGTAGCTGTGATTGGCCGTCTGAAGCATGTGACCAAGTCTTTATAAGTTCGAGGCAGCCGCCGCAGCAGCGTCATTCTGCTGCTTAGCTAAGGGACAGAGCACACATCAATGTGCTGGCTGCTGATTAGGGAAAGATAGGCAGGAAAAAACCATTTGTGTCCGGATAGAATTGAGGGACAGGTCGGAGTGTTTAGGCAGGGCGAGTTGTAGGCATTTTAGGGATAGAGTCTGCTGAATTATAGGGTCAGTGTCTTCTACAAACTACAATCGATATTGCTGTGTGGGGGGTGGGGTGAATCTGCACTCAATCCTGATCTACGATCTCTTCTCAATCCTGTTAGGGACAGAGTCTGCTGAATTTTAGGGAAACTGTGTTCTACAAACTACAATCGATATTGCTGTGTGGTGTGGGATTGGAGATAGGCAGGTGTCAGTGATCCACATCCATTTTTCTGTGTGTGAGCTGCAGTGAACACAATCTTTTTGGGCTGCAGTGAACACAATCTTTTTGGGCTGCAGTGAACACAATCTTTTTGGGCTGCAGTGAACACAATCTTTTTGGGGTGCAGTGAACAAAATCTTTTTGGGGTGCAGTGAACACAATCCTTTTTGGTGTGCAGTGAACACAATCTTTGTGGGGTGCAGTGAACAAAATCCTTTGTGGGGTGCAGTGAACACAATCTTTTTGGGGTGCAGTGAACAAAATCCTTTTTGGGGTGCAGTGAACAACATCCTTTTTGGGGTGCAGTGAACACAATCTTTTTGGGGTGCAGTGAACAAAATCCTTTGTGGGGTGCAGTGAACACAATCTTTTTGGGGTGCAGTGAACACAATCTTTTTGGGGTGGAGTGAACAACATCCTTTTTGGGGTGCAGTGAACAAAATCCTTTTTGGGGTGCAGTGAACAAAATCATTTTTGGGGTGCAGTGAACACAATCTTTTTGGGGTGCAGTGAACACAATCTTTGTGGGGTGCAGTGAACACAATCTTTTTGGGGTGGAGTGAACAACATCCTTTTTGGGGTGCAGTGAACAACATCCTTTTTGGGGTGCAGTGAACACAATCTTTTTGGGGTGCAGTGAACACAATCTTTGTGGGGTACAGTGAACAGAATCTTTGTGGGGTGCAGTGAACACAATCTTTGGGGGGTACAGTGAACACAATCTTTTTGGGGTGCAGTGAACACAATCTTTGTGGGGTGCAGTGAACACAATCTTTTTGGGGTGGAGTGAACAAAATCATTTTTGGGGTGCAGTGAACAACATCCTTTTTGGGGTGCAGTGATCAAAATCCTTTTTGGGGTGCAGTGAACACAATCTTTTTGGGGTGCAGTGAACACAATCTTTTTGGGGTGGAGTGAACAACATCCTTTTTGGGGTGCAGTGAACAAAATCCTTTTTGGGGTGCAGTGAACAAAATCATTTTTGGGGTGCAGTGAACACAATCTTTTTGGGGTGCAGTGAACACAATCTTTGTGGGGTGCAGTGAACACAATCTTTTTGGGGTGGAGTGAACAACATCCTTTTTGGGGTGCAGTGAACAACATCCTTTTTGGGGTGCAGTGAACACAATCTTTTTGGGGTGCAGTGAACACAATCTTTGTGGGGTACAGTGAACAGAATCTTTGTGGGGTGCAGTGAACACAATCTTTGGGGGGTACAGTGAACACAATCTTTTTGGGGTGCAGTGAACACAATCTTTGTGGGGTGCAGTGAACACAATCTTTTTGGGGTGGAGTGAACAAAATCATTTTTGGGGTGCAGTGAACAACATCCTTTTTGGGGTGCAGTGATCAAAATCCTTTTTGGGGTGCAGTGAACACAATCTTTTTGGGGTGCAGTGAACAAAATCCTTTGTGGGGTGCAGTGAACAGAATCTTTGTGGGGTGCAGTGAACACAATCTTTGGGGGGGTACAGTGAACACAATCTTTTTGGGGTGCAGTGAACACAATCTTTGTGGGGTACAGTGAACAGAATCTTTGTGGGGTGCAGTGAACACAATCTTTGGGGGGTACAGTGAACACAATCTTTTTGGGGTGCAGTGAACACAATCTTTGGGGGGTACAGTGAACACAATCTTTTTGGGGTGCAGTGAACACAATCTTTGTGGGGTGCAGTGAACACAATCTTTGGGGGGGTACAGTGAACACAATCTTTTTGGGGTGCAGTGAACAACATCCTTTTAGGGTGCAGTGAACACAATCTTTGTGGGGTGCAGTGAACAACATCCTTTTAGGGTGCAGTGAACACAATCTTTGTGGGGTACAGTGAACAGAATCTTTGTGGGGTGCAGTGAACACAATCTTTGGGGGGTACAGTGAACACAATCTTTGTGAGGTGCAGTGAACACAATCTTTGTGGGGTGCAGTGAACACAATCATTGTGGGGTGCAGTGAACTCAATCTTTGTGGGGTACAGTGAACACAATCTCATACTTCTGAAGATTTGAGGGTGCTGCCTGTTCCATACTCCCCCTACTCCTCATCTAGCCTTTTAGGGGTACAAACAATAGTAATTGGGGCCTAGTGTGGTTGTGTACGTGTGATATACATACACTTTTTTTGGATCATATTTTCTATTCCGCTATTTAATCAAAAACCTTTGGGGATCAGTTAAATTGGGGGATAGTCTGTGTTGGTACGTGTGAGAGAGATCCACCTTTCCAAGTTGTTGGGGTTCATCTCATACTTCTGAAGGTTTGAGGGTGCTGCCTGTTCCATACTCCCCCTACTCCTAGCCTTTTAGGGGTACAAACAATAGTAATTGGGGCCTAGTGTGGTTGTGTACGTGTGATATACATACACTTTTTTTGGATCATATTTTCTATTCCGCTATTTAATCAAAAACCTTTGGGGATCAGTTAAATTGGGGGATAGTCTGTGTTGGTACGTGTGAGAGAGATCCACCTTTCCAAGTTTTTGGGGTTCATCTCATACTTCTGAAGATTTGAGGGTGCTGCCTGTTCCATACCCCCCCTACTCCTCATCTAGCCTTTTAGGGGTACAAACAATAGTAATTGGGGCCTAGTGTGGTTGTGTACGTGTGATATACATACACTTTTTTTGGATCATATTTTCTATTCCGCTATTTAATCAAAAACCTTTTGGGATCAGTTAAATTGGGGGATAGTCTGTGTTGGTACGTGTGAGAGAGATCCACCTTTCCAAGTTGTTGGGGTTCATCTCATACTTCTGAAGGTTTGAGGGTGCTGCCTGTTCCATACTCCCCCTACTCCTAGCCTTTTAGGGGTACAAACAATAGTAATTGGGGCCTAGTGTGGTTGTGTACGTGTGATATACATACACTTTTTTTGGATCATATTTTCTATTCCGCTATTTAATCAAAAACCTTTGGGGATCAGTTAAATTGGGGGATAGTCTGTGTTGGTACGTGTGAGAGAGATCCACCTTTCCAAGTTGTTGGGGTTCATCTCATACTTCTGAAGGTTTGAGGGTGCTGCCTGTTCCATACCCCCCCCTACTCCTCATCTAGCCTTTTAGGGGTACAAACAATAGTAATTGGGGCCTAGTGTGGTTGTGTACGTGTGATATACATACACTTTTTTTGGATCATATTTTCTATTCCGCTATTTAATCAAAAACCTTTGGGGATCAGTTAAATTGGGGGATAGTCTGTGTTGGTACGTGTGAGAGAGATCCACCTTTCCAAGTTGTTGGGGTTCATCTCATACTTCTGAAGGTTTGAGGGTGCTGCCTGTTCCATACCCCCCCTACTCCTCATCTAGCCTTTTAGGGGTACAAACAATAGTAATTGGGGCCTAGTGTGGTTGTGTACGTGTGATATACATACACTTTTTTTGGATCATATTTTCTATTCCGCTATTTAATCAAAAACCTTTGGGGATCAGTTAAATTGGGGGATAGTCTGTGTTGGTACGTGTGAGAGAGATCCACCTTTCCAAGTTTTTGGGGTTCATCTCATACTTCTGAAGATTTGAGGGTGCTGCCTGTTCCATACCCCCCCTACTCCTCATCTAGCCTTTTAGGGGTACAAACAATAGTAATTGGGGCCTAGTGTGGTTGTGTACGTGTGATATACATACACTTTTTTTGGATCATATTTTCTATTCCGCTATTTAATCAAAAACCTTTGGGGATCAGTTAAATTGGGGGATAGTCTGTGTTGGTACGTGTGAGAGAGATCCACCTTTCCAAGTTGTTGGGGTTCATCTCATACTTCTGAAGGTTTGAGGGTGCTGCCTGTTCCATACTCCCCTACTCCTAGCCTTTTAGGGGTACAAACAATAGTAATTGGGGCCTAGTGTGGTTGTGTACGTGTGATATACATACACTTTTTTTGGATCATATTTTCTATTCCGCTATTTAATCAAAAACCTTTGGGGATCAGTTAAATTGGCTGATAGTCTGTGTTGGTACGTGTGAGAGAGATCCACCTTTCCAAGTTGTTGGGGTTCATCTCATACTTCTGAAGGTTTTAGGGTGCTGCCTGTTCCATACTCCCCCTACTCCTCATCTAGCCTTTTAGGGGTACAAACAATAGTAATTGGGGCCCAGTGTGGTTGTGTACGTGTGATATACATACACTTTTTTTGGATCATATTTTCTATTCCGCTATTTAATTTAACTGGGCCTCCATGCGAGACCTGTGTGCCTTGTTGCGCTGTTTTGAGTACTCCACCAACATGGCCAGTGGCAATGACGCCGTTCTCAGCTTAACTATCCCACTTCTATGCCTCCTTGAAAAAACAATTCGGGCGATGATGGAAGAGGATGTGGCACAGGATGAGGAGGAGGAGGAGGATGAAGAGGTAACATTTCCAAGGCTTTCAGGGCAGTCATTCGCAAGGGGCTCCGAGGGTGGGTTCCTGCACACGCAAACGCCAGGGACGCAATTGTCCAGCAGGGGCACAGTTCTGGAGGATGAGGAGGATGAGGAGGAGGAGGAGCTGGAGGAGGAGATGGAACCATGTTCACAGCAGGGTGGCACCCAGGCCAGCTCATGGCCATCACTGGTGCGTGGCTGGGGGGATACAGAGGACACGGACGATACACCTCCCACAGAGGACAGCCTTTCGTTGCCTCTGGGCAGCCTGGCACACATGAGCGATTACATGCTGCAGTGTCTCCACAACGACCGCCGAGTTGCCCACATTCTAACTTGTGCTGATTACTGGGTGGCCACGCTGCTGGATCCCCGTTACAAGGACAACGTACCGTCCTTAATTCACTCACTGGAGCGCGATCGCAAGATGCGCAAGTACAAGCGCACGCTGGTAGACGCCATGCTGCTGGCATTCCCATCTGACAGCGGGGCCACAGTGGAAGCACAAGGCAGAGGAGGAGGAGGAGGAGGTCGCCAACGCAACCAGGGCACCGCCAGCACCTCAGAAGGCAGGGTTAGCATGGCCGAAATGTGGAAAAGCTTTGTCAGCACGCCACAACAAACAGCAGCACCAGCAGCTCAGATGGAACGTCTTAGCAGGAGGCAGCATTTTACCAACATGGTGGAGCAGTATGTGTGCACACGCCTACATGTAGTGAATGACGGGTCTGCCCCCTTCAACTTCTGGGTCTCCAAATTGGGCACATGGCCTGAGCTTGCCCTTTACGCCTTGGAGGTGCTGGCGTGCCCTGCAGCCAGTGTATTATCTGAACGGGTATTTAGCACGGCTGGGGGCGTTATAACAGACAAGCGCAGCCGCCTGTCCAGAGACAATGTGGACAAGCTCACGTTCATTAAAATGAACCAGGCATGGATCCCACGGGACTTTTCCGTACCTTATGCAGAATAGCAATGGATACCGACCTTACCCACCCATTGTTCCATTTTTGCTCTTTCTCACTCTTTTGGGGTGTACCCTCATTTAAAATTTTTGAAAAGAAGCAGTGTTGGCTACCTCGTCCTCCTCCTCAGGGCCAGATTAATGTAGGGGCTATTGGAGCTGCAGCTCCAGGCCCCTACCTTTTATATAGGCCCCGGGTTGGCCATATTCACTGTTACCGCTCTTCTGTCACTTGTAAACACAGAAGTCTGGCTTCTATGCTCGCTTCCCCAGGCAGCACCCTCAGAACCTCCCCACACAGCGTGAAGGCCGGACAAGGAGGGACAGTTGGCGATGCATGGATGTGTTTATGGGCTTCAGAGACAGCATCCCATGTTGAATTAGGCATGCATGGCTGCACCCTTCCTCCTCTGGGTGCATGGCAAGGCACGGCCCTTAAGGCCCTTCAAAATCCTCAGCACCAAGCCCATGATGCTGTTAATCCGGCCCTGGTCCTCCTCCACCGCCGCTTCCACCTACACCGCCCATAGGTGTGCGCAGCCTATTGCATTAAGGTGTGCACCCCAAAGTTGAAATACACATGCATGTGTTTGCCAGCAGGGAGAGTAATGTATCGGGGCCATGTACCTGTAGGCAAGGAGAAATAGAGCAGAGCAGGTCCCAGGGAGATCTTTCCCATCTCCTCACTGGCAATGCTATGTGCCCTAGGTGATTAGGGTGTGCCCAGGCACACCCAGCACACCCTGTGCGCACGCCTATGTCACCGCCACATCCACCACCACCTCAACCTCCCTCCTACTCCATATGGGCCTCGTCCTTCAGAGATGAAGAAGAACATTGTTTTATTTTTCTGTTTTTTTTTGTTGTTTTAAGTTATTTCCCTATCCACATTTGTTTGCAGAGCACTTGCCATGCTCTTAATTACGTTTTGCTGCCATTTGCAGCACTCTAGCCCTTTCCTTTGGTGTTTTAGAGCCATTTTAGTGCCTTAAAGTTCGGGTCCCCATTGACTTCAATGGGGTTCGGTGTCCGGGAAAAGTTCGGTAAAAGTCCGGGACACGGACCCGGACTTTTTTTTAAAGTTCGGCCGAACCCGTCGAACACGGACATCTAGGTGTCCGCTCAACCCTAGTTGTGTCACATTCAGCAATGTCAAAGGGATAAGATAAGTATAAAATACATTTTTCTCTTTACAAGTAACTCTAAGGTTCACATTGCTGCAATCCAATGTAGATATGATTTTCAATGTAATTATATGATGCAACTTGGATGTGGTTTGTATATTCTACGGAGCCATAATTGTAATGAAATTGCACCAAAGTAGTATAGGAACCTTCCCCAATTTTGCACCATGCTGAGTTGTATTGATGTTAATGAGCACTATTGAAAACAATGTGATTTCTATTGTCATGCCATTCTGTGCAGCTCAGGTCGCTCCTGAAATTGCACTAGTTTGAACAGAGCCTTACACCTATTAATAGCAAATGATTTTTTACAAGGGGAGGGGGCCAGACAGTATATGCATAATTTCCATTGTACTGCAAGGTCCATTTCAAGTAAAGACTAATAATAAATTATTAGGATGGAGGATATCACAAACAAATCAGTCAGTAACTACATAAAAATCTTCCATGTGAAGAAAATCACATTTGTTTTCATAGAGGAAAGATTCCAGGTATCAATGTAAATTAATTATTCTTTTTTTTTTTTTTTTTTTTTTAACGTCTATTGTGAAGCATCAAACATTAAAATATAACTATACCATAAGAAAGAAGAACTTTTAGGCTGTGTAAATTAACTAAAAGGCCTTTTTTATTACAAATTGGATCATTTAAAGGTCCTTATTGTTCATTGTGTTTTGGCTTAACCTCTTAATGTTTCTTAGTAAATAAAAGAAAGGATGAAACCTACACTTTGCAGAATGTGTGATTGCATCCCTATGATTTCAAATTATGTTCCCTTCTACCTTCAGGCCAAGTGGGAAAAATAATACATACACAATATTAAGTAAGGTCAAAGATGTCAGTAACAAGACAGGTCAACAATAGCATAAAATGCTGAAATTCTTAGGCCGAAATGAGGAAAACAAGTTCTTTGAGTTTTTGTTCCCCTGTCTGCTCTCTTTACTGCTATTTCGTGACCTTTTGGCACTAACCAACTCTATCAGTTTATGGTCCCTTGAGGTATGACCTTTAACAATCCTCTCAGTGGTGGATAAAAGGAATCATTTTCCTCCATGGATGAGTTTAAACTATATCTATGTGAAAAAAGCAGGGGACCTCATCCTTAGCGGAAGAAAGTTCACAAAGGCCATAAGACAGAAAATGCCTGCTTTTGCCTACCTGCAGTGATTAACATTTTCTCCTGGTCTTTGCTTTTATTACACTTTTTTTCCTCGGCAATTTGATCTCTCACTTTTTAAGCTTTGTTTCTGTTTGACAGTTCCCCTGAGAGGGCTGTATATTTAATAGAAAGGTTTACCCAGTGCTGTTAAAGGCTCTAGTTATCAACACTTGTGAGGGGAGTATTAACCTCTACATGGACTGGACTGTTCATTGAATGAGCTGTTTTCCACAGCTGTCTCTGAGAAATAAACAATATTACTCTAAAAGGTTGCTAAATAAAGAAGAAAATGGAAAAAATATCTGACAAATAAGTATAAATGTGGATTGCTTTTTGTCTAACAGAGTCACTAGGGTTGATTTACTATAGGCAAATAGACTGTACGCTTTTCAAGTGCAGCTGCACTCGTTTTCCTCAGAGCTTAGTGAATGTAACAAAGCTTTATTTTGTAAAGCCTACTTAATCAGGTGCAAGGAAATTTTAAAAACAGTATTTTGCTTGCTCCTGATTGGATAATGGAAATCAGGAGAGCTTCACCAAATTCAGCTCTGGGGAAAATGAATGCAACTGCATTTGCAAAGTGCACAGTCAAGTTGCCTTTAATAAATCCACCCCAATGAGTTATAAATTCCATATAAATTCCCAATGAGTTATAAATTCCAGCATTTATCCAAGGTGTGGAAGTACAATGCTAGCGTGTAACATGCAGTACCTTTGCTCGAGTATAAATAACCAACACATTCACACTGTATTGAATTTAACAACAAAATGTATACATTTTTTAAGTTAAGAAGAATACTGCTTCTGTTCATATTGTGTTTTTTTTCTTGTTATTAAAGGATAAGTTCACCAAACAAATAATAAATGCACATTTTTTTTTTTTTTTTTTGCAGGTAAAGGAGCCTGTAGAGCATTGCTGATCACATGTGCAATATCAGGATTCTGCAGACTTTTAGCATAGCAGTCTGCTCGTACCTTGATGACCTTGTTGTATGGTTTTACCCATCATTTGACCTTGGTATTAGGAGGTTAAACTATCAGGCATTGAGGTGGTATGTACTTTTGGTAATGGCGCGCTGAATTTCCACAGTCTGCACAGTAAATTGCTAGCACCTGATTTTCACTTAATACATGGACTACATTTTTTGAATTGTTTCAGATATTTGGTTTCCTGCATTTTTTCACGATTGTGGTTTTTATACATTTATTCTTTACTATCATGACGATAAAACACATTTAATTTTTATTATCACAAGGATATTGCTATTGTTCAAAGTGCAAATGTTTTTTGGTCACATGATTTGTGGATTTTACGGTGGCTGCAACTTATTCTTTTTGTCTTATGTTGATATACATATAGAGTGTGACCCAGAAAACAGAAAATTGGAGTGGACTACTGATCACTATGAAAGCCAATCAGAGGCTATCACAGCATGAAGGTGACAAGGAACCAGGTTTCCTAGGTCCTGTTTGTTAGTACCATACCTGGGGCCCTCAGTGAGAGAGGTACGCATATATGCGGCCTCACAGATAAGGACCCACTTTCATGAGGCTGCATATATGCGTACTGTTGGTGTGAAGGGGTAAATGTGATGTTATTTAATTTGCTATTAAAATGGCTGCTGTGGCTGTTTGAGCCCATGCCAAGCAGTCCGTGTTATTATTTCAGTGGTTGGTAGATAGGCAGATATTGAAAAATCCTTTATTTTATATCACATCGGCTAAGTTCACCTTTTTTTCTAAAATCCAGCTCCCCTTTGTACCAATATACCATTAATGTACCTTGGTTGCAGAAAAATACAAGCTTTCTTTGAATTTGATAAAAAGGCCTTATCTTAGCCCTTGCTATATTTCTTAAAAAGCTTCAAAGACTCCCTGGTATACAGGCAGAGACAGAGAAACTAGTAAGACACAGGAAGGAGTTAACCAGCAGACTTCATTGGCACATCCTTACCCATAACTAAGGTTTCACTGCACCCCCTGGCATTTCTCTACGCATCCATTTGCCTGGCTCCCCCCAGGGTCAGACGTTCCCAGGCTGCATGCTAAACGCCCTAGGGTCCTCCTATTATATAGTTTTGGTAAAATCTATGGGAGATTGTACAGAGATTGTATAGTGCATAGCCACATGTTTACACCTAAATTTACCTAGTTGCACTTTCAGTGTCATTAATTGTTAACGGCACACCAAAAACAGAAGCAAACCCATATTTTGCCACATGAAAAAACAGGTGGCAAATGCAGTAAAAAAATGTTGACACATGTACTACAGCCCATTGAAGTCAAGGGCTGCCCTATGTGTGTTACTGGAAACAACTATCCAAAAAACATGTGCTCCCACTACTCTAAGCGGGAGTGGGGCCTGAAAGTGAAATTGGTGCATTTATACAAGAATATTGAGGCTCCATTCACATCTGTGTGTTTCCAAACGCATGGGAAACCACACAGAAAATGTGCCCTTTGCTGTAAATGTGCATCGTGCTTTTGCTGTCATTACATGTTAAAGGCAGCAAACACACCAAAATCTGTGATAATGCATTATTCTCCGATCCAAAAAAGTTCTTGAGCTTCTTTGGAGAATGAAAACACTCCAAAACACCCAAAACAAACACTCGCAGGAATGTGAGTTTTCTTTATGTGGCGATGTGAACAAGGCTTGACAACTGAGTGTCTCTATCCACCCCCTCCTATGTACTTGTATTAAAGATGGCCATACGCTATGCAATCTGATTGTACAATTTCTGTACAATTTATTTTACATTTATCAGAACTATGAAATAGAAGGACCCACCTGACCAATCAATTCAATTTGTATTGATGAGGAAAAGGGAAGCAGCCATTTTGTTTATCAAATATTTACTTATGATTATCGGGCATTGATTTGTGATTAAGCAGATATATTGGATTTATCTTGTGTGAGAAGTCATATTTTAGAGCAGCTGTTGTGTTTAGCCCTTCATTTGCAAGATTGCTATCTCAAGTCTTTAAAGATTTGTTCAATGAACTAAACTGGAAGTCACACATCTATGTGAATGGCCGTCCGCATACCAAAAGACTCCAAGATTTCATCAGATGGGACTTCAAAAGAAATTAGATAGCTAGGTGCCACCCATTGTAGTGTATAAAACTGTATTGGAAACCCTAGTCAGTTAGAGCAATGTTCATTAAGGCAACAGAATGTAATTTGATTGACTTGCTCTCCAAACATGGCATCCTATCTACATGTTTGTCTAAATAAATATAATTTTCAATCTGGCTTCAACAGTCAAAATGTTATTGAAACCCGTGAGTTTTGGGATTACCCTTACAAATGGTCCTTCGTAGCCGGGTAGAGAAAATCCATGGACATGGCTAAAAGAAACAGGACAACACAAGCTGGGAATTCACGTCTTCAGTAAAAGGTAAGCTAACTTTATGCTTACTGCGATTTCCCCTTGTGTCGTGCTGTTTATGTAAGTCGATGTAATGGAGAAGTACCCTTCAAAAAAACCTTGGCTGTTGAATTTTATTATTTTAAATTTCTTTTTTACTTTCCATACTATCTGTTACTTATTACTGTCCTTTGCATGAGTGTGTTCTGCTGAATGATTTGCCCTATTTCAGGAGCAATGTGTGGTTAGGTAGGATTTCTGCAGTTCCTGCGATCGGGAGACCGACCAGGTCAGGAATCGGGTCTTCGGACTCAAGATCATTCATAACGTGTGATTGATAAAGTACTATATGTGGTGGGGCCCTGGTTTATTGCCAAGGGTGATGGGCTGCTTAAAAAAAAAACAGCACTGCTTGAAACATTAGTACTAGTATGATTGAGAAAACTGTCTTCCCGTTCTCTTCTGCGTGATTCTTCATAAAATCACACAATAAGCAGGAGTACTGTCTTCTCTATTTCACAACAGTGCCTATAAACTGAAGTGGAAGACTTTTTAGGAAAGCACAACTATCAGGTTATATACTCTCTCTCTCTCTCACAGATTCAAAATTTATCCTATTATACTGCACCATTTTTTTTTTGGAATATGTTTTGCTGTGTGTCCTGCATATGTGTGGTTGATCACTGAAAAAGGAGTGCTTTTTACATTCTTCAACTATTTTAATACTGAACATCCTAATTAATTTGGGTGCCTGTCAGTCTGTGTGGCTGATTTATGCTTTATAGTCTGGTATAGATCCTGGGCAAGGATTGGGGCCAGATATAGAAGTTCCTGCTATTACCTAGGTACTTTTGTGTCTGTGTGACTTGGGGACCTGGTAATAGATTAATTCTTCAGGAAGTCTCATCACCGTGTGAGATGGGGAATTGTACCACCGTGTACACCTCAAATGAGGATCTGTGTGATCCCACTGTGAACCCTTACAGTTCGTTCCCTGAAGAAATGGAACTAAGGCACACAGGGGTTTTGTACCCCTAGAACCCCAAGTTCTCCAAAGAATGTAAAAAGTACGATCCAAGTGTTTTCAAATGAAGCAAAAGCAGGCACTAGATAAATGGATAAATGCAAGTGAACAGTGTGAAAACATGGTGAAGAGGAGATTGAGGGGAACCAATGAGAAATTAGAATGAATACAGATGTTAAAAAAAAAAACAAAAAAAAAAAAAACCTAATAATATTAATATTGCTTAAATAACTGTAGGCACACTGTACCCTGAACTACCACCTAGATTGCTTATAATGACCTAAGTATAGGCATAGATTAGACCCTACTGTACACAAAAAAAAAAAAAAAAAAAAAGAAGAGTGAACTTGGATGATTTTGGCGAGTGGCTGCAGTGTAACAGAGAGTGAGGAATGTAGGGGGGTCTGAATACTTTCCGTACCCACTGTAATTCAGGAGAAATATGAACTAGAAAAATATATATATTTAAACTAAGATTGGGCAGTTGGAGGGGGATGTCAGGGAATTTAGAAGGGATTTGAAGGAATTGTAGTTTTGTCTGCCTTAATTCAAAATATATTTTATGTTAGGTTGTGTATGTATTATGAGACCTAGTTTGTTCCTTCTTCCTCATATCAGCACCTCCATAAAGCCATATGTGGCTTTAACAGTTACCAAAAGTGACTGTGATGTGAGATCACCACACAGGGACAGCAGAGCGGAAACCGCTACACTGTTAATGGTCACAGGCCCAACTCTTCACTACAAATAGTGTGTGGATTGCTTGAGATAGCAGTGATATGTTTCCAGAACTCCAATGTAGGAAGGGACAGTTTTGTTTGTGGCAATATATATTGCCAACAGGAGGATTATTGATGAGGAAAAGGGAAGCAGCCATTTTGTTTATCAAATATTTACTTATGATTATCGGGCATTGATTTGTGATTAAGCAGATATATTGGATTTATCTTGTGTGAGAAGTCATATTTTAGAGCAGCTGTTGTGTTTAGCCCTTCATTTGCAAGATTGCTATCTCAAGTCTTTAAAGATTTGTTCAATGAACTAAACTGGAAGTCACACATCTATGTGAATGGCCGTCCGCATACCAAAAGACTCCAAGATTTCATCAGATGGGACTTCAAAAGAAATTAGATAGCTAGGTGCCACCCATTGTAGTGTATAAAACTGTATTGGAAACCCTAGTCAGTTAGAGCAATGTTCATTAAGGCAACAGAATGTAATTTGATTGACTTGCTCTCCAAACATGGCATCCTATCTACATGTTTGTCTAAATAAATATAATTTTCAATCTGGCTTCAACAGTCAAAATGTTATTGAAACCCGTGAGTTTTGGGATTACCCTTACAGTATCAAATCAGAAAGTCCCTTGTACTACATAGCTGATTGGAGATCTAAAGGAGATTGTACAATAGTGTATAGAAAATAGGTGAAAGGTAGTATTACAATCAGGGAAGGCTTCTGGGAGATGACCTAACAGGAAGTGAAAGCTGAGCGAATCTACAGGAAGTGATGGAATCTGAAAATCCTTTTAAAAATGTAAGTAAACTGACAAGAGTTTAATCCTCCTGTAGATAAGGTAACTGAGAAAAGCACATTAGGGTGGCTAGACCAGAAATGGCATTGGAAAACACTTCTATTTTTTATGAAAACTAAAATTCTGCCCAAAAAGGTGAACTTACCCTTTAATGTTTTATGGCGGTTCAATCATTTGCAATAATTTTTGGTTTAATTTTAAAGGGCCAGCGCAACTATTTGTATCAAATAAATAAAAGGAAAGACGGTAAAAGCAAAATGGATGATACAAAATAGACAAGAGCAGCAACAGAAACAAATAATAATAATAATAAGTAATAACATATTACCTGCCTGATCTTTGGGTTCAGGCAGCGTTCTGCCAGGTAATTTTAGGTCTGATCTGTTGTATTGGAACCATTGGTGCTCAGAATTATTATTGGCATTTTGGTGTTATATTTTTGGTAAAAGGAGAGCTCCAAATTGCTGATGAAGCAGCTTTTTGTGGACCTTCTAGAGGGCCCCACTGATCCCCTCCCCCTGTAAATGCTGCTTAAATGTAACTGTATTACTTTTTAGCTCTTTATTAAAACTTTAAAAACAGAGTGCACTAGATGTCTGCTTCCTTTTTCTGCTTATGTGTACTGTGGAGGAGGTCAAGAAGCAACCATCTAGAGGTATAGAAGATTGGAGCCAAAGTGACCATATGTGCTGTCTGACCCTGCAGGGTCTGGATCTGGAGGTGAGAGCATATATATGCCGTTGTGATGGGATCATAGAAGCACTTTGATCATCATATGCATGGATTACTAACACCCTGATTGCACTCTGGGGAATCCTTCTCTTACCTGACTGCAAACGTGCAATGAGTGAAGTCTTCTCTGTCTATTCGTTTTGTGGACTTGTGTCTATTTTTTAGCTTCATTGGGCATGCTTGGCTTAATGGTTTAATTCACATTGATTGAGGTTTTCATCTAATTTATTCAATGTATAGACTGATGCTCATCTTATACCAGTATTCCATTGATTGTTTGGAAATTGTTCTATTATGATTGTGCTGCACTTGTGTGTAAATTTTTTTTAGAGGCTTTTTTTTATTGACCTGTAGTGTTCAGCTAGCAGTCTAACTGCATTTATTTAAAGTTAAGCGCTGAGTATATCTGTTTATATTTCACGGTGACAATTGGACTGTTTGAATAGGGAGCTTGTGGTCACAGAAAGTCAAACTAAACTGTATATTGGTCTGAATGTGGGAAAAAGGGGGATAGCAGTTTCAAGGCCCCCCTTTTCCTCATGGTACCACCGCAGCTAGAAGGGGTTTCAAGTCCCCTTTCAGGTGAGGGCGTGGTCTCTCTAGGGGGCTTGTTACCTTATAGGTGAAACTGATGGAAGGTGCTATAAGGTGGGAGAACCCCCTGGGAGGTTTATAATTAGGGGGTCCTGACTGGAAATTGTACCAGACGCCGCGGGATGAGTCAAGCGGCAGAGCTCACCCAACCCTCCCTCCCTTGTCGCGGCCTTGTTAATGTGGTGGGTCACCTTTTCTTTGAAAAGGGGTACAGGTATTTAATATTGAAATGTGGTAATTCAACTCGAGCTGTATTAGCTGAGTTGGAAATGTTATGGAAAGTAAAATTATAAGTGGTATCGTTGTTCATATGAAGTTGAAGTTTAAAATAAGTATATTTTGAAACCAATTAATAAAGGACGCGGCCATAATTTTTTGCCAATAAGAAGTTGTTGCGTTATTAATTTGCATGTCTGGAGGTTGTCTGATTATGAATGCTGCGTGTGGTACCATGTTTTATGTCAATTATAATCAGTATCCAGGCCTGTTGAGCTTTCTAGAGGTTGTATTGCCCACCTAATACCAACTAAAAGATCTACTTATCTTGTTTGGGGTGTCAATAACTGAAATGTTTTAACGCACATTTTATTAAAAAAAAGTCATTAGCAATTTTAAACAAACTATAGCCTAGCTGAGCAGATCTGACAAATCACATTAGATAACCTAAGACTGCGCTCCACGTCTCAGTGGAATTTATCATATTGCTAAGTTGTACGATTGTCTGCTAAGAAAGTTTAATGGAATTCCTGCTATGTTGTGAATGAAATACTGACATTACCGAGAAAAATTTTTAATCCAAATTGTGTCACAGACTGACAGAGTTTAGCGTAATAAGGATGCCGTTGTGTTTTCTTATTATGGGGTGCCCTAACCTCATTACTGGCACAGTGCAAATATAATGAATACATTATATAAAATAGGTTAATAAAAAAAAATGAAATTCACCAGAATTTACTATACTTTCATATTTAGTCATATTTGGCTCTAAAAGTTTCCATCTGATATAAGCTAGTAAAATCAATTGAAAATCAGGTTGTTGCCAATTCCATATAGTCAGGGCCAGGACAAGGTGTGGGCAGGAGAGACGGTTGCAGTGGGTGCAATGATTTATTGCAGGGATGGGTGGGGGGGGGATGCCTTGACCCCAAACCTAAGGGAAGGGGGATTGCAGTTTTACATCCTTGCCCTGGGCGCTGGATGACCTTGTCCCTGCATATAGTAGTTAAATCACTCAGCAGCAATACAATGAAATGTATCTTAGCTCTTAGCTGCCATCGAAGAAAGACCAGATCAACCCCTTACATGAGACTCTCACCTTGTGACTAACTACAAATTTACAAAGTTGCAGTATAATCACTGGGGAAGAATAAATTAGGGAAACATTTTCTCCTACCTGCAGCACACTGATGCAATCATCTCAGCCTAAGCAAAGTCACTGGACTGGAGACTACTTTGATCTCAACAAACTAAAAAGCAAAAATCTCTCTCCCTGCTAGCAATGTATTATTAATTATAAAACTCCACTTATAAATCAGCCGCTGGCCAAGGGATTTGATCTCACAGCCATCATAATTGCAAGTCTGGTATTCTACCAGCAACTCAACCGTCAAGTACCAATAGGTAGAATATACTTTCCCTGCCTAACTAACTAACTCCTATCTCACCCTACACACAGTGGATGAGATAAAAGTTAGGGAGAGTGTATTCGGCTTAAGCAGGCTTGGTGGTGTAGGTGGTAGAATACCAGGCTTGCAATAATAAGAGCTGTGAGTTTAATTCCCCCTGCCAGCCAGTGATTTATTTATTTGAATTCAGAAATCAGAGAGTCCATAATAATGCGGGAACTCGAAGTTCCTGCGAAGAAGCCCATTTGTTCGTCATTCGACAAACGAGCGAACAGCCAATGTTCGACACAAACTCGAAGCTCATCCCTACTAAAAATCTTTAAATATATCAAGAGTTTGAATAGGGTTCAGGAGGACAGTATTTTTAATATGAAGCTAAGATCAGGGCCAGAATAAGGAGTGGGCAGAAGGGGAGGCTGCCCTGGGCACAGCATCTATTGTAGAGATGGGGGAGCCACAAGTTCTTTCTAAAATAAGGCTAACAGGAGTAGTTACTAGGAATGATCAAACTTTTCAAAAGTTGGGTTCGACCAGAACACCCGAACTTCCCGAAAGTTCGGCACTGATTTCAGAACCCCATTGAAATCAATGGGACCCGAACTTCGGTAATCAAAAAACACCATTTTGAAGCCCTAAAACCCAATAAATGCCCCTAAAAAGTGCCTAGGTTTCTGGGTCATGCCCCAGGGACTATTAATCACACACAAAAAGTTCTTAAAAATTGTCATTTTTGATAGAGAGCCAATTATTGAAAAAAAGGTTTGTTTGTATTAGAGTTAATACAGAACAGGTTAGTAGTTTCTCTACTTTTACACCCGGTTTTTTGTTGCAGGCGTTTTATTGGGCTTTTTTGAGGACATGTTTGGAGTCAGGCATGACATCAGAACTTCTGTGTAGGGGTATATACACACACACATGTATGTATATATACACATATATAGGTGTGAAAGTAGCAGAAACCTATGCTTGCGCTAATGAAATAATTAACACCCATATGGCTTCTCTGCTATAACACCTATATGTGTGTATGTGTATAAATACATATAAGTGTGTGTGTATATATACCCCTATACAGAATTTCAGATGTTTTGCCTGCCTCCAAAGACCCCTAAAAAATGCCCAAAAAAACGCCTGCGCCAAAAAAAAAAGCCCAGGTGTGTTATTGCAGGCGTTTTTTTTGGGCATTTTTTGGGGGTCTTTGGAGGCAGGCATAACATCTGAACTTCTGTATAGGGGTATATATACACACACACTTATATGTATTTATACACATACACATATATAGTTGTTATAGCAGACCCTTGGCTTGTTCCTTGACTGCGCTTCTGCCTGATCCCAACCTTACTACAACTACTCGTTACTAACCTTTTGGCTTGTTTACTGACTATGCTTGGGTTTGATCATTACTTGCTTAATCTGCTACAGGACCCTAGCTTGCTCACCTCCTGTGGGCGCAATCCTGAGGATTGCGACCTGGTGCTAACATGCAGCATCCAATCTCCATCATCAGGAGCTCTGGTGAACACCAGTTAGTACTTAGACTCTGCACCTCAGATGAGCCCGCGTCATTCACCAGGGTGATCTGCCTGTTTTCCCTCTTCTGCTGGTTCTGTGTGAACTTCCTACTGCTATAGCAACTAGTCTTTGAGCCTGTCCCTGTCATCATGACAGTCCCTGTCTCCATGTACATCATATATGTCAGTATCTAATTGCTCTCTGGGTTATCGAAGGTCATTGGCCAACCCCCTCCCCCATTCACCTCTCTACATAACATTTATTATTACAGCTGGAGATGGAACAAAGGGGAATACTATAGATCATCCCTTGAGTGGCAGCTCTGAGACTGCTGGCGTCTCACCCAGGACATCGTTTGCTAGAAAACTTTTTTTGCTAGAAAACTACTACCCCCAAACAATATATATATATATATATATATATATACAGTATCTCACAAAAGTGAGTACACCCATTACATTTTTGTAAATATTTTATTATATCTTTTCATGTGACAACACTGAAGAAATGACACTTTGCTACAATGTAAAGTAGTGAGTGTACAGTTTGTATAACAGTGTAAATTTGCTGTCCCCTCAAAATAACTTAACACACAGTCATTAATGTCTAGACCACAGGAAACTAAAGCGAGTACACCCTTAAGTGAACATGTCCAAAATTTTCCCACCCGGTTCATGTGACTCCTTAGTGTTACAAAGTCTCAGGTATGAAGGGGGAGCAGGTGTGTTAAATGTGGTGTTATCGCTCTCCCTCTCTCATACTGATCACTGGAAGTTCAACATGGCACCTCGTGGCAGAGAACTCTCTGAGGATCTGAAAAAAGAATTGTTGCTCTGCATGAAGATGGCATAGGCTCTAAGAAGATTGCCAGGACCCTGAAACTGAGCTGCAGCATGGTGGCCAAGACCATACAGCGGTTTAACAGGACAGGTTCCACTCAGAACAGGCCTCGCCATGGTCGATCAAAGAAGTTGAGTGCACATGCTCAGCATCATATTCAGAAGGTTGTCCTTGGGAAATAGACGTATGAGTATTGCCAGCTTTGCTGAAGAGGTTTAAGGGGTGGAGGGTCAGCCTGTGCTCAGACCATACCCTGCACTCTGCATCAAATTAGTCTGCATGGCTGTCTAAAGATGATGCACAAGAAAGCCTGCAAACAGTTTGCTGAAGACAAGCAGACAAAGGACATGGATACTGGAACCATGTCCTGTGGTCTGATGAGACCAAGATAAACGTATTTGGTTCAGATGGTGTCAAGTGTGTGTGGTGGCAACCAGGTGAGGAGTACAAAGACAAGTGTGTCTTGCCTACAGTCAAGCATGGTGGTGGGAGTGTCATGGTCTTGGGCTGCATGAGTGCTGCTGGCAATGTGTAGCTACAGTTCATTGAGGGATCCGTGAATGCCAACATGTACTGTGACATACAGAAGCAGAGCATGATCCCCTCCCTTCAAAGACTGGGCCGCAGGGCAGTATTCCAACATAACAACCCCAAACACACCTCCAAGATGACCACTGCCTTGCTAAAGAAGCTGAGGGTAAAGGTAAAAGACTGGCCAAGCATGTTCTCAGACCTAAACCCTATTAAGCATCTGTGGTGCATCCTCAAACGGAAGGTGGAGGAGCGCAAGATCTCTAACATCCACCAGCTCCGTGATGTCCTCATGGAAGAGTGGATAAGGACTCCAGTGGCAACCTGTGAAGCTCTGGTGAACTCCATGTCCGAGAGGGATAAGGGAGTGCCAGAAAATAACGGTGGCCACACAAAATATTGACACGTTGGGCCCAAATTGTACATTTGAACTTAGGGGTGTACTCACTTTTGTTGCCAGCAGTTTAGACATTAATGGCTGTGTGTTGAGTTCTTTTGAGGAGACAGAAAATTTACACTGTTATACAAGCTGTACACTCACTACTTTACATTGTAGCAAAGTGTCATTTCTTCAGTGTTGTCACATGAAAAGATATAATAAAATATATACAAAATGTGAGGGGTGTATTCACTTTTGTGAGATACTGTGTGTGTATATATATATATATTATAATATATATATATATATATATATATATATATATATTTTTAGCAAAGACTCTTGGGAATAAAAGGACAGTCATTTAAAAAAAAAAAATTCACGCTGTATTTGCACAGGGGTCTTTCAAACACAATTTTTTGGGAAAGAATAAACTAAACTATGAAGTTAGCCCAATTTTTTTTTGGTATATTGTGAAAGATGATGTTATGCCGAGTAAATAGATAACTAACATGTTACGTTTAAAATTGTGCACACTCATGGAATGTATCCCGCAGTACCCCAGAGGATTGGAAAGTGTACCCACAGTCCCGCAGAGAGGATAGGATAGTCAAGACGAGATAGGAGTGGAGGAATCACACGGGCAATAATACCACAGGCGTATTATTTGCAGCAGCAAGGTGAGCGGTTTGCATACCTAGAAGTGGCTAACACTGAAGAACACCAGCACTCACATATAATAGAGGCGGAAGAGGTGTATTAGAGGAAACTGGATGTAAAACTGGAACATTGGCACCTTTTTACTGACACTGAAGCACTGTTTTGATATGGTTTTGTCCTAATATGAAGAATATATGGATTAGAATTAATTTTGTAAAAACAACACCATTATATTTGTTTTATTAGCACTTTGGAAAGTTATAAGCACTGTTACTTTAAAGATTTGCATTATTGCACAGCATCACTATTTATAGATAATATATGCACTTTATATTTAATTAATATGTAATCTATGTCTGTTATTGCACCGAAATCACCGTGCACTTTTTTGTATCAATTAAGCTCCATTTAAGATTGTACATTCTGATTTCTGTTATATTTAAATGATTTATGCATATACTGAAGGTTCAATATTGCACAGAGACACTGAAGATATAATTTTTATACATACACTATTATTTGATAAAGCAGGTAAACCCGCTATATAACAAATAAAGTAGCGCAAATAGGTGAAATTATGCAGGCTTAGGAAATTTATTAAATCCACAAAAGTCCCACAGTCCTCCAATTCAGAATATAAATAGATGTGCGTTTCAAATAAAAGGTCCCGGTGAACGTGTGGACTAAGACGGGATCACCACTTACTCCACCACCCAGGGCCAAAGATGATGTAAACATGGCCACTCACCAGAACACAGTGCTTAATCACTCTCGTGAATAAACAAACATGAAATTAGGTATAGAGTCCAGTAAGATATCCACCTTCAGTTGGTCAATCCCCAGAACCATGAAGCTCCAGTACATGTGGAAGAAATAACAGCCTCCACTAGTGCAACATTGCATAAACCATTTATTCATATAAAAAGATACAACAATTGCACTCACTTGCATGTCATAGAATACAGGCACATCATGAACATAATCAGTGCGGAAAGCAGCCGTGGTACACAGGACTTGGCTCCACGCCAAGGCAGGGAACGCCGGAAGCTTCCGCCACCGCAAATCCAGTAGTAGGGTACGCCGCCTGGCCACGCCCCAGTTGAATTCTTTATTCCACACATTATTTAATTATTTATTTATTAGTAAATACTATAGAAGTAAAAATACATATTCCTAAATTATATTGAAATACACACAATATCCTTGAAGCGCAGAATTCCCCCCATTTAATTATTAATCAAACTGTCTGAGGTACCAGTCATTATACGAGCAGCATCAGGGATAATAATTAATATTAGTATCATTTCCCCATGACAGCTCAAGAATCATACCAATATAAATCTACAGGTAAGAGATAATACCACTTCTTGAGGCTCCCCCTTCTAGTTTACACCTGCCTTTCAGGTATCCCTGCATGTCCTTCTCTTTCTATCGCTCTGCAAAATAGCCTTGCCTCCTCATGTGTCCTTCTTCATAGGCTCTCTCTTGTACTTCTCTACCATGGATAGAATTAATGTCTGGCCAATCACAATTTTCTGGCCTTTCTGCATCCTCGCACAAGCCTGTCAATCACAAGTGGGAAGAGAAAAATAAACTTGTGCCATGGCTGCAATGTCATAAAGCTCCTGCTCCTTGAAGTAGAACTAAACAATCTCAAATATCATTAACTTTTTATAATCCTTATGCTGCTAGCCTTGGTAAATTGAAAGAAAGGTATATTTTATTTACATGTTTTATATTTCTTTAGTTGCTTTACGGTTTCTGTGTAAGATCAAAATATGTCATACATCCCATGAGTCCTCATGGGCATGGGCAGAAAGGGTTTTCCCAGCTAGGAACATCCTCCAGTCTTCATGCGTGAGCTGAAGGCAGATTGAATCCAGGAAGTAAGTACAACTTTAATCATCTGCTCTTACTCAAGATGGTTGTGGCTACAAAATGCTAGGGAGTGATTTCTTAACAAAATATAGCAAGGAGATGTGGATGGGTGAGTGAGTTTGCTTTCAATATTAAAAATGAACGAAATAGGGTTTACAGTTTGTGGTGCTCAGATACAGTTAGGTTCCTCTATAAAGGGCCACCTGCCTGGGCTAAAATAGCCAGTAGATTAGTTGATATCATAAAAATCCCATTACACGAAAGTAAAGAAATTGTAGCTATCAAAGGAGATAATATAAAATATTACTTTCCATTGCAAGTATGTAAATGTTATATCTATTTAGCAGGCTCCAAAACGTATTTTATTCACATTCTTCTGTATACTGGTGCTGTTATATTCATTTGCTTCACACTTTATCCTGTTACAAATTCTAAACAATCTATTTACAAGAAGTAATCTTTCTGACTCATGGTGGTTAATGTAGAAAAATAGCCCATGCATTCTCTTTTTTTGGGCATGTAACAGAATGGTGCCTTTTTACAACTCAGTTCAGTTTTAATGAATGATCTGTCAAATTAGATATTCTGTATTGCATCACTGATAATAGGACTGGTTTTGCAGTTACAAGAATGGTGATCTAAAATACATTTGAATAATTGCCATTATTCAGCGTTGCAAGTGGAATATTGCAATTTAATGGTGCTAATACATGAGAAATAACTAGGCATTGTACAATAGATATAAACATGAACAGTCGAGGATTTTCGGTAACCTGAATTTGGAAGGATATAGTACTAAATTATTTTTTTAATAAATGTTTGAGAACAATGGAAATGTAAGAAAAACCAATATAATGATTTTATTTTCTAAGTAGTAAAAAATAAGAATAAATAGCATAAGTTTCAGCTTAAGCTCTGCCACTTTTTAGGTTAATGAATTAATTTCAACTTAGTGGCTTGAAAAAGAGTTGAGCTTGGTCCAAAACGGTTGCCATTTGTTTCCTAAACTGATGTTATAAGCTTTGGATTATGAATACATTTTTAATGACCACATAAAAAGCAAAGTGTTCCAATTCAATGAACTGCAGAAATTTAAAAAGGAAATGTTATAGCATTTAGCCCTGGCTTTAATATTCACCAGGGACACATAAATGCATACAGTCTATGTGGCTCTTATGTATCAATCCCTGTCATAGAGCACATTTTACCTGGAAGTCTCTATATTTCCTATGACAAACTGAACAGTGTCCCTGTAATTATATCTGGCCTTCCAAACTCAGTGCAATAAATAATACTATAAAGGTGAAATCACATATGTGAGCAAATATTGATACATTCATTATTGGAGTTCTCAATTAATGAAGTGAAATAGGCTGAGCACTGTATACAAATGGAAAGGAATGCACAACCTGGCACAGTAAACTAATTATTTTAATTAACTTAAAGTGCACTGTTTTAAAGACCCTGTGTTATATACAGTATTAATGTTACTGCATGTGAAGCCTGTAGAAAAGGTTTGCAGTTCCGCCATACCAACATTACTGGTATCAGAGGTGCTAGGACACATTCTCCTCCTACTAAGCATGTGCAGGATAAATGGCAACACGCTACCTTACCAAACAACGTTATACATGCTTTAATGGTCTGGGTGGTCCTAGGACAGTGATGGACATTTTTTGTGACATATAGGACACCATTTGACAGTTCAGTACTGAAGAGGGTGGAACCACAAGTGAACTCTGTTGCTACAGGCTGGTTTTATTTTGGACATTGGACATTGGATGCCAAGTGGGACAACTATTGGCATCAAATATAGACAACCTTTCTGAAGGAATACTAATGCTGCGTATATCTGACAGCGAGCATTATTGGAAGAAACAAGCAGAGGGGCCAAGTTAGAGAGAAATAGAGACTGTGCACCTGGAGTAAATTCCTACTGACTAGTAGGATGGTATCAGTGGGGCTGGAAGTAAGAATATCTATTTTGCTCTTTTCCTGAAATTGTTTAGAGAGACTATTAAAATTGCAGGTGTTAAAGATACTAAATTGTGTATTTGTTGAAAATGATGCTTCCCCCTACAAGACCCAACTTCCCTTTAGTTAAAGAAACAGTGTTGTAATATGTAACAGTTCAAATTTCAGCACTGTTATCAGAAGTGGTTTTCTATTAAGTGTTCTTTAACCACTTCAGCCCCGGAAGATTTTACCCCTTTCCTGACCAGATGCTATTTTGCGATTCGGCACTGCATTACTTTAACGAACACTTGCGTGGTTGTGCGACACTGTACCTAAACAAAATTTACATCCTTTTTTTCCCCCACAAATAGAGCTTTCCGTTGGTGGTATTTGATCACCTGTGCAATTTTTTTTTTTTTTGGTGCTATAAACAAAAAGTTATCGCGTCTACTAACTACGGGAAAGATTTATGTAATTTTTATTGTTTGTTCATTTTTTACTAGTAATGGCGGCGATCTGCGATTTTCTGCGGGACTGCGACATTGCGGCAGACAGATCGGACCCCTACCTGACATTGTTGACACTTTGGGGGTACCAGTAACGTTACTACAGTAATCAGTGCTAAAAATATGCACTGTTACTGTAATAATGCCATTGGCAGGGAATGGGTTATTCTAACTGTGGTTGGGGGGGGGGGGTGGCTTCTGAAATGATCATAGAGACATTTGATCCTATATAGCAGGATCACATGAGCTCTGTCAATCAACAGCCGACAGTCCTTCTCTCTCAGCGGGGAACGATCGCAGGTGTCAGGCGGCAATCAGAGCCACCTGACACACGCATCGGCTTCCCCGCTGATGAGTGGGGGTGGGAGGGTGCCGTCAGCAGCGCGCGCTCGCACCCTAGACTCCCCAGAGCGAGCGCCGTACATGTATGCCGATTTGCCTGGGAGCGGCTGCCTGCCTCAGTACATCTGCGGCGGGCAGTTGGCAAGCAGTTAAAAGAATATTGCTCTGAGGTATATTGGGCTGAATTGCATATCTACCAGAAAGAAGCGCAAGTTTCAGAATGTATGCCTGTTCTCAGCCAAAGATTACTATGCAACTGAACTAATATACATTTCAAATATATCTCAGATGTTAAAATTAAGAGTGGCCAATCCCCATGCCTATGTTTGTTTTTAAACCCCTCAACAGCCAGTTGCAAGAACATGTGTTTTAACCCCTCTGGTCAGTCTATACAGTATGTGCATTCAAGTGGAGTTTACAGCTATATAAACACTTGAATTAAATGTATATTTACTGTTTACCTTGCCAACAGTTTAATCATTTTTTTCAGGTCTTGTGATTTGCACATTTCTGCTACAAAACACAGACACCCCTCTATCGCTCTACTTATACATGGAACAGCTCCCTGCTCAGTGAACAAGTGTAAAGGTGACATAATTGCCTAGTGAGTGGGTTGGAGGGTAGAGGGGATGCAGGAAAATGCATTTCTAAACCAGAAAATGCCATGTTATGCAGTGTGGCAGTTGTGTGTAGATAAAACAAAATGAGAAAATAGTGTGAGTTGTCAATCAGCACAATCTGTTTGATATAACGAATCTGGCAGAGTGAGTAGCTAGCCAATACCTATAAGTGATTCAAACTTATAAAATAAAATATAATCCAAATTGGTGTAGGGCAACTCTCCTATAAATGTAAATACCCTAAATCAACAGTCAAAAATTACAAAACATATACTGTATCTAGTGAAATGTGCATCAAAAGCAATATTATGAGGAATCTCTTCCAAAATTACAGTCCAACAAAAGTCCACTTGTGCAACTGAATTATGCAAAATCGATTCATTTTATCCAACTTCAGCCAACAATAACCACCAAGGGGACACAAATAAAGTTAATTTACCACCTGTGTAAATTAGCCTCTCACCTCACTGACATGACCCCTGCATTACCAGTAGGTCACACCACACTGTTTTCCCTCACTGGGGATGAAGCAAACAGCTAGTGTTTCCAATCTTTCAATAGATAGATGGATCGATAGATCTCAGATCCCAACAGCATACATGCAGGAAAAAAAATCACACAACCCTAGTGCCCTCTGTTCAAAATTCTAATTTTAATAAAAAGGATAAATATTGCACTTATAATAAATAGCACTATAGGCAGTGCTGACCATGAGTCACTCGTCTCTCCCAGACACTGGCAAGACAGCTTAATGCAGAGATGACCGAGGGATGACGTCATGTACGTCCAATAATCAGAACTTCCTTGGTAGCCCTACATAGTTTTTCTTCTTTGTTTTTCAGACAGCATTTGTGTAGGGCAAGACAAACAATGTGTCTCCAAAGCTTCCTCCTGCTTCTTTCCTTCTAATCAATCTCCCAGGGGTATGGTATCCTCTCTAGCAAACCCTCATTCCTGGCATATAGAGGAATATATGTTAGAAATTGTGCAGATCAATCATAATTTTTAATTAAAAAAAAAAACACTTTAAACCTTAAGGTTGCCAATGTGTGACATACACAGCTCTGGTCAGCATTCAGCTTTATATCACCTGGACACACCCTACACATTTGAGCCATTTCATCTTGACCAAGGTTCCTATTTCAAAGCGGTGCTGCTATATCTATACCCTTTCGATGAGAGGGGATGATGTCAGATTTCCAATTCCTTACAAATAGTACTATTGCTGCCAGCAATATATGAGTGGCAATATGATAAATTGGTAATAGTATCAAAGATGGTGATCCGAAGTTTGGTGAGGCATCTGCAGGACCACAGAATGGGTAGCAGAGTGCCAGTATGGCTATAATTCCTTCAACATTCTGATGGGCCAGGAGTTTTAAATTTAGAAAGTGTAGAAGGTGTCAGGTACCATTGCATGTTCATTTTTTTTTTTTGAGTGAGTTTCTAAAGGTAAGAACAGCATGTGGCTTTATAGACAGATCTCAAAGCTGCGGCCTACTGTTTTTCCATATAGCAATGGTCAAAGTCACACTCCTACTTTACAAAGTAGGTGGATTTGATGAATATCTGTTTGTCCTGCAGCAAGTTGTTAAAAAGGTAATGCCTTTCAAGTGGGTTTATTCCAAATGGTGTCAACTCACCTTGACGGGTAGTGACCCTAGGAGGGTTAAGCAGAGTTTTACTTGGATGTATCTCAAACATCATAGGTTTTCATTTAAAGCAATGCTAATTACCACATTTTCTCTCCGGTTAACCTACCTATGGCTGTATACATACATAGTAACTTTTGACCATGTTGCTGTGCATTAGCACTTACAAATCTGACATTACTAGTCCTATAATACCATTCTGACCATTATGTACATAATCTTTTAGTAATCATATGTAAACAATCACATTTAAAAACATTAAAAAAACTATATATAAAACAATATCAAAACATATCTTAATTGTAATCCTAAAATTCATCCTCAACTACTGGCTATAAAACAGTTAACATCCAGGTCTACATTTAAACCCTCTGGTTTTAAGATATCTGAATGGTAAATCCAACGTGTCTCCAGCTTTGGGACCTCCTGCATTTTGATACATCCTCTACAATTATTCACCAATCAGTCAATCTCCATACACTTGAGACCAGAGAGATTTCAACCATGTACTCTCCTGAAATGTAAAGATATACTATGGGTTTTTAAACAAACCCTTAAAAATATTATAAACATATTCTCCTAGGCAAATATGTAATGCCTCTGTGGTTTTCTTAACATACAGCAACTCCAAAAGAAAAACAGCACATGTAGAATAACATGATATAAATCCTCTCAATCTAAAAATCTCTCCCTAGGCTCAAGGTTTTAAAACATATTTTTTATTTTTAATAATCAATCTACGTGCCTTACACCTTTTTCAGAAACCCTGCATTGGTATATTTACTACATTAGGGGCTATCATATTTCCTAAAGGAGGAGCTTTTTTATTATTAGGGACCATTAACCAGGCAGAGACAAAAAATGTAGTTAAAAATCACACCTTTAATGTAATAGAAAAATAATACAGATCAGGAATGTAGTAAAAAACAGAAGACAGGGTTAGGAAGCCAAAACCGGTAATCAGACAAGCTGGGATCAGGAAACCAGGAATCAGCATTGTCAGAAGCCAAGGATCAGGAACCAGAAGAAACGTCAGCAAGGCAAAGTCATAACAGGAACACAACAGAGACACACTGGAGATGTTGACCACGTGAAAGCATAGAGGAAATGAGCAAGTCAGTTTAAATAGCAAAAAGGGGCTGGCTATAGGCTGGACTAATGAGGCAGATAAAGGTAACCAGGTGAGTCACTGTGGAAAGAATGAGTGGCTGGTAATTAACTGAGAAGTGAATAGCCTTGAGCACTGTGAAGAGAGCTGCTTGAAGCACAGCCCGGGTATCTATATAATACTGGGGGGGGGGGGATTCTGGTAAACTTGACTGAGTATAATGTCTTTCCATAAGGTTGGCCAATGCCTCTTGACTATTCTCTTAACCTGTTTATATTGTGATAAAAAAAACTGAGATTAAAGCAAATTGTCACTTAGATCACAAACTATTATCCCTATCAGCCATTTGTATAAGTTGATGACGAGACAGAATATAATACTGAGGGTGGGTGGATGTTATCCTTTAAAGTTAGCAGATAAAGTATTAACTTTCTGCACTTAAATGTCTAGCTTGGGGTTGGAGGGTGGATTACATATGGAAACTTGGCCCTGCCCCTATGTCTTTATTTAAAAAGCAGCTGCAATATGACAGAGGATTAGGTAGTACAGCCCCAGATACTTAGGCAGAGATGTATTGACAGGAGATACGTTATTCTAATTAAACAGGGAAGAGCTACTTCAGGACACAGTGGCTGATAGTGAGAGCTCCAGTGATTGGAAGGGGGGTCTGAAAGTGGGTTTCAGAGGCTTACCTTACTACAGCTTCCGTGACTAAGACAGAATCTATGAATGGAGGAGGTGTGCCCCCTCCATTTATAGCTAGTGATAGATGGCTCTCATATACACCTCTTACATCAAATTTTTCAAAAGTGTTGATGCAGCAGCAGGGTCTGGTGCCTCCCATACCTCTAGAGCTCTAAGCATCCTGTTCTTCTCTCTGGGATTATATTGACTCTCTACAGCAGCTGCCTCTGCTACTGCCCATTCTGAGTCTTAGGTGTCTGTGTCACTGCCTGAGCAACATGCTCCCAAACCCACATACCTTGTCGCGGTTGTGAGTGGGACACAGGCCAAATCCACTGAATGCCTGAACTCTTTTAAAATTCTGAAACAATCCTGCAGAATTTAGCACTATTGGGAGGGTAACTATCTCTCCCTGCAAATACTGTGTGATCTCTACCTATCTAACTATAAAAAGTGTACTTTTTTTCTCCATCAGCTCATTTCCAACAGTTATTACCTTTTGACCCTGCCTTTTAGTTTTTAGAATTTAATAAACAGGGCCCTCTGATTCGCTTTGTATTGAAGTGTGTTGTAACTGTACTGTCTCCCTCCACTGGGTAAATCATTGCTCAAACTGTTGGCTCTATATAAATCCTGTTTAATATTCCTGTATAATATCAATCTGCTCCAAGTGTACAACACACACTGACTAACTGACTGTGTATTTGACCAGTAAATATAGCAGTTTTTAGCGGAAGTACTATATAGTGGTAGCATGCCATCAACCTTCTCTACCTGCAAGGTTGAGCAAGTTCTTTAAATCTGCTTCAGGTTTACAACACACACTGACTAAGTGTGTGCACTACCTGTCAAAAAGTTTTGAAACACTCCATTTTTTCAATTTTCTATTGAAATGTGTGCAGTTTAATGCCTAATGTACAAGCATAAAAGAAATAAACTATTGGACATAAAAAGTAACAATAGATTGTTTTATTTAACAAAATTCTAATTTTGGACTGCCATCCCCCACACACAGTCACATCGGTTACAAATGGTGAACTTGTTAGAGCCATAAGAAAATGCTCTACAGAGGAAGCTTTATAATAAATGTAGAGTGGATTCTGATATCTTGTGAGAACGCTGAAATAAAGAACATTGGATCCCTAAAGGCAAAGTTGCTGCTTTTAAGAGAAATCACTCTGGATTAATCAGTAAAACTTTAAACCCAAATTCTAGTAACTGTTCCCATGTCAGCAATAAATTAATTTTGTGACATCTTTTTCAGTTGAATGTCATCAAATTATTGTGATTATTGAACAACATCTTCCTATCCTGTATGCAGATAATAAATTTCATAGTATTTTAAAAACGGTTGTAATGTTGGCACCCCCAGGTATTTTACTATAGTTTATTTTCTTCCAACGATCTCCTTTAAATCAGCACTTCAGCCTCGGAAGGATTTGCCCCCTTCCTGACCAGGCCCTTTTTTGCGATTCGGCACTGCCTTACTTTAACAGACAATTGCGCGGTCGTGTTATGCTGTACCCAAATAAAATTGATATCCTTTTTCCCACAAATAGAGCTATTTTTGGTGGTATTTGATCACCTGTGAAATTTTTATTTTTTGCAATATAAACAAAAAAGAGCGACAATTTTGGAAAATTGCTATATGACATTCTCAAAAAAAAAATTTAAAAATCAAAATTTTTTAACATTTTGAGCCAATTTTTTTCTGATACATATTTTTGGTTAAAAAAAAATCACAATAAGCGTATTTTGATTGGTTAGCGCAAAAGTTATCGCGTCTACTAACTACGGGAAAGATTTATGTCATTTTTATTGTTTATTTTTACTAGTAGACTGCGACATTGCGGTGGACAGATCGGACCCCTGACTGACATTTTTTACACTTTTGGGGGGACCAGTGACATTACTTCAGTAATCAGTGCTAAAAATATTCACTGTTACTGTATTAATGACACTGGCAGGGAAGGGGTTAACACTATGGGTGATCAAGGGGTTAAATGTGAGCCTGGAGGAGTGATTCTAACTGTGGGGGGCGTAGCTTCTGAAATGACCATAGAGACATGTGATCCTATATAGAAGGATCACATGGGCTCTATGATTATTCCAGGGAGAAGAATGGTCAGCTGTGTTTGCAACAGCCGACCATTCTTCTCTCTCAGCGGGGAACGATCGCTGGTTTTAGACGGCAACCGGATCCGCACCGGCGGCGCGCGCTCACCCCCTAGACTCCCAAGAGCGAGCGACGTATAGCTACGGCGATTCGCCTGGGAGCAGCTGCCTGCCGCCGTATAACTGCGGCGGGCGGTCGGCAACAGGTTAAAGAGTCTTATTGTTGTGGTTACAACACATGCAGGTATTGCAGGAGACATAAGGAGAGTGATGAGGTTGTATCCTTCACCACTGGCAAATTATATTTGATCAGACAGTACATCAATTGCAATACTAAGTCAGTGGTGAATGTAATAGAATGCAGCCTTTGTAAAATCCAGTATGTCGGACGCACCATATGCCTGCCTGCTCTTTTTCTGTGTGTATCTGCTTGCCCTAATTATTTTTAATGATTGATGCAGAGGGGAGACAAGGTGTATATAAATTATGTGTTTTTCATTTCTTGTATGCTATGAGGAAGACTGTATTAACCTAAACATATTAGCATTTTGTACACTGTGTCTATTTACATTTAGCAAAGGAGTATACTGAGTTGCTGGCATTTTTCATGATGGACTATCAGCATTGGGGATGGAACATCCTAGCCTGTGCCCTGTTCTCCGGTACAGAATCTTGGATTGAGTAGTAGAGAGTTTCAGATTTTGCAAAAGTGTCTCGCGTGCATTGTAAAATTATTTTAGTATGCATGATCCAAATTCAAGTATAAGTTCTAGACATGTACATGAATGTGGTGCCTTCTTCACCACTTTTAGAATTCATGAGAGACACTTTCGCAAAATCTGCCTGCGCCACTCTTTATAGATTCAAAGTATATTTCCCCAAAAGAAAAGGAAGCACTGAAGAATTTAGAGAAGGACAACACTATAGTTATAAAAACTAGTGGATAAAGTGGAAATATTTTTAATAGTAGATATAGATAAATATAAGGAAGAAATAATAGATCAGCTAAAAGATGAAAACACATATCAACTCCTGAAGGGTATACAACCAGCACATTTGATTTTCAAAAATACATGTAATCTACAGCATACCCTACAAAAAATCCATAAAGGCTCAAAAAATCCCACAGAAATGCCAACAGTATTGTGGATGGAGAGTGTAACAATGACAATACCAGAGTATTTTGATTTTATGTATGCATACAACTATATGTCACAAAACGTACATGATACATAAGAATGAAAAGGCAGTTTCTTTTTTTTTTTTTAATCCTACTGCAGTCAGGTGAAAAAACCTTCTGCATACAGCTCCCTTCTCAGACCCCCCAATTGCATACCTGAGAACCTGATCTTAATTCATCAATGTGCACAAGAGCTGAGGCTCTCTCAGCTCTCTCTCCATCATTGGCTCAGATACAGCAGTGGGAGTCATTAACTCCTGCTGCTGTCAATCACAGCCAGTGACAAGGGAATGGAATCAGGGTTGAGCTTTGCTCTGTGTGCCCTATGAACACACAGAGCGGGGCCGGGGAAGGAGCATGCACAAGTGCCCTCATAGCAGATGGCTTGCTTTGGGGGCACACAGTGGTGAGGGGGGGCAAGTGTGTCGGCAGGGATTAAAGAGGAGGATCAGGTAATATATTTGCTATTAAAAAACAAAACAAAAAAAAAACACAGCTTTACAATCCCTTTAAAAGAGATCAAATGGAAAGTAATGTGATTTTCTCATTAGCAGTTATGTAAAATCTTGTACACTATAATACAGCATAAAAAAGGAATGGAGGAGTTTAAATATTATTTAAAGCTGGACCAAAATGTACATGAAAAGAGGAAAGAGTTTTCTTCGGTGTGTGTAAATTTGTGTTAGAAAATAACTATTTTTGGATTCACAATAGATTATTTTTGCAGATAAAGGAATCAGGCTTGGGTTGTAAATGTGCTTAAGGCTGTACAATTTATTAATGGGACTGTGGGAACAGATAGATTTAGCACCCAAATTAGGTAAGAACCTAATTTTTGAGATAAGCCATATTGTTGATTGTATAGCCCTTTAGAGAGGGTCAGAGAATTTAACGGGGGGAAAGGAAAGAGAAAAAGGGGGGGGGAGGGGGAATGAAGGGACAGGGAAGGAGAGGGAAGGGAAAGGGGGGTGCAGGGAAGAAAAGGGGGGGTGGAATAAAGGAAAAGGAAAAAAGGGGGGACGGGGAAAGGGAGGGGAGGGAAGCACCCAGATATACCAGATAGACAGCTGCATGAAATGTGAATTGAGATGTATTAAGGTGAAAATGATCTTACATAAAACACTGTGGCAATGGGGCGACAAAGGTCCCACTTGTATCACTGTGGCATTGGGGTGATAAAGATCTTGCATATAACACTGAGGCAATATGCTGAAGGAAACTGAAGAAAAAGGAATAAAATGAAATGGCAATAAGCAGTGCAATAAAAATGCAAGTACGAAAGAGTATGAAGAGGGGAAGCACTTACTAACATTTCATTCAGCTGTCCATCCGGTATATCTGGGTGCTTCCCTCCCCTCCCCCCTCCCTTTCCCCATCCCCGCTTTTTCCTTTCCTCTTTTCCACCCCCTCCCCCCTTTTCTTCCCTCCGATGTTTTTCCCCTCCGATGTTTTTCCCCTCTCCTCCCCTCCCTTCTTTTTTTTCCTCCCTTCTCACTTTTTCCTTTTCTTCTTCTTTTTTTTCTCAATTTAATCTTTCATTCAGCACCTCACTCTTTCACTGTCCCAATACACTCCTCATAACTTCAACATGATCCTTATTCACTTTACCACTATCTTGTGGACAGGTGCCCTCCCCCGCCATGTCGGGCCTCTGGTGTGGCTCCTTGCAGTCCAGTGTGTGTCTGGGTCTTCTTCTTTAGGAGCACGATAACCCTCTTCGTCTCTGGGGAAGCTCAGGAAACCATGAAAATGCTTTTTGGTCATTAGATAGTCACTATTGTTTAAGTAAAATTTTATGTTTATATGTTTACCTACTTTTGTATAATCTTAATATACTGATGTAATATTACATGTTTTTCAATTATGTAATATATATATTTTTTGTAGATGTCACATACCCCTTGAGAGAGACCTCATCTTACAGGTCGAAACGTGTTGGGGTTCCCTCTTCATATGTGATGGTTTGCAATTTTGACTATATCTGAGTAATCTATGACTAATGTATTTTCGACTGTAACCAAACTCATAGCTTACGCTCTATTTTTTTATGGATTTTATAAAAAACGTTCAATAAAGATATTATTTTTATACATATAGCCCTACTCATTGCTGTCTAAAAACCCATGGGGGCCCATTTTGTCCTTTTTCTTTAAATTTGGATCTTGACCTGAACTGCATTTTATAGAAAAGAAGGTAGTCTCACTAGGCAATAAAAGGAGGATGACGGCAGTTATAAAGCATAGATTACTTCTTTTCTTGGAAAAAACACAGGAGGTGTCTGAAAAGCATCAATTGAGTATCTATGATTTGTTAAAAGGTTTTATGCAATTGTATTTGTGGCTATAATTTTTATAATAAGTCTAAACAGACTAGGTTCTTTTAGCTAGGTTTTTATGGTATTTTTATGTGAAATTGTTTTACTGAACCCTCTGGATGTACTTTTGACCATATTACTGTGTAAAATCTTCTGGGAACTAATGCAGGCTCCGAGGTGACAATGTAGTGGCCAGCAGCAGTGGATCTGAATGAATAATGTCTGCACCCAGTGTGGCACATTGATTAGTGAATGAAAGGAAAAAACATTTCTAATTAAAAATTGATGAGTAGAAGTGTTGGGGCCTGAATATAGAAAAGAAGACAAAAAAGGATCTTAATGGTCAAAAAAAGTGGAAATGACACTGCAAAGTACTGTATCTAAGAAAAATATTAATACTAATATTACTCCACAGCTCCTGGACCAATTTAAATGTGTGTCTATCCTTTTAAATATGAAAAGTTCATATTAAAATTCAATTCCTAAATTAAACGTGCAAATAAAATCCCCACCAGTAGTGTGGTGTACCAAAAGGTAAAAAAAAAAAAAATAAAGTGACAAGTGCTGCAGTGCTGTAAAATCTTCTAAACGGTATATAGATATTATACAAAGTGCACTGTGCAAAAAACATGTAACATTAAGTCCACAAATTCATAAGTCCAGAAAAGGTTAGTAGAAATTCACAAACAATGCATAATAAGTGACCAGATCTCTTGATATGCACACCTGGGACTATGCATCCTCAAGTGCTCCCCCTATAGGTCCTCACTCACCGGATACTATCCCCCCCCCCCCCAGGGTGCTGTAAACCTTCAAAAAAATACTGTGTAACCTCCTAAGTATGAAGCCTGTATCTTCTCTTCATGGTCACCACAAAGCATATGCTCATGCAAGGGACAAAAGGACATAGGCAAATCCAATAGTGTAAATTTGTGCATAACATTTTTTTTTTTTAATAAAACCAAAATGCTATGCACTTACATGGTAAAAAACAATACAGAGCCTTGAAATTGATATGTCCAGGATGGCCTAAAAGATGCTGGATTTGCAGTGAGGGGTATGGCTTGACATTGAAATAATTACAGTAAAGTGTATCTAACCCCTAAAAACAAATTTCCCTTATTTACTCCCTTTTGGTCTACTAAATACACCAGTAAAAGCATTGTTATTCTTTACATAGTTACATAGTTAGTCTAGTTGAAAAAAGACACAAGTCCATGTAGTTCAACCAATAAAAGGGAAAAACATTTTTTTTTTTTTTTTACAATCCTACTGTATATACACAGTCTTATACCCACAGTTGATTCAGAGAAAGGAAAAAAAAATGTAAAAAAAACAGCAAAGCATGAGCCAATTTGCTCCAGCAGAGGAAAAAATGAATTACTGACCCCCCAGGAGACAATTGGATATTCACTGGATCAACTTTATCTATAAATATTAGTATACAGTTATGTACATTTAGGAAAGAATCCAGGAATTTTTTTTTTAAAGCAATCTACTGAGCAAGACAGAACCAGCTCTTGAGGGACTCTATTACCACATTTTTACAGCTCTTAGTGTGAAGAAACCTTTTTTTTTGAAAATTAACCAGTTGCCGACCACCTGCCACAGTTTTACTGCAGCAAGGTGGCTCGGCTGCGTGAATTACGTAACTGTACGTTGGTCGTGGATGTGCCAGCCATCCTCACGATGATCTGATTCAGTTCCAGGTCAATGAATGATGCAATCTCCTCTCCTGGAGCCCTTTTCAGTTCAAGCATGAGAGGATAGAACATCAACTGTGAGTACACAAGCACTACACTGACACCAGTACACATAGGCACATATTTAACCCCCTGATCACCTCCCAGATAACCCTTTCACTCCCTGTCACAGTGTACTCTATATACAGTATACAGATAATTTACTGATCACTGTATTAGTGCCTCTGGTGATGCCAGTTAGTGGGAGCAGCAGTTAACGGCAGTTAGTGTCTAATAAAGATTTACCCCCTGATCACCCCCAGTTAACCCCTTCACTGCCCTGTCACAGTGTCACTATTATAGTGTGCAGATTTTTTTTCTGATCACTGTATTAGTGTCACAGGTGACGTCAGTTAGCATTAACGTTAGTTAACGTCAATCCAGGTCAGCGTAAGATTGCCAGCCACATATTTAGTAATACGTTTTAACCCTTTGAATGTAAGTGACACACACACACACTAAACACCTCCATTACTAGTATAGTGTCTGAAAGGATCAATATCTTTGCTCAGATCAGTACTATACCAGTGTCCCCAATAGTATAGTATAAGGTTCCAAAAACACAGCATTAGCAGGAACAGCCCCAGCAACTGACAGCACCTGTAGTTAGGCCCTCCACCCAGCCTTCAAGAAATGCAGCATCAGCAGATTACTGTCACATCCGATACACAGCATACAAAACCACAGTGTTAGCAGAGTCAGGCCTGATCTCGTCTAGTGCTAGCAGTTAAATATTTTGGTAGCGGTCCAAACAGTCCTTGACAACCATCTGCTTTATTACCTGTGAGTCACACTAGGTACCCATAAATTTATTGGACAAAATGCCCAAACAGAGGTAAACTAGTGAAGAGGCCTACACTATGCTGAGCATGAGAGATGAGAGCGATAGGGAAGCCTCACTGTCAGAATCAGGCTCAGTATTCAAACCTATAGATAGCAGTGGCACCCTGACAGATAGCTCTGATGACGGAGTAAGGGTCCCTGAAAAGGTCAGGCATACCTGACCTCGTTCTTCTGTTGCTGAGGTTTTGGTGCAACAATTGCATGGTTCTTATATGCAGCAGAGTTTTGGTACTAGTGCTGCTCAACATTTTGGTGAACTGGCAGGCACCAGCAGCCTAGTACATCCTGGTCATAGACAAATCAGCACTGCAGTATCCCTTTGTGATGTGGCGAGTCCCATAAGTGCAGTTCAAGCTGGTGCCGTGGTTAGCACAAGTAGTGTCCCGCAGCCACCAAGAACTCAAAGACAGGCCCATAGAGCCCATAGTGTCCTTGCTGATGTGCTTGCAACTCCTGATTTGGAGCCCACCACCTCTGCAGTGCCCGTACTTCCCCAATTTACTGGACAACCAAGAATTCAAGTGGAAACAGCCAATTTTACCCTCCTTGGTTTTTGTGAACTGTTTTTATATGGAAGATCTGTACAGATCTATTGTGAATTTATATGACGATCAATTTATCGCCACAAATCCAAATTTGACCTTTGCCAGAGAATTTCCATGGAAATGTATCACTGTTTCCGAATTTAAAACCTTTCTAGGCATATCCCTCATCATGGACATTACTAAAAAGAGTAAGTTGTGTTGATATCAGTCCACTGATCCAATTCATCATATGCCCGTGTTCTCTTCTGCCATGGCCAGGATGAGAAAATCTTGCGGGTTCATGCATTTCAATGACAACCAACTCGGTCGTCCTTGGGGTGACCCTGGATATGACCAGCTCCACAAAATTTGTCTCCATGTAAATAACTTCAACCAAGAATTTGCAGCCTTGTGGATGTTCCAACAAGCTTTCTGCGTTGATGAGTCCCTGATTAAATTTTCTGGCCACCTTATTTTCAAACAGTTTCTCCCTAGCAAGTGTGCCAGATGTGGGGTCAAGATGTATAAGCTCTGTGACAGGACAACAGGCTATAAATGTAGTTTCCGGATTTACGAGGCTAAAGATAGCAATGTTGGGCCCCCCAACTGTCCAGGCTACATAGGGAGCAGTGGCAAGATTGTTTGGGACTTGGTGTCACCCTTTTTGGGAAAGGGGTATCATTTATACAATTGTTGCACAAGCGTGACACTTTTTAGTCACGTTTTTGATTCTGGAAGTGGCTCATGTGGCACCGTGCGACCTAATTGCTGGGGCTTCCCCCCAATGGCTTGTAGAATCCCGACTTAGACGGGGAGAGAGAGCCTGCTTGAAGTGGAATAAATTGCTTACAGTCAGGTGTAGGGACACACTTAATGTTTTCATTCTGTCTTCCATTCACGCAGATACAACTGTACAAATTACAATGGTGACTGGTGTTGTTGAGAAGCCCCTCTGTGTCCATGAATACAACCTTAACATGGGAGGGGTGGACTTCAATGACCAGATATTGGCACCATACTTAATTGTCCGTAAGGCCAAACCCTTGTTCAAGAACACCTATGTGCTATACAAAGCGTCAGGAAGAAGTGGATACTTCCTAAAATTCCAGCCCTTCTATATCCAGAAGGTGCTGTTCACAATCCAGATGCAGTGAGCTGGCTGCATGAGAGGCATTTTCTGGATGTCCTCCCTGGTACTTTTACCCAAAGAGCACCCCAAAGAAGATAGAATGTCTGTAAAAAACCCAGATATAGGCTTGACACTGATTTCAGCACTATAGGGTGTGATTCCACCACCACAGTAAAAAAAAAGAGCATACATGGCGAAGCATAGGGGATGGGGTGGAAACAGAGGACAGATCTCCCCTATGCTTCACCATACATTTTTTAACATTTTTCGTGGCAGAGATTTCTTCATTCACATCAATCAATGTGAATATAGGAATCTGTTAGGTTCTCTTTTTTTCATTCAGCCCACAGGCTGCATGAAAAAAAAGAACCTTACAATATATGTCCAACAAGGACCAGCAACGTACTAATATATAGCTGTACTTGAAGTGGTCACACCAGGATTATGCCTGCAGGTTTAGGCATAATCTTGGTATCGTTTTCTACATGTAAAGCAATCCTAGTGGCTAATTAGACGCTAGACTGCTTTTACAAGCATTGGGAGGGGACTCCCCCCTCCCATCGCCTTCCACGGTTTTCCCGGCCTCTCCTGTCCCACCGGGTAACCCAGGACTGCAGCTGGTGGTTCCGTCAGCCATCCATAGAGCTAATTTGAGATCAGAATGGCTCCAATCATCTCTATGGTCTAAGATCCTGGCCGCTTTTGAGCATTTAATGACTTCGGTTTCATGACTTTGGTTTTGCCAGATATAAACAGCGATATACTGGGAAATTGGGAAAGCATCTTATCACACCGATCTTGGTGTGGTCAGATGCTTTAAGGGCAGAGAAGAGATCTAGTGTCTAAAAGACTCCAATTTTTGTTTTAAAAAGATTACCTGTCACTACTTCATATTTACATTCCCTCTGATAACAATAAAAATGATAAAAAAAAATAAAATATGAAAGGAAAGGTGTCAAAATAAAATCAAAATAAATAATAATATTAAAAAAAATGAAAGCACCCCTGTCCCCCCGTATTTGTACACAAAGCTGAACGTAAGCATCGGTCTTGTGTCATATGTAAACAGCAATTGCACCATGCATCTGAGGTATCGCTGCGAACATTAGATCGAGTGCAATAATTCTTGCAGTAGAACTTCTCTGTAAATCTAAAGTGGTAACCTTTAAAGGCTTTCAAAGTTTTTAAAAATGTACGTAGTTTGTCGCCGATGCACAGGCGTGCGCACTTTTAAAGCATGTCATGTTTGGTATCTATGTACTCAGGATAAGATCATATTTTATATTTTACCAATCAGTTGGGCAATATATAGTGTATTTGTGCATTACCTTTTAAAAATGTTTATTTTCCTAAAAAATTGCATTAGGAAAATCTCTGTGCAAATACCATGTGACAAAAAAAAAAAAAAAAAAAATCAAAACCCACCATTTTATTCTGTAGGGCCTATGCTTTAAAAAAAAAAAATATATATATATATAATTTTTGGGAGGTTCAAAGGTATTTTCTAGTAAAAAAATATATTTTTTTTTCATGCAAAAAAAAAGTGTCAGAAAAGGCTTGATCTTCAAGTGGTTAGAAGAGTGGGTGATGTGTGGCACAAGCTTCTAAAATCAGGCATAAAATGCCTTGACAGTTCAAACACTCCCCCCCCCACCCAAATTAATCCTTTTTGGAAAGTAGACACCCCAAGATATTTGCTAAGAGGCATGTTGAGTTCATGGAATATTTTATATTTTGCCACAAGTTTGAGGAAAATCATTATTTTTTTTTTTTACTCAAAGTTGTCACTAAATGATATATTGCTCACACATGCCATGGGTATATGTGGAATGACAACCCCAAAATACATTCTGCTGATTCTCCTGAGTACAGGGATACCACATGTGTGAGACTTTTTTGGGAGCCTAGCCGTGTTTGAGACCCGATAACCAATCACCGCCTTCAGGCCTTCTAAGGGTGTACAGTGCCTCTGGAAAGTTTTCACAGCGCTTCTCTTTTTCCACATTTTGTTATTTTACAGCCCTATTCCAAAATGGATAAAAATCATTATTTTCTTCAAAATTCTATAAACAATACCCCATAATGACAATGTGAAAGACGTTTGTTTATTAAAGAAAAAATCAAAAAAAAAATCACATGTAGTATACTCAGCCTTTGCTCGATACTTTGTTGAAGCAACTTTGGCACCAATTACAGCCTCAAATCTACAAGCTTGGCACACCTATTTTTGGGCAGTTTGTCCTGTTCTTCTTTGCAGGACCGCTTCAGCTCCTTCAGGTTGGTTGGGGCGCATCGGTGCACAGCCATTTTCAGATCTCTCCAGAGATGTTCAATCGGGTTCAAGTCTGGGCTCTGGCTGGGCCACTCAAGGACATTCACGGAGTTGTCCCATAGGCACTTCTTTGTTATCTTGGCTGTGTGCTTAGGGTCGTTGTCCTGTTAGTAGATGAACCTTTGCCCCAGTCTGAGGTTCAAAGCGCTCTGCAGCAGGTTTTTATCAAGGATGTCTCTGTTCATTGCTGCATTCATCTTTCCCTTGATCCTGACTAGTCTCCCAGTTCCTGCCACAATAGGGATGGTATTGGCTAGGTGATGAGCGGTGCCTGGTTTCCTCCAGACATGATGCTTGCCATTCAGGCCAAAGAGTTCAGTCAGACCAGAGAAGTTTGTTTCTCATGGTCTGAGTCCTTCAGGTGCCTTTTGGCAAATTGCAGGGGGGCTGTCATGTGCCTTTTACTAAGGAGTGGCTTCTTGTCTGGCCACTCTACCATACAGGCCTGATTGGTGGAGTGCTGCAGAGATGGTTGTTCTTCTGGAAGGTTCTCCTCTCTCCATAGAGAAACTGCGGAGCTCTGTCAGAGTGACCATCGGGTTCTTGGTCACCTCCCTGCCTAAGGCCCTTCTCTCACGATCACTCAGTTTGGTCAGATGGCCCGCTCTAGGAAGAGTCCTGCTGGTTCCAAACTTCTTCCATTTACAGATGATGGAGGCCACTGTGGTCATTGGGACCTTCAATGCTGCAGACATTTTTCTGTACTCTTCCCCAGATCTGTGCCTAATCACAATTCTGTTTCGGAGGTCTACAGTCAATTTCTTGGACTTCATGGCTTGGTTTGTGCCCTGACATGCACTGGTAACCGTGGGACCTTATAAAGACAGGTGTGTGCCTTTCCAAATCATGTACAATCAACTTAATTGACCACAGGTGGACTCCAATTAAGTTGTAGAAACATCTCAAGGATGATTAGTGGAAACAGGATGCACCTGAGCTCAATTTTGAGTGTCATGGCAAAGGCTGTGAATGTACATTTGATTTTCTTCGTTTTTTATTTTTAATAAATTTGCAAAGATTTCAAACAAACTTCTTTCACGTTATCATTATTGGGTATTGTTTTTAGAATTTTAAGGAATACAATGAGGTGAATCCATTTTGGAATAAGGCTGTAACATAGCAAAATGTGGGAAAAGTGAAGTGCTGTGAATACTTTCCAGATGCACTGTAAATTGCTTATTTGTCTTCCTCACTACCTATCACAGTTTCGGAGGCCTTGAAATGTCATGATAGCACAACCCCCCCATAAATAACCCCATTTTTGGAAAGCAGACTCTCCGAGCTAGATCTGCAAAATACTCAGCATGCCTCTCAGCAAATAGCTTAAGGTGTCTACCTTCCAAAAAGGGGTCATTTGGGGGGGGGGGGGGGTTTGTGCTATCTTGGCATTTTATGGCCTCCAAAACTGTTATAGG
The DNA here is from genome assembly GCF_965119305.1 of Pelophylax lessonae. Taxonomy (NCBI): domain Eukaryota; kingdom Metazoa; phylum Chordata; class Amphibia; order Anura; family Ranidae; genus Pelophylax; species Pelophylax lessonae. The sequence goes on from NC_138771.1 coordinate 365,815,585, forward strand.
TAGTGAGGAGTGAAATCAACAATTTATGCCCTTAGACACCATAAGCCCTTTGCTGTGAGGTATGTTGAGTATTTTGCAGATTTGCAGATCTCGCTTTTTGTCACAAAGTTTTAAAAATTGAAAAAAGAAAAAAAAAGTGTTTTCCTTCTCTTTCTTTATTTTACAAAACAAATGAGAGCTGCAAAATACTCACCATGCCTCTTAGCAAATACCTTGGGGTGTCTGCTTTCTGAAAAGGGGTCATTTTTGGGGGGATTTTGTGCTATCTTGGCATTTCATGCCCTCCGAACCTGTGATAGGTAATGAGGAGTGAAATCAGCAATTTACCCTTAGAAAGCCTGAAGGCAGTGATTGGTTTTGGGGTCCTGTACACGGCTAGACTGCCAAAAAGTCTCACACATGTGGTATCTCCATACTCAGGAGAAGCAGCAGAATGTATTTTGGGGTGTAATTTCACATATACCTATATCCTGTGTGAGCAATATATCATTTCAATGATAACTTTGTGTTTTTTTTTTTCTTCCATTTTTAAACACCTGTGACAAAAAAATGTAATATTCACTGGGCTCAACATGCCTCTCAGGAAATTCCTTGGAGTGTCTACTTTCCAAAAAGGGGTAGTTTGTACTGCCTTGCCATTTTAGCACTTCAAGAAAAGCAGTCAGAAAATGAAAGCTGCATACATTTCAGTTTATACACCATAGTTTGTTGACGCTATAACTTTTGTGCAAACCAATAAACATACGCTTATTGAGATTTTTTTTTTTCATCAAAGACATGTAGCTAAATACATTTTGGCCTAAATGTAGAACAGCAATTGAGTTTATTGGATATTTTTTATAAGAAAAAGCAGAAAATGTAATTTTTCTCAAAATGTTTTTTTTCTTTTATATCGCAAAAAATAAAAACTGCAGAGGTGATCAAAAACCACCAAAAGAAAGCTCTATTTGTGGGGGAAAAAGGGACATAAATTTCATTTTGGTACAGCTTTGCCAGACTGCCCAATTACCAGTTAAAACCAAACAGTCCCAAATTGCAAAAAATGGCCTGGTCATTAAGGTGGTAAAACCTTCTGGTCCTCAAGTGATAAATATCTTTTCCTCCAGACGTTAAGAGTGTCCCCTTGTCCTCTGTGATGGCCCTAAATTGAATAACTCAACACCAAGTTCCAAGATTTGTTATAGCTGTTTCATAAGTGCAAAAAATACCTGTTGATCCTTTCAAAATGTTAAGAGTTGATAACTTTCTATGCTCTCTGCTTGGGCTCCATTCATACTAGTTACATTGCTCCTAATTCTCTCATGTAGGCTTTGAAGCACCCCTACCCATGTTACAAAGATAAGGAAAGTTCTAGCAGTTCTATAGCCCAACACACTTCCTGCCCTGAGTGAGCAATGTCATCCTCAGACAGGAAGAGTTTTACTGGCAGGATTATCCTAAAAATAAAGGGGAAAAAGCATTTTAAAAAAATAAACCAATGTAGCCACCATGTTTAAGGACTGGTAAAATGCAATATAACACTCTTCTGTGCTTGGGTTGAGATATCCTTTAACCACTTTACGGCTGCTCACTAGAGCTCTACTGCGGCAAAGTGGTTCGTTATCGTCTGGCGACGTAGACCTACGTCGCCAGACACTCCCCTTTCTCGGCGGCGCGCTTACGCCACCGGAGGCTCGCTCCCTCTGTATTCAGTCACAGCGGGAGTCGGGCCAGGGGAGGAGCGGCGGTGATAACCGCCGCTCTTCCCCAATCGTCGGGGAATCGAGTGTGGAGATCCGCCCGCTTGTGTAAACAAAGCGGGCGGATCTCCCAAGTGACAGGCAGGGTCAGAATGCAGGGGTCAGCATAGGTGTACCTGCGATCTGTCCCTGCGTCACTCAGTCACCTCCCCCCACACATGTAAGTAAGCACCAGGCATACATTAACCCCTCCCTCTCCAATAAAATGAAGCCCTTCCCTGCCAGTGTCATTTTTACAGTAACAGTGCATATTTATAGCACTGATTACTGTAGTAATGTCACTGGTACCCCCAAAAGTGTCAAAAATGTCAGTCAAGGGTTCGATCTGTCTGCCGGAATGTCGCAGTCCCGCAAAAAAAAATCGCAGACCCCCGCCATTACTCGTTAAAAAAAAAACCACCAAAAATGACAGAAATCTTTCCCTTAGTTAGTAAACGCAATAACTTTTGCGCAAACCAATCAAAATACGCTTATTGCGATTTTTTTTTCCAAAAATATGTAGCAGAAAACAAATTGGCCAAAAATGATAAAAAATTTTGATTTTTACATTTTTTTTTTGGGGGGGGGGGGGGATTTCATATAAAAAAATGTGTAAAATATTGTTATTTTTTCAAAGTTGTCGCTCTTTTTTTGTTTATAGCGCAAAAAAGTAAAAATCACACAGGTGATCAAATACCACCAAAAGAAAGCTCTGTTTGTAGTAAAAAAAAGGACGCAAATTTCGTTTGGGTACGGCGTTGCATGACCGCGCAATTGTCAGTTAAATTTGCACAGTGCCGAATCGCAAAAAGTGGCCCAGACGTAAGACAGCAAAATTCTCCGGTGGTAAAGTGGTTAATCCTGTAAATGAATTCAAAGTCACCAGCCTAGAGTCAATAAAAGCCACAAAGCATATTAGGAAGTTAATTATTTATTACAAGATTATCTCCAAGTAATATACTGTATTGCTTTAAGCTTTGTATTATGGTAACATTTTTTATTAATGCTACCTTCCTATACATTTTATGAAACCTCAACATTTATAAAACCAAACAATCAATGACGCCATGTAACATATAATAAATATTGTATAACTGAACAAGAAAAACATATAACATTTATCCTCCAGAAATTGGGTCATATTTTAACAGTATATAATATGTGTATATTTTCATAAAAATAAAACACACAAAAAAATTTTTTTTTCAATTTTTTTCAATACAGTTATCATTTAACTCAACATTTAACATCCCTAAAGGTATATTTGACATTTCCTGCCAAATTTTCAGCTGTTACTGTTTATATTTCTCTTTTTCTTCTCAATATGGGTCTGTGGCATGCAGTAATTTTAGTTAATATGGAAGTATCACTTGGAAACTTGCCAATTGAATCCCACTTTTCTGCTGAACACAGCTCATGCTGAAGTTATCGAGCAAACACTTCATAATGGTTTCTTTTAAAGTGATTTCTGAAGATGAAATAGTTTTATCTCTTTAGTCTTTTCTCTTTTCTGAAAATGTTAACACACAGCCAACATGGTCAACACAAGGAAGTTTAGAACACAGAAAAAAGTCATGCTGCTCGTGGGACTCAACTCTCAGCAGTGCCACCCACTGTGCAAATGTCAAGCAGAGTTGACACAAAAGACTCTACCTTCTTTTGCTTTGCAAGAGTTTAAAAGTCTCTCTGTCATACCTACTGCAGCTTACTGTGCAAAGGCCAATTTTTAGTACTCCAAAAAATGTCTCTGCCTGCTCAGGGAAATAATTAACTTTCACTTGCTTGTAAAATCATTGTAATGATTTTGGAAAGGTGCTTTGAACTTGGATTTATTAAAGTGTGAAATAAAATGAAGAGTCATCCAGTCATATGCAGGAAGAGAATTTTTTTTTTTTTTTTTTAATTCCTTGCATGTAATGGGATGTTTGAAGTGACCACAATTTCACTTCCCTTCTGTTTACTGCACTTCACCTTAATTTACACTTAAGTAAACCAAGTCTTTCGTAAGACCAATAGTAAAGCTGTGCTCCTTTTATGAGGAACAGAGCAAAAGATGTTCTAGCCTTTACTAAGAAATCTAATAATAAGGTCTGGATTTTGCTATATGAAAGGCCCAGGTTGCAACTATCAATTTAACCTCAGAAGATAGCTAATGGGCCGATCATCAGAACAATAAACTAAATCAATATGCAAGACAGTAGTATTTAAACAAGATAACAAGGAAGATGTAATTGCAGGCAAACAGAAGGAATGAAAGAAGTGACAGGGGTCTTACCTAATGTAATAATCAGAATCACAAAAAAGGAAAACACACTAAATTAAGCTATCAGATGATTAAATTGATCTCCATTCAACTGTGATGTAAAATTGACAAATGCCTTCAGGTTTAAACACACCAAAGATCTTATTGTGGATGCAGGTATGTGCAGGTCATAAGCCAGCTATCAAATGCTGGCTGAGCAGTGTTACTATCTGATTTTATTATAGAAAGCCACTTGGATAATTTTACACAATAAGCCCTTGAGGTATTCATTACTGCTCACACCTATAAGGTATTGTTGCATTCTCCCTGAAGAAAAAGGGTTATGATCCCACTTTCATCCTGCGTGATTATCTGCACAAAACTCAGCACAGAGCCTGGACACCATGAATGCTCAGCTTAGTCACGCTTTACAGAAGAAAGGAGACAGACTGCATGGTATCATTGTATTTTAGGTGCATTTTTTTTTAAAGTGCAGTCAGACCATACAGAATCATTGGTTGTTATGGTGCTGGCAGCCAGCCCAATTGCCCCATGAAATTGCATAATGGTGTGTGGCCCAGCCACCTGCATCCTATCAACCAATGACATCATGCAGCCAGGCTCTTCAGCGTCATGCATTTCTGTGGTGCAAGCAGCTTGACTGTGTAGAGTTATTGGTTACTAGGGTGCAGGTGGCCAGGTCACACAGCCTCATGCATTTTCATGGCTCAAGCAAACCATCCACCAGTGCCATAATACATCATACATAACACCCTAGACGCCTACCACCGTTAATACATTTTTTTACTGTACCTCCAATTGTGCTGGTGCTTACCCCAGGTTGGAAGCTATTGCTCTACAGTATTTTCTTTACCTTTTCCCCTGATTGCTACATGAAAGATTATGTAAGTAGGTGAGGAGAGGGACAGAGATGCTAGGCCAGCACAAACATTACTTTAGTCACTCTCAGAAGAGGAGAGAGCTATGGCATGCAAGAAAGGAGGGGCTGTGCTGGGGCATTTAATTCAGATGTACGATGCAAGTGGATAAAAACATTGTTTATAGGATAGAAAAACTGATGCAAGCATTTACAATTACTTTTTTCTTACTTTTACGTGCAATTATTAAGTTAGTGACACTCCTTGTGGCAGAAAGAAATACAGAACCCAGGTGTGTATGGCTTTCGAGCTGTATGATTAGGTTAAGGAAGCACATTCACACAGTTGACCAAGATGGCAGCATTTAAGATCTGCTTCGTAAATCCTGCTTCACCCTCGTATGCTCCCCCTCTGTGTTCAGGGTTCTGGGTAGATGACGAGAACCACCATGGTGTTAAGCCCTCATGTTACAGAACCGACCCACACCTTGCTTGTGTGCCTCCATCAGTATACCGCTTCCTCCAGTCTTGAACATAGATATCAGATATTATAGCCACATAACATACAAGACTAGCTAACAACGTAGCTTGTATGAGATCTGGAACTCTTAATTGAAAAAACTCACACAGAATATATACCCCACAGGTCAGGTGCCTGATTGCATTATCGTATGCAGATGAAATTGTATACAGAAATATAATTAACATATCTAAGGAACTACCAGCACAAACTGTATACTACTTTCCCAATAGCAACTAATAGTTGACAGTGATTTAATTAGCATGAGCTAATTAACTAGTTACCTAAACTAGCCTAGGTGGAGTGCACACAATGCTAGCAGACAGAACTAGCAGACAGACAAACAATAGGTGACACAATTAATCATGGAATCCCCATCTAAGCAATACTTTGATTATTCAGGGGTCACAGAGTTCATGGCAACGGTCTACAACAGTCTATAAGTCTCACAGTGTAAAGTGGGATTAAATATTCATATGTTTCTTGAGGGATATTGTTGATAAATATTATTGTCCCATTTGAAGTAATCAAAACCATATTCTTAGTGTCCATTAAGTAGTTGTCCCTCATTTTCTCAGTCACTATGTGCCCGTAATAGACATAGGATGACTTACACATAGATCTGGGAGGTTGAGACAGAGATTTCCCAACCTCTCTAAGGTAAGCTGGGTTCCAGGGGCCCCCAACCAAAGTGACTCCTGTCACATCCCCCATACTCAGCAGAGTCAACAGTGTGACACACAATGTGGCTACATCCAGTGAGCATAGAAATTTGAGACACAGGTCTGTGGCACAGGACTCTGTATTGCATTGATAACCAGGGAGAGTTAGGGTATCGTGAGTGTGATTTACATACAAGTAACACAGTAAAAGTGTATCTCAGCACTAGACATGGGCTGAACGACCCCCGGTTCGGTTGGCGGCAGAATTTTCGAACATCATAAATGTTCAGAACCAAACAACAAACTAGTGATCAACCGATTTTGTTTTTCTTTAATGCCGATACCGATATTTTGGTCATCGGATATCGGTATCAGCCTACTACATTAAAAACATTTTTTTAGGGGGGCGTGGCCAGGAACTGCATGTGAGAGGACGCATCTCACTGAGCTCCCGCTCTGATCCGAACACCGATCCTTTCCCCGGTCTCCTAAGCTGCTCACCAGGTACCGACAGCATCCTTGTACCGTCGGGCACACGCCTGTGATCCCTCCGGCTGGCCTTCGGGCGATGCACCGCCGCAAATTGCGGGAGAACTCCGGGATGTCTGGGCCCCAAGATGGCGCCGCGCACGGCCTGCCGCAGCGGACGAGAGGCTCCGAGAAGCCCGCCACCTCCAGTAAGTCCACCAAGCCCCCGAAAAACCCAGTCCTGTTGACCTCCCTGAATTGGAGTCCGAATTGTACCTTTACTGTGTGTTTACCTGGTGACAGCCAAGATCCCTATTTTGTACCCTATCTTGTACGATGTCCGCTGATCGGTGTCCCAGCCCCACCAGGGCTTGTGCTGCTCTGTCGCCCACCATGACGGCTGTCCCGGTTATTTCCTGGAATGTTAGGGGGCTGAGGGACCCACTTAAGCGTTCCATGGTTTCCTCGACCCTGCGCAGGCATTTTCCAGCCATCTGTTCGTTACAGGAGACTCACCTGGATGCTGAGTCGCGATCCTGGTTGCATTATGCCTGGGCGGGCTGGGAATACCACTCTACGCACACCTCCTACTCTCGTGGGGTGAGTGTGTTAGTCCATCGGTCCCTTGACTTTCAGGAACATCATAGTCTAGTTGACAGGGAGGGACGGTTTGTATTTCTATACTGTAAATTGTATACCTTACACTGTATTCTGGCCTTTATTTATATTCCTCCCCCGTTCCATGGGGAGGTCCTTCGCCAGCTTGTATCCTATACTCTGAGCCACCCGGAGGTTCCGGTCTATGTACTGGGGGACTTTAATTGTGTATTGGACGCGCAGCTGGACCGACATTCTTCTGCACTGGGGAGTGGAGGCATGGGCCGATCGGCCTTGGCGAAATTCGCTGAGGAAGTGGGTTGGACGGACATCTGGCGACTCCGCAACCCGGGGACCAGGGTCTTCTCCTGCTTTTCCAAAACCCACACCTCTTTATCACGTATCGATTTGTGCCTCTGCTCCTCCTCTGCCATTAGATATGTTGACAAGGTTGAATATGCCCCCAGGGGTGTCTCAGATCATTCCCCTCTGGTGCTGTGTCTAGCTGTGCGCCCCTCCGCTACCCTGCAGAGGGCGCCGTGGAAACTTAATGCCTTCTGGTTGCACTTGTTCCCCTCACATGATAGGCAGTTCTGGCAGGTACATGATGCTGCGGGGGGGCGGGGTGTACAGTGGGAAGCTTTTAAGGCCTATCTACGGGGTTTATTCATCAGGAAGGTACAGGCCATCAAGAGGAACACGGCGGCTCTGGGGGAGCAGGCTGAGGGTTTGGCGACTCAGCTGGAGGCCCGCTACATTGCGGACCCATCTGAGACTAACCGAGAGGGCTGGCTGGCTGCTCAGGAGGCTCTGGTTCGTATTAATTCCTCTGGGGCTGAACGTAGGAGGTTTTTTCAACGGCAGGCGTACTATGAGGAGGGGGAAACCACGGGCAGGTTGTTGGCCAGGATTGCCCACTCTCATCAAACGTCACCTTCCATTGGGGCACTCATGGGTGATGGGGGCCGGGTTGTGAACACCCCGGATCGGGTTATGGAGGTGTTGAGGGCATTTTACGCTACCCTATACCAGTCTAGACAGGGACACACTGCTGCTGAACTCTCGGAGTATGTAGATACCATCTCCCTGCCCTGCCTGTCAGATCTGGAGAGAGCTGAACTGGAGGCTCCCCTTACCCTGAAGGAGCTTCAGACTGCGTCGGCTTCCTTCCCTAACTGTAAAGCTCCGGGGGAGGATGGGCTGCCAATGGAGGTATACAAGGAGTATGCGGAGGAGACGTTGCCGCATCTTCTGGAGGCCTTTTTGGAGGCCAAGCGGAATATGAGGTTGCCACCTTCTATGTGTAGGGCTAATGTTATCCTCCTCTTGAAGCCGGGGAAGGACGGTCTGGACCCCGGGTCCTACCGTCCTATCTCGCTCCTGCAGAGTGACATTAAGATCCTGGCGAAGGCTCTTGCGCTGCGACTCAACCGGGTAGTTGCTTCCATTGTACATGCTGATCAATCGGGCTTTATGCCGCACAAGTCGACGTCCATTAACCTGCGCCGCTTATTCCTGAACATACAATCCCCGGCAGACAATGGGGGCAGTAGGGCATTGCTATCACTCGATGCGCAAAAGGCATTTGACAGTGTAGAGTGGGACTACTTGTGGGTGGTCATGTCCAAGTTTGGCTTTGGTGAGAACTTTATTTCATGGGTAAAACTGTTGTACCAGGCCCCGGTGGCCGCTATCCAGGAGGGTGGTAGGGTGTCCCATCCCTTCTCCCTGTTTAGGGGAACTAGGCAGGGGTGCCCCCTGTCCCCCTTAATCTTTGCCCTGGCGATAGAGCCTCTAGCTGCCCTGATTAGGTCCAATCAGAACATAGTGGGATTCCGATACGGCCCCTGGGAGGAAAAGATCATGCTATACGCGGATGATACCATGCTTCTGTTAGGTGATACCTCTGGTTCTCTGAAGGAGGCTATGGAGGTTATTACGGGGATTCCTGATTCCACTGAGTTTCGTTACTTGGGGGTGCAGGTGACCCCACAGCCCTTAGACTTTGCCCGTCTTAACCTATCTCCCCTCCTCGCCCGCTTTAGGGATAAGATAAAGGTCTGGTCGAGGTTGCGCATGTCACTGGTGGGCAGGGCCAACCTCATAAAAATGATTCTCATGCCCCAGCTGCTCTACGCCCTTCACAACTCCCCGGTCGTGGTCCCCCTGAGACTGTTCCAGATTGTCAACACCATTTTTAGATCATTTCTGTGGCTGAGCAAGAGCCCTCGTATAAAGTTGGAGCACCTTCAGCGACCTAAGGAGCTTGGGGGTCTAGCAGTTCCAAATCCCTGGCTGTACTACTTAGCCTCCCAACTTCAGCATATTGCACGGGTCATGAGTGAGAAGGGAGAGGGGTCAATTGCAGGCCTTGTGGCCCACATTGTGGGCAGGGGAGATGTGGCGGCCCAATTGGAATCCTTGCGATTCGGGAAGTCTAGTAAGCGCTATCCGACCTATGTCCTTATGCAAAAGACCTGGAACAAGGCTCGTCAGCTGCAGCAGGTACTGGGATATACGGACTATAGCCCTATCTGGAAGAATGCCAGATACCCGGAGCTGGCTGGATTGCCGTACGGGGCTAAGTGGCTGGGACATGGCATCTCTCATATGACACATATATTCAGCGGTGGGGTGCTCAGATCTTTTGCTGCACTTCGGGAGGAATTTCGTCTCCCCAGGTCCATGCACTTTTATTATGTACAGTTGGCACATGCCGTTAAGGCCCAGGGGGGGGATGATCTTTGGACTCACTTTCCCGCCCCGATATTTCACTGTATGTCTACGGTTTCTGATTTTAGGGGGTTTATTTCCCATTGTTATTCCCTCCTAATGAGCTCCTTCATGGATCGACACCCTCTTCGAGTGGTTCCCCGGTGGGAGGCGGATGTGGGGGTATTTGAGGATGAACAATGGGAGGAGGCTTTACAGGCTGTGCAGCTGAGCTCTCTGAATGTGGCTCAGAGATTGTCTCAGCTATACATTTTGTACAGGACTCATTACACACCAGCCCGGCTGTTCAGGATGGGGAGGAGAGATTCTCCCACCTGTGGTCGATGTATGCGGGACCACGGAGACTTAATGCATCTTCTATGGCGCTGCCCCAAACTTCATGTCTATTGGAAGGGAGTACTCTCGACGCTCTCGGGGGCCTTCGGGGTTACGATACCGGAGGACCCTAAGGTTTGTCTGTTGGGTGTTCTTGGTGGAGTTCAGGCCCCGGAGCTGGCCCTGCAGGCCATCGGGCGAGCTCTGTTTCAGGCAAGGAAATTGATACTGAGGCGATGGATTTCACCAAGGGCCCCACTGGTTAAGGAATGGGTTGCGGCTATGGGTGACACACTTAGATTAGAGAAGTATATATATCAACATAGGGGCAGCGTGGGTAAATTTGACCGCCTGTGGGCTCCGTGGCTGGCTGTGCCGGGGCTTGCCCCGGTGGAGTTGGTCCTGAACAATCTTCTGGCGGGGGTGAGGTGAGGCCCGGGGACCATTGTTACACGAGAGATCACTGTCTGCTCTGCTTGTGGTTGTTGTATCTGGTGGGGGTGCGGGGCAGATGGGTCGGACTATTGTATGTTTTCCTGTCACATATGGGGATTTATGTTGGTAAATATGTATGCTATTACTGCAAGCTTTTTCATGCACTTGAGTACTGTACGTATTTTGGACTCTGTATTTCTGTTCTTTTTTTTTGTGTGTTGATGTTTTGTTTGACATCTTTAATAAAGTTTTTGTCTGATTTAAAAAAAAAAAAAAACATTTTTTTAAATTTATTTTTATTATTTTAGGTACTCCTTGTGGAGGGATCTGGGGGTCTAAAAGACCCCAAACCCCTCCTCGGCACTGAAAAGCATTCAAAACGCCAAGTTTGGCTGTTTTGAATGCTGTCAATTTTTTAAATTTGGCGCCGAGTACCCGGAAGGGATGTCATGACATCCCTTCCGGGGTTTTTTACATAGAGATCCGATCTGAGCTGAATGCAGCTTTGATCGGGTCTTCTCTTTGGCCTCGGTGGTGGTGGAGGTAGGAAGCCCGAGTCTCCCAGTGGGTTGGGAGACCTGGGCGAGCCACGGAAGGCGGCAGGAGGGAGGGGGAAGTCCCCTCCCACTCCTTGTAATGACAGCCAAGTGGCTTCTCAGCCACATCCGTTGTCATTTCAAGTCAGCTGACCGTTGGCTATGGACACCAGCCTCTGCCTCTAGCTGCAGGCATCACCCCGGTACATGCACTTTCCCTAAATATCGGCAATATCGGCAAATCCAAACGCCAATACAGATATATCTGGGAAAGTGCATATAACCACTCTGAAGTCTATAGAACCCAAAGAGTATGGAGGTCAGGGTACTGCCCTGGTGGGGTTATAAGTTAACACAAAGTTTGTAAAAAAACAGCAGTGATTTACTGATGCCTAACCACTTAAGGACCAGGTCTTTTTCTGACACTTGTTGTTTACAAATTTAAAGTGATATTTTTGCTAGAAAATTACTTCGAACCCCCAACCATTATATATATATATATATATATATATATATATATATATATATATATATATATATATATTATATATATATATATATATATATATATATATATATATATATATATATATATATATATATATATATATATATATATACATACATACACAATATCTCACAAATGTGAGTACACCCCTAACATTTTTGTAAATATTTTAGTATATCTTTTCATTTGACAACACTAAAGAAATTACACTTTGCTACAATTTAACCACTTTAAGACCGCTCACAGTAATATTACTGCGGCAAAGTGGCTCGTTATCGTCTGACGACGTAGTACTACGTCGTCAGACACTCCCCCTTCTGGGCGGCGCTTGCGCGCCGCCGGAGGCTCGCTCCCGCTGTTTTCATTCACAGCGGGAGTCGGACCAGGGGAGGAGCAGCGGCGATCGCCGCTGCTCTTACCCGATCGTCGGGGATCGAGTCTGGAGATCCGCCCGCTGTGTGTAAACACAGCGGGCGGATCTCCATAGTGACAGGGAGTGACAGATCGGACAGTTCAGCATAGCTGGACATCCGATCTGTCCATGACTCACTCAGTCACCTCCCCCCCTACACGTCAGTAAGCACCAGGCATACATTAACCCCTCCCTCTCCAATAAAATTAACCCCTTCCCTGCCAGTGTCATTTTTACAGTAACAGTGCATATATATAGCACTGATTACTGCAGTAATGTCACTGGTACCCCCAAAAGTGTCAAAAATGTCAGTCAAGGGTCCGATCTGTCCGCCGCAATGTCGCAGTCCCGCAAAAAAAATCGCAGATCGCTGCCATTACGCGTTAAAAAAAACCCACCAAAAATGACAGAAATCTTTCCCTTTGTTAGTAAACGCAATAACTTTTGCGCAAACCAATCAAAATACGCTTTTTGCGATTTTTTTTTACCAAACATAGGTAGCAGAAAACAAATTGGCCAAAATTTTTTAAAAAAATTGGATTTTACATCTTTTTTGGGGGGAATTTCATATAAAAAAAATGTTAAAAATATTGTTATTTTTTCAAAATAAATGCTTTTTTTTTGTTTATAGGGCAAAAAGTAAAAATCGCACAGGTGATCAAATACCACACGAAATCAAATACAAAAGAAAGCTCTGTTTGTGGGAAAAAAAGGACGTAAATTTCGTTTGGGTACGGTGTCGCACGACCGCGCAATTGTCAGTTGAAGTCGCACAGCGCCGAATCGCAAAAAGTGGCCTGGACGGAAGACAGCAAAATCCTCCGGTGGTAAAGTGGTTAAAGTAGTGAGTGTAAAGCTTGTATAACAGTTCAAATTTGCCATCCCCTCAAAATAACTCAACACACAGCCATTAATGTCTAAACCACTGGCAACAAAATTGAGTACACCCCTAAGTGAACAAGTCCAAATTGGACGACATCACGGAGCTGGTGGATGTTAGAGACCTTGCGCTCCTCCACCTTCCATTTGAGGATGCCCACAGATGCTCAATAGGTTTTAGGTCTGGAGACATGCTTGGCCAGTCCATCACCTTTACCCTCAGCTTCTTTAGCAAGGCAGTGGTCATCTTGGAGATGTGTTTGGGGTGGTTATCATGTTGGAATACTTCCCTGCAGCCCAGTCTCCAAGGGGAGGGATCATGCTCTGCTTCAGTATGTCACAGTACATGTTGGCATTCATGGTTCCAGCAATGAACTGTAGCTCCCCAGTGCCGACAGCACTCATGAAGCCCCGGATCATGACACTCTCACCCCAATGCTTGACTGTAGGCTAGACACACTTGTCTTTGTACTCCTCACCTGGTTGCCACTACACATGCTTGACACCATCTGAACCAAATATGTTTGTCTTGGTCTCATCAGACCACAGGACATGGTTCTAGTAATCCATGTCCTTAGTCTGCTTGTCTTCAGCAAACTGTTTGCGTATTTCTTGTGCATCATCTTTAGAAGAGGCTTACTTCTGGGATGAAAGCCATACAGACCAATTTAATGCAGTGTGCGGCGTATGGTCCGAGCACTGACAGGCTGACCCCCCCCAACCCTTCAACCTCTGCAGCAATGCTGGCAACACTCATATGTCTGTTTCCCAAAGACAACCTCTGGATATGACGCTGAGCACGTCCACTCAACTTCTTTGGTCGACCTGTCCTGTTAAACCGCTGTAAGGTCTTGGCCACCATGCTGCAGCTCAGTTTCAGGGTCTTGTCAATCTTCCTATAGCCTAGGCCATCTTTATGTAGAGCAACAATTCTTTTTTTCAGATCCTCAGAGAGTTCTTTTCCATGAAGTGCCATGTTGAACTTCAAGTTACCAATATGAGAGAGTAAGAGAGATAACACCAAATTTAACACACCTGCTCCCCATTCACACCTGAGACCTTGTAACACTAACGAGTCACATGACACCGGGGAGGGAAAATGGCTAATTGGGCCCAAATTGGACATTTTCCCTTAGGGTGTACTCACTTTTGTTGCCAGCGGTTTAGACAATAATGGCTGTGTGTTGAGTTATTTTCAGGGGACAGCAAATTTACACTGTTTTACAAGCTGTACACTCACTACTTTACATTGTAGTAACATGTCATTTCTTCAGTGTTGTCACATGAAAAGATATAATAAAATATTTACACAAATGTGAGGGGTGTACTCACTTTTGTGAGATACTGTATACTAAAATATTTACAAAAATGTTAGGGGTGTACTCACTTTTGTGAGATACTGCATATATATATATATATATATATATTTTTTTTTTTGTTAGCAGAGACCCTAGAGAATAAAATAGCCGTCATAATATTTTACACTATAAACACTATAAAATATTTGCGCAGCAGTGTTTTTTGGAATAAATAAACTTTTATGAAAAAACAAAACAGTAAAGTAAGCCCATTTTTTTTGTATAATGTGAAAGATGATGTTACGCAGAGTAAAAAGATATCTAATATGTCATGATTCAAAACTGTGCATGGTCGTGGAATGGAGTTAAACTACGGTATTTAGAAATCTCCATAGGTGACACTTTAGAAATGATTAGAGTTGCAGAGGAGGTCTAGTGCTAAAATTATTGCTCTCGTTAACATCCCTTGTAGTAGATAAAAGCATTACAGATCATGTTTATTATGAGATCAGGGGTGAAAAAGACCTCAGACCTCACATTTACACTTAAAATCAAAAAAAAAAAAAGGTAATTTTAAATTTACTAAAAAAAAAATAAAAAATGGGTCCTTCAAGGCCGTTAGGCGCAAGTGACGTCAGGCGTCGCTCCGGTCCTCCAAGGACATAGAGTCGAGGGGGGCATCTTGCCTGCTGCCATAACAACGGTATATAGCATCAAATTATTAACATATATAAATACAGTGGGCAAGTGGTAGTAAAACCATAATTATGAGAAATACCAATAAAAATTCAAAATTCCTTTAAATATAGTGCCTGGGGGGTCCCCCTAGTCTGCCTGTAATGTGGCACATCTGTACCATGTATAGAACCTGCTGCAGCAATATTGATATTTATAAACCCCAAAAAAATTTAATTTTGGGTCCTTTCACTCGGGCGGTCCATATGTCCGTTTTTCATCCCATTATTTTGCGGTCAATGGGATTGCGGATGACCATCCGCTGACATCCGATTTGCGTCCTTTCCTATCAGTTCCATTTTTTGGAACGGAAGAGAACCCTATTTTTCTTCCGTTTAAAAAAACGGAATAGACGCAAAAATGGATGTCAGCGGTGTCATCCGCTTACATCCGCAATCCCACTGACATACATTATCTCCGTCTATCATCCGCAAACGGATGGGATGATAAACAGACATACGGACCGGATGACAAAAGTGTTATCCGTGTCCGCAAAAAAAAAAAAAAAGTGCCGAAAAACGGTCTGCTCCGTGTGAAAGGACCCTTACCCTGCAAACTTTCTCTATTTTGTAAACAACAGCTTGAGAGCCAGTCTGTATGATGAGGCCAAAAGTTAGTGCGCTCAGAACAAGATTAGAGATTTTTTGGATAAATTCTGGTGTCTCTTTTGTAGACTTTGGATAGATGTGCTTTGGGTGTTGGTGGTATCTTCACACTGTTAGCCCTCTAGAGGTAATCTTAATGAAAGCAAGAATTAGCCTTGCTGTCAAAAAGGGAAACTATATGTCCCAGGTAAACAGTGGTGGAAAAATTGGGCTTTGGGTGTTGGTGGTGGACAAGGAGGCAGAATAAGCCACTCTGGCAGCTGCAGGGGACTGCACACTAGTCTCTTGGGTGATGGAGGATGAGGAGGATGAGGATGGTTTAGTAAGCCAGTCCACCGCCTTCTTTGCATTCTGAGGCTGGATAGCAGAGGTATCATCACTAAACAAAGGCAATTATGCCCTGCCTGAGGACGGACCACGTCCACTGTTGCCTGTGGACACAGAAGCTACTGGCCCCCTCACAGTGCCATGGGAACATCTGTCTCTCCTTGTTGGCCTGCCAGACATGATGGAGGGGGGGGCTATTAAAAAAATGTAATAAAGATGGGGAAACGTGTACATGGATGCACTTTAATCAATGGAAAGTGGTGTTTGGTGCACTTTAACTTGAGTACTCACTACACAGACATGCTCCACTGACACACAACAATACACTGCAATAAAACTGCACTGATACACTGCAATATACTGCAGTAAACATACACTAATGCACTGAAATATACTGCACTGAAATACATTGTGTTAAACATGCGATAACATACTGAAATATACTGTGTTAAATTTGCAGTAACACACTGAAATATACTGCGCTAAACGTGCAGGATGCGCTACAATTTACTGCGGTAAACGTGCAATAACGCACTGAAATATACTGCATTAAATGTGCACTAACGCACTGCAATATACTGCAGTAAACCTGCAAAAACACACTGAAATATACTGAGTTAAACGTGCAATAACACACTGCAATATACTGCAGTAAACATGCACCAACACTCTGAAATATACTGTTAAACGTGCAGTAACATACTGAAATATATTGCGTTAAACGTGTAGCAACGCAGTGCAATATGCTGCGTTAAACGTTCACTGAGGCAATGCAATATACTGCATTATATGTGCAGTAGTGCACTGAAATATACTGCGGTAAACGTGCACTAATGCACTGCAATATTCTATGGTAAACCTGCAATAACCCACTGAAATAAACTGCTTTAATCATGCAGAAACATGCTGCAATATACTGTGGTAAATGTGCACCAACGCACTGAAATATACTGCTTTGAATGTGCATTAACGCACTGAAATATACTGTATTAAATGTGCAGTAACGCACTGCTATATACTATATTGAGTACTAACGCACTACAATATACTGCATTACACATGCACTAATGCACTGCAATATACTGCGTTAAACGTGCAATAAAATGTGGAAATATCCTGGGTTAAACCTGCAATAACGCACTGCAATATACTTTGGTAAACGTGCAGTAACACACTAAATTTACTGCAGGAAACCTGCTCAGACAAAATAAAATGACACTAAAGTAATAATAAACAGTTGCACTACTCTCCCACTGTACTATCCCTAGATTCAAACTAAACTGACACTCTACACTCACAATAGAATCGCAATAGTACACTATAGCACACTAACTCACTAGTAGCACTGAACAGAGCCCTGTTCTATCTCTCTCCATGCCAATATAACACTGCAAATGGCCGCAATGGGAAGAATATTTTTATAGTGTGGGGTGGGACTAAGAGCAATGAGCCATGATTGGATAGAGTCATCATTAGGGATGATCGAACTTTTGAAAAGTTCGGTTCGGCCAGAACATCCGAACTTCCCGAAAGTTCGGCCCGGATTTCAGAACCCCATTGAAATCAATGGGACCCGAACTTCGGTAATCAAAAAACACCATTTTTAAGCCCTAAAACCCAATAAATGCCCCTAAAAAGTCCCTAGGGTTCTGGGTCATGCCCCATTAACTATTAATCACACAAAAAAAGTTCTTAAAAATTGTCATTTTTGATAAAAAAGCCAATTATTGAAAAAAAAAAAAGAGAGAGATTTTTTGATTTTGACTTTGGATTTAGTATCTGGGGGGTCTAAAAAGTGTACATGTGAAGTTTCCGCTCTGTAGCATGTCCAGAACCATGAAAAAAAAAAGATAATTTTTCAGTAGAACAGGGATGTGGGACCCTCCTTTTACACCTATATGATCTTTTTTTCTGGTTCTGGACATGCTACAGAGCTGAAACTTCACAGGTACACATTTTAGACCCCCCAGACACAAAATCACACAAAAAAGTTCTTAAAAATTGTCATTTTTGATAAAAAAGCCAATTATTGAAAAATTAAAAAAAAAAAAAAAAAAAAAAAAGAGATTTTTTAATTCTCTAAAAGGGGTCTAAAAAGTGTACATGTCAAGTTTCAGCTCTGTAGCATGTCCAGAACCATAAAAAAAAAAAGATTGTTTGTATTAGAACACTTTCAGCTCAGGGGGTTAGCTTCTCTTCTCGGTTTTCACACCTTGCCGGTTTCAAAGCAGGCATTTTTTTGGGTTCTTTGCAGTTAGGAAAACATCTGAACTTGTGTATAGTGGTACTGTGCACAAGTTCTGATGTTTTGCCTGCCTCCATAAACCCCCAAAAAATGCCAGCAAAAAAACACCTGGGATTTTTTTTTTGACGCTAGCGGGTTTTTTTGGCATTTTTTGGGGTTCTTTTGAGGCAGGCAAAACATCTGAACTTGTGTATAGTGGTATACATACACACATAATTATATGTATATAGACACCTAGCCATATATAGGTGTGATAGTAGCAGAAATATATTACTGTAAATGATTTCATTAGCGCAAGCATATATTTCTGCTACTATCACACCTGTATATGTCTAGGGGTATATATACAGACATATATGTGTATATATACCCCCTATACACATGTTCAGATGTCATGTCTGACATCAAACATGTCCTCAAAAAAGCACTGGCAGTGGCAGCCCCTGCAGCATGAAAAATGCTTGGCTGGTGAGAAGCCATATTCCTGTCCCGAAGCAACTCAGAGAAATGATCATTTCTCTATAGCGGTCACCCTGCTATGGAAGGGTTTTATCACCCTTCCATAGCAGTCACTGTCAGTTAACCCTACACTACACTACGGTCCCTTTACACTTAACACTTTCCCTACAGAAACTAAATTTTTGAAGCTAACTTAAGTGTAAAGGAGCACTCTAACTACACTAGATATCCCTTTCCTCACACTAAAAATAGCTAAATGACACTTTGTAACACATTAGAACAGAACAGCATTCCACTCTCTTCCATGTCCCGTACAAGAATGCTAGGAATTTGGCGGGGGCGATCTTATATACTGGGGGGCGTATTCACTAATGATTGGTCTAGGGACCCCCTAGTCACTCCAATCACATTCCTAGCATTCTCCTGCCCCCTCAATTGGCTTTTGCTAATGGTTCTGGTCCAATCACGGGCCTTTAAAGCCCATTTCCTGAAGCATTGCATTTTGGTCGGTTCTGGTTGCCGAATTCTGAACTTTTTGGGCAAAAAGTTCTAAATTCAGCCGAACCTCGAACACCCAGTGTTCGGGCCAAACCGATGGTGGACCCGAACCGTTCGATCATCCCTAGTCATCATCACAGTGTCCAATCATGGCTCTGACAGTTCTGTGTATCCTGATTGAGCAAAGCTTCCATTGCTTCAGCCAATCAGGGCTTCCAATGCATTATGCGGCAGCGGAGTACAGTACATTGTGGTAATTTGGCTGGTCAAACAAACAGTCAAACACCCCAAAAATTTGGGTGTTCATTGAACTGGCGAACAGCCAATGTTCGCTCAACTCTACTCAGAACCTTGGCATTGCCTTTTCAGCAGATGCCTTGTGATGGGTTAATAATTGCTATGTGTTTCACCTTACTTACCTCCTGGCTGGTGTCCATCCACCCTGCCACTGCTGTGCATGTGTGTTCACATGCTCATTGCAGTTTGCTTTCATGGAATAATGACAGCTGTTTACCTGAGACGCCCCAAGTAATGATTTGATACACAGTGCACTACATTTATTGTTGACAGGTTGCTTGTAAAGACAAATACAGGACTTCTGTGCATAGCATTGAATAAGTTTGTGACTTGTTTGAGGCTATATATACACTTGATAAGCCTTCACTGCTTCAATTTGATTTGCCTTTACATACAGATCTTCAGCTGCTGGTTCTAGTGTCAGCTTGTCTTATATGACCACGTTTAACCATGTGCTGTTGTGTTTGTCTGATTGCATATGGATCCATGTGTGGCATTTAAAGGGGGTTGACGTGTCATTATTTTGCAATAATGCTGTATATAATGAGGATAGTCTGGATGCCAACAGGAAGGCAAGACACCGTAA